>NC_086232.1:11432087-12064379 GCF_036321145.2 Pelmatolapia mariae | reverse complement strand
ACATGCTTCAATGTGACTTACACTAAAAGCGAAATGTGTCCTTATCAGCAGGGATCAGAACATGAGCCTTGTTCCATCACGTTTCCCAGAGGTGAACACAAACACATCTTCTTACTGATCTCTAAAGTGTAGTTTTTCTTTTTTTAACCCCTCAGCTGTAAAAAGGCTGAAGGGTTAAAAGATGTTATTGGCAGTTGGCATGGACACCGAGAATGCGAGAATGATACAACGTAGGATTTCCAAATTGCTACAAAAGGCACATGTACTAAAAATCTTTGATGATTTTGATTCTCAGTGACACTGACCTCGAGGTCAAGGTCAAAGTTCTAGTTTTCTGAAAATTTTGTGATTGGAATAATTCAGGAATGAATTCAACTAGGATTTTCACATTAACACCATAGGTACATCTACTAAGAAGCTGAGGAGTAGCACTGGCAGCAATCAGTATTTTTTTTTTTAAATGAAACAATTTCATGTTCCAGGTCACACGTGAATGACATTATGCTTTGGGTGAAAAAAGTAGAATGCCAAGATTATTATAGAAGTATGTGGATGCAGTCAATGAAAATGCGTTAAACTGAAAACTTCCCTGATGAGCAAAAGACAGAATGAGTACACAGACTCCTCTCTTATAATGAAAAGAGAAGTGAGTTCAAGTACCGTTGTTCTTTGGACTCACCTCTACAAATCTGCTCCCATACACAAAACCATGTAGCTGACATACATACACGTATAAAATATGCATATTAATAACATAGTGACTGACGAAACTGTATTTATCATCTCTTCAGTGATACATGTTGTAAAGACACCTGGGAACACACTGACCTGTAGCACCTCATGTCCTCTGATCGACCCTCAAACTGTCTATGTGTGGTATGAAAATGGAAAACTTTATAGGGAAAATATAAGAAGCATTTCAACTCCAAGTTCTTTGAAAAACAACTTTTACTGTGCAATTAAAGGTCACGAGCATCTTCAATCTGATGAAGTCTGTGAGTATCAAAGAAAACTGTTAATTCTGTTAATTAATAAAAAGCTGTTATCTCAACATGCAGACACCACAGTCAACTTTAAATCTTCCATCTATATTTCAGGTGTTCAGGATAAAAACTGCTCAGCTGTGAATTATGTCAGCAAGAGAATCTGTGCTCTGGAAGGATCTTCAGTTAACATTATCAGTAAATACTCACATCCTGATTACATGAAGCCAGAGTTTAAATTATGGAATAAAAAGTGGAGAACAGGTGATAAGGAACTTGAAAAACTGATTGAGCCTTCAGGTCGTGTGGAGTATCACGACAACATGAAGAACCAACACATCCTGACCATCAACAACCTGAAGAAGAATGACTCAGGAGAATACACATTCATCCTGAAACGAAATGATAAAGAACTGAAACTGCCTGGAGTCTTTTTGATTGTCACAGGTAAAGTCTCCTAACAAGGATTAAGATGTTTTATTCATGTAAGAGCCAGTAAAAAGAATAATGTAAACCTGAGCAAACAAAACTGAATGTACAAGTGTTATCAGCAAATTTTCACTGATCATCACATTTTAGCTGGTCTAAGAATAAGTGCTGCTTGTAAAACTGTTGACAAACTTTTGCTTTCCACACCACTTGACCTGTATGACATTACCCATCACAATGCTATCCTATATTAAAAAAGGGTAACTGGGAAATGCTTATGAGATTTATAGTTTTTAATTATTTAATAATGTTCCTCTTTCAGAGCTGAGAGTGAAGATGAGTCCTTCTGCAGTGGTGACAGAGGGTCAGAGAGTCACACTGACCTGCAGTACCAGCTGTCCTCTGACTGACAACACAAACTACATTTGGTACTTGAACAGTCGACCTCTGACCCCGAGAGAGAACCAGAACAAACATCTGATCCTAGACCCAGTCAGCAGGGAGAATGCAGGAAGCTACTCCTGTGCTGTGAAAACCAACAAAGATATCAGCTCTGCTCCAAAGACTCTCACTGTCCAAAGTATCACAGGAACATGGACACCAGCAGCTGCAGGAGTTTCTGCAGCTCTGCTGGTTTTAATACTTCTCACTGTCTTCTTGTGTGTTAGGTAAGCAACACCCTGTTTAGGTCACAGCACTGATATTCATTGACATGGAATCTGGTCTTGCTTGTTTTCCTATATTTTTTTTTTTTTTTTTCAAAAAGCAGAAAAAAGAGGATCTTTAGTCAGAGTTCTACAAGAAGCCCTCAAACAACTGAGCAAATAGAGCAGGTAAAGAGTGAGGTTAAAAAACAAATTAGTGAATCATTTTATTGTGGCCATTTTATTTTCCCCTACATATAGTCTAAGGTGTCAAGCTCAATATAAAGTAATGCTAAATTGAACAAGTAAAGATTAGAGTAAAAAAACTGGATGGTCCAATCTTTCCAGTAGTTATTTCATTTTTCCCAACATACAGTAAAAGGAGTCAAGTTTAAAATTCAGTAACAAATGAATGCTGTTTATCTCATCAGCTCAGTCCTGGTCCTCTGTATGAAGACACCTCAGCACAACCAAAGGAAGAGGATGAAGTCTACTACAGCAGAGTCCACTTTAAAAACAAGCATGTGGTTCATCTTTATTCCACCGTACAGTCAGATCAGCTGAGAGAACAGGAGCGTGTCCATTATGCTGCTGTCAGCTTTAGAAATAAACTGAGCTCTGATGGAGCACCTGGTGTCACTCCAACAGGTACAGACACACAGATTTATTATACTATAAAGTATTGAGGACACACTGTCTTTGTCAAACATACAAAGACTCATGCACCTATTGTGTGTATGAAACTTCATTTATGTGATCTTTACATTTTACTGATAAAATAAGAACATGGGGATTAAAAGGGACCCAGTCTTCTCTTGAATGCCCAGCTTGAACCCCCAGACTTCTCTTCTTGAGGCTTAATGACAGAATTTCACAAACCTGTGAGAGCTTTGAGCATCCATGATATACATTTTATGGTGTCTCTGTTCTTTGTAATTCCTCTCCTTGACTTGTTTCCTGCTTTGTCAGTATTGTTGTTATGGCCGTGTTTCCTCCTGTGCTCAGTCAGTGGTCCTGTGTGTTTCTGTTTAAAGTTTTGGATTCTGTGGGTTCATATTTTCTGTTGGATTATCTTTTGTTTGTTAATCCCATCCTGTCTTTTCTTTTGTTAGTTATCATTATTAAAATTATCATGTTTACATTTTATCTGACAATCGACTGTGTTTCTGCAGACTGATTTTTAAAAAATAGAATTTATTGTTAAATCTTTTACAAAAAACTATTGATTCTCTTTCGTAGTCTGCCTGAATGTCTTAATTTTGTGATAATGCTCTTAAGTAAATACATAAATAATGTAAATGTAGCAGAAATTAAAAAAAAAATTACATATCATTTATTAAGTTATTGTGGTTTTTCAGCCTCCTGTTTACTCGTTCTCTCACTGGCATTTGTTTGATGAAAAGAAGATTACATTTATTTCTAAGTCTATCACTGAGTAAGAAAAACAATCTAAATTTTATAGAGGTCTCTTTAAAAAAAATAAAACTAATCATGAAACAGGTCATGGTTTTGCTGTTTTCAGACCAAATTAATTCAAAAGCCACTGTGTGAAGTCTGTAACAGACATATTCTAGGCAGAATCTGCATGTTTGTCAAAGATGTTCATTCTGTTTCTCTTAAAGATTTTTGTTCCTTTCTTATAATTACAATAGACTGTAAAATGTGTTTAATATAAGTTTGTAGAAAGTTACAAAATTATTTCTGAAAACCGAAGATTGACTGTTAACAGAATTCTTAACCAGTTTTGCTATGGTGTGTTTAGTGTTTAACAGTACATTAAAGAACAATAATATTGATAATATAAGTGATAGATTGGTCTAAAGAACAATGATAGGCAAGCAGTATGTTTTATGTTTCTGTTAAAGGTGTTCAGCGCTCAAACATTTAGTGCTCTGCATGTGTTGTGGTGAATTTAAATATAGACACCGTTTCTGTACATTTCTCATGGGTTCTTTTTTTCAACTTATAAAATAACCTCAAACAGTTTCACATGTCTCTGCGCTCACTCGAGTACACACTTTTGATGCAAAGATAAAAAAAATGTACTGTTGCTTTTGGTTTCCTAATGATAACTTGTAAAAATATTAATAAATTCCACGTGCAGAAACATAGTTTCTCTTCACTGATGTTTTTTCTGAACGGAAAAATAACCACAGACAGCTTCGTGCCTCAAAATAGCAACACCACACAGTAACACTGTGCATTTAAACCTTACACAGGTTGTATTTACATGTTTCAAGAAAAAAAGTATTTAAAATATAAATCACTTATGCAGCAAAAAGAAAAATGACAAAAAGGACACATCCTCTTTGTGTTCGACTCATAAAACATCCATAAATATATATGTAACATTTTACTGTTGTGGGTGTGTAATGTTTAGCTAATTTTAAGGGCTCTACATGTAGCCTGTCAGGTATTTCAATGTGCAGTGCTATTAATCATATTTATTATTTTTAGAAACAGTGACATTTCAGACCCACATATAAAACTTTAGATGACAACAAAAGAAGATCCAGTTTTGCAATGCAATGCAGCAAATTTTAAAAAAATTTAAAAATAGATGAAAAATGAACATATTTCAGTTTATAGACTTCTTCAGTAAATACTTTTCACCACTGAATAAGAGGACTAAATGGTCAGTTTTTAATAATATATTATAAAAGCACATTTCATGTGTAAGCCACAGACTAGGTTTGTTATAAGATTTTTTTTTTCTTGACTACTGTTCCTCTTTCAGAGCTGAGAGTGAAGATGAGTCCTTCTGCAGTGGTGACAGAGGGTCAGAGAGTCACACTGACCTGCAGTACCAGCTGTCCTCTGACTGACAACACAAACTACATTTGGTACTTGAACAGTCAACCTCTGACCCCGAGAGAGAACCAGAACAAACATCTGATCCTAGACCCAGTCAGCAGCGAGGATGCAGGAAGCTACTCCTGTGCTGTGAAAACCAACAAAGATATCAGCTCTGCTCCAAAGACTCTCAGTGTCCAAAGTATCACAGGAACATGGACACCAGCAGCTGCAGGAGTTTCTGCAGCTCTGCTGGTTTTGATACTTCTCTCTGTCTGCTGGTGTGTTAGGTAAGCAACACCTGGTTCGGTTCAAAGCTATACATTCAGTCTTTGTGCTGAAATCACTTATTTTCCCGTTAATTCATTTTAATCAGGAAACAGAGAACTTCTGCTCAGTCTTCAACAACTGAAATGTCTGACCAAATTGAACAGGTAAAGATTAGAGTTTGTGGATTGTCTTAACTTTTCAGCTGTGGTGATTTCATTTTTCCCAACATACAGTAAAAGGAGTCAAGTTTAAAGTGCAGTATAAGTTAATGCTTTTTGTCACCATCAGCTCAGCCTTGATCCTGTTAATGACATTTCAAGACAACCAAAGGAATAGGATGAAGTCAAATACAGCAGAGTCTACTTTAAAAATAAACATGTGGTTCATCTTTGTTCCACCGTACAGTCAAATCAGCCCAGACAGCAGGAGTGTTCTCATTATGCTGCTGTCAGTTTCAGCTCTGATGGAGCATCTGGTGTCACTCCAGCAGGCACAGACTTACAGACTTACTCTACTGTGAAAGTTTGAGAGAGATGTCGTGGTCAATAACTGCTTATCCAATTTAGGGTTGTCATGGCATAGTACAACCTGAAGAGGTCACCAGAAACTCAACAACCTAATCAGAGGAAAAATGGTCAGTTGTTGACAGCTGTTACAATGAATGATGTGTGCATAGTGTGATTTGCTCCACTGAGCCTTACTGTGTCACTCTGTCTCTCTCTGGCATTATCTGCTATTTCTCTGGTCTACATTTATTAGTAGACTAGAGGTAGATTACATTTATTACTTTTATCTTTCTTCTGGCAGTGAGTGTAACTACAAAAACACATCTGAAGGTTCTTGATGAGTATGAATCCAAGAAGTAGAGCTACACAAATTAGATTTTAACCTCCCTCTGAAGTTTCTTTTTCTACCACAAGACACACCTTCTGTGTCCTTTTTTAACAACATACAAAACCCCCACAATAAATATATCTGTCACTAACTCAGTTATGTGATTTTAAGTCATATTGAATATTTGTTGTTCAAAATGCTTGTCATTGTATGCTTATTATCCTAATAGTTGTCTCATAAGCAACGACTTCAGTATTATTACTGTATAAGTTACTAATAGGAGATGCACTGTTAGTAAATTATATTTTCAATTGTTTTTGCTGTGAAAGGAGTTTTATACTTCATTAAAGTACAAAATTATGATCATCCTATTAGAAAACAATACTGAAATAGTATAGATCTGTTAAGTGTTTGGTAATGAAATGTTCTTTTGAAGAGTTCAGTGGTAATAAACCAAGATGCACATTTAAAACTAACAAGTATAATTACACATTAACAATCAATAATCTAACAGAGCTATGAGAGTTTTACTGTTTTAATGAAGCTGCAAATGAGAAAACTGCCACCAAAGTGGAATTCAGCTCAGTCTTGCAGATACAGCAGACTCCACAAATTCATCCTCTATAAGGAGCGATCATTTGGAAGAACTGAAGATAATTTATTGAGAAATTAATTAAGCTATTTGGCAATTAGTCTCCTGTGACCCATCATGGTAGACCAAAAAGTCAGTGTTGACAGGATTTAAGATAGGACCCAGAGTCTAGATGCTGGTGATGATGAAGATGAGGCTTAGATGGAACTCTATACCTGTCTATGTTCAAGAGCCATACATGTAGAAGTGGTTGATGACATGACAACTGATGCATTTCTCAATGATTTAAGGGCATTCATTGCCATAAGAGGAAATGTTCGACAGCTAAGATCTGACCAGGGAACAAATTTTGTTGGTGCTAGGAAAGAGTTCATGGAGTTAATGAAAGGAATGGATCAAGAAAAGGCTAAGACTCTAGGATGTGAATTTCTCATGAACCCTCCAACAGCAAGTCATATGGGAGGTGTCTGGGAGCATCAAATAAGGACTATAAGAAGTGTTATTACTGCTATTCTCGATCAGTCATCACAAAGACTTGACTGCACCTCCTTAAGAACCTTTCTGTATGAGGTCATGGCTATCATCAACGCAGACCACTCACAACTGAACATTTGAATGATCCATCAGGCCCTGAACCATTGACTCCAAACCACATGTTAACAATGAAGTCCAAGATCATTCTGACCCCGCCTAGAGAGTTTGTCAAAGAAGATGTTTATCTTAGGAAAAGATGGCATTGAGTGCAGTGTTTGGAGAGAAGTCTTCAGATAAACCAGTGACAGAAAACCATTTGCTTCTGCCTGTGCTTTGAGGGAATTATACCAGATTTGTAATGACCAAAGTGGTCCCAGTGGTAATAGGTGCATTAGGAACTGTAGGTTAGCTCCATCAGATTCCAACAACATCAGAGGTCTCTGTACAGAAGAGCCCAGGAACAGAAATAGAAGATACTGCACAGAACCGTCAAATTCCCAGGACTCTGGTAGAAGACTCAAACTTGACCTAACACAAAGTTGATTGTATGATGAGTTTAAAGACTTGATTACTGCTGCTGCTCTCATGAGAGATTAGAAAATAGCAAATATGAATACGAATAAATGCTATAAATTAACAACTCAGACACTAAAGGCTGAGAACTTACCTGTGTGAGTGCATCTGCAGACAAACTGTATTCAACTTTAACACCATCACTACCTCATTTATCTTTTTTTTCCTTAAAGAAGAGCCCTCTAGTGAAGAATTAATATGTTGCACAAGGTTTTTTCACAAAATACTGAATTTACCTTTGAATGGATTGCTTTCTATTTCCCATCAGCATGTCAAGGTTTGCGGGGCAAGCCGTGTGAGGTATCAATGAAGGAGTTAGTCCAGGCACTGACTGAGATGTGATTGAGCTTTATTTAAGGAGAGTGACATACAACCAAAAGCGAGGGTGGCGAGAAGCAGAACTAAGAAATAATCTAAACTAGGAAAACTAAGAACTAAACTACAAACCTGAATACAAGGGGACGGAGAGTGGAGGTAACACAAAGAACGAAAAGCAGGGAGAACAGCATGGAGGAACACAGGCGGACCAGTAACACACACAAGAGGACACATGCTATATATACACACAGAGGGAAACGAGGAGACTGCACACAGGAGGGAGACACAGCTGAACCTGATGAATCTGACGGGACAGGAAGGATGCAAACTAAATACACTGACATAGGACACAGACCTTCACAATAAGACAGGAAACTCAACACACATGCAAAGACACAGACTAAGAAACACAGGCTATACACAGAGGGAACACACAGGCAGGGAATGACAAGATGCAGAACCAAGTGAGCACAGAAACCAAAGCCAAAAGAACTTGAAAGTCTCAACCAGAATACATAATAATAATAAGAAACACAAAATGTTGGGTCAAAAGACCCAGGATTATGACACAGTATTGTTGGCTTTATCATTTCTTAGCTTAATAAAGTATCTTAATTACACATGTGTCAGGAGCACATTTCATTATATTTTCATGAAAAGAGAGTCCGTGTTGGCAGAGTGGCAGCAGAGACACATGAGGCGTGCAAACATGATTGTGATGCTTTAATTTCTGAGAGAAAAGTTGAAGTTATTTTAGCCACAAAAGATTTACAGGAAAAGGTCCCTTTAAATCACCATGGTAACAAACTTTTCTTTAGGAGCAGGCAGTGGCTCGATGGTGGAGTAGAGATCAGCTGTGTGGTTGTCACTGAAGTGCAGTCTGCTGTAGTGATGATCATCCTGCTCTGCTGACTGAGCTGACATGTTTTCATACATGTGATCAGGGCACATCTGATGAGACGAGACAGTTAAAAATGTATTTTGAACTTCTTCAAACATTTGGCTGGTTCAAATAATGTTGGTTTGTACCAGTCTTTTAATGTTTATTGTTTAAATGTTTAATAAAACAGTTTTCAACTATTTATTCCTTTATCACTAATTTTAGATATTTATATTTTTGGCTCATTAATGATAATAAAATAGAATAGCCCTTTATTGTCTTGTACATTTAAAAAATCATTTAATAACATGTAATAACATTTTTCCAGTAATTGTATTTGTAATTGAATTCATGTAAAAGCTCTGCTTTATCAGTGGTAAACATCATGACTGTTAAATGTCCAGTCATTTATAAAACTAACATAAAAACTGATATGACACTGATGTGTTGTAAGCATTGTGTCATGGCCCTGGGTCTTTTGACCCAGTGTTTTGAGTTTTCTTGTATTTTTTGTCATTTTGTATTATGTTGGTCTACTTTGTTAGGGTTGTTCTAGGGTTGATTCTATAGTGCCTTGGTTATTCTGTTCAGCTTTTGTTTGTTAGATTCCCCCTTTTATCTTTGCCCTCTGTGTCTCCCTCTGTGTGTCTGTGTGTATTTAATTGTGCGAGTTATTATGCCTTGTTTCACCTCCTTGTGTTTCACTCCGTCATGTTCATCTATGCTTCCCCAGCCCATCACATCTGCACTCTCTCTGCCTCGTGTTCCCTTGCTCCCACTAGTGTTTCCTGTTTTATTATGAAGGTCGTGTTCCCATGTTCAGCATGGGACAAGCTGAGGACTAGCCCTTCAACTCCTGACCTTGGCCTGCTGAAGGTTGCCAGGAATTGGCAGATGCGAATGGACTTGGATCAGAGGCTCATTTTTCCCACAGAGATCATAACAACTACTCTGCGACCAGACCTCGTCCTTTGGTCAAACTCCTGAAAACTTGTGTATGTCATTGAACTGATGGTACAGTGGGAGGAAGCAATTGAGGAAGTGTTTGAGCGTAAGAAGCTGCGGTATGCCAACTTGGCAGCTGAGGCAGAGGACAGAGACTGGAAGATCAAGGTTCGGCCATTGGAAGTGGGGTGCAGGGGCTTTGTTGCCAGTACACCAGCAAAACTGTTTAAAGAGATTGGAATCAGAGGACAGGTGCAACGTCAGAATTAGCTAACACTGAGAGGACCAGTCACTGGATATGGCTAAAGAGGGATGACATCACTTGGACAGCTAAGACAGAAGAAAGTAGAAATAACAATATAAAATAAACCAGTGACACACTCTGGGGTCTGATCAACCCTGGCAGGGCCTCTTTGGATTAGGGTGTCTAGTGATAATGGCCAAAACATCCAATTCATCAAAATTCCACTACTAATGTTGTATCCCAAAAATTTTATTATAATCTAGATCAGATTCCTAATCCCTAAACAAAAAAATGGCAGAATAGCTTGTGATAAAAGACCAAAACATCCTGTGAAGTTGAGGCACACAGTGTGTCCTGCTGGTAAAGTTTCAGGACTGCCTTTCCTCATAGTAGCCATCCCTCAAGACTTCCTCCATTTGAAGCAATGCATTATCAAGGATTGTGACATCTAGTCATTTTATTGAATGTATTATTAGGAACTGATCTAAAACCTGCTAAGGGTCATAGATGTAAAACTGTCTGAGTTTTTAAATATCATGATCCTTTTGTAAAGGAACACCATCCTATGTAAATATGGAAAGTTACTAATGTAAGCAGAGATGGGCAGTAATGCGTTACAAGTAATGTGTTACTGTAATCCGATTACTTTTTTAAAGTAATGAGTAAAGTAAGGGATTACTATTGCAAAAAAGTAATTAGATTACTGTTACTTTCCCGTAAGCATGCTGCTTTACTGTGTTACCAAACCATGTCTCATGACAATGATGTAAGCACGTGCGACCTTCGTGGTAACAGACAAGTGCATTTTAACAATGGATAATATAGCGAGTGCGGGAGAGAGTATGAACGTGCAGCATTTAAAGTGTGGAACTACTGACCTTACTTTGAGTTTGATTCCGTAAAAAGTGACAAAAACATTACCGTCCTCTGTACACTGAGTGGGAAGAAAACTTATTTCTACAGCGAAAAAAAACCCAAACTTCTGAGCAAGTACTTTGCATGCATGACCACTGCAGCACACCGGCACAAGGGCAAACCTCCATCCTGCTAAAAAGGTGAAAATAGATTTAAGAGCGACACGACTTAGTGCCGCTGAGTCTTTGATTTTATTTATTTTCTGCTGCGTTTTACTTGCATCTATTTGAAAGAGTGAGTGTAAACACAAAAATATATTTTATTTTATATGCTGGAATATACAGAAAATAGGTTTAAATGTTAAACAAATTTCTTCTAGTCAGAGAATGTTGCATATAATTTAATTTTTGCTTGATGCTTAAAGTCAAAAGATTAAAACTAATAAAACAAGTTTTAAAAATAGACTTTTTCATTTGATTACATTTTATATAATGGAGTATGAAGAAAAAGTAGAACTGGGCTGAAAGATCTATTGCTTTATTACCTATTCAGGTTGTGTATCCTGTTTTTAAAAAGTAACTAAGTAACAAAATAACTAATTACTTTTGAAAATAAGTAATCAGTAAAGTAACAGGATTACTTTTTGGAGAAGTAATCAGTAATTAGGTACTGATTACTTTTTTCAAGTAACTTGACCAACACTGAATGTAAGTCATAGCTATCATAAACTAATGTAAGTCTAATAACAGAACCAAAGGCTCAGTGGACTATAGAGAGACTAAAACTTAAAATCCATTTAAGGGGTCTTTTGTGCTTCCCCTGGCTGCAACAATAACTTTTATGTTAAAACAAAATATATATTGTCCACTTTCACTCTATTTCTTTAGCAGTAAGTGTTTCTTTGTTTGTTTTTTTGCTAGCTGCACTAAAATGGGAAAAATCCATCTGGTAGCTGTGATGTTTATAACTTTTTAAATGAGAATTCTGTCGAGGAGAGCCTGTTTGAATGATGAGAGCAACAAGCTGGAGTCCAACACTCCAGCTTTTCCTCACAGGGCCAGGTGTACCGAGGCATGCAATCTGCTGGCAATGCAGATTTTCCTAAAATGTGATCACATGTGATGAGCGCTCTTTTCCCAAGCAAAACCAAACAGTTTATAACATCACAGGTTACTGCTACAGCACACCACAGAGCTTTTCCTCTCTCAAACTGCTGCTTTGTCTGCAGCAGCTGTGGTGGTTTCAGTCTCTATTTTGTGTTTGAATTGTTCATATTTTTTTCATAATATACTTTTATCTAAATCTTTTGTAAAATCAGCTGCTCTATTGCTGATACACTCATCTAAAATGTGATTAATCAGATACTGCTAACAGCAACCCTTTCGTTTTGTGTGAACATGCTTGTACATACATTGGAAATCAGTGGTCAACTTAGTGAGTTGGTAAACAGCTTTGAGGTATAATTTATCCTGAGTCCTGATGTTAGGGTAAGCGAATCCAGATAACAGCAAAAAGAACAAACACAGATAAGGAGATGTTTGTGTTTGAATCCTATTTTGTACCTCCTGTTTGTTGTCTGAATTTTCCCTTCTTGGAGACTGACTGGAAGTCCTTTTCTTTCTGTTTATTAAAAGGAATTAAAAATAAAATACGTGATTTGAGAGCAGACTTTGAATGTATAGCTTTGAACCGAACCAGGTGTTACTTACCTAACAGACCAGCAGACAGTGAGAAGTAATAAAACCATGTTCCTGTGATACTTTGGACAGTGAGAGTCTTTGGAGCAGAGCTGATATCTTTGTTGGTTTTCACAGCACAGGAGTAGCTTCCTGCATCCTCCCTGCTGACTGGGTCTAGGATCAGATGTTTGTTCTGGTTCTCTCTCGGGGTCAGAGGTCGACTGTTCAAGTACCAAATGTAGTTTGTGTTGTCAGTCAGAGGACAGCTGGTACTGCAGGTCAGTGTGACTCTCTGACCCTCTGTCACCACTGCAGAAGGACTCATCTTCACTCTCAGCTCTGAAAGAGGAACGTTGGCAGTGCTGTAAAGTATTATAATAGAATAGAATAGAATAGAATAGAATAGAATAGAATAGAATAGAATAAACCTTTATTATCTCATGGATGAGAAATTTCGGTGTTACAGAGCTCTTACAGCAAGGGAAAGTAAAATATGAAAGGAAGACACAAGGTGGTCCTATAAACATAAGCAACCGAAGTTCGCATGTACAGGTAACAATGTACAGTATATGTATAGAGAAATTGAAAAATTGTACAGAGATATTTATAAAATGTACAGGGTTATGTATAAAATCTACAGAGCTATTTATAAAATGTAGAGTAAACAAACAAGCTGGTGAGTAAGATGACCAAAAGAATTTTAAGCTGCATTATAGAGTCTGACAGCTGCTGGTAAGAATCACCTGCGGTAGCACTCCTTCCTACACTGTGGGTGTAAAAGTCTACTGCTGAACGAGCCGCTCAGTGCTTGTACAGTCTCATGCAGGGGGTGGGAGGTGTTGTCCATGATGGATGTTAGCTTACATAACATCTTCTCCTCCCCAACCTGCTCGATGGACTTCAGCAGACAGTCCAGGACAGAGCTGGCCCTCCTGACCAGTTTGTTGAGTTTCCCCCTGTCCCCCTCTACCATTCCACCACTCCAGCAGACCACAGCATAGAAAATAGCAGACGCCATCACAGTGTCGTAAAATGTCCTTAGGTGTGTCCTGTTCACCCCAAAAGATCTCAGCCACCATAGCAGGTGGAGATGACTTAGACCCTTTTTATAAAGTGCATTTGTGTTTGTGGACCAGTCCAGTTTGTTATTGAGGTGAACACCCAGGTATTTGTACTCCTCCACCGTTTCAATGTCCAAACCCTGAATGTTCACTGGTGTAATAGGGGGTGGCTTCTTGCTGAAGTCAATCACAAGCTCCTTCGTCTTGCTGGCATTGACGTGAAGATGGTTCTGGTCGCACCAGCTGAAAAAGTCCTTGATGACCCCCCTCTATTCCAGATCGTTTCCCTCCGACACCCAACCCACAATGGCGGTGTCGTCTGAGAACTTCTGGAGATGGCAAGTGCCCGTGTTATAACTGAAGTCCACAGTGTACAGCGTGAAGAGGAAAGGGGAGGAGGAGGCTTGGGGGTGTGATGTCTGCAGTTGGGACACTACAGTGTGAATTGTCTCACATGCTGCTGCCGAATCTGCCGCTGGCGAGATGTACACGGTTATCGCAATGACTTGCAAGATCTCCCGCGGCAGGTAATATGGTCGGATGCTAACCACTAATAGCTCCACATCTCGAGTACAGCGCTGCTCCTTAACACTGATGTGCCCCGATTTACACCATCTCTCGTTCACATACATCACAATCCCCCCACCTTTCCTCTTGCTGGTCTCCTTCGCGTCCCAATCCGCTCTCACCAGGTGAAATCCCGGAACAGTCACATGAGAGTCTGGAGTGAGGTGTGTTAGCCACAACTCTGTGTAGCACATCATGCTAACCTCCTGGTGTTCTGACAAAACACCCTACCTATCAAGCTGTCCTACTAGTTGTTATTGCGCATGTGAACAACTCAAAAGGGCCATGTTTTCGGTGTTAATAGTACACGCCTATTATTTGATCCTACTACGAGCTCGTGCGTGTGAAAAAAGGTTAGTATTATATGTTTTACTTCTTTATTACAGCTGATACTTGTTTTCATTAAGCTGTTGTCAATTTGTTAACTTTTCAAACAACATGCGTTTTGTTTTTTGTGCAAAAATACTCAAATTTGGAGTCTCAATTGAAGTCATATTTCAAGTCTTGACTTAGTACTTCTAAACTTCTGTAAACTACCTAACTAAGCACCCTAGAATACAAATGCAAAAAATGTGAGGAAAAAATGTAACAGTTTCTAATAAAAACAGCTGACTTTTCCCCTCCATTTCTCCTTGTATTCTGTGTTAACGTTGAATGTGCGCTTGAAGCATTTTTTGATAGTGTGATTTGGCCATCAGAACGTCCTACCTATAGATATGTATGATGGAGGCATTCTGATAAGGTAGCACGGATTGATAGACATGACTATAAATCTACACTACGGTAGGATGTTTTGACAAAGTAGGACGTTTTGTAAGAACACAGGTACTCCTTCTGGAGTCTGGTCAGCGCTGCCAGTTCCTCAATCTGATTGGGGAGAGATCTGACATTTCCCATAATGATTGAGGGTACAGATGGTCTCTTCCGCTCTTAGCTCAAGCTCTACAGCCCTGTCTCCTCCACCGTAACTCCCTGGTCCTTCTCTGGGGTGAATCAACTGGTTGCTAAGTGCTAACAGCTGATCCCAGGTGTAAACAATGAAGCCGCTGCTCGATGGCTCTCCGCCGCATACTGGGTTAAACAGTCCGTATATGATCAAAAAACAAAAAGAGGTAAAATGAGGTTAAATGAGAGATTAAATAATTTAAAAGAATGGAAGGTGGTCAGAGCTCCTGTAACTGGAAGCCTCTCCTGTGGCACCATCTTGAACATGCATATTGTTGCTATCACAGATTTTTCAGTAACACAGTAATGTAACATGTTACTATATTAAATTCAGCAATTAAATTCCAGTCAAAATTATGTTATTAGTTGCACCACTTTAATCACACTCTAAGCCTTGTTCTAACATATGGGAATTGAAACTGGACATTTAACAGTATTTCCTGAAAACCCTTGTTTGTCTGATCATTTCATAATGACATTTAAATTTACATTAATCGATTACACTGCAATGGGGAATAGATTACAGCACGCTAGATGTCTTTCTGAAAGTGCTGTAACGAAGATTAAGGATATAGTTTCTTTGGATGAGACTTTACTACACTCTTTAGCCCTCCTGTTCAGTGTTGAAATGTTTTATTAAAACAACATATTTGTACTTTGTTTGTGTAACGTTGCTCTGCTTTATCTCAAATGAAAATATTGTTCTTTTTACTTCACAAAATTTATCTGACCATCTAAAATATGTTTACAGATATCAGGTTTGTCTACCCTTTCCTCCTTTTTAATGAGCTATTGGTCCTGAACTGGAATTGGACCGTATCTAAAATTTACCCTTACATTTGCTATGATGGACTATTTACTCCATGGTGTAGCTATTTTCTCATAATTAAAAAATCTGAATATTTCTTCCACCTCTGCTCCTGTTCAGACATTAATAAGTAAAGTCTGCTGAGTGAGGAGTTTAGATTTACCTGTAACAATCAAAAAGACTCCAGGCAGATCAGACTGTGTCCATCCTTCATGATCTTTGATGAATCTGAATGTGTATCCTCCTGAGTCATTCTTCTTCAGGTTGTTGATGGTCAGGATGTGTTGGTTCTTCATGTTGTCCTGATACTCCACACGACCTGCAGCCTCAATCAACTCTTCAACTTCCACTTTATCTTTTCTCCATTTTTTACTCCAACATTTAAACTCTGGCTTCATGTTATCAGGATGTGAGTATTCACCTGTGATGTTCACTGAAGATCCTTCCAGAGCACAGATTCTCCTGCTAACATAATTCATTCTCCAGCAGATTTTATCCTAAACACCTGAAATATAGATGGAAGATTTACTGTTTGATTGGTCTGTATTCTGAAACTTTTATTTATATTTGACTGAAAAAAATGAGTTGTGTATTACTCACAGGCCTCTGCAGACTGGAGTTGATTGTGGTCTATCACAGCACATGAGAACTTGTCTTTTGCAGACATATGAGTTGAAATATTTTGATTCTTGTCATTTCTGCTTCTATTTTGATACCACATGTAAGCAGTTTGAGGGTCAGTCAGATTACAGCTGGTGCTACAGGTCAGTGTGACAGACCCTTGTATGTAAGAAGCTATTTGAACGTGAACCTCTGAAAGATGATAAATAGAATTGTCATCAGTCACTGTGACTATCCACTAATCATATATGAGTTTATAGGAGTGCTAATAGATTTGTTTTTAAATAAAGGTCATAAGTAAGCTTCATATTCAACAAGAAAAAATGACACTGAACAAATATAATAGAGGTTTGGTGGAAGATGTTTGCTTATCTGTGGAAACTTCACCTCCTGGATATGTGATGGAGCACGGCTCATCTACTGATGTCTGCCTGTAAGAACACATTCTCCCTTTAGCATAGGTCACACTGAAGCAGGTCTCTGTGATGACACCTGAAACAAAGAAATTATATTGATTAAAATGATTTACTGTATGACCCATTGTGTTTGTTTTGTAGCACAATAAACATCATGACTCACCCACAGAGACTTCAGGGGCTCTGAGATCCTCGTAGCCTTTGACAGCACAGGAGTATGTGACTGCTTCCTCACTGCTGAGCAGCTCTTGGTACCAGGGAGACCAGTCCTCATAGAGAAACTCTCTGTTCTTGTACCAGATGTAGGCTGCAGGCTTTTCAGTCAGAGGACAGCTGCTGCTGCACATCAGTGTTACTGTCTGTCCCTCTGTGGCAGGAATCACCTTTACCTGCAGCTCTGAGAGGATGATGGAGAACAACTTATACAGTGATGTCATTTGGAAAGTAATTCATGAGTAAAAGTCACTGTACCTGCAACAACTTGAAGAGTAATTCTATTGAGCCAGCAGCGTCCTGGACTGTCTGTAGTCTTGATACAGCAGTAAGTGTTTGCATCACTCTCTCTTAGATCATTGATGGTTAATGTTGTTTTTTTCTCTTAAGACATGTTGTACGTTACACGTTGTCCATCCACAGAGAGCTCACTCTGAACATACTCTGATCCATTCAAGTGCACAATGAACCATTTCCTGCTTGGAGTCAGATGTTGATGTGAGCAGTGCAGATCCACTGATGAACCTTTGAGAACACAGATCCTGGTTTCTCCTCCATTGACACCTTTAACAGAAAGTTTATTAGTAACAGATTTATTACTGCTGTTATTGCCAGTTTGATCATTTTATCATTAATGACTAAACAATAATGATATATATTTATAGTTTAAAAACTAAACCCAATTTAGAAAGTGATCCTTAAATCATTCAATTACACATTCTGTTTTTTTTCTGTTTTGATGTATATCACAGGTGTCAAACTCCAGGCTGGTGTCTTGAAACCTTTAAATGTGTCCCTGCTTGAACACACCTGAATGCAGTTCTATAGTCTTGCTAATGATCTACTAATTTTATTCAGGGGTGTTTCACATTTAGAAGTTTCAAGACACCGGCCCTCGAGGACTGGAGTTTGACACCCCTGGTGTATATAGAATGGTCTCTGTGGACTGATAATCAGTCCACATTTTAAAAGTAATAGATTGTCTTTCTAATAAAAGAAAGATAATCGCTGCTCTGTCTCGCTGGGTCAACTTCTTTCTTTCAGTATGAATGATGAAAATGATACCAAAAATGAAACATTCAGCTGCTTAAACATCGTAGCACATTTTAACTTACCTCCTACTTTTATTTATCTTCTTTGTATGAGCAGGTTGTGTCTTTTTACATGAAATATTCCATACAATTATTTCTCACATAATGATATTTTTCTGTACATTATGTATTGTTACTTGTAGTTATTTTTAAACACAAGTTGTTGCTGCGAAAGCAGAAAGCTGCAGCGGTGTTAAAACTTTTGTCTGTATCTGGTTTATGATGGAAACACGTCTGTGGTGACAAAGAATCTCCAGGCTGAAGCTCGGTAAGCAGCATGAACTAACAAAATATTAATACTGTGAGCTGAAAGGAGGCCATCTCTGATGTCTTTATATGTTGTCACCATTGTAGAGTCCAAGGTTGAAGATTCCTGTTGGTTGCTGTTCAGTTTTCCTGAACCATTTTAACATTCATTAGCAATCATGTTCATTTTTATGTTGTTTACACACCTTTCTACTCTGTGCCATTCATTTAGTGATGATAATATTCTACTGTAAAAGACCATTGTCTTGCACATTAATACACTTCAAGAGCTCATCATCAAGTCTTTCTGATTAACAGTGAATTTCCTTTAATACCTGCAGAATTTGTCTTCAATTAAAACATTTTTAGAGTGTTCAGTCATTTTAAGGAAAAGAAACATTTATTCCTACCTGAGACAAACTGAATGAAACCCAAAAGCAAAAGTCCATTAAAGTCAGTTCAGCCAAATATAAACTGCAGCTTTAACACCATTAAACTTCCTCCTGCATGTTTTTAGAAAGAACAACATTAGTAATATTATATTATTCAAATGATTTCTTTATAATCATGCAGCAAGTGGGAAATTCATTATATGTTTCGATTTCAGTTTTCAGAGTTGCCTGACTGAGGCTGGAGAAGTGTGAAGCTTAGTGTTTCAAAAGCACCCTGAAGATCAGAGTGAAAAAATGATGCGGCAGGCTATTTCACTTTGATCAAATTTGACTGCACTAACTTTCCCTATCTGCTTCTATGCATCATCAGGCATGCATAGAAGCATCTCTTAGCTGGACAGTCTGAGGTCCAACCTGGCAATGACTGACCAAGACAATGTCTCAGAGGTTTTCTATTGGATTTAGGTTAGGTGATCAATGGTATCAATTCTTTCATCTTCTAGGAACTGCTGGCAAACTCTCGCCACATGAGACCAGGCATTGTTGGTCCAGGGGGAATGCAGGACCCACTGCACCAGCCTGGGGTCTGACAGTGTGTCAAAGGATTTTATTTCAATACTAATGGCAGTCAGGGTGGTGTTGCCTAGCCTGTAGAGCTCTGTGCCTCCCCTGACCATCACTGACCCACTACCAAAACGGTCACGCTGAACAATGTTACAGGCAGCATTACTCTCTCCACAGCTTCTTCAGATCCATCATATGTGCTCAGAGTAAACCTGCTGTCATCTGTTTAAAGCACAGCCAGTGCTGAACCTGCAAATTCTGGCAAATGCCAGTCAGCTCCACAGTGCTCTGCGGTGAGCACAGGGTCTAATAGAGAATGTCAGACCTTCAGGCCACCCTCATGAAGTCTGTTTCTGATTGTTTGGTCAATGACATTAACATCAGTGGCCTGCTTGTAGGGCTCTGGCAGTGCTTGCTTTCCTAGTTATCTCCTGCACGACGGCCCACAAGATGGAAATTTCAGTGGAAATTTAGTTGCTAATCACTGATTTTCTATATTTTTTTTATTACTGTTACTGTCTGATCTCTCTATCTAGTGAACAATACTGGTACTGTCAGAAATATACTGTGAAAATAATCCATTCATACTACTAAATCTAACTAAGTCAACTTCTCTAGTTCAGGGTGAAGGGATGAAAATTAAGATAGAACGAGTTCAAGTTCAAGTGGCTTTTATTGTTATTTCAACAATGTACAGTGGTACAGTACAGAGTGGAATGAGACAGCGTTCCTCTGAGACCCTGGTGCTACATATGATATATAACAGACAATCACAGGACTATGTAAAGTGCAATGCGCAAAAATTGCAAAAATAAACAGGACAAGACAGTGCAACACTAAACAGAATAGTCTAAGGAGCTTGGAAAGAAAAGCGTCTGGACTTCTTAAAGTTGCTTGAAGACGTTTCACCTCTCATCCGAGAAGCTTCTTCAGTTCTAAGGTCAAATGGCCAAGAGTCCCAGATTTAAACCCAGTGGGAGTATCCCCCCAAAGAGGGACAAAGGACCCCCTGGTGATCCTCTAACCACATGAGCCAAGGTGTGAAAGCGGGTGTGGGACCTAATCAGCCAGGGTTTCGGGTGAGCTCATTGTTAAACCTGGCCCCACCTTGTCATGTGAATTCCTGAGGTCAGATGGCCCAGGATGTGAGTGGGCGTTAAGGCGTCTGGGAAGGGATCTCAAAACTGGATTATAGATGGCAGACAATTGGTGTCGTAAACCACCGCCTCTGTTCAAAGATGGTCGCTCACAGTGGACATAGATGGCCTCTTTCACTCCTCTTTCAAACCATCTGTCCTCTCTGTCCAAAATGTGAACATTGGCATCCTCGAAAGAGTGACCTTTATCCTTAAGATGCAGATGGACTGCTGAGTCTTGTCCTGTGGAGGTGGCTCTTCTATGTTGTGCCATGCGCTTGTGAAGTGGCTGTTTGGTCTCTCCAATGTAGAGGTCTGGGCATTCCTCGCTGCACTGTACAGCATACACCACGTTGTTAAGTCTGTGTTTTGGAGTTTTGTCTTTCGGGTGAACCAGTTTCTGTCTGAGTGTGCTGCTGGGTCTGAAGTACACTGGGATGTCGTGCTTGGAGAAAACTCTCCTGAGTTTCTCTGATACACCGGCTACATAGGGGATGACAACGTTGTTGCGTCTGTCTTTCTTATCCTCCCTGGCTGGTGTCTGATCTTCTTTTCTGTGCATCTTTGCTGACTTCATGAACGCCCAGTTGGGATAACCGCATGTTTTGAGTGCTTCCTTTACATGTGTGTGTTCCTTCTTTTTCCCTTCAGGCTTAGAGGGAACATGTTCTGCCCGGTGGTGTAGGGTCCTGATTACTCCAAGTTTGTGTTCCAGAGGGTGATGGGAGTCAAAGAGGAGGTACTGGTCCGTGTGTGTGGGCTTCCGGTAAACTTCAATGTTGAGGTTGCCGCTTTCTTCAATGTGCACAGCGCAGTCCAGGAAGGGCAAGCAGTTGTCCTTTGTGTCTTCCCTGGTGAACTTGATGTTTTTATCCACGGCGTTAATGTGCACAGTGAAGGATTCCACTTCTTGTGTTTTGATTTTGACCCAGGTGTCGTCTACATATCTGTACCAGTGGCTGGGTACTCTCCCTTTAAAAGAGCCAAGAGCCTTTCTTTCCACTTCCTCCATGTAAAGGTTGGCTACAATAGGTGACACAGGGGAGCCCATGGCACAGCCATGTTTTTGTCTGTAGAAACCCTCGTTGTACTTGAAATATGTAGTGGTGAGGCAGAGGTCTAACAGTGTGCAGATCTGATCGGGTGTGAAGTTGGTCCTGTCCTCCAAGGAGTTGTCTTCTTGTAATCGTTTTCTGACAGTCTCCACAGCCTCCGTGGTGGGTATGCAAGTGAAGAGAGAGACTACATCAAAGGACACCATGGTTTCATCTGGATCCAGGGTAAGTTTCTCGACCTTGTCGGTGAAGTCGGTGGAGTTCTTGATGTGGTGTGGGGTGTTCCCCACCAGAGGTGCAAGGATGGTAGCAAGGTGTTTTGCAATGTTATAAGTGGCTGAGTTTATGCTACTGATTATGGGTCTGAGAGGGACACCTTCCTTGTGGATCTTAGGAAGTCCATAAATGCAGGGTATGGCATCCCCTGGATAAAGGCAGTGATATGTGAGGCGGTCGATGATTTTGTCCCTTTCAAGGTCTTGAAGGCAAGCTATAACTTTCTTTTTGTAGCTGCTTGTGGGGTCTCACTTTAAGGCTTCGTAGGTATTGTTGTCACTGAGGAGAGTAGTGATCTTTGTGTGGTAATCCGTTGTGTTTAGGACTACGGTGCACCTTCCCTTATCCGCTGGTAATATAGTGATGTTGTGGTCTTTGCTCAGGGAAGCGACGGCCTTCTTTTCTTGTAATGTGAGGTTAGACGGAGGGACTTTGGCACTGGAGAGGGTGGCTGAGACTTTCATCCTGATTTGCTCTGCTTCTGTCTGTGATAATTTGTTGATCCGTATGGCAGTTTCTGTGGCTGTGATGAGGTCCACTATGGGCAACTGTTGCGGAGCAATGGCAAAATTGAGTCCTTTGGCTAATACTGTCACGGTTCTGGGTCCGTTGGACCCAGTATTTTGAGTTTATTATGTTTTGGTTTATTTTTGAGTAATGGATTGTTTTCTTATCTTGTTGTGCTGATTATTGTGGTGGTGGTGATGATTACTAGCTTCATGTGTCTGTTTATTGGTGATTAGGATTTGTGTTCTCATGTGTGGGTTTAGGTGTCATTTTCTGTCTGTCTCTCAGTGTCGAGTCTGCGTCTTTGTGTAGTGTTCTTGTTTCCTGTTTTATTGTGAAGGTCTGCGTCTCATGTGAGTGTGTTCAGTTTTACCTCTGTCTCGTCTTGTTAATGACTCCCAGCTGTGTCCACCACCTGTGTGTAATCTCCTTGTGTTTCTCTGTGTGTATTTAAGTCACGTCTTTAGTCATTGTTGTTGCTGGTCCGTCTGTGTATCCTCCATGTCCTATTCGTGTGTTCTCCCTGCTGCCACCATCTTGTACCGTCGTCCACCTTGCTTTATGTTCAGGTTCGTGTTCTTGTTCATGCTCTGTGGTTTAGTTGTCCCAGTATAGTTTAGTTCTCCGTTTTGTCGTTTGCCTCTCTATATTTTTGTATCAATAAATCACCTTCACACCTTCACGACTGCCTGCGCTTGGATCCTCTTTTTCCTTTTTTCACACGGCTCTTCCCACTCGCCGTGACAGTACGGACCAGCCAGATATGGATCCAGCGGCAGTCACCCCACCCAGGGAGCTTCAGGAGGCCGTTATCAACTTAGCTTCTAAATTAATTTACCAGTTGTTAGAGCATGAGGGAGAAGCCTCTCTTTACACTGTGGAAGCGGACCTACAACACTTTATTTCCAGTTACCCCTGGTTATTGGACTCATTGCACCCGCTCGTACAAAACTTTATTCTCCACGAACTACACCTTCACCCCCCCGCCGTCACTGCTCGCCCGCTCGCTTCAACGGAGGACGCGCCGTCCGTACCGCCGGATGAGGAGTTACCCGGCCCGTCGGAGCCACCTCCACGGAGGAAGCGACGTTCACGCCGTCGGCGCGGCACCCCACAGCCGGAATTCAGAATGTCAGAGCAGCCGGCTGTGGTGAGTGAAAGGGACACTTTTTCTGCTGCATCAGACTCTGTGACTGTGTTTTCTGGAGCTATTTTTTGTGTGTCGTTTGAAGATAACAATGATTTTTCCGTCTCACCCATGGCCACTGCCCCAAAGACTGCCTTTTCTGAGCCTACATTTTGTGTTAATGACTGTGTTCATGCTGTTGTGTCCAAGCCTGGAGTACCTGAGTCTAGCACTATGAACATAGGGAACTTAAGTGTCAGGGAAGTTTTTTCGTCTCCATCAGTTCATTCAGGGGAAGTTGTAAACCTCACCGACGCAGTTTTTCCTGATCATGTTTTCCCATCTACACTTTCACCACAGTCTAATGTGGGGTCTGTAACACAGCTAGCAGGACAGTTAGCAGTTCAGTCAGCAGCCACGCTGCCAGCAGTTCAGTCAGCAGCCACGCTGCCCTCAGTTCAGTCAGCAGCCACGCTGCCCTCAGTTCAGTCAGCAGCCACGCTGCCCTCAGTTCAGTCAGCAGCCACGCTGCCCTCAGTTCAGTCAGCCACTCCACCACCTGTTACAACTTCGCTACTTGTAGCCCAGTTACCACCAGTTCAGCAGCCTACCCACCCGCTCATTCAGTCACCATCCTCACCGTCTGATTCTAAGCAGGGAACACACTTCACCATTACATCTGCTGGTTCTCTTAAGCTGGCCACCTCAGAGACTGTTACTCCCTCTAGGGCCTCCCCAGAGGCTGGGTGTCGCTCACCAGCTGACTCTGGACCCCTAGAGGTCAAGACGCGAGCGCCAGCAGTTTCACTGGGGAACTCACCAGAGCAGTCTCGGCTCTCAGCGCCCCCTGAGAGCTCAAGTGAGTTCACCCGTCCGCCTCCGTCCTCTGCTGAGTGTGTTGGGGAACACATTCAGCCCTCTGAGGTCTGCATCCCACTGTTGCTGCCTGAGTCTAGCCACAGTGCTGCTCAGTTCCAACCAGTGTCCACACCGGCAGGGGTCTGCGTACCTGCTGCCTCAGTGTCTGTTTCCACTGGAGGGCCCGAGGAGCCCGTCCAGTCTCAAGCCACGTTAGCTGGGGGTTCGGAGGAGCCCAGCCAGCTTCAAGTGTCGTCAGCTGGGGGTTCGGAGGAGCCCAGCCAGCTTCAAGTGTCGTCAGCTGGGGGTTCGGAGGAGCCCAGCCAGCTTCAAGTGTCGTCAGCTGGGGGTTCGGAGGAGCCCAGCCAGCTTCAAGTGTCGTCAGCTGGGGGTTCGGAGGAGCCCAGCCAGCTTCAAGTGTCGTCAGCTGGGGGTTCGGAGGAGCCCAGCCAGCTTCAAGTGTCGTCAGCTGGGGGTTCGGAAGAACCCAGCCAGCCCCAGGTCTCGTCAGCTGGGGGTTCGGAAGAACCCAGCCAGCCTCAAGTCACGTCAGCTGGAGGGCCCGAGTCGCCCGTCCGGCCTCAAGTCACGTCAGCTGGAGGGCCCAAGTCGCCCGTCCGGCCTCAAGTCACGTCAGCTGGAGGGTTCGAGTCGCCCGTCCGGCCTCAAGTCACGTCAGCTGGAGGGTTCGAGTCGCCCGTCCGGCCTCAAGTCACGTCAGCTGGAGGGCCCGAGTCGCCCGTCCGGCCTCAAGTCACGTCAGCTGGAGGGTTCGAGTCGCCCGTCCGGCCTCAAGTCACGTCAGCTGGAGGGTTCGAGTCGCCCGTCCGGCCTCAAGTCACGTCAGCTGGAGGGTTCGAGTCGCCCGTCCGGCCTCAAGTCACGTCAGCTGGAGGGTTCGAGTCGCCCGTCCGGCCTCAAGTCACGTCAGCTGGAGGGCCCGAGTCGCCCGTCCGGCCTCAAGTCACGTCAGCTGGAGGGTTCGAGTCGCCCGTCCGGCCTCAAGTCACGTCAGCTGGAGGGTTCGAGTCGCCCGTCCGGCCTCAAGTCACGTCAGCTGGAGGGTTCGAGTCGCCCGTCTGGTCTCAAGTTTTGTCTGCTGGGGGTTCAAGAGAACCCAGCCAGCCTCAGGTGTCGTCGGCTGGAGGGACCGAGGAGCCCGTCCAGCCCCATGACTCGTCAGCTGGAGGGCCCGAGGAGCCCGTCCAGCCAGCCGCTGCTTCATCCACGCCTGCAGCCGCAGCTTCATCCACGCCTGCAGCCGCATCCACGCCTGCAGCCGCAGCTTCATCCACGCCTGCAGCCGCAGCTTCATCCACGCCTGCAGCCGCAGCTTCATCCACGCCTGCAGCCGCAGCTTCATCCACGCCTGCAGCCGTGCCGCTGCCGTCAGGTCCAGCTTCTGCAGCCGTCCCGCTGCCGTCAGGTCCAGCTTCTGCAGCCGTCCCGCTGCCGTCAGGTCCAGCTTCTGCAGCTCCGCCTTCGCCTGGTCCTGCCTCGTCGGACTCGTCCACGCCTGGTCCTGCCTCGTCGGACTCGTCCACGCCTGGTCCTGCCTCGGCCTCTGTGTCTTCGTCAACGCCTGGCCCGGCTTTTGCTCCGCCATCGGCTGGCCCAGCTCGTCCTGTTCCGCCTCGCCTCTGCCGGCCGCTTTCCAGGCTTCTAAGTTTGCATCATGGCCGTCGAGGACGACCTCCGGACAGGGTCCGTCGCCGCCGCTGGCATCGCGGCCGACCTCCGGATCTGCTCAGTGGCCGCCACTGCCTTCCACGTGGCCGGCCCCCAGAACTGTTTGCCCGTCGCCGCCGTTGCCGTGTGCACGGTCGGCCACCAGACCTGTTTGCCCGTCGCCGCCGTTGCTGTGTGCACGGTCGGCCACCAGACCTGTTTGCCCGTCGCCGCCGTTGCTGTGTGCACGGTCGGCCACCAGAACTGTTTGCCCGTCGCCGCCGTTGCTGTGTGCACGGTCGGCCCCCTGAACTGTTTGCCCGTTGCCGTGTGCATGGCCGGCCCCCTGACCTGTTTTGGCTCCTGTATGGCCGACCTCCGGGTCGACCCCCTGAACTGTTTGTGGACTCTTGTTGAGCTCTTGTTTGGTTTTTGGTTTTGATGTGTTTTCCTGTGTTGTTTGGACTCTTGTGCTCCTTGTTTTGTTTGGGTTCTGTCCCTCCTTCCTGGACCCCCTCCGCCCGCCCTGGTTTGGTGCTCATGTTTCGTTCTGTTTTTTTGTTTGTGGCTGTCGGGAGCCAGCCCTTAGAGGGGGGGTACTGTCACGGTTCTGGGTCCGTTGGACCCAGTATTTTGAGTTTATTATGTTTTGGTTTATTTTTGAGTAATGGATTGTTTTCTTATCTTGTTGTGCTGATTATTGTGGTGGTGGTGATGATTACTAGCTTCATGTGTCTGTTTATTGGTGATTAGGATTTGTGTTCTCATGTGTGGGTTTAGGTGTCATTTTCTGTCTGTCTCTCAGTGTCGAGTCTGCGTCTTTGTGTAGTGTTCTTGTTTCCTGTTTTATTGTGAAGGTCTGCGTCTCATGTGAGTGTGTTCAGTTTTACCTCTGTCTCGTCTTGTTAATGACTCCCAGCTGTGTCCACCACCTGTGTGTAATCTCCTTGTGTTTCTCTGTGTGTATTTAAGTCACGTCTTTAGTCATTGTTGTTGCTGGTCCGTCTGTGTATCCTCCATGTCCTATTCGTGTGTTCTCCCTGCTGCCACCATCTTGTACCGTCGTCCACCTTGCTTTATGTTCAGGTTCGTGTTCTTGTTCATGCTCTGTGGTTTAGTTGTCCCAGTATAGTTTAGTTCTCCGTTTTGTCGTTTGCCTCTCTATATTTTTGTATCAATAAATCACCTTCACACCTTCACGACTGCCTGCGCTTGGATCCTCTTTTTCCTTTTTTCACACGGCTCTTCCCACTCGCCATGACAAATACGTTCTTTTCAGGTTCAGTGAGCTTCCGGTCTGAAAAGTTCTTCACCCATTTTTCCTTACTGTCCTCAGGTGTATGTTCTTCTCTGAGTTGTGTAGATTCAGACTGAGGAGTGAGTGTTTTTAAAAGCAAGGTGTGGAATTTCCTGCATTGTCTTTCTTTTCCTTTAGAGTGTTGGGCCCGCTGAGCCTTGTCCACAAACTTGTAAACCTCTTCTAGGATTGGAGAGGGTAGAAGGGTTTCCAGTTCCTGCAGAGTCTGGCTGATCTTGATCTGGAGGGCATCTATAGTGAAATGGACCTGTCTTATCCTTTCACTTAGAAGGTGATTTTGTGCTCTCTGTAGAATCAAGTCTGCTCTGTGTCCCCTGACAGTGGATCCAAGGCGCAGGCTCTTAGGAACAACTCTGCTTTGTCTGCATCTCAGGTTGAAACGGAGATGGTTCCTATAATCCGCTAGTTTTCTTGATTCCCTTTCATACTCCCGCACCAGTTGAAGGGTGTTCCTCCCAAAATGTACGGCAATATGTCTGTGAAGGTTCTCAGTCATCCAGGTCATCGTAGTCTAAGGAGCTTGGAAAGAAAAGCGTCTGGACTTCTTAAAGTTGCTTGAAGACGTTTCACCTCTCATCCAAGAAGCTTCTTCAGTTCTAAGGTCAAA
Organism: Pelmatolapia mariae; assembly: GCF_036321145.2. Lineage (NCBI taxonomy): Eukaryota > Metazoa > Chordata > Actinopteri > Cichliformes > Cichlidae > Pelmatolapia > Pelmatolapia mariae. The sequence goes on along the minus strand of NC_086232.1, from coordinate 12,036,391 downwards.
TCATCGACCGCCTCACATATCACTGCCTTTATCCAGGGGATGCCATACCCTGCATTTATGGACTTCCTAAGATCCACAAGGAAGGTGTCCCTCTCAGACCCATAGTCAGTAGCATAAACTCAGCCACTTATAACATTGCAAAACACCTTGCTACCATCCTTGCACCTCTGGTGGGGAACACCCCACACCACATCAAGAACTCCACCGACTTCACCGACAAGGTCGAGAAACTTACCCTGGATCCAGATGAAACCATGGTGTCCTTTGATGTAGTCTCTCTCTTCACTTGCATACCCACCACGGAGGCTGTGGAGACTGTCAGAAAACGATTACAAGAAGACAACTCCTTGGAGGACAGGACCAACTTCACACCCGATCAGATCTGCACACTGTTAGACCTCTGCCTCACCACTACATATTTCAAGTACAACGAGGGTTTCTACAGACAAAAACATGGCTGTGCCATGGGCTCCCCCGTGTCACCTATTGTAGCCAACCTTTACATGGAGGAAGTGGAAAGAAAGGCTCTTGGCTTTTTTAAAGGGAGAGTACCCAGCCACTGGTACAGATATGTAGACGACACCTGGGTCAAAATCAAAACACAAGAAGTGGAATCCTTCACTGCGCACATTAACGCCGTGGATAAAAACATCAAGTTCACCAGGGAAGACACAAAGGACAACTGCTTGCCCTTCCTGGACTGCGCTGTGCACATTGAAGAAAGCGGCAACCTCAACACTGAAGTTTACCGGAAGCCCACACACACGGACCAGTACCTCCTCTTTGACTCCCATCACCCTCTGGAACACAAACTTGGAGTAATCAGGACCCTACACCACCGGGCAGAACATGTTCCCTCTAAGCCTGAAGGGAAAAAGAAGGAACACACACATGTAAAGGAAGCACTCAAAACATGCGGTTATCCCAACTGGGCGTTCATGAAGTCAGCAAAGAGGCACAGAAAAGAAGATCAGACACCAGCGAGGGAGGATAAGAAAGACAGACGCAACAACGTTGTCATCCCCTATGTAGCCCGTGTATCAGAGAAACTCAGGAGAGTTTTCTCCAAGCACGACATCCCAGTGTACTTCAGACCCAGCAGCACACTCAGACAGAAACTGGTTCACCCGAAAGACAAAACTCCAAAACACAGACTTAACAACGTGGTGTATGCTGTACAGTGCAGCGAGGAATGCCCAGACCTCTACATTGGAGAGACCAAACAGCCACTTCACAAGCGCATGGCACAACATAGAAGAGCCACCTCCACAGGACAAGACTCAGCAGTCCATCTGCATCTTAAGGATAAAGGTCACTCTTTCGAGGATGCCAATGTTCACATTTTGGACAGAGAGGACAGATGGTTTGAAAGAGGAGTGAAAGAGGCCATCTATGTCCACTGTGAGCGACCATCTTTGAACAGAGGCGGTGGTTTACGACACCAATTGTCTGCCATCTATAATCCAGTTTTGAGATCCCTTCCCAGACGCCTTAACGCCCACTCACATTCTGGGCCATCTGACCTCAGGAATTCACATGATAGGGTGGGGCCAGGTTTAACAATGAGCTCACCCGAAACCCTGGCTAATTAGGTCCCACACCCGCTTTCACACCTTGGCTCATGTGGTTAGAGGATCACCAGGGGGTCCTTTGTCCCTCTTTGGGGGGATACTCCCACTGGGTTTAAATCTGGGACTCTCGGCCATTTGACCTTAGAACTGAAGAAGCTTCTCGGATGAGAGGTGAAACGTCTTCAAGCAACTTTAAGAAGTCCAGACGCTTTTCTTTCCAAGCTCCTTAGACTACGATGACCTGGATGACTGAGAACCTTCACAGACACTAAACAGAATAGGACAATACAGACACAAGACAGTCCAATGGAAATGTGCAAAATGCTGAGTATTGTGCAAAAGTAACTTGGTATCTGTAGGTGTGTGTGTGTGTGTGTGTGTGTGTGTGTGTGTGTGTGTGTGTGTGTGTGTGCGCGCATGGGTGCCAACGGAGGTCAGAGACAGATAGACGAAAACTCAGAAACCCAAAAGACGGTGGCCATCTGCAGCCCCCAAACGTACTGAAGTCCTGAGGCCACACACACAACCAGCAGGAGGAGTAGGGAGGCACTACATGGAGCCACCGTGGACAAAGAGCAAGAGCACCAGAGAACAAGAGGCAACAGACAGCCAACCAAAGGTCCCAGGGCCCAGACACCCGACAGACCCCATTGGACCACAACCCCCAAGGAACCAGTCCAACAAGCACACCAAGATATCTGACCATGCATGATGGAAGTAACAAGTACCCACATCCTAGGAAGGCAGCAATGACCGGTGGGAAATGTTAGCAAGGGACAACCCCTCGACCGTGCCTTACAGGGGACAAGACTCAGTGAGGCCCACGCCCAGACCCAGCCACTCATTCACTCACACACACCCACAAATCAGCAATACAAGCACTAAAAGACTCATACATCCACATCAAGCTCCCCTCTGAAGTCCAGGCGACCAGAGATCCCCTCAGTCAGCTCGATCTCCAATACAACAGTTTATTGGTGCCCCAGTTAGGTGCAGGAAACAGAGATATGAGAAGACCATTCTTTGATGTTACTAAGAATGGTGATAAAAATATGCAGTGGAAAAATTCCTGAAGTTAAATTAAACTACTGCATTATGTGACTCTTCACTAGTCATTCTTTTCTAAAAACAATCATGGAGGAGGAAGTGATTTAATGGTGTGAAAGCTGCTCTCTGTTTATCTGTAGGTGCAGTGACGTTTATAACTGTCAGTTCTGGTTTCATGATTTCCTTTGAGCAAATTCACCTGTAAAGATCTTTTTAAGGATCATATATATATTTTTTTTTTATATATATATATATATATATATATATATATATATATATATATATATATATATATATATATATATATATATATATTATATATACAAACTTTCTGACTAGAAAATCTACAACAGTCATGATCTTGGCAGAAGCTGGATTTTTGTTTTGGGGTTTTATTCTGTCTTTCAGGTAGGAATGACTGTTTCTCCTCCTAATGATGATTGACAACTGTAAAAATGGTACAAGTGTAATCCTGCAGTTTTTAAAGGATGTTAGAAAACATGAGATTCACAGCTAATCAACAGACTTTAAAGTTCTTGGCTTTGCCGAGCTCTTCAAGTGTATTAAAGTGCGAGGTTATAATCTTTTCTGATACAATATTATCATCATAGAAAGATTGTGTAAACATAAATCTGCACATTTCTGCAGACTTTGCATTTTCAGCGTGGCCTTTGCTTGCTTGCAGTGACTTCCTGTTTCTTCACAGATGTTATTAATGGACGCTGAGCAGAGGTGTGTATGTTTTATGTATTGCTGAAATTGCACCTCATAGAACTCATAATTACTTCTGGATCTGTTCCTCTGGAAAAGTCTCTGAAGCACGATAAACTGAAATAATAGTCGGTATCCCATCACAGTGAAAGTGCAACTCTCTTGTTTGTTCATATGCACCTTGTTTCTATTGAATTTTCTTCATTTCATAAACTGAAAGCAGAAGGATAATCTGCTAATGCTGGGCTGTGGTGATGGTGGACCTCCAACTGACAGAGAGCAAAACAATGAAACTATAACCTGCTTTACATGCAGAATTTCTTCTGAAGATCCAGGTCACAGCTGGCTGTAGTCAGTAATTAGCCACCCTACAGTATGGTGAAGAGCTGCTCACTTTTTCAGTGTAAGCCAACTTTAGAGTGATGAGCTTTACTAGTTTTACTGCTTTCTGGAGAAACAATCATTGGTCTGTAGATGATGATTTCACTTCAGCTGATCTCTAATGTCAAACTTAACCTGTTCCAGAGCAAATAGTGCAGGCCTCAGATCAGCTCCTACTGAACTCTCTTCCACAGCTACAACATTAATATCAGTCTGAGCCCACAATGAAGCACTGCTGTTAGGCTTCGATATCTTACAACCTGTTTATCACATTATCTTATTTGATAGAGACTGTACATCAACAATGCTTACATTCTTATCAGTCTCATGTTAGCTTTATGACCGAATGGACTTAAACAGTCATGATGTTTACCACTGATGAATTTTCGCTGAATTCAACTACAGAAAAAAACTGTAAAAATCTTTTATTTAAATTGTTATTTATTTTGTTTAATGAACCAAAAAAAATCAATCTAAAATGAGTGATAAAGGTCTAAATGATTCAAAACTGTTTTAATAAACATTTGAACAACATTAAAAGATTTCCACAAACTGACATTATTTGAATGAGCCAAATGTTTGAAGAAGTTCAAAATAAATGTATTAACTGTCTCATCTCCTCAGATGAACCCTGATCTCATGTATGAAATGATTTCAGCTCAGTGAGCAGAGCAGGATGAGCATCACTAAATAACTACATGTTTATTTAAAGGGGCCTTTTCCTGTAAATGTTTTGTGTCTAAAATAACTTCAGTATCATAGCAGAGACACCACAGCTGTCTGCCAGTGTTTGTACTCTCTGTGCTGGAACATAAAATAGAGAAGAACGTAGCAGGAGAGTAATGCCTGAGCTTTTCAATTTCAAGATGTCTGATGACGAAATGCGTATGGTGTCAGTGTTGTGTAAAATAAATGACATGCTTTGGGTTGAGTTACTTTCTGTGTGATTTGCAGCTTTGAATGTAAAACATTAGGACTGTTTAACTGAGAAGTTAAAGCTTTAAAGTCATCATGTCTGCAGGTTTAACATATATTAAGTTGTTTTATTGTAAACCTCAAAATAATCCCTGACAGCTTCATGTCTCTCTCCTCTCACTGTGAGCACTAACAGGTTTTTAATGACAATATAACAAAAATGTGGTCATATCACACGTTTAACTGGGATACTGTGATAAACTAAAACAATAAAGCCCATAATTGTGATGATAAATATAAAGCAATTCATTCAATGGTTCTGTATTATGTGAACTGGCTCATGCAGTACAATGATTCTACACTAGAGGGCTCTTCTTTTAAGGAAAATAGAAATGAGGAAGTGCTGGTGTTAAAGCTGGATGCAGTTTGTCTGCAGACACACTCACAGAAGTCAGTTCTCAGCCTTTCATGTTAGACGCCTGTTGATTTTTTAACATTTATTAATATTTTTGGTATCTTCTAATCTCTGATGAGAGCAGCAGCAGTAATCAGGTCTTTAAAATCATCATACAATCTTCTTTCTGAGGAGATTGAGGGTTCTCTGCAATATCTTCTATTGCCATTCCTATGACTGTGCTCTTCTGTACAGAGATCTCTGATGCCGTACCTGAAATCTGATGGAGACAATCTGTTTAGCCTACTGTACATCTGTTCCATTCTGCCCTTCACACACACAGTGACGGGCATGAAGTGAAGTCTGTTGTCAGAGAAAATCTACCTGAAAAACTGATAAGTGAGGAATGAAAGAGTGATTCCCAGTGAAGAAGGAGAAACTAGCTTTATTGGTCACATACGGAGTACAACATGCAGTTAAATGTATCATGTCCGAGCAGCAGACGTAGCTGCACCATTGCAGGGCTTGGTGTTATGGCATGGGGGCCCTAGCCAGGTCCCTTGCTGGATACCAGGAGGGAATTGAACTTGAGATCTCCGCTCCAAAGGTGTGTGGTCTTACCTTTGAAAGGAGGTGGTCGGACATATTAATTGACATTGGGCTCTAGTTTCTGTTTGTATTGCTGATTTTTACTTTGCGTGACCGTAAAGGAATGAAATTTGTTCACTGACAGTGTTTTCTGGAATTATTCCCAAACCCATGCAGTGATTTCCATGACAGAATCTTGCATATTTTCATTGCAGCCCTGCCTGAAAGCCCAAAGATCACAAGCCTTTAAGTGTTGCTGTTGTCTTGTCCCTAGCTCAGAGAGTTTTCTCCAGATTCCCAGGATTGTTCAACTATGTGCTGTAGATTAGGCCTTGGTCACACGACAGGAAAAAAGGCCAGCCACCATGAAACCACAAAAAATTGGTGGTAAGCAATTAAATTTCCACTGAAATTTTTCATTTTGTGGGCACATTTGTGGGCCACCATGTGGGAGAGAACTAGGAAAGCAAGCACTGCCAGACCCCTACAAAATGACCACCAGCAGGCCTCTGATGTTAATGTTATTAACCAAACAATTAGAAACAGACTTCCATCAAATGCAGCCCTCTGAAGGTTGATGGTTTTCATTTCCATCCAACAGTGTGGCATCAGTCTGTATCAGTATAGATATCCACTGTGACGTTTTCCCCATTGAGATCAGATGAGGTGTTTTTTAAGCTTTACTTTCATTGTTTTTTTAAATTGTTCTTCTCCAGCCTCAGTCAGGCAAATGGAGAGAAATTTATGCTGTTTAAAAAAACTCCACAAGTTAAATTTATGCTTATGAAGTCTGCACTTTCTAAAAAACACCATGCAGGAGGAAGTTTGATGGTGTTAACGCTGCAGTTTATATTTGGCTGAACTAACTTTAACACGTGTCAGTTCGGGTTTTTTAAGCTTTTCCTGTGTGACGAACAATGCACTTAACTTTCTGACTAGAAGCTGAAATCTGACAGTCATGATCTCAGCAGAAGCTGGATTTTTGGTTTGGGGATTAATTCAGTTTGTCTCAGGTAGGAATACATGTTTCTCCTCCTAAAACCTTCATGACTGAATGTTTTAAACGTAGGAAAACTCTGGAAAGTTATTAAAGGATGTTAGAAAACATGAGATTCACTGTTAATTAGCAGGACTCTTGAAGTGAGCTAATGAATGTTAAAGCAGTTCAGGGGAAACTGAACAACAACCGAGCAGAAAGCTGGAGTCTAAGATGATGTCAATATACAAACACATCAGAAATGGCCTCCTTTCAGCTCACTGTATAAATATTTTGTTGGTAGGACATCATTACTGGAATAGTCCACTCCGAGCCCTGATAGTTATTCTAGTAAAACAACCAGAAAACAGTTATGTCAACAAAAACTTTTCAAACTCTCTGACAGAGGTTTGATTGCTGAAACATGTCAGAGTGTTTTAGGTTAGATTAGTTTTTAGGTCGCTCGATAATAAATATTATCCTTTACATTGATACAAAGAGCAGCTGTGGCTTGACAGCAGAGTAAGATTTACATCATCACAGCTGTTCATGCTGATCATTGAGCTTCAGCCTGGAGATTCTTTGTCACCACAGACGTGTTTCCATCATAAACCAGATACAGACAACAGTTTTTACACCGCTGCAGCTTTCTGCTCTTTGAACAATAAGTTGTGATTAAAGACAACTTATAATAAATAAAATACAGACAAAACATCATTATAGGAGGAATAATTGCACAAAATATTTCATGTAAAAAGACACAACATGCACATACAAAAAAAAGACAAAAGGAAAGAAGGAAGTAAAACTTTGCTACGATGTGTTAGACAGCAGAATGTGTCATTTTTGGCATCATTTTCATCATTCACACTGAAAGAGAGAAGTTGACCCAGAAAGTTGGAGCTAGATGGTGTTTGTATTGTTTGAATTGTTTTAGATTGATACTACATCATTTAAGCATCACTTCATAAATTCATCCAAGTTTTTACAGTACAAATTTATAACATTATTATTTAATGATTAATGATAAAAAGAAAAAAAAGGGTAATAACAGCAATCTAATAAGCAAATCTCTAATAAATCTGTTACTAATAAACTTCCTGTTAAAGGTGTTAATGGAGGAGAAACCAGGATCTGTGCTTTCAAAGGTTCATCAGTGGATCTGCACTGCTCACATCAACATCTGACTCCAAGCAACAAATGGTTCACTATTGACTGGGATGGTTACAAGTATGTTCAGAGTGAGCTCTCTGTGGATGGACAACGTGTAACGTACAACATGTCTGAAGAGAAAAACCCAACTTTAACCATCAATGATCTAAGAGAGAGTGATGCAAACACTTACTGCTGTAGGAAGACTACAGACAGTCCAGGACGCTGTTGGTACAATGGAATTACTCTTCAAATTGTTGCAGGTACAGTGACTTTTGCTCACTGATTATTTTCCAAATGACATCATTGTATAAGCTGTTCTCCATCATCCTCTCAGAGCTGCAGGTAAAGGTGATTCCTGCCACAGAGGGACAGACAGTAACACTGATGTGCAGCAGCAGCTGTCCTCTGACTGAAAAGCCTGCAGCCTACATCTGGTACAAGAACAGAGAGTTTCTCTATGAGGACTGGTCTCCCTGGTACCAAGAGCTGCTCAGCAGTGAGGAAGCAGTCACATACTCCTGTGCTGTCAAAGGCTACGAGGATCTCAGAGCCCCTGAAGTCTCTGTGGGTGAGTCATGATGTTTATTGTGCTACACATCAAACAGAATAATTTCAGTTAAGTAGTATAAATTTAAGAATGATCTCAGTATATCTCAATACATCTTTTGTTGTACAGATTCCATCACAGAGACCTGCTTCAGTGTGACCTATGCTAAAGGAAAAATGTGTTCTTACAAGCAGAGATCAGTAGATGAGTCGTGCTCCATCACATATCCCAGAGGTGAAGTTTCCACAGATAAACACACATCTTTCACCTAACCTCTAATATATTTGTTTAATGTCAATTTTCCTTTTATAAGATTACACTAAATATGACCTTTGTTAATAAATCTGTTAGCACACATCCAAAAAACAGAAATAAAAGGTTATACATCATTGTGTGTTATGAAAACTTTATTTATCATCTTTCAGAGGTTTGTGTTCAAAGAACTTCCTACATTTTAGATAATGTCAGACTGACCTGTAACAACAGCTGTAATCTGACTGACCCTCAAACTACATACACGTGGTACCAAAACAGAAGCAGAAACGACAAGAATCAAAATATTTCAATTCATATCTCTGCAAAAGACAAGTTCTCGTGTGCTGTAAAAGACCACGAGCATCTTCAGTCTGCAGAAGTCTGTGAGTAATTCATTTCATTTTTTTCTTTCAGTTAATTATAAATAAAAGTGTCAGAATACAGCTCATTCAAACAACTTTAAATCTTCCATCTATATTTCAGGTGTTCAGGATAAAAACTGCTGGAGAGTGAATTATGTCAGCAGGAGAATCTGTGCTCTGGAAGGATCTTCAGTGAACATCACAAGTGAATACTCACATCCTGATAAGAAGAAGCCAGAGGTTAAATGTTGGAGTAAAAAATGGAGGAAAGATAAAGTGGAAGTTGAAGAGCTGATTGAGGCTGCAGGTCGTGTGGAGTATCAGGACAACATGAAGAACCAACACATCCTGACCATCAACAACCTGAAGAAGAATGACTCAGGAGGATACACATTCAGATTCAACAAAGATCATAAAAGATGGACACAGTCTGATCTGCCTGGAGTCTTTTTGATTGTCACAGGTAAATCTAAACTCCTCACTCAGCAGACTTTACTCATTAATGTCTGAACAGGAGCAGAGGTGGAAGAAACATTCAGATGTCATGAATATAGTATCAGCACACAGTAACACCTTGAAAGTATTTACATGTTTTCATGAAATCAATTTAAATAAATAAAAAACACAGGAGGTGTTTTTCCTGTATGTGCTTAGCTAATTTTGACAACTGTTTGGTATTTCAAACTGGAGTGCTGTGAATCATATTAATCATTTGTAGTTTTGCTGTCCCTGTTTGTTTTTGAATATTTAAATTGTTAAATTAGAGTATTTTTATAACAATGGTTTTAATACCAGACACACCTAACATAAGAAGTCAGAAAAATATTGAAGAGTAAAATGTATAATAATTTGAGATAGTAGAATATAAAGTTACACAAAAACATAAGTACACTGCTTTAATAATTAATTACGTTTCACCACTGAACAAAAGGATTAAAGTCTGGTTTTATTTTCAAGCCTCATTTAAAACTCAAGCTCACTTGAATCCTGAAAGTTTTTTTTTTTAACCACGGTTCCTCTTTCAGAGCTGAGAGTGAAGATGAGTCCTTCTGCAGTGGTGACAGAGAGTCAGAGAGTCACACTGACCTGCAGTACCAGCTGTCCTCTGACTGACAACACAAACTACATTTGGTACTTGAACAGTCGACCTCTGACCCCGAGAGAGAACCAGAACAAACATCTGATCCTAGACCCAGTCAGCAGGGAGGATGCAGGAAGCTACTCCTGTGCTGTGAAAACCAACAAAGATATCAGCTCTGCTCCAAAGACTCTCACTGTCCAAAGTATCACAGGAACATGGACACCAGCAGCTGCAGGAGTTTCTGCAGCTCTGCTGGTTTTAATACTTCTCACTGTCTGCTGGTGTGTTAGGTAAGCAACTCCTGGTTTGGTTCAAAGCTATACATTCAGTCTTTGCGCTGAAATCACTTACTTTCCTGTTAATTCATTTTAACCAGGAAACAGAGAACTTCTGCTCAGCCTCCAACAACTGAAAGGTCTGACCAAACTGAACAGGTAGAGATTAGAGTTTGTGATTTGTCTCATCTTTCCAGTGGTCATTTTATTTTTCCCAACATACAGTAAAAGGAGTCAAGTTTAAAGTGCAGAATAAAATAATGCTGTTTGTCTCCATCAGCTCAGCCTTGGTCCTGTTAATGACATCTCAACACGACCAAAGCAGGAGGATGAAATCCACTACAGCAGAGTCTACTTTAAAAACAAACATGTGGTTCCTCTTTGTTCCACCGTACAGTCAGATCAGCCCAGAGAACAGGAGTGTTCTCATTATGCTGCTGTCAGCTTCAGCTCTGCCGGAGCATCTGGTGTCACTCCAGCAGACACAGACTTACAGACTTACTCTACTGTGAAAGTCTGAGAGAGATACTGTGTTCAACAGCCACATATCCAATACCCTGCTGTCATGTCAGAGTACAACCTGAAGAGCTCACCAGAAACTCAATCTAATCAGAGGACAAATGATCAGTTTGTAGTGGTGGCTGAGTTCAGTTCGCCATCTTAACTATCACTGTCTGACATTACAGGACACAGCACAGTTGTTGACAGCTGTTACAATGAATGATGTGTGCATAGTCTCTTTGACACGGCGTAGCTGTAGCTCAGGCGGCAGAGCAGGTCATCTACTGATCGGAAGGTTGGTGGTTCGATTGACTCATGCACTCATAATCAACTGAAGGTTGATTATGAGTACAACTCCAACAAGCGGAGCTGCACAAATTAGATTTAATCCTTCCTCCAAACTCTGAGTTTCATTTCTTTGAGTTCTTCTTCTGACTCTTACTTCAACCTGATATATAGCCTCCTACATCTTTGTCAGAGCTGCTTCTCTTCTCAGCTGTAACAGATTATTGTTTGGGATAAAAAGCTTCACTTCAGGTGCTCTAGCACAAGAATGTTGCCACAAACAACTGGGCTGTGGTTGGATTGTTAAAAAAAATCCTCCTGTGTGTTTTCCAACACTTTTTTATTGTAGGGTGTCATTATTTCATAACCTTCTTATCCTTTGTTTGATCTGAGTTTGAGCAGTTCCAGTTCTTGACAATGTGTGTTCTACATGTCTGAATGCACTGATCTGATTTTCTAATTAAATATTTGTCTTAACAAACAGCTGGACAGGCATACCTAATAAATTGGCCGGTGAGTGTTGCAGTGCTACTGCAATGTATTGTACAGTAGTTGGTGCTACGTTCTCATTTTGTATGTTTTTGCATCGTCTGTTTTCTGATGCATGTAGCTTCTGTAGCGAACCGCTGCTCTGTACCATAAATTATCATTACGGGGTTGTTGGAGCTTTGTGCGCAGTAGCATTAATGACGGATGCGCTCAGAGGCGTGCCCTGTAACCTGTATAGAGCAGGTTGTCATGCACAGGAATAAGCTGTATAAAGTCCATGTAAGTTGCAATAATACTTTGATAAAGTGTGTTAAGTTTGTTTCTAACGTAAGGTATATTACTGCGTTTGTATTGTAAGCTATCTAAAAACTTTCTCGTTCTGTACTCACGTTACTTACATCCATGTGCAATTTTTTAGCTTAGACATGTGTGTCACTCAAGCTAGCAGCACCCCATGAGAAACGGGCCGAACGTTTAAGTGTTCACAGGAGTTTGCACCTTTGGAAAACGGACTGAGGTATGTGATGCGATGTGATCTGTTGTTATATTTTATTCAACTGAACTGTGAAACACCTTGATGCCGTTTAAAGCAACCCTTTTTTGTAAATCTCAGAATTTACTTGTTTTGAATTTACCTGATTTAATTTGAGCTCATTTGTTGTTATTGCTTATTGTTACGGTTTAAAAGGACGGTACAGGCATCAGTTTTTTCTTATTTTATAGTTTTCACAGTGCTCAATGATGTCCAGAGAATGAGCCGTGTTTGGTGAGGAAATAAATGGCTGCTTCACATGTGTCGTGTTCCTGGGTCAGTCACCCAGTGTTCTGACTTTTTTATTATTATTGAGCTTTGCTTTCATCATGGTTTTGACTGCTGGTGTAACGCTACGTCCAGATGAACAGAATCCACTTTGGAATTTAATTACCTGGATGATTGAGCATGCATCAAGATGCTGGTGTTATGGTTTCTGTTTTGTACTTCAAGCTCTCCAGTTTTTCTTGATTTACGATTTCTAGTTCTTGGGTTTTGGTTCCTGTGCTCCTCATGTCACCCTTGGTCCTGTACTCTGTGTCCCCTCTGTGTAGCATCAAGTCCTTGCCCCTGTGCTGGTTGTATTTCCTATTTTATTTTGAAGGTCCGTGTCTCATGTCAATGTATTCTGTTTTGCTTCCTCCCTGTCTCCTCATGTTGAATTAGGTTCAGCTGTGTCTCCCTCCTGTGTGCCATTTCCTTCTGTGTATATTTAGTGTGTGTTATCTTTTGCTCTTCGTTGGTCTGTCTGTGTATCATTCCACTGCTGCTCTCAGTCCCCTCACGTTTCCAGGTTTGGCTAGTTCTAGTTTCAGGTTCGGGTAATTTTAATCTTAGATTTCCCAGTTTAGGGTTTTGTTAGTTTTTTTCTGTTTCCTCCTGTTGTGGCTTTGTTTAGCCCTCAATAAAGCCTCACTTTTGGTTATCATTCACCTGCGTCTCTGTTTGCCTCTACACATTGTGACAACATGTGTAGTTTTTCTTTTCTCTATTTCAGAAGTTGTATTTTTGTAAAGTTTCACATAAATCCTTCACATTTAATTTTTATATCTGAACTCTGAACTCCACATGAGGCACACTTTTTTCTAAAGTAAGAAAGTTTTGATAAAAGTATTAAACCATTTGGTGTTGAAGTCTCAAAACGGCTTTTAAAGTTTTTACTCACCGGTCACAGATTTGAACTGATTTACTTGCATGTTTAAATACACGGGAATAGGCTTTGATGTTACTGGGTTTTTTTAGACTCATAATAAATAGTCATGAGATAACGAGGGGAGAGGAAACAGGTGGGAATGCAGCTGACAATTACTAACATAATGATCTGAGGGGAAGTAAAACTGTCATGGTTGGCTGTGTGGCAGGCAGGCAGGAAAAAGGACCCAAAATGCAGGACTCTCAAAACGCAGCTTTATTGCTGGCAAAACTTTCTCATAAAATAAAACTCACAAAAGCAAAGCAAAAACAACACTTAGAACCAAGGTGCAGGAAAACTCGACATAACAAACACAGCATACGTACGACGCGACAGAGAACACAGGGCTTATATACACAGGGGAGTAATCAGGGAATGGGCAACAGGAGGGAGACACAGCTGGGAGAAATTAGGCTAACGAGACAGGGGAGAAGTAAAACTGAACACAGTGACATAAGACATGAACTTTCAAAGTAAAACAGGAAACCAGAAACAACAACTAAACCTATACTAAACATGAGGGCATAAGAACAAAACCTAAACCAGAATATGCTGGAACACAGAACAATAACAATCAACACAGGACAGCTAAATCAGAACATAAACATAATGAACCTAATCTAGAAAACACCAAAATACAAGAAACCAAAAAAGCTGGGTCAAAATGATCCAGAACCGTGACAAAAACTGAAGGTAAGAAAGCACAACAATCACTAAAATAAAACAGGAAGAGAGACACGACTAAATAAGGAGACAAGTAGGCACAACTAAACGGGAAAATAAGAAAGACAACCATGAATACAGGACACTCAGAGTGAAGACAGACATGGGGACAAGACAACAAAAACTTTGCAGATGACCACACACACGCAGACAGACATACACACACATCCAATACACCATGGTGGCTTTCGCCTACTCTCCCTGATGTGCAGTATTACTAAGTGCAGTGTATTCCTTTTCTTATCTGTGTGGATATTACACTGGCGGGGACAGGGGGTAAAGGTCAGATTGGCAAAGATAGAAGAAGAAAGCAGAGGAATATAAGAAGAAAAGGGACAGAAAGAAAAGAAGGGGGTGGGGGAAAACATTGATGGGTGAAGCAAACAGACATGCTGGGTCTCCAACTGCTGCTTCTGTAATAAAGCAAACTGGGGGGGGGGATTGCTGTTGCTACTGGAATAAATAAGGTTATGATGAATACAGGTTAAAGAGGTAGGAATTTTGGTTGCCTTATAGTATAAATAAAAATCCAGTTTATAAATAAAGTGTAATGTCCATGAGTGTTGGCAGTGCAGTTAACCTCCAATCAGGGTCAAGGTAGGGCGTGTTCGACGGCCTGTGGGTAGAAGCTTCTACAGCAGTAGGTTAGAAGGCTCTCGATGGTGGAGCGGTAGAAGTTTACTAGCAGTGTCTGGGGTAATTGGGCCTGACGTAGTTTCCTGAGAAAGTACAGCTTTTGTTGTGCTTTCCCCACCTGGTGGGAAATGTTTGTGGTAAGGTCAGCCAAGATGTGGACTCCGAGGAACTTAAAGCTTTCTACCCTTTCTACCTCCTCCCCATCAATGTAGAGGGTAGAGTGCTCAGATCGCTTTGTTCTTCTGAAGTCGATTGCATCTCCTTGGTAATGGAGCATCTACCATTCCTGTTCATGTTAAAAAATACCTGTAAATAAAATGAGTTCAGTGAAAATTACTATTTGTCGTAATCAGTTTATTAATAACATACAACATTTAAACTTATGCAACACATATAACAACATAACAACTATATTCAAATAAATAAACTTCTTAATGCATAACTCATTTTGGAATTAATCTTTCAAGAAGTTAAAACAGTCTGTCCATCCTTCCCTGCTCTCCTGCCCTCTCTCCTCAGCCTCTCTTTGCTGCCTCATACTCTCTGATGAGGTCTAGCAGCCCGTCATCCCTGTCTCTTTTCCTCTTTCTCCCTGTTGTCGGTCGCTGACCATCTTCCTCATTGCTTCCGTTTTGGTCACCCACTGCTGCTCTTGGCCCTGGAGTGTCCTCAGGGATAGAGGAAATTAGGACAGGAGGCCTAATGGAAGGCCTGTGTCCTATCACCTCATCCATGAGGGCAAACCAGGGTCGTAGCAGCAGTGGGCTTCCCACTGACTCCCTCTCCTGACCCTGGATACTTGCAATCCTAAAGGCAGAGGAAATCAAAAATGACAGTAGAGAAATAAAACAACACAACAACTCTTAGTAATTGCACATTTATTAACTTGTATTCTTCTTGATAACACACATACATACTTTGTATTTTTTTAAGTTAACCCATTTCTTCTGGCCTGCAAGGCAGTAACTTTCCCCTGCAGGCCCATCAGCTCCAGAATTGTCCTGATCACACACAAAAAATAAGAGAAGAAAGGAAACCATGGCAACTATGTTAATCCCTAAATCCAAAAGTTTTCACAGCAGAACACAAGAGGAACACCGTCTGGACATCACATGTTCTGTACAACATGAGGGTTAATAAAACTGTACTCATATGAATATTATGTGTAAATTGATTTATTCTTGTACTTCCATGCCACAGTGGCCGAATTCTTCAGCACAGACAAGAGGTGATCATTTTCTCCCCATTTTAATGAATTGAGCCGTTTGATCTGTGTTCTCTACAACATATCGCAAAAAGGTTAATTCGCAAAAATCAAAATTAGCTGTATGTAAGTGGCAATACATGAAAAACCGCGCGACCCACCATACAAGCCAGTTTACGATTATATTAATTTTAAAAAAAAAAACATGTCTATGCAGATGCCCAAAGCTTAGCAACACAACTGCTATAAAAATTTAACTTTTGTACCACCAGATTTTCATATACTTACATTTGAAAGTGTTTTTCTCTCCTACTTCAACCACTATCGTTATCAGAAAAAAAAATCTCCTGTATGGCCTGCAATGAATCCTGGGATACTGTAGGACATGAAGGATACACCCAACCCATCCTTCAAATTTGGGGAAATGAAGGATGCATTTGTCGCCACATTTGGAGGACTCTTCGAATTTGGGCAGCCTTTGTTGCGTCGCTGTGACATCGTTACCTCCAAATACAGCATTTGAAGCATCCTTCCCCTGAATTTGGACACAGCCGTAGATTCCAGGTCAGAAACATTAAGCCAATAAGTAAGTGCCTTAAACCTGCATTTTGTCTGAAGGCCACCAGATGGCGATATCTGGTTACTGGTATCAGTGGGTCATTTTGGGTCTTACTCAGTACCAAAGGAAGTCTATTTTGCAACCAAGATGGCAACAGCAAAAATGCTCATCTTAAGGCTTCAGATCTGAACTTCAGAGAGCAGTTACATTTTTTTTTTTTTTATTTTGTCTCTGGTAATTGAACAAACAGAGACCGTGGTGGTTACCTAGTATTAGTCCAGAGAGAGGTTGCCTAATTTTAGATTTTGTTCATGGTAAAAATAACATTAAAGATGCTAAAAAAAAAAAAAAGGTGATCTCTTGTTATTTTTGCAATGTTTTTTCTAATAATTTCATTCACCAACTTCTCTGAACCTTTAAAAGATAAATGTGGTTTAGGGAGTCTTTGAAAAATCATCATGCAGCATAACATGATCAGCATTGAAGCATTAATATTGTAAATTACAGATGGATGACTGTTAAAAGAATTTTTGGGCCATAATTTTAACAACTTGCACTCCTCATTGTTTTGTTTAGAACCCAACCTAGACACACTGTGAGTTGCATGTTATTTTTTATCTTAAGATATATATTTTTTTATTGAATAAGATAAAAAAAAAAATATCCTGAGTGTTAAATAACTCAGTTGCTCGTATTGTCTGTCTATTAGCTTGAATCCTAATCTCATATATGGAAACTTCTAAGCACATACAGCACAGCAGGATGATCATCACTATAACTTCTATCTTCAGTAAGAACAACACAGCTGATCTCTGCTCCACCATCGAGCCACTGTCCGATCACTAAAGAATAGTTTGTTACCATAGTGGTTAAAAGGGACCTTTTTCCGATCGGTTTGGTGGTTGGAAAATCTTCATTTTTATAGCAGAGACACCTCAGCTGGAGGGTTTGTCAGTTGTTTTCACACACATTTATAATGTGTGTGGTTTTCACACTCTTTAAAACCTCAAACGGCTTCTTAGCTGTTTTTTTTTTATGTTTGACAGTATACCCATAAACCACCTCACGTCTCTGCTCTCACTCTTCAAACTCTTTTAACTTTTAAATGAACATGGAACAACAGCCTTATGCTTTTATTTGTATTCTTGTTAAGATACCAAAACTGATAACAAACCTTTAGTGTTGTGAAATATTGGTTTGAGAAATTAACAAATAACAACATTTTGTTTTAATTTACATTTCAAACAAAGTTCAGGGATTGTTTAATCTTGAAGCGTACATGTTATATTCTGACTCTTTTAGAGTTTCTAATCATATATTAGATCTTCAGATTATTTGTTGCTGAGGTTATCTGGATGTTTCATGCTGGGAAATGTTTTTGACACTAAATTATCAGTGTATTAAAGACTATTAATAACTGTAATTATCTCAGTGGTAACAGTTTTAGTAAAACTGAGTCTTTACATTTTGAATACTGGAACCAGTGATTGTTTACATAATTTATATTGAATAAATGTAACGAGTGATCCCTCATTGTTTATTTGATCATCACTGGTGTGTGAAATGTAGAAAACTTGCATTATGTTCCAGTGAAAACCTGCAATATAACTACACAGAATACAGGGTGACATATGGATCCGTTCCACTTCTGCTGTACAATCTACACACACACACACACACACACACACACACACACACACCTACCTGTGGTCATTTGTTGAATTTTCACCATTTATTTGATCGTGTTCCAACTTTTAAACTTTGGTCTTCACACGTGAAAGACAGGTAGCCAGGAAACCAGGTGACCAAATGCATCCAAAACACACCAAAAACACGAAACATAGAAACAGTTATATGTTTTATACATGTATTGCTTTTCTTAATCAAATTACTTTGGGATTTTTTGCAGTACACTTAATGATCACCGAGGCAGAGTCGGAGATTCTTCATGACTGAAGTTTTTCCATCATAAACTAAATACAGACAACAGTTTTATCAACAGCTTAACACAACTGCACAACTCACTGAAGGCTCAAAACATAACGTCAGTTGTATTGTTCATCAAATCAGACAACAATAAAATAATAACCTTAACGTGTTGACTCCTTCAAATTCGGGGCACACAAAAAGAAAAAAAAAAGCCCGCGCTCTCAGAGAAAAAGAGGAAGGAAGTTTTGATCGCCACATTAATGTTATACAGCAGTCCAGTTTCAGCCCTGACTAGCGTTCAATCTGTGCTGCATTGTATTTGAACATAGCAGTTATTTTTCATATTCAATGTTATTATTATTTATTTATTCATTTTATTTATATTTTTCTTCCTGCTGGAAAGTGGGACTACAGCCATCATGTTGTTGACAGATTTTCAACTCCTGTTTCTGGGACTCATTTTTTGCATTTCAGGTATGAGTGATAAATTATGTACCGCTACATACTGACAGAGAAAAGTATAAAAGTTGATATGATTATTATATGTATGATTTATAAATGAGTTACTAATTTCAGCCGATTTCTTACAATAGAGAATAAAATAAATGCTCATGTTAGTAAAACAAAAAAAAATCTGTTTGTTAATGAAAGTTTGTGTTAAAGGTGTTAATGGAGGAGAGACCAGGATCTGTGCTCTCAAAGGTTCATCAGTGGATCTGCACTGCTCACATCAACATCTGACTTCAAGCAGAAAATGGTTCACTATAGACTGGAATGGATCAAGGTATGTTCAGAGTGAGCTCTCTGTGGATGAACAACGTGTAACGTACAACATGTCTGAAGAGAAAAACCCAACTTTAACCATCAATGATCTAAGAGAGAGTGATGCAAATGCTTACTGCTGTATGAAGACTAAAGACAGTGCAGGACGCTGCTGGCTCAACAGAATTACTCTTCATGTTGTTGCAGGTACAGTGACTTTTACTTATGAATTACTTTCCAAATGACATCACTGTATAAGTTGTTCTCCATCATCCTCTCAGAGCTGCAGGTAAAGGTGATTCCTGCCACAGAGGGACAGACAGTAACACTGATGTGCAGCAGCAGCTGTCCTCTGACTGAAAAGCCTGCAGCCTACATCTGGTACAAGAACAGAGAGTTTCTCTATGAGGACTGGTCTCCCTGGTACCAAGAGCTGCTCAGCAGTGAGGAAGCAGTCACATACTCCTGTGCTGTCAAAGGCTACGAGGATCTCAGAGCCCCTGAAGTCTCTGTGGGTGAGTCATGATGCTTATTGTCCCTACAAAACAA
Source organism: Pelmatolapia mariae (assembly GCF_036321145.2). Taxonomy (NCBI): domain Eukaryota; kingdom Metazoa; phylum Chordata; class Actinopteri; order Cichliformes; family Cichlidae; genus Pelmatolapia; species Pelmatolapia mariae. Next base: position 12,016,772 of record NC_086232.1, on the reverse strand, counting down.
ACACAATGGGTCATACGGTGAATAATTTCAATCAATATCATTTCTTTGCTTCAGGTTCCATCACAGAGACCTGCTTCAGTGTGACCTATGCTAAAGGGAGAATGTGTTCTTACAAGCAGAGATCAGTAGATGAGCCGTGCTCCATCACATATCCCAGAGGTGAAGTTTCCACAGAAAAACTGTTTGTGAAAAAAACCTCTTAACTTTTTTTAATTACTCTCTCCATTGATTTCTAAAAATATATATATATTATTAAAAACATAATAAGAAGGTTGTTATATCTCATAGTGACTTATAGAAAATATATTTATTATCTCTTTAAAGAGGTTCACATATTGAAGACTCAAGGGGGAAAAGCGGAGTCTGTCACACTGACCTGTAACACCAACTGTGCACTGACTGACCATCAAACTGTCTACATGTGGTACAGAAATAGAAAAAGTTACAGTGAGAATCAACATTTAATTGCTAAATATTCGCTTAATTTTTGGAACTCTCGGGAAGCAAACATCTTTTGTGCAGTTAAAAGCAACACCTATCTTCAGTCTGCCGAAGTCTGTGAGTAATACAGAACTATGTTTATTTTGTCAGTTATTATTATCATAAAGATCATTTGTACAACTTTAAATCTTCCATCTATTTTTCAGGTGTTCAGGATAAAAACTGCTGGAGAGTGAATTATGTCAGCAGGAGAATCTGTGCTCTGGAAGGATCTTCAGTGAACATCACAAGTGAATACTCACATCCTGATGACATGAAGCCAGAGTTTAAATGTTGGAGTAAAAAATGGAGAAAAGATAAAGTGGAAGTTGAAGAGCTGATTGAGGCTGCAGGTCGTGTGGAGCATCAGGACAACATGAAGAACCAACACATCCTGACCATCAACAACCTGAAGAAGAATGACTCAGGAGGATACACATTCAGATTCAACAAAGATCATGAAGGATGGACACAGTCTGATCTGCCTGGAGTCTTTTTGATTGTTACAGGTAAATCTAAACTCTTCACTCAGCAGACTTTACTCATTAATGTCTGAACAGGAGCAGAGGTGGAAGAAATATTCAGATCCTTTACTTCATCTAAAACAGCATTACCACTGTGTGAAAATACTCCACACAAATTCCTGCATTTCGGGCTTTGAAAGTCTAAATGTAAATTAATTCTGATTAATTTATTTATTTATTCTAACTCCAAGATACACAAAAAGAGGAAAAAATGATGATCTTCACAGTGTTTTATTCACATAAAATGCATTAATATGCAGTAAATTAACATTTTTATCTGTGAGGTTTTTTTTTTTTTATTCAGGTCATTTCAACTATTGTATACTGTTGGGTATTTTGGCCTGCACTGCAATACGCATACTTGCATTCAAAATGACAAAAACTGCAGAAAACCTCTTATCAGTAAAAGTACTTATAGTGTCAGACATAAATTGTGGACTAAAAAGTTTTCTTTTTTAAGATAATTTAGATTGAAGTTACACAAAACTGAAAGTACAGATATGTTGAACTTGTAGTGAAATACACTTCTTTAATAAATACATTTCTTCACTGAACAGGAGGATTAAAGCACCCGTTTGTAGTAAAGCTTTAGTCAAAATCCATGTTTAGTGTGTGAGTCACAGAGGAGATTTACTCTGAGATTAAATGTTTTTGATCAGTGCTGGTATCGTTACTCTAAAAAAGAATATATGGCACATTACTTCTTTTAAAAGTAATGCAGTATGTCACTCAATTACTCACCAAAGAAAGGAATTTGTTACACTGCTCACTGCATTGCTTTTTCATTACTCTGTAAATTAAAACTGAAAAACATTGTCAATTATCTGTCTTGATGCATGCTCAATCATCCAGGTGAGTGAATCCCAAAAGGTTGCTTCTGTTCATCTGGATGTAGCGTTTTCATGGGAGAAATGTTGGTGTTTGATCAGTAGTTGTTGATCAATGCTCATGAGAATTTGCATATTAATGATCAAGGAACTGACCGAGTTTCAGTAATTATGCAAATGTACTGTTTATAAGGTTGGGGAGACCTGCAGTCAGCTGAGACTGAAGAAGTCACGTGGAGTGATGAAACGTTTCTCCCACTGAAAACGCTTCGTCCAGATGAACAGAATCAACCTTTTGGCTTTGTCCATTATTTATTGGTTAACAGTATAAACCCCCACATGCCAACACAAATCCCTATTCTAATGAAGACACAGATGATCTTTCTCATTACTATTTTGTAATGGACACAAATCTGCAAACACAAAGCAAAGATGAAAACTGGCACAAAAAACTTTAAATTGATCCAGAGTGATTCTACTTTAGAGACATAAACAGGTAGAAACAGAGGCTGCAGCCTGTCTGCTCATCGCTGCCTCTGTTACCTGTTGAAGTTCAGGCTGCTGGGCTGGGGTCAGCATTCACTCAGTCTGTGCAGATGTTTGCAAAGATCCAAAGTTGTGTTAGCAACATAACACAGTTGTTTTTTTGTTCTAGATGCAGTTTCCACTTTATCATCGCGCTCTTATCTTTACATGCAATAAAGATAAAAGTAATGTCTTTGCCTACAATCCGGAGAGGCTGTAGACCGCTCTACCTTTTTCCTAATCCTGCACACAAACTGAAATCAGCTGATTGTAGCAGGAAGGAAAAGCTTGTTTGTTTGATATTTTTCTTCTTTCTCTCCACCCGGTGTGCAGATAACAGAAAAACCTTTGTAATGCAAGTAATGACATAATTGTAACTGTAATGTGATTAGTGAATTTAGTACAGTAACACATTACATTACTGAGTTACTGAAAAATGTTTTGTGTTTTACAACAATACGTTACACATAACACTGCCAATGTTCCTCTTCCAGAGCTGAGAGTGAAGATGAGTCCTTCTGCAGTGGTGACAGAGGGTCAGAGAGTCACACTGACCTGCAGTACCAGCTGTCCTCTGACTGACAACACAAACTACATTTGGTACTTGAACAGTCGACCTCTGACCCCGAGAGAGAACCAGAACAAACATCTGATCCTAGACCCAGTCAGCAGGGAGAATGCAGGAAGCTACTCCTGTGCTGTGAAAACCAACAAAGATATCAGCTCTGCTCCAAAGACTCTCACTGTCCAAAGTATCACAGGAACATGGACACCAGCAGCTGCAGGAGTTTCTACAGCTCTGCTGGTTTTATTACTTCTCACTGTCTGCTGGTGTGTTAGGTAAGTGTTGGTTCACAGCAGTACATTCAATCTCTGCTCTGAAGTCACTAATTTTTCAGTTCATTCACTTCAACCAGGAAACAGAGAACTTCTGCTCAGCCTCCAACAACTGAAAGGTCTGACCAAATTGAACAGGTAGAGATTAGAGTTTGTGATTTGTCTCATCTTTCCAGTGGTCATTTCATTTTTCCCAAAATACAGTAAAAGAAGTCAAGTTTAAAGTACAGTATAAATATATGCTGTTTGTCTCCATCAGCTCAGCCTTGGTCCTGTTAATGACATCTCAACACAACCAAAGGAGGAGGATGAAATCCACTACAGCAGAGTCTACTTTAAAAATAAACATGTGGTTCCTCTTTGTTCCACCGTACAGTCAGATCAGCCCAGAGAACAGGAGTGTCCTTGTTATGCTGCTGTCAGTTTCACCTCTGATGGAGCATCTGGTGTCACTCCAGCAGACACAGACTTACAGACTTACTCTACTGTGAAAGTTTGAGAGAGATACTGTGTTCAACAGCCACATATCCAATACCCTGCTGTCATGTCAGAGTACAACCTGAAGAGCTCACCAGAAACTCAACAATCTAATCAGAGGAAAAATGGTCAGTTTGTAGTGGTGGCTGATGATGAAACAAGTCCTCAGGAAGGAACAAGTGCCTGTTAATGAATGCAGCACATAAACCTACATGACTGAATGCAGCAGGGTGTTACATGTGTGTTTATCAGTTCGCCATCTTAACTATCTCTGGACGTCATTTTCCTTCTCTCTTTTTTGACACCACCCTTTACTGATGCAGTTTGGTATCTAACATTACAGGACACAGCACAGTTGTTGACAGCTGTTACAATGAATGATTTATTGTGGGATGCCCTTATTTCATAACCTTCTTAACCCTAAAAATATATTTCCTATGTAAGAAATACAAAGGAAATACAGTGACTCACTATCTTGAACTGAGTTTGAGCAGTTTCATCTTAACAATGTCTGCTGTACATGTCTGAATGCACTGATCTGATTGTCTGATTAAATATTTGTCTTAACAAGCAGCTGGACAGGAATACCTAATAAATTGGCCGGTGAGTGTTGCAGTGCTGCTGTGATGTATTATACAGTAGTTGGTGCTACTTTCTCATTTTGTGTGTTTTTGCTGTCCTGTTTTCTGTTGCATATATTATTTTGCTTTTCTCTATTTCAGAAGTTGTATTTTTGTAAAGTTTCACATAAATCGTTCACATTTAACTTTTATGTCTGAACTCTGAACTCCACATGAGGCACACTTTTTTACAAAGTGAGAAAGTTTTGATAAAAGTATTAAACTATTTGATGTCGAAGTCTCAAAACAACATTTAAAGGTTTTTATTCACAGGTTACGGAGTTGAACTGATTTACTTGCATGTTTTAAAATAAATGAAAAAGGCTTTGATTTTACTGTTTGTTGAGACTCATAAGAAACAGTTATGAGATAACCAAGGGGGAAGGAAACAGGTGGGAATACAGCTGAGAATAACTAACATCATGATCTGAGGAAGTAAAACTGAAGACAAGAAAGCACAACGATCATTAAAATAAACCAGGAAGAGAGACACGACTAAAGGAGGCAAGATCAACGTGACACAACTAAAAGGGAAAGTAAGAAAGACAACAATGAAGACAGGACACAAAGTGAAGACAGACACACAAGACTGAAGGAACAGAAAGGGATGAAAACAGGGAACTAACAAACCAATCAAGGAAAGCTGAGCAAGGGACTAAAGGCATAAATTGAACAATCTCAGCTTTTTATCTTCCACTTTAACTTTTCTCCATCGTTTTACTCCATCATTAGACTGAAAATCCTTCCAGAGAATCCTGCTGATTTAATTCACTCTCCAGCAATTATTATCCGGAACACTGGAAATTTAAATGGGAGATTTTAAAGTTGATTCAGTGTCCTGTATGAAAAAAACTTGACTAAAATAAACAGATCTGTCTTACTCAGAGACATCTGTTGTGATGGAGCAGGACTCATGCACTGATCTCTGCTCACCTTCTTCTTGGTTTCCCCAAAACACAGGTCTCAGCATCACAGCAGACTAAGCTTTACATTGTTACAGTTGATCAAACTGCACAACTTCATCTCATTGATCTGAGCAAAAATGTGTTACTTAAAAAAAACACTGAACACCAAAGATAAAAACAGTCATATGTATTTATACAATATTCATGTACTATGTTTCCTGATCATTTCCTACAGTGTGTTTACAGACCACTACGGCTGAAGCTGGAGAATCTTCTTCATCACAGAAGTTTGTTTCCATCATAAATGCAGAAAACAGTTTTATCACCAACACCTCCACAAATTAACACAACTGCACGCAGCTGAAAGAGCCACAACGCAGAGCAGATGAAATGAAAATAAAACGGTACACACATTAAAGTGAGAAATGAGAGAACAGCTACAGGTTGTATTTCCATGTAAACATGTTACAGATTGAATGAACAAAAAATGCATCAAGGTCCTTTACCTAATATAACATAAACACACATCATGATTGTGTATCGCTCTCCCCTCAAACACAACAAAACAGGCTTGTGTTATTCTCTGCTTCTCTTACTGTTACCCAGCTGTCATGCCTTCAGGCTGACCGATTTTTGTACCGCTCAGGTAGGAATTCAAGCCGCTGCTGCCATCTACTGGTGACACGGAATATTGTATCACGAGTTTTTAAGCTGTGTCACAAAGGGCACCAAGATAACAATGAAACCAGTTCAGTGACAACTCTTGACTTTTCTTTTCTTTTGTGAACTGCAGTCGCCATGTTGTCTCAGTGTGTGAGTGATCAAATATAGTGCTAACTTCTATACTTTGATAATATGTAAGGACAGAAAGGTCAAAAGGATAATAGTAATATAATAATAAACCTGTTTGAAAGCTTCTGTTAAAGGTGTCATTGGAGAAGAAACCAGTAGTAAGTAGCTGCTTCTTTCTGTCAGTTTTTCTTCGGGCCGATTATTTTGTTGACACCTTCTTGTTGGTAGATATAGCCTCTTAATAAAAGAAGTAATTCTGAAAACTGTTTTTGTTTGTTTTTTCTTACACCTACAATTGATTATTACTCGCCTCATGCACTCGCCCTTTACTGGCATTTTTTTTAAAGCATTACAGATACATCCAGGTAGTAAAATGGAGGGAAGATATATCCCCTTTCCACTAGTGGGCAACGACATGTTCTCAGCATCTTCTCGGGTTTTAGCAGGCAGTAGCTAAAGGAGGGTACAAAAACTACAAATGCCTGGACAGGAAATCGGAAATCTCAGTTTTGTTTTCTGCTTTTTCTGTGAAAAGATTCAGCTGTAAAAGAATCATCCAACCAACTTTCTGACTGGAAGCTGAAATCCACAACAGTCATCATCTTAGCAGAAGCTGGGTTTTAGGTGAGCATCACTCTGTTCTCTTTCAATCACATTTAAAATGTGATTTGAAATCTCTTCTTCACTCACTGTTTAATTTATTTTTATAAATCAGAAGAAACAGGACTTCCAGTCAGTCTCCAACAAGGGAAACATCAGACAACATACAGCAGGTACAAACACAAACATCTCCTCATCTGTCCTGTTTCCCTTAATCTGAACGATCATTTATTTGCCATCAGGAATCAATCTTAAACGTATGTGTTTCAGCCTTTTTCTGTCTCACCTACACCTACCTGTAACCTTCTTTTAAGGCCTCCACCTGAGCCCTGTATTAACAGAGTTCTTTATTCTGTTATCAGGATTCACTTATTTTAACTTCAGTACTCAGGATAAGGTGTCACAGTTGGAGGCACAGGAAAAGGATAAAGTGTGTAAAGAAGATCATGATCTCCAAAGTTAAAGTTAAAAGTATTGAAGTAAAAACACTGAGGATATCCTCAGGGTAAAAAGGGCATTCAACTGAACAAACCCCAAATCTCACCCAAAAAATGCAGTAAAAACGTTGCAGTAATGCCTACCTGCCTTAGTTGTCTGAGGTACATTTGCACTTCAGCACTTTTGAAAAGGTAACTATCGTTCCATTTGAAGTGCTTAAAGAGATAATTTTGCATACTTGTACATGAGGCCTACAGGCAGAAATTTAGAAGTGAATCATTCAGTATCCAGTGAATGATGCTCATCAAGGAAACTTTAGAAGATTTTGGAAAAGCTTTAGACCATACCATTATCCTCGCAGAGAAAGTCAGTAGTTTGTTTGTTTTACAAAGCAGCTTGTATAATTAACATTCAATGGTCATGTAACCCATGCGAAATACAGGGCTACAAAATCCCTTTTCATCATCTAAAGCTATAACCTGTTATTGTCACAAGGACAATAAAAGGCTTTGATGCAGTCTTGTGTTACAAGGACCGTGCGCCTCGTGCACAGGAAGCATTACCTGTCTCTTCCTGTGAGATCTTCCCTCTAATGGCGGTCAACTGTGTGTCAGAGCAACAGAAAAATATCTCAGCCCTGAACTCTGACCACAAAGAGAATGTATGTGTTTATGAATGGTACTGAGGGAATAAAGGTCCCAGTTGTTCACTTCCAAGCCAACTCCTTTTGTGAGTCCCAAATCAAAACCTCCTTCTGAACCTAGTTAGATGACTGAGACAGGACTTATTCTTGCCACATTACAGAACTTTCCAGAACGTCATCTCATATCATGTCTGACTCTTCTTGGCCTCACTATTGTGTATATTACCTTGTACATTACAGTTTGCACTACTCTGGTCACTCTGTTGTATTACTCTGTTTATATCACTCTGGGCACTTGTTTACCCCACCTACATTGTGACACAAGACACTTTAACATTCCACTCACACAATGTACATTTTCAGACTTTTAATTTGCTTTATTAAATTAACTTAATGTATATATTTTACTTACTTAGTGTATATAATGTCCTCTTTAGTCGGGGAGCGTTTCAGGACACATTTCATTTCACTGCGTGTTGAACTCGTACAACTATGCATGTGACAAATAAAGAATCTTGAATCTACAAAGTGAATCATCCAAAGGTTTGATGTAATTTAATTTATGAATTTATAATAACTGTCTTGTCTCTGCAGATTAACCCTGATGTCAAGCATGAAAACATCTCAGTTCAGTAAGTAGAGCAGGATGATCATCACGACAACAGACTGCACTTTACTGAGTTTTTTCTGGGTAATTTGCAACTTTTTTTAACCACAAAAAAACCACTGACAGGATCAACACTGGCAGGTATTTGAAAACAATATAATAAAATGTGTAAATTGGAATCCTTAAAGTGAAACAATAATAAAGCCATCAATGGTGATAAGGAGCAAATGCAAAGGTATATTTGTAGATTTGCTCCTGCAATATCTCAATTCTCCACTAGAGGGCTCTTTGTGGAGGGGAAAAAAAAAGTAAATGAGGAAGTGATGGTGTTAAAGCTGAATGCAGTTTGTCTGCTGACACACTCACACAAGTCAGTCATTCCTGTTAGACAGATGTTGATTTTTAACATTAATACATGTTTCTGATGTTTCTGAAACTCTGAGAGCAGCAGCAGTAATCAGCTCTTAAAATTAGTCATAAATCAACTTTCTTATTAGATGTGAAAATCTACAACAGCCATGTTGTTGGCAGAAGCTGGATGTTTGTTCATGGGTTTCATTCTATGTCTCTCAGGTAGGAATAATTTGTTTGTCCTCCTCATGATGACTGTGATGATGTTTGTGGAAGGCAGGAGTTTTAGTGTCAAACCTGCAGAAAGTTACAAAATGATTTTAGAAAACAGGAGATTCACAGTTAACAGGATTTTATTTGTTCTGAATTAAAGCACCAGATTGTGATCCTTCACAGTGACATGCTGTCATCGCAGATTAGCACAGAAAAGAAAGTTAGCATAAATGTTCACAATGTTTATTATTCAGATGTTGTGTTAAAGCTGTAAATTTTACATGTAAAAGCTGAACATGTAAGAGCTAATGTTGTTAGCAGATGCTAGACTTTTGTTTAAGGCTTCATGTTTTACATCTATCTAACTATGTTTATGTTTTTGTGTGTCAATGTAGTCTATAGTGATACTTTTATAAGCTCCTGAGAAGAATAGAATTAAAGCTTACATTGTATGATATAAATATACTTTCTGATTTCAAATTCTTACAATATACATCATTATTCAGTGTTTAATGATAGAAAGATCAAACAGACAGTAACAGCGATAATAAATCTTTTCACCAATAAAAGTTTCTGTTAAAGGTGTAAATGGAGGAGAAACCAGGATCTGTGCTCTCAAATGTTCATCAGTGGATCTGCACTGCTCACATCAAGCTGTTGCAGGTACACTTGCTCTCAGTGCTTTATTATTTTCCAAATGACATCATTGTATATAAGTTGTTCTCCATCATCCTCTCAGAGCTGCAGGTAAAGGTGATTCCTGCCACAGAGGGACAGACAGTAACACTGATGTGCAGCAGCAGCTGTCCTCTGACTGAAAAGCCTGCAGCCTACATCTGGTACAAGAACAGAGAGTTTCTCTATGAGGACTGGTCTCCCTGGTACCAAGAGCTGCTCAGCAGTGAGGAAGCAGTCACATACTCCTGTGCTGTCAAAGGCTACGAGGATCTCAGAGCCCCTGAAGTCTCTGTGGGTGAGTCATGATGGACACCTCCTCATCATGTTATGAGATGTTAAACACAAACACTTTACTGTTCAGACTCTCATGAATTTACTGAAAGTTGTTGGTTCTTCTCAGATTCCATCACAGAGACCTGCTTCAGTGTGACCTATGCTAAAGGGAGAATGTGTTCTTCTCAGCAGACATCAGTGGACGAGTCCTGCTCCATCACATATCCCAGAGGTGAAGTTCTGGACAAACTACATTAATGTATTTGACATGACAGAGATTAACTGGTGGAAAATGTGTTTATCATCTCCCAACAGAAATTCATGTTCAGAGGACTCCTGCTGAACACAGAGGTCACAGCAGACTGACCTGTAACAGCAGCTGTTTTCTGACTGACCCTCTGATTTCCTTTGTGTGGTATGAGAACAGAAAGACTACAGTGAAGGAGGGAAAACAGATTCTAGTTCTCAGCTCTCTTCCAGACAGTTTGTCTTGTGCTGTAAAAGGTCTTGAGGATGTGCGCTCTGCTGACGTCTGTGAGTAAACTTATTGTCTCTCCATTTACAAAGTATTACCACCACTTCTTGCAATTAAGACTAATCATCACACTGGTTTCCTGTAAAGTTCAGGATCATTTTTAAAATGTTGGTGATCACATCACAATTCTTATTATTTTTATAAAGTATTTAGTTGTTTTTTATTATTAGTATTAGTAATTATTGGTATAGTTTAAAGTTATTTTTACTTGTTGTGCAGTACGTTGGTCAATATCTGTTGCATTTATATGTGTGACATAAATAAACTGATTTGAGTAATAAAGTTAAAATATCTCTCTTCTCTGTCTCATCTATATTTCAGGTGTTAATGATGATTCCTGCTGGATGTTGAATTATGTCCACAGCAGAATCTGTGCTCTGGAAGGATCTTCAGTCAACATCTCCAGTAAATACTCACATCCTGACTATGAGCAGATACAGTCTAAATGTTGGTATAAAGTCAAGAGAAATGCTGAGGAGGAAGTCAGAAGGAACCTGACTGAGGATGCAGATCATGTGGAGTATGATGACAGCATGAAGAACCAACACATCCTCAGATTAAAGAAGCTGAAGAGAGATGACTCAGCAGAATACAGGTTCACATTCACAACAGAAAATGAAGAAGTGAAACTGTCAGATTTTCCTGGAGTTACTCTGATTGTCACAGGTAATTACAGCTTCTTTCACTCAGTGTTCAGGCACCTAAAATGTCCTCAAATTATGTAACAGCTGTCACATGTAGAATAACATTTTACATTTCTGGCCCTTGGACCACTTCCTGCCACAGGTAGGTGCATTTCTGGTTACCGGAGCAGAACCATCCACAACAGCATCCATGATGGAGTCACCAAATGTCTCCAGATCTTTATACCAAATTACGCAAATTAATTTCTGACACTGCCAGATTTAAACACTCTATATTTACTCTGTAGATTCTTTATGTGTTTCACACTTTGCATGTTCTGGTGAGTGATATTATAATATTAATATGATGAGAGAAAAATCTACCAAATCCTACAAATAAGTTAAACCTGCGTTCTATTATCCATTAAAAATCTTAATTAATTTTCTTTAAACAAGTTTCTCATGCTTTGAAAAAGAAAAAGATTACCTGAGCAACTTTGTAATGTTGACATGGTTGTTTTGGGAAACTGACAACTAACCTTATATTTGTAAATAGTACCTTTAAAATGCAGTCATGTAGGTTGGAGAGTACAGCCTTTTTAAAGGTCTAATGTGTTGTGTATCAGGGCATAATGTAAGAAACCTTTAGCAGGCTCTAAAATGTGATAAACATGACCCGAGGCTTTATCTTGTTAATCCCTCCAAAGAAGCCATACTTGTTCAGTTTTTTTCTAAATATGGCATCATAAACATTAACCTTTGACATGCTAACTGAGGCTGGTAGAGTCTGAGATGTGACTCTGTGGTTTTTTGCAGTTTCTCTCAGCATTGCACAGTCTCACTTTTTGCTGTGAAGATTGGCAGCTGTTTTGAAGGTTTTCCACATCTGAAGAATCAGTCTCACTGTAGAATGAGGGAGTGCAAACTGTCTGTCAAGTCACCTTTATTTGTATAGCACATTTAAAAGATACCAAGTGTCAGCCAACGTGCTGAACAGAGGGACAGTGTAGTCAAAATAAAAGAAATAATGAAAATAAATGATATAAAAAGATTTAAAAAAAAAAAAAAAAATATATATATATATATATATATATATATATATATATATATATATATATATATATATATATATATATATATATATATCTATTAGGGGTGCAACGATACTCATATCAATATTGAACCGTTCGATACAGTGCTTTCGGTTCGGTACGCATGTGTATGAACAATACAAAATTTTTAATTTATTTTATCAACTTTTCTTCTGATGATGCTGTCTATGTTGAGAGCTCAGTGGATCTGCGTTCGACTACTCCGCCTAGGCTGCACTGTCGAGCGCAGATCCACTGAGCGCAGCGCAAGCTAGCAAGACAGAAGCTAAGCTCGTTGCAACATGGCAAATTGAACCTCCCCCACCCTCATCCAGATCTGGCCTTTGGAACTATTTTGGTCTTCATGTGAAGTATGACCCTGAAGGTAAGCGCGTATGTCGAATGTGCCACGCAATGCGCAATTACATGTGTGGGAACTACTGCGTTAGCGCAGTTTGCTCGTTAACGTGTTGACGCCGTCCAGCCCCACGCACGGGGCGATCCGCGGTAGCTCGTTAACGGAGATTTGCCGTGTTGTGGCATTAACGTCATTTCAACGAGATTAACGCTGACAGCACTAGTGGGAACACAATGAATATGACTGCACATTTACTCCGACATCATCCTAGTGCAAAGACAAGTGGAAGCAGACAAAAACAACAAGCACGCATGCTACAAACTTTACCCGAGTCATTTAGACAGCCGTTAGCACATGATTCTCCTTATGGGGACCTGATATGTTTAATATGCTGCTGAGAATATAGCCCAGAAGAAGGGTATAGTATAGCTTTTATTTTGGAAAGAGCCATTTCTCTGTAATAAACACTCTTTTCCAAAGATGAGGGATTTCTCCATCAGATATTTATTTTTTTATTACTTTGTCGTTTCAGCAACATTAAATTTAAAAACTGTACTTTTGAGTTAAAATATATATTTATAATTTTAATAAATGACAAATTAAAAAAGCATGAACATTTTTTTGTATCGAAAAAATATCGAACCGTGACACCAAAGTATCGAACCGAACCGAACCGTGAATTTTGTGTATCGTTGCACCCCTAATATATATATACATATATATATATATATACACATACACAGGTAGGCACATGGATATGAATACATATAAATATACAAATTCTTACATCATCTGGAAATGGTCTTGCTGATATCTTTTCTCCTCATCATTGTGTTAACTCACAAACTGAAGGATCCAGGCCTGCAAACTGCCAAAACTTCTGTTTTTATTGAAGTGTTCACACTTGCTGATGTTACCTTGGTCATCTGCTTGGTTCTTAGCCTCTTAAGTCCTCATAAGCAGTACAGGTGTCTTTAGTTGAGGTCAGCTCAATATTTATTACATAAATACTTGCATAATGTAACATGTCGTCTTGGGTTGTTCATCTGTGGTTGTATTTACCTTATTTCAAGACCTGCTGAGGACAAGATCTATTTTGTTTTCTATTTTTTCCTAATTCATAAAATCCTACAATTGAAACAGTTTCTTTTTCACATGATTGTATGTTTTACATTTACTGACCAGTCTGAGTGTTTTTCAGAGCTGAGAGTGAAGATGAGTCCTTCTGCAGTGGTGACAGAGGGTCAGAGAGTCACACTGACCTGCAGTACCAGCTGTCCTCTGACTGACAACACAAACTACATTTGGTACTTGAACAGTCGACCTCTGACCCTGAACCAGAACAAACATCTGATCCTAGACCCAGTCAGCAGGGAGAATTCAGGAAGCTACTCCTGTGCTGTGAAAACCAACAAAGATATCAGCTCTGCTCCAAAGACTCTCACTGTCCAAAGTATCACAGGAACATGGACACCAGCAGCTGCAGGAGTTTCTGCTGCTCTGCTGGTTTTAATACTTCTCTCTGTCTTTTGCTGGAGTAGGTGAGGATGAGCCTTGTTTTCTCTCTCAGTTCAATCAGATTCAGTCTCAAATTCTCAGACTAACCACGTGTTCATCTTTGTATCTTTTTTACAAACCAGAAAAAAGAGTAATTCTCACAAACCTTCAAGACATGAAACTCTGGATGACTCACACCTGGTAAAGAAAAACATATATGTATACATATATATAAAACTGTACTATAACATAAAACATCAGCATCATCTAACATGCTTCTTTCACACCAACTAGGAGAGCAGCTTCATTTTAAAATAGATGTCCAAATCATTAAAATCAGAGCATTGTGGATTTCTAGTTTTCTTCTCTTGTTTTAGTAGGCAGTGATTTTGTTCTAGTGACAGTAATATTTTGTACCAAATATTCCACATGTCCTGTACTTCATGGTGGAGGTCATGAATCTGTAAACATTTTATTAACATACCACCTCATACAGCTGAGCTATTATATAAGAGCTATGAGTGAGTCTACTTTGTGTTAATCCTCTCTCCAGCTGAGCTCTGCATTGGAAGATCAGCAATAAGTTCACAATAATAACGTCTCAAATTGTTATTTCTCTCTTTTTTGGGGGGGTTCCAAGTATGATGAAATCTCACCCCAACCAGCAGAGCAGGATCATCACTACCCCAGACTTATTTCTTCAGAGGATGAAATGGATCATCTCTATTCCACCATTCCTCCATTTGAGCCCCCTGTATAAGACCATGTCCACTATCGTTCTGTGGACAACTTCTGACCCTATATAACCCCAGAGTGAGTCTTTTCTGTGAGTCCAATTTCACTAACCACACTCAGGCCTGATTACTGTCAAATCTCTTAAATAGAACCTGAAGCAGGCTAAAAAGTCCCAAAAAGCAGCATCATGTGATGGTTCAACGAAACTCAAGAACAGCTGAGAAAATATGTCATTGACATCTATCAGTCAGTCTAGAAAGGGTTACATAAGATATTTCAAAGCAGGGGTCACCAACACGGTGCCCGCGGGCACCAGGTCGCCCGCAAGGACCACATGAGTCGCCCTCAGGCCTGTTCTAAAAATAGCTCACCATAACAACTTACCAGTGAGCTGCATCTATTTTTATTTTTCTTGCTATTTTTTTAAATCACAATTGCATTGGTGTCAATTTGTTAGAGATAATTTATATATATAAAAAAATTATTATTAAATATTAGATCAGCGTTAGCTGGTCTCCACGGAAACAGTTGCCGTGAAGACCAGCAAAGGTGAGGAGATGAGGAAAACATGGCGGAAAAAAGAAAGAAAACATATCATTTTCACAGTGAATGGGAGGAAGAGTTCTTTTTTACCACTGTGAAAGATTCATGCGTGTGTCTCATTTGCGGGGCGACTGTGGCAACGGCAAAGCGGCACAATGTGGAGAGACATTTCCGAACGTGTCACACAAGCTACCATGCTAACTACCCAAAGGGCAGCACACTGCGAGCGGAAAAGGCCCGCGAGTTAAAGGCAGGTTTGAGCAAACAGCAGTCTTTTTTCACGAGACCGGTGAAAAACTCCCAAAAAGCAACCGAAGCCTCATTTAGAGCTACACATTTCATGATTAAGAAAAAGAAGGCATTTTTAGACGGAGAGGTTTTCAAAGAAGCAATGATGATAATTGCAAAAACTGTGCTTAAAGACGAGAAATATGGAAACGATGTAATCTCCACTCTCTCTGATGTCCAGCTGGGGGCAACTACAATTGTTAGAAGAGTGTCAGCTAAACCTGGCCGATTAGTTGGATCAGGATCTGGCAAAGTGCAGGTGGTTTAGCATCCAGTGTGACGAGTCCGTGGACAGCAGCAGTACAGCACAGCTGATGGTCTTTATCCGGATGGTATTTGATGGTTTCTCCACAAAAGAAGAACTTCTGACACTGCTGCCGCTAAAGACAACTATGAAGGGAGTTGACATCTATAACGCGGTGAAGGAGTTTTTCGCGAAGAAACAGGTACCGTTGGAAAAGCTGGTATCAGTGACTACCGACGGGGCTCCTGCTATGATCGGCCGACATACAGGATTCATCGCTCACTGTAAAGGTGACACAGAGTTCCCAAACTTCATGCATTACCACTGCATCATTCACCAGCAGGCGTTATGCGCAAAGGTGATCGGCTTCGAGAACGTCATGACTCCCGTCGTGAAGATCATAAACAGCATCCGCTCCAGAGCTAAACAGCACAGAACATTCAAGGTGCTATTGGAGGAGCTGTCAGCTGAATATGGTGACCTGCTACTACATACGGAAATCCGATGGCTCAGCAGAGGACGGATTTTGCTTCGTTTTTTGTCACTTTTGGGTGAAATCAAAGAGTTCATGCAATCCAAAGGGGAAGACACATCTCTGCTGGAGGACACTGAGTGGACACTTGACCTTGCGTTTTTAACGGACATTACTGGGAAACTGAACTGTGAACTGCAAGGAAAAGGTAAGACTGTTGCTGACATGATAAGTGCTTTAAATGGATTTAAAGCCCAGATGAGCATCTTCTTTGTGCATTTACAGAGAAAAAAGGTGCTGCACTTTCCCTCTGTGCAGATGGTGCTGAAAGACAATGCTTCTGCATCTGAGACTTTTGACAAAGTTGCAGAAAAGTACACTCAAGTCATAAACTGACTTGGTCAAGAGTTTGAGAACAGGTTTTGTGACCTTGATCAGCTTGAGCCATGTGTCTCATTCGTTTCCAATCCTTTCATGAATGTGGACACAACATGCATTGCTGAGCAACTAAGTTCAATGTTCAGCTTGGATGCTGGACAGGTGGAAATCGAAATTGTAACATTGCAAAATGACGTCCACCTCAAAGCCTATCAGGGTGCACCAAACTTTTGGTGCCTTGTTGACACAGAAAAGTACAGTGGTGTATGCACAGTAGCTATGAAGGTTGCCAGCCTGTTTGGTTCAACCTATCTTTGTGAATCAGCCTTTTCTGACATGAACTTCATCAAGAACAAACACAGAACACGCCTCTCTGATGCACATCTGCAAGATTCACTCAGAGTTGCAGTGTCAAGTTATACCCCAGATTACAACACACTGGTGAACAGCATGCAATGCCAGGTTTCCCACTAACAGACAAAGAAAGCCATATTAGATGTTCTCAGTGGCAACATTACAGTGTCATGTCAAAGTTGAATTTAATTATTGAAAAACAAATGTGTTTGTTAAGTGTGACATGTGATAATTTGCTTTAAAATGCTGCCAATTTGGTGAAAAGTTCTGTAAAATTTGAAAGTTGATTTCTGTATGTTACATACATACATACAAAAATAATGTATGTAACAGTGCACAATTTCCTAAAATTTGTTAGTGGTAAGTGAAAATGTTGTAGAAGTGATCACTTCAAAATGTAAATACTTGCAGAGATATATAGAAATAAAGCGTTGCATATTGATATTTATCTGTTTCCTACCTTGATTCCTACTTGCATTCTTTATAATTATGGTGAAAAATAATTAAAATAATTAGTGTCTTTACATAGATGAATATTATTAATTATTAATGATAACACATAATTAAAGTTAAATTGAGGAAATTTGTTATTTGAGAAGTGTATGTCAAACTGGTAGTCCTTCACATTAATCGGTACCCAAGAAGTAGCTCTCACTTTCAAAAAGGTTGGTGATCCCTGTTTCAAAGGCTTTGGACTCCAGCGAACCACAGTAAGAGCCATTATCCACTAATGAAGAAAATCTTTTGTGGCTGTCCCCATCTAGACACCTTATCTCCACCCACTCTGCCTCCAGCAGTGACCCTGATCAAACCAGGATTTGTGGCATCTTTGTAGAGCGCGACTCCACCATAGCTTGCCCAAAACTTCCCTGTGATTCTTGCAGCTGGCTGAGCCTTGCCGTCTGTAACTCTCCCAATAACACGAGCAGCAGCTGTATGATCCATTCAGTCATAGGCCACCAGCACACCTCGACCATGGCTTAAAAAGACTAAAAAAGACTGGAGATCGCCCCCCTCTCTCATCCAGCAGCGGCGGTGCAGGCCAAGACCCAGGCCAAGCGAGGAGGTTTTCCAAGACCTGCCTCTGGCACTCAGTCTCCTCCTGCAGTGTCTCTGCTGATGCACCACCACCTGCTAAACACTTCATCATCACCAAATCTGCCACCATCTACACTAGCTCCTCGGCCGTCTGTATGTGTTGTGGATTCTGCATGATGTACTGTGATGGACGTTTTTAAATCCTATTTATTCTTTTGATTTTGTGCAACCTGTGTCTGTGCCTACACAAAAATGTGGGCACACGTTGGATCTTGATTTGACTCACGGTTTACCTCTAACTTAGAGGTTTTGTGATGTTGTATGGTAGGATCATAAGCCTGTCTTGTTTGAGGTTTCCCTTCCTTCCTGCCAGAAGAAAGTTTAGGGGAGCTGAATGGAAGAAGGATCAACTTCAGGTGTCATACCAAATATTACAATATCACTGGAATTCATATCAAAAAACTGTTAAAGATGCTAAGAGAAAACATTTTGCTGCTGTTATTCAGGCAAATTCCTGTAAGCCTTATGTCTTATTTAAAACCATTAACATGGTCCTTTATGCTCCACAGACTGTTGGTGTCGAGTCCTCTCAGGAAATTTGTGAAAACTTTCTACACTTCTTTATTGATAAAGTATCATCGGTCAAAGCGCAGATTTCCTATTCCGTTCTCGACCCTTCTAACCCTGTCCTTAGCAGAGATGGGCAGTAATCCGATTACTTTTTTCAGGTAACGAGTAAAGTAAGGGATTACTATTCCAAAAACGGTAATTAGATTACCGTTACTTTCCCGTAGAAACGCTGCGTTACTGCGTTACTAAAACCGTGATTTTTTTTCGAGAATGTCTCATGACAGTGACGTAAGCGAGTGCGACGTTCGTGACAACAGCTGTGTGCAGATCAACAATGGATAATATATCGAGTGCGGGAGAGAGTATGAGCGTGCAGCGTTTAAAGCGTGGAAGTACTGACATTACTTTGAGTTTGATTCCATAAAAAGTGAGAAAAACATTAGTGTCCATTATGCGTGGGAAGAAAACTTCTTTTTACAGCGAAAAAAAACCCCTAAACTTCCAAGCAAGCACCGAGTGCGCTACCACGTAATGGGAAATTCACAGAGAAACTCACGGATTCTTCAACTGACCACTGCGGCACATTTGCACCAGGGTAAACCTCCGCCTACCCCAGTCCTGCTTTACAGGTGAAAATAGAGCAACAGGACCGCTAGTCTTTGATTTTATTTATTTTTCTGCTGTGTTTTACTTGCATCTATTTGAAAGAGTGAGTGTAAACACAAAAGATATTTTATTTTATATGCTGGAATGTGCAGAAAATAGGTTTAAATGTTAAACAATTCTCTTCCAGTCAGGGAATGTTACATATAATTAAATTTTTGCTTGATGCATAAAGTTAAAAGATTAAAACTAATAAAACAAGTTTTAAAAAGAGACGTTTCCATTTGATTACATTTTGTATGATGTAGAACTGGGCTGAAAGATCTATCGCTTTATCACCTATTCAGGTTGTAAATCGTGTTTTTAAAAAGTAACTAAGTAATTAATTACCTTTGAAAATAAGTAATCAGTAAAGTAACGGGATTACTTTTGTGGGGAAGTAATCAGTAATTAGTTACTGATTACTTTTTTCAAGTAACTTGACCAACACTGGTCCTTAGCTCTGTTGACTTTGACAGGTTTGAGCCAGTTTCTTTGCTTTGCCTGCAGGAGTTGGTCTCTCACCTGAAGCCCTCAGGTTCCCCTTATGATGCTCTCCCTCCTCGATTTTTCAAAGAGGTTTTCCTCACTATAGCACCATTTGTGCAATCCATTGTAAATAGTAGTTTTTCCTCTGGTGTTGTACCCGTGAATCTTAAACATGCAGTGATTCAGCCTCTACTCAAGAAACCTGTTCTTGATCCTGATATTACTGCAAATTACAGGCTTATCTCCAAACTGTGTTTTATCTCAAAAATTCATGAAAAGCCAGATTACAAGCAATTAATGTCCTTTTTAGAAGAACACGGTATTTTAGAAGTTTTTCAATCTGGTTTTAAAGTTTTGCATAGTACCGAATCTGCCCTTCTAAGGGTTTTTAATGATGTGTTTTTAGTAACTGACTCAGGTGACTGTTATTATCGTGCTTTTACATTTAACTAATGCCTTTGATACAGTGGATCATAAGAGTTTAATTTCCCATTTACAGCAGTTGGCGGGTGTTAGGAGTACCGCACTGCAGTGGTTCAGATCCTATTTGGCACAGCGAATTTTCTCTGTGAAACTTGGTGAGTTTGTATCCTCTGCTGCTTCTCTTCAATGTGGGAGACCTGAGACCACTACTATGGATCTTGGTTCCCTGGCACAGTATGTTAAACCAGTCATCACTAATCTGGGAGTTAAAATGGAGACAGATCTTAAACTTGAAAGCCAGGTCAGAGCTGTTGTAAGAGGTAGCTATTTCATTTGAGGCAATGTGCCAAAATAAAGCCCATCTTATGCAGCTTTTTGAGATAGTAATCCACGCCTTTGTTACATCTAGGCTGGATTATTATAATGTACTTTATTGTGGGGTTAGTGATCATTAGGCATGTGCAGGTTGTGCAAAATGCTGCAGCGTGTCTTTTAACGGAACCAAAAAAGTCTGAGCACGTTACTCCCATTTTAATTTTTTTGTTTTTAAACCTCTGAATGGCCTACCCCCCACCCAACACACACACACATACACACACACACACACACCTCGGAGCTACTACAGCTATATAGACCTGCCCACTCTCCTAGGTGTCCCAATCAGCAACTCCGTAAGGTACCAAAAACTAAGTATAAATTTAGAGGTGACCATGCTTTTGCTGTAGCCACTCCAAAGTTGTGGAATGATCTGCCGTTGTACGTTAGGCAGGCCTCTTCTTTCGCAGTTTAAAACTCTTCATATAACATATTTATTTGCTGAAGCCTATTGGCACTCTTTGAGGGGTTGACTCAACTTGTTTTATCAACTTGTTTTAACATGTTTTGTTTTATTTTTATTTTATTCATTTATTTATTTATTTATTTTATCTTATTTTGTGTTATTTTGTTTTATTGTGTTTATGCTATTTGTATATGTACAGAACTTTGTGAACCCTGGTTTTATGTTAAAGTGCTTTATAAATAAAGCTGGTATAAGATAAGATAAGATAACCTTTATTAGTCCCACACGTGGGAAATTTGTTTTGTCACAGCAGGAAGTGGACAGTATGATATGTTTGGCACCACTGTAGCAAGTCTCCAGCTACTGAGGGCACCCACCATGACACGTCAACACACAGGATGTGGATGAGTGCACAGTTCTCTGCATTTAATTTGGTTGAGGCTACAGAAGCCACGCAAGCCCCTATCTTTAGACTCTAGCTCTGTTCTCTTTTTAGGCTACTAAAATAGGGGAGGCAAGATTAGGTTCTGATAGCTTTCTTCCTTTAATAACTAAAATCATCAGTTAAAAATGTATTTTGCATTTACTTATCTTTCTCTAACAATAAAATGTATTTGATGATCTGATCATTTTAAGTGTAAAATATAAAAAAAAAAATCAAGAAGGGGGTGAATAGTTTTTCAAGGCACTTTGATGGTCTGTAGAAGAATCAGCCAAAGGTTTGATGCAGTTCAATGCAAAATTAGAATAACTGTCTTGCCTCCTCAGCTAAACCTTGGCTCTATGGATGAAAACATCCCAGCCCATCACTATACAACCCTGCACTTCACTGATAACCACACGGGTGACTTTGAGTCCACAATCAAGTCACTGCCTGCTCACTAAAAAACAGAGTTTGTAACCAGTGATGGTTTTATTGTCTGAAATAACTTCAGCATCATAACAGAGACACCACAGCTGGTATATCGGTCAGTGTTCACTCTCTGTGTTCGGGGATATAATACAGAAGAAATTAGAAGAAAAGTAGCAGTGCTTGAATTGTTCAGTTGAAAAATGTGTAATAATGAAATTCATGTCTCACAAATGTCCTGCAAAACGCAAGAAAACTTGCTAGTACTCCAAAAAAAAAGGCAGTTTTCATGTATGCTATCAGAAATTAAAACTTCTGTCGTCATGTTTCTTTATTGTTTTACACCACAAAAGAAAAATCCAGTAACTGTCAGGGATGAGCAGACTGAGTGTAGAGGTCGAGGACCCAAATGCGGACAAAGGGAGACAATAATACTATAATAAAAGGCACCATTTATTAGGTTGGTAATCCAGACAAAAAAAATTACAATAAAACTAAAACTTTAAAATTAAAGAACTACATTAATCAAAACATTAGGAGGCACAAGGAGCTAAAAAACACTGAGGGAAAATGAGCTGATGATCCAACAAAGGACAAAGGGAGACTGACGAAATATATACACAGGAGAGAGCTTAGGGGACATCGATTCCCTGATCCACACCATGACGATATGCAGCAACAACGTTGGAATGCCATTCATGCTGGAGAAGTGTAGTCAGATGGTAATGAAGACAGGAAAAGTGGTCAGAACTGAGGGGATCGAACTACCAGAAGGCAACATTCCAGACACTGAGGACAGCTACAAGTATCTGGGAATTCCACAGGCAAATGGAAGACATGAAGAAGCCGGTAGAAAAGCTGCAACCACTGAGTACCTGCAGAGGGTTAGGCAAGTCCTGAAGAGATAGATGAATGGTAAGAACTAGATCCGGACTATCAACACCAAAGCCCTGCTGGAATAATAAACTGGCCAACTGAGGAGATAGAAGCCACTGACATCAAGACAAGGACGCTCCGAACCGTGTATGGAGGGTTTCACCCCGAGCTCATAACAGCAGGGTGTAAGATGCTAGCAGGCAGGACATACATGTAACCCCATAACCAAGTGGCCGGCATAGTATACAGAAACATCTGTGGCCTGGAATATGGTCTGGAAGTCCCGAGGTCAAAATGGACCTCCCTCTAGGGGGGTGGTCAAGAATGACCAAGACTGACCGAGCTAAGATCCTGTGGGACTTTGAGATACAGATGGACAAACTGGTGATGGCTAAGTGAATGGACATAGTAGTGATGGACAAGGAGAGGAAGATGGCCATAGTGATAGACGTAGAGATACCGAATGACAGCAACATGGGTAAAAAGGAACATGAGAAGCTGGAATTCTTATATATAATTAGAAACTTTTTTGGTAGTGAGCTTTTATGTCATTTAATTGTTTACTTATTACTTAATTACTTTGTAGTATGGTGTAGTATACATTGGTGTTGTGAAACTTACAGTTAAAGATGAGATTTTCAGTATCATAATGTCATCACTGACTAATTAGTCTAAAGAAGAATTCTGTAGAGAAACATTATAGATCCAGATGTGTGATAATAAATTGTTCTTTCAAAAGTGTTGCTCTGCATGCATCATAGTGAACTACAGTATCATAGGGTTTCTTTTTCTCACACCACAAAATAACCACAGACAACTGTGTTACAAGTCTCTGCTCTCATTCTGGTAAAACTCTCAGAACTAAATCAAATTTACTGTTGCTGCAAGTTTCATAAGCATACCTTGTGAATTTTTCTTTTTACAGGAAAGAAAGAAAATAAGAATCATGGTAAAGTACAGAGCAGCAAACAATACTTCAAGTTGATTTGAATGATGGCAGATAGCTGCTGCACTGCACTGACTCTCCATCATGTCACTTTGAGGTCGTCATGTCTGCAGGTTTCTCGTCACTCGAATTTTTTTCTGAACCACCAAATAACCACACAAGCTTCATGTTGCTGCTTTCACTCTGCTAACTCTGACAACTTGTGAAAATGTAATGAAATGCATTCATTTTTCATGTTTAATGAGCATAATTTGCAAAATGTGGATAACAATAAAGCGAAAGCTAATAACGAACAGTGCTTAGAAAAAACATAGCTAAAGGTAAATTCAATACAGTGTCAGATATAGTAGATTGTACACTTCTATTCTCAGTTAGAGGTTTCTTCTTTCTTAGGCACACAAAGGAAGTGGGGGGCTTTGTCGCTCAAAATTCACTTTCAACTTATGTTAAAGAAAATATTGAAAGCAAAATGAGTCAGAATTAGCTGCTTTTGAATTCTTACAGCACATTATATTAAATTCCAGTTTTATGTCTTTTTCAGTGAAAACTGAATGTTTGAAAATAGCTTTGAGTAAACATTAGCGCAAGTTGGAAAGAAAGGTAAGCATGACAGCAAAACAGTATATTATATCCATCCATCTGCTTCACCTTTTCAGGGTCGCGGGGGTGCTGGAGTCTGTCCCAGGTGTCTTAGGGCAATAGGCAGGGTACACCTTGGACAGGTCGCTAGTCTAACACATAGAGACAACCAATCACACTCATATTCACTCCCCCATTCACACCTATGGGCATTTTTAGTGTTTCTAATTAACCTAACCCCACTAGCTGCATGTCTTTGGACTGTGAAAGGAAGCCGGAGTACCCAGGGAGAACCCACACAAACACAGGAAGAACATGCAAACTCCACACAGAACTCAGGTCTTTCCTGCTGTGAGGCAACAGGGCTAACCACCGTGCCGCCATGTTGCCTGGTATATTATAGCTGGAGGCCATAACTTTAACAGAATGTACTCCTTTTTATTTTTCAAAGAAGAAAACTGCATCAATGATGGTATTTTAAAAAATTGACAACACTCTCTAATTGCTTGAAGCTTGGTATGAGACACACATATTTGGATAATTAGCTTAGACTTTCACTTGTAAAGACTAATCACTGATTTTTTTTTGTGTATTTCAGAAAATCTGCTACAACATGTTTCTTTTACATTACTGCCATCTTGTGGCTGCAGTTGGATATTTTCACTGAAAACTGGGCTTATTTCAATTTCACAAGAGACTGTAGCGTTCTCTACTCAAGACTTTTAATTACTTATTTTTCAGCTGATTGTTACTATTGTTTAATATATTTTTTATTTTAAATCAAGATTTAGGCCCATTTGTGTGTGTGTTTGATTTTGGCTATCATTTGCTTGCCTTTCTATAAAAGTCACTGCATGCCGCTGCTATGTAGTGTGTCAGAAAAAGTAGTTGTGGTAAATCAATCACATGACCAATTTAAGATGACATAGCAACAAGCTGTTATGCCAACCCAAGACTCAGGGTGGTCAAAAAACAAAAGAAAAAATCTCCACACTTTCCTACTGGTGGAAAAATGTATCCTGTCAACCAATCAAAAAAATGAGGAGGAAGGAAAATGAGGAAGAGGGGAAGTTTTAGGAGTGACGACGGTGAAAGAGAGTTTTGAGATGTGAGAGATTTGTGACATTTAGCGTGTTTGGATTCAAAAGTTAGTGTGTTGTGTAGAACAATGAGGTGACTGCTGAATGTCACAGTTGCTGCCAAAAAGCCAACAAAGGCAGATTACAGTGTAAATGCTGTCTCCAGGTTAAAACAGGAGGAGTGATGATGTCCTGTTGTCAGGCCTGCAGGTGTCAGGCTTGTGATGTTCTCCTTTCTTAAGTTCTCCTGACTTAAAAAAAAAAAGGTTGGAGACTTCAGACGCAAAGCAGAGGGTGAGGCATCGCCACATATGCTTCCAACTTTCTTCCAAGCCAAAGACTAGAAAATATGATGAAGCATATCTTGCCTTTGGCTTCACCTGCACAGCAGTGGTACCAAGGTAGATATAGAACTTGTTTCCCCGCACAAGCACCATGCCCTCCTGTGTTTTAAATGCACTTTAGAACAACACGCAGCAACACTACATATGAGCGGGCGGAGGGAGGTTTGGGGTCTTCACTCACCCCCATTCTGTTAACCGTCAGGGCTGGGGGGCTGGGAGGTGGTGCTGGTCGTCAGATTGGGGTCTGGGATGCGGGGCCTCCCTGCTACTGTAGATAAGGAGGCAGTCTGCTTTCCTCCAGGAGAAGGGTTACATCTCTTGGGTCTGTGTATGGTTTGCCCCTCTGGGGGCAGGGGTAACCGGTCCTGGGATATAGAGTACGCTGGGGGAGTGTGAATGTGTGTACAGTGTCTATTTGTGTCTGTCTCCACATCGGGTGAGTGCTGAGTATTTGTTTGTGTATATGGGGGTGGGAATGCACGTTTGTGTCTGCGTGCGCCTGTTAATCTGTGTCTGTATGTCAGCTTGGGTCTTAGACTCCACCTCTCTGGGAACATCTCAGGCTCTCCGAGGTATGGAGACCTATCTCCCCTCACCACACTCCCTGCCGGTGGCTGATGACCTCAGACGTTGGTGTGTTGGTGGTTCTTGGTGTCTGGGGCTGGGCGCTCATGTATGTACCAGTTCACTCCTGGTGGCCGAGTGGCGGCGCCTGGCGCCTGTGGCCCGGCTGGGCCCCTTCCAGGGGGGTGGGATGCCCTCAGGCCTCTGGCCTCTGGGCCTGAGGCCCGGTCCATTCTGGCACAGCTGGCTGCTGGCAGAGCCTGCGGGCACGTCACTGCAACCCCCTCTGGCCTCTGCTCCGTGGCTGCTGGGTGACCTCTCGTTTGGGGCTCTCTTCAGCTCTTCCCAGTAGGGAGGCACGGTTGCCCCCCTGGTGGTCCTCCTTGGGTCCTCGTATTCTGGGGCCTCTGGATGTCTGGGGCCTGGATCTCCTCCATACCTGCTTCATGGCCTGGGGGACGGGGCTATGGCTCCCCACACTCCCTAGCAGATCGTTACATGGAGAAACCTTTTGAATACAAGCGTGCTGATCCACACAGGTGTGCACACGGGTGTTCACAGACACAAACTAGACCTTTCTTGGCTGCTACCTCAAAGCACATTGTGCGCTGTCGATCTTGCGTACTGCACAATAACATTTAATATTTAGTATCTACTGTTATCTACTGTTAGCTAGTTTATTGTGATGGTGCTGTATTTATTATGTTGCTCTTTCTTGTTTGTTTTCTCTTCTGTTTTTTCTTATCTCCATACAGGTGATCCAAGTGTTTTGTTTGTTTTTCTTTTTTTTCCTTTTTTTTTCTTCCCCCCTTTCTCACCATCTCTTCTCCCCTCTATTTTTCTTTCTCTCCCTCTCTTTCTTTTATTCTTTCTCCCTGTCCTATCCTCCAGTCCTGTCTGTCCCGTCTGTAACAACCGAAAATCAAATCAAATAAATACATAATTATAATAAAGGTCAATCAAATGGACCAATATGGCAAGGCCATGATGATCCAATTGGTAAAGTAAATTCTGATGGCTAAAAATCCAAACGGGACAGGCAAAAAAAAAAAAAAAGAATTTGTTTCCCCTGCATTGTGAGCACGTTGTTTACATTTTTAACCCCACTTTGCACAGAGAGGCATTTTTTGAAAAATGTATTGATAGCACAAATAGAGCAAAGGGGGCCTAGCAAAAAAAGTTTGGGAACCACTGTAATAAATAAAGTTGGATGGATTCAATGCTGGCGTGACCACAGTGCACACGTCTGCTGTTGCTCACAGTGGTCCAAGGGTCCGCTCAGGGAGTTTGTGTGTTTGCTCAGACACATGAAAAATTAGAGGGAACATTGTCTGTGAGTCAATCTCTCTGACATGGATCCTGGAATGCCTCGAACTGTACAAGGTCAACAGGACTGAAAGAGCCTTCATCACAAATCAGTGGAGGGTGTGGGGAACAACACTAGAGGTTAATTTAAAGCCAGGAGAACAGTCACCATCAACTGCAGGTTCTACAGAGGAGATGTTCTGTTCCAACTGCTGTTTTTCATTGGCCTCAGCCCACTCAGTAAGATCATTAACAAGACGTGCTACAGATACTGACTACAGAGTGGAGCAGTTGTCAGTCGCCTCGTCTACACTGGTGACATCAACCTGTATAGCATACAAACTCAGACATCGCCCGATTAGCAAGGTTTGCATCAGGTGTTGAGGAAAGGTGGTGAGAATAGTGAACAGCTGGAACCTTAAACTAGGTCCGTGGCTCCACCAGATACTAGAAATGATATCCAACACCTCTATCCAGAAGAGCTCAGTCCTAGACAAAGGAACTGCACAAAACACTCGAGCTCCCAGGCCTGAGGCATGAGATTGAAAGGTAAAGACTGCCTGCAGTTGGTAATTTTATATATATAAATATGTGTTTCTTTCTTCACCCATATCACTGGAAAAATGCTTACCTGTTGTAAGCGTAAGCCAGCCCACAATACACTGTGTTTTTTTTTTTACCCCACTGTGCTTAATTGGGGGCACCATTTTTTCCTGAAACTAAGAAGAAAATTACTAACCTGCTCAGATATGTGTAGAAGGGCTTTCTAAACACTAAAATAATAAATCTGAGACCAGATTTTTAAGATATTTTTGTTGTTTGGTTCAAATGCTGATTTTTCTCTGTTTACTAGGAACTTCTTTTATTATGACAACATGACTTTACACTTCTTTCCTTTTCGGATGTTGTATTAACAGGAACAGTGAAGTGCACTGAACATACCACTGGATGGCACCAGAGGAATTTTCAGAGCTCATATTTTAATGTGAGGGTTATGTACTTTCAGTTCACTGAGGCAATGAAACCTGAAAACAAAGCCTGTGTGTGAACACAACACCGAAACTGAGACTGTGTGTGCTGTTCATGAAGGAGTCGTGTCCTGTGCTGTTTGAGTCCCAGCTTTGTTGTTGTTACAGGCTGGAAGGATGAGGATGTGTCGATAGTAGGATACACAGAAGAGCCACCCGGTGGGCATAAGAAGGTGACAGATGAAGGTGTGCGTGCGTACAGGAGCAAGTCCTGGAAAGTTGCGAAAAATAAATTTTAAAAATTCCTTTTTCGATAGATAGGAAGTGATAATTATGAACTCAAAGCAGTGCAGTTACATTTGCTATGTATTACTTCCTTACTTATATCAGAACAACTTGTGGGCAGAGCTCCCTTGTGTGCCTTACTTGGGAACACTGAATATGATGATTAATATTTTGAATTTTTCCAGAACATAAACTCTTCGTGATAAAGAAGGTAAGATTAACTGGGCCTCGGCTGAACTCACTTTAGCTTTGCTTTTTGTTCTTTTTAATATTGTACAACATTGTGTTTTTGTCAAACTTTATATATAATGATAGCTCTTCTGAAAGTAAATGTACCGGCCACTTTATTATTTACACATTGGTCCCCCATTTTCCCTTCAAAGCTGTCTTAATTTTGGAAACATTTCCCACATTTGGTCCATATTGACATGACAGCATCAAACAGATTCTGCAGATTTATCAACTGCACATTCATAATGTCAATTTTCATCCCACCACATTCAAAAGTGCTGTAATGGATTGAGATCTGGTTCCCGTGAAGTACAGAGAACTCATTGTCATGTTCAAGAAACCAGGTTGACATGATTTTAACCTTGTGGTGCATTATTCTGCAAACACAGCAATCAAAAGACAGTGTACCCACTGTGATCATAAATGTACCGAGAAAGCATCCTCAGCACCATTACACCACCAGCAGCCTGACCTGCTGATACAACAGGATGTTTCATGTTCATATTGCTTATCCCTGTCACGGTTCTGGGTCGGTTCGACCCAGCATTTTGGAGTTGTCATGTTTTGGTTTTGAATGATGGATTATTCCTGTATACTGGTGGTGGTGGTGATGATTATGATGACGATAGATTATTATTATTAGAGTTCCATGTTTCTGTTTATTTGTGTTTCAGGATTTGTGTCTCATGTTTAGCATTTAGGTTCCATGTGTTATTCTCAGTCTGTCTCTCAGTGTCTAGTCTGCGTCTTTGTGTAGTGAGGTCTTGTTTCCTGTTTTATTGTGAAGGTCTGCGTCTCATGTGAGTGTGTTCAGTTTTACCTCTCGTCTCGTTAATTACTCCCAGCTGTGTCCACCACCTGTGTGTAATCTCCCTGTGTTTCTCTGTGTGTATTTAAGTCGCGTCTTCTGTCATTGTAGTTGCTGGTCCGTCTGTGTATCCACCCTGCTTCATCTGTGTGTTTCCCTGCTGTCTACCGCCATCTGTTTCTGCTCGCTCTCATTCATGTTTAGGTTCGTGTTCTGTAGCCAGTTTGTTCCCAGTATGGTTCAGTCTTTGTTCCGTTCGCCTTTTGTCCATTTTTATTTTGTGTTTAATAAACCACCCTCTCACCTTCACTACTGCCTGCGATTGGATCCTCCTTTATTATTTCTACACGGCTCATCTCACTCGCCGTGACAATCCCAGCATCTAATGATACAGTCGAAATGTTCAAGAAAAAATTGAAACTTATCAGACCAAGTACTGTTTTTCTAAAATTCTATTGTCTAATGTTGGTGAGTGTGTGGAAATTGTAGTATCAGTTTCCTGCTCGTTGCTGAGAGGAGGGACATCTGGTGTGATTTTCTGCTGTTGTAGGTCATCTGTTTGACGTGTGTTATGTTCAGAGTTGCTCTTCTGCTTATCTTATACTACGATACTTTTGGTTACCCTAGTTGTATTAACTGGTCATTTGACTAACAGTTCTTATCTGTCAGTTCAAAGCAGCCTGGCCATTCTGACCTTTGTAATTCACCCAGAGAACTGCTGCTCACTGGTTATTTTCTCTTTTTCAGATTATTCTCTGTAAACCTTAGAGATCATTCTGTGGGAAAATCCCAGCAGATCAACAGTTTCTGAATACTCAGACCTGCTTGTCTGACACCAACATCTGCGTCACTTAAATAACCGTTCTTCCTCATTCTGATGCTCAGTTTGAACTATTTTTTTCTGTTGTAACACGTGGTTTACCATTGCCTTGTAAGCAAGCCTGCAGTAGAAAAGAAGCATGAATGCAGATCCAAAACCTCTTCAGCAACAATGGTGAACTTTTACTGTACTGGTGTTTTTAGAGACAAATTAATCAACAATATTGTCAATATTGTAGATTAATTTTGTCTATGTCTCTCCACTTCATGTTGGACAGAGCACACAAGCTAAAGCAAAAAAGGAACAATCACAAAAATCCTAATGTAGTAGGAAGGTACTCGACAATTGCAGAACAGTGTTTTTATTTAGATTAATTTTTACATATATGCACTTTTTCAGCTCCCCTCTCCACCTTGCACATACCACACATCTTTCTTCTCCGGGCCCCAGTAGCTACTGAAATAGGGAAGGTGTAGTTGGTGTGAAGGCTGACAGACCTGGCTGTGCCAGCCAGGCTCCCCTGGCCAATTCACAACCCACTGCTCCACCCCTAACCTGCAGCTAAGCCACAAACCATACCCTGCATACCCCCATCAATCGACTTAGGCCAGTGAGTCATCCAGCCAAGCTCTGTCTGTATTATTGCCTCTGGACCTCCCCTCATTACAGGCCCTCCCTCGTTCTTCCACTCTCGCTGCCACTTTCCCCTCTATGAAGACGTACCGCTCCGGCTGATGCAAACCACATGGTGGTCGACCCCCCTTATCTGCTCTGACAAAAATGTCCCCAGCCCTTTTTTTGAGGCATCAGTCTGCAGAACAAAAGGGGGGGAAAGGAGTGTGGCACACAGGTTCCCCACAGAGAGCCTTCTTCATCTGCATGAACAATGCCTGGCACTACTCCATCCACTGGATTAGATCTGGGGCACCCTTTTGGGTGAGATTGGTTAAGGGTCTGGTCAGATCTGAAAAATTCTGTACAAACCGGCAATGCATGAGGCACTGGAAGGTGATGAGGTCTTGTTACAAAATCAGTTTCACCCTGGTTCTTTTTATTCCTCGAGGCATCCAGAGACGGCACTGGAACTCAGCAGTCATTTTCACAAAACCTTTATTCATCTTTATTCATCTTCATTTAAGCATGCATCTTCTAGAAGGGAAGACGTGCAAGGCCGGTGTCCCTCTGCAAAATCTCCACCTCTTTGTTTGTTACAGTCAGCTTTATAGAAGCGACCCCATCATAAAACCCCCATGGTGTGCTGCAAACTCTGTGTCTGTGTGTATGCACGAGCACGTGAGTGAGTGTGCATATGGGTGTGGGTGCGTAACAGTCAAAGCACTGTGTGTGTGTCTCTGTGTACGTGACTTCCTGGGGGTCATAAAAGTAATCCCCCTTCCAGACCACAGTTATCCAGTTACAAATGTTGAGACCCCCTCCCAGGTATCCTCTGGGGAATTTCCACTCAGCATCAACTTCTCTTTGTCTTACTTTCACAGCTCAAGTGGGGGAGGGTCTCCTAGAAATCTACTCCTATGTTTATGACACACTCAGGCCTTTATTACATCCAGGGCAGTGTCAGTGTCTCTACAATAATTCTGCATCCTACCTAACACATTTCTAAACTCTAAAATAGGCTAAACATATCTTCAGTCTCCAAACAAGCTGAATGGGAGTGTCACGAATTGACACAAACTGTACGGAGTGGGGAAGGCAGTTTTATCCTTGGAACCTTGAATTGATGGCCAATAAAATTGGGCCATCATTCGCTCCAGAGTTTTGTCATACCCCATGTGTCCAGCCATCAGGTTGTAATGAGCTACCTGGAAAATAATTTCCTGGCAGATTTTAGGAACCAACAACTGGGTGTGTTCTTCCTTATTGTGATTGTCAAGACTAACTCTATATAATCTGTCCCTGTGCGCTACTTCAAGCCGCACTGTTTGACCATCAATCATCATAACTTAGTCAAAGGCTGAGTGTAGAGTGATGTCACAAGACTGCTCCAGTGGAAAATTTTCCGTGGAGCATCCACACACATTGACACAGTCCTGGTGGACATGTTGTGGGACACTCAGATGTATTTGATGAGAACAGTGAGGTCCTCCAGTCTCTGGCAAAATTACTACTGAACAACTGAAAGCACAAGAAAATCACAAATGGAGGCTGTGAGTGTTTGAATGGAGCACAGAGACTAGTGAGCTGTGTGTCTGACTAAAAACTGTAATGTTTGTGTTGGTGTGCTCTCTCGGCTGAATGACAGTTTGACCACAGTGACTTCCACTTTTACTATGAAATATGAGTATAAAGTGGTTTAAAGCAAACCCAGGAAACAACCAACCCACTAAAGCCTGTTTAAAGATGTTTCATGTAGCATCATGTGACCTTAGCACTGATCATGTTGTGGTTTATCAGGTTTACTTCTAACTTATGAACCAATGAAGAAGTTATACAGCTTATCCTTTTTTGGACCGAGTACTAAGGAAATGTAAACTGACTGTTACATTGTCATGTAAGTCTCCGCCTCTCCCTACACTGTGGGTTAATCTACTTCTGATTGGTTGATGTAAGTCTGGAGTGTTTGCTTCCCTTTTCTTTTTCACTTGTTCTTCATGTTCACTTACAAATACACTCAAGTCATTAAAGGTTTCCCTTAAACTGTGTGATAAAAGGGACTATAAAATGCCACCAGACACCAGTTGAACCAGTTCTGCCTTATGTGTGGGACCCACATTTGAACCTTTTCTTCCTTCCTTAGCAATATAATGACTTTCTGAGTTATTTATACTGACTCTAAATGCAATGGTAAGCCTCATGTCTGTTATATTGATCTATTGATTGATATCACATTGTTTAGGCTGGAGTACACCCTGGGCAGGTCCCGAGTCTGTTACAGGGCTAACACAGAGAGACTGACCACCATTCACACTCACATTGACACCTATGGGCAATTTAGAGTCACCAATTAACCTAACTAACTGCATGTCTTTGGGCTGTGGGAGGAAGCCAGAGTACCTGGAGAGAACACACACAAACACAGGGAGAACATGGAAACTCTACACAGAAAGACTCCATCTAGATGGTTCAGTCAAACTTAGGATCTTCTTCGTGTGAGACAACAGCGCTAACCATCGTACCACCATGCTGCCCACCCTGAAAATTAATGTGAAATTTAATTGCAGCAGTGATGCTTTCTTGTGTTCATAATTCTATCAATTTTGACAAGATCCCCAACACCACTGGTCTATATGGATCCACATACCATAACACAACCTCCACGGTGCTTTACAACTGGCTGCAGACACTCACTGAACCACAATATTCACATTGGATTGAGTCCATTAGACCTGTTTCCACTGATTTTCAGTCCAGTTCTTGTGTAAATTAGCACACCTCAGCTTTTTCTCCCTGTTTCACTTCCTTAAGTATGGCTTCTTGACAGTCACCCTTACACTGAGACCATTTTTGATGAGGCTTAACTGACCAGTAGATGGACTGACTGACAGACCAGATGCATCTCTCATGTCCTGTGTCAGGTCTTTGTTATATTTTTTCCTATTTCTTAAGGACATGTTTTAAGATACAGAAGATAAGCAGTATGTTTTTAGGGCCTGCCACCAGTTTCATCACATTTCCTTAGAGAGACACTGCACACCATACATATAGCTCTTTGGGAATTGCCTTGCAAGCATACAAATACTATTGCACACCTGTTGAAGTGTTATATTAAACATTTTTCATAGACTCAGCTGAAAAATTAAAACAAATTACACATTTTTGAGACATGGCACTAGTAACAAGCTCTGAACTGGTACTGATACTGTAATGAAAATATTATTTTTGATTGCATTTTTTTCTGATCAATTAGTTAAATTACCTGGATAAATTGGTTGGGTGAGTTCACTTTGATTCCCCCCAAAATAGAAGAAGCACAATGAAAATAATACCTCTACAAGTCTCAGTTAGCATGTTAAACATCTAAAGCCCAGAGCAAACCTGAAATGCTGTGGTGGGTCTGAGATAGAGCTGTACATAAACAAACGCCCTCAATCCTCAGTGAGCTTAAACAACGTTGTAAAGGAGAGTGGGCCAATATTCCTCCACATCAGTATGAGAAACTGATGAAGTCATGCCAAAAATAAGTTATTAAAGTTAAAGAATGTATCAGCCCTGCATCAGATTGGTAACCTGTCCGGGGTGTACCCTGCTTCTTTCCCTATGATAGCCTCCAGCCCCCAGCAGAATAGGATGGATGGCAGGACGTTAAAGAATAAAGTCCAACTCTTAAGACTACCATGCCCTGGATCACTGAGATTCTATACAGACAACTTTAAAATAATTTAATCTAATGTATTTAACCCACTGCTGTTTTACTGTTTCTGTTTCATGGGCAAAATGTACATTTTGACCAAGAAAGGAATGGGACCAGTTTGTGAAATAAAAAAGTCATAAAACCTAAAATGCAGATTTTTGAGAACCAATTCAAATGTGTTTCATGTTCAGCAGAAAATATTAGATTTTATTGTGTTTGTTTGATCTGCACAGACAAAGAAAAAACACTGAAATATGTTTAAGGATAAAATTTATTATTCTACTTGTAATACAAAATGTTTGTTACATGTTCATAAATATGAAGTCTGTCCTATAAATCTCCAATGGATTTATGATGAAGACATTTTTGACTTAACAGGAAATTGAGCTTCACTGTTTGTTTTTTCTTTAATGCGATCTTTAGAACAGTTTTGCTGGCATGTTGAGCAAAGCCTGAGATAATGATGACCTTTAATGTGTGAAAGACACTTTAAGAAACACATTTTAATATAGACATAATATAGATAAAGAGCTGCTTTTGAGGCTTCCTCTTATCTGGTGTGAGACAGAGCCTGAGAGCGATTGTCTCAACATAAAGAGCTGGTAACCATTTCAAATGTATTAGTTTCAGTTCCTATGAGGGTTTGAAAGAAGCTTGTCAAGAGTGACCACAGTTTGTTCATACTCATCAGATAAAGTAAATACAAAAAGTGAATGCAATACCAACATCATGAACAGAACAATTCAAGTCCTGCACAGGCAGATGTGTTGTTAGATTTTATCTTCTTTAAGTTGATGTGTTTTACAGTCTCTAGGTGTCCACAGCCTGGTCATCGAGTCTGAAAGTAAGAAAAATGATGCATTAATTAAAGAAATTAAAATATGTGCGAAAGCATTAAAAAAAAGTAATTTTTAAGATATAAAGAAACTTTGTAATAAAACTATGCATAATGTTTGTTACGACTTCAAGCTCAGGATCTTCAGGATGTTGTACAGCCCACTGTGTACAATCATGTAATATATGTCTCTCATTTACAGTTTTATTGATAATCATAAAACAAACTCACGCAGGTGTTGTGTTGTCTCTGAAGTTGACAACAGCGTAGGGGACATGCTCCTGTTCTTGAAATGACTGAACTGTGGAGTAGGGATGTTCTGTTTGGTTCTTGGACAAGTTGATCTCGCTGTAGTCAAGTTCCTGCTCTGCTGGTTGAGCTGAGATGTTGTCATGCTGGGGCCCAAAATTTACCTGATAAAAAAGAGAAATAACATGTTAAATTGAATCCAAGGTCATTCTAGGAACAGCTTGGCGGAGTTAGCAAAACATATTAGCTTTACTCAGCTGCTGGAGTGAAGGTTGAATATGAGTTTAAGAATGTGAGCTAGTTAAAGACAAAGAAACACTGTTTCAACTACTGGTAGTTTCTCCAGTATCAGAAAGTGAACAAGATGAGTTATAGTTTTAATTGTTTTATAAAAAGCTCAACAGGCTTTATTTGACCATTATAGCAAAATAATTACACCCTACAGAAAACCAGAACATATGAGAAACATTATCTTCTGAAATCAGGAACTCCAGATGAGAACTACAGCAGAACTGTGCTCTGATTGTAGTGACTCACAAGCATTTTGTCATTATCTGTTAAAATGAAGCTGCTCTGATGTGTATGAAGGAATAATCTAGATAGATCAGGGGGATGGTCCTCTGTTGTAGGAAAAATTATATTATTTATTTTCTTTACCTGCTCCAAGTTGTCCATTGTTTCACTTGTTGATGATTGGCTAGAAGTGCTCCTTTTTCTGGTTAATGAAATAAGGGAATATAAAAGTCAACAGATGGTGTCAGGTTAGTGTGTGAATGACAGTTTGAAAGAGAAACAGTGATGCTCACCTCCTCCACCAGCAGACAGTGAGGAGTATTAAAACCAGCAGAGCTGCAGAAACTCCTGCAGCTGCTGGTGTCCATGTTCCTGTGATACTTTGGACAGTGAGAGTCTTTGGAGCAGAGCTGATATCTTTGTTGCTTTTCACAGCACAGGAGTAGTTTCCTGCATTCTCCCTGCTGACTGGGTCTAGGATCAGATGTTTGTTCTGGTTCTCTCTCGGGGTCAGAGGTCGACTGTTCAAGTACCAAATGTAGTTTGTGTTGTCAGTCAGAGGACAGCTGGTACTGCAGGTCAGTGTGACTCTCTGACCCTCTGTCACCACTGCAGAAGGACTCATCTTCACTCTCAGCTCTGAAAAACACTCAGACTGGTCAGTAACTCTAAGAGATATTTCTTATAAACAGCAGGTTGGTGTTCAGCGTCAATGTTACAAAGTGACTTAGAGAAAGTGACTAAAGAGATTTAACTCTGTGTAGGAGATGACAGATTTAATTGCTCACATAACTTAACATTTGTCTGTCTGTTCTTTCTGTCTATCTGGGGACTGATAACCATGCATGGGCTGAAACAAGAAGAACTTTTAGACTAAAAAAAGCCTTTCATCACTGACTGAGTGAGGAAATAAAATTGCATCAGTTTGTATAAACATCCTGAAATGTCTGATGACTGCATCATGGATCAGGTTGTGTCTCCTTGACCAGTTTACATATATGAGAAATAGATGAATGATGGTGCTTCAAACTGGTTTGTAACCCAAAATGAACCTACTGACAGTAAATGGTCCAAGGGCCAGAAATGTACAAATCTTACTGTACTGTAAGTGTGACAGCTGTTACATTACTGGAGGACATTTTTAGTAGGAAACCCAAGAGGATGAACCATAATCAATGGATTTATGAATTGGAATTCCTGCTGTGTTGGACTGAAACCTGGAAGAAGTTTGGTGATTTTGTTCTGAGTCACCGCTTCTCATTGATGCTCTCTCTCCTTCAAAGCAACCCAAGACTCCATTTAAAGTCTAAAATTGTGGATATTCTCTTTTTAACTCTTTCAGTAACAGTAAAGGTAAAAACTTGTGTATAAATATTACATCTCTCAAATTGTTCTAGTCCTTATACTAACAGATACTTTTGATCTATTTTCACCACTAAAGTAAAAACATGCAAACATAGGTGAGCAGAGCTGCTGTTAATTGCCATTAATAGCTAATAATTGCAGCTAACTCTGGAGTTGCTCGTGGATTTCCTCATCAAGCTGAAACGTTGTAGTCATGCAGCTGTAGGCTGTTAGAGCTGGGTGAGTCTCCTCACTACCAGCTTAGATTAGTTTCTGTTAGTTTATTTTAGTAACACACAGGACTAACTGGGATCTAAACAATGAACAGTGAGTCAAACAAACTGTAATAACCTGTGACAATCAGAGTAACTCCAGGAAAATCTGACTGTTTCACTTCTTCATTTTCTGTTGTGATTGTGAACCTGTATTCTGCTGAGTCATCTCTCTTCAGCTTCTTTAATCTGAGGATGTGTTGGTTCTTCATGATGTCATCATACTCCACATGATCTGCATCCTCAGTCAGCTGTTCAGCTTCCTCCTCAGCATTTCTCTTGACTTTATACCAACATTTAGACTGTATCTGCTCGTAGTCAGGATGTGAGTATTTACTGGAGATGTTGACTGAAGATCCTTCCAGAGCACAGATTCTGCTGTGGACATAATTCAACGTCCAGCAGGAATCATTAACACCTGAAATATAGATGAGACAGAGAAGAGAGATATTTTAACTTAATTAGTCAAATCAGTTTATTTATGTCACACATTTAAACGCAACAGATGTTGAACAACGTACTGCACAACAAGTAAAAAGCACTTTAAAGTATACTAATAATAAAAACAACCATAAAATTTATAAAAATAATAATAAAATACTAACATATGAATGAAAAAAGAAATACACTGGGGAAAATGACAGACTGAGTTATTCTTGGCTGAGACTGAAAGAGCAAAGGAGAAGTCAGGAGATGAATACTGTTAGTATCATAGATGAGCAGATCTGAAGAGGGAGATGATTCCAGAGTTTTGGATCTGCAACTGAGAATTGTGATGTGATCACCAACATTTTAAAACTGATCCTGAACTTTACAGGAAACCAGTGTGATGATTAGTCATAATTGCAAGAAGTGGTGGTAATACTTTGAAAGTTGAGAGACAATAAGTTTACTCACAGACGTCAGCAGAGCGCACATCCTCAAGACCTTTTACAGCACAAGACAAACTGTCTGGATTAGAGCTGGGAACTAGAATCTGTTTTCCCTCCTTCAGTGTAGGCTTTCTGTTCTCATACCACACAAAGGAAATCAGAGGCTCAGTCAGAAAACAGCTGCTGTTACAGGTCAGTCTGATGTGACCTCTGTGTTCAGCAGGAGTCCTCTGGACATGAATTTCTGTTGGAACATGATAAACACATTTTCCACCAGTTAATCTCTGTCATGTCAAATAAATTAACAAATAAAAATGAGATTTCAAAATGCAGTTTGTCCAGAACTTCACCTCTGGGATATGTGATGGAGCAGGACTCGTCCACTGATGTCTGCTGAGAAGAACACATTCTCCCTTTAGCATAGGTCACACTGAAGCAGGTCTCTGTGATGGAACCTAAGAAAAACCAACAACTTTCAGTAAATTCATTAGAGTCTGAACAGTAAAGTGTTTGTGTTTAACATCTCATAACATGATGAGGAGGTGTCCATCATGACTCACCCACAGAGACTTCAGGGGCTCTGAGATCCTCGTAGCCTTTGACAGCACAGGAGTATGTGACTGCTTCCTCACTGCTGAGCAGCTCTTGGTACCAGGGAGACCAGTCCTCATAGAGAAACTCTCTGTTCTTGTACCAGATGTAGGCTGCAGGCTTTTCAGTCAGAGGACAGCTGCTGCTGCACATCAGTGTTACTGTCTGTCCCTCTGTGGCAGGAATCACCTTTACCTGCAGCTCTGAGAGGATGATGGAGAGCAGCGTATACAATGATGTCATTTGGAAAATAATAAAGTACTGAGAGCAAGTGTACCTGCAACAGCTTGATGTGAGCAGTGCAGATCCACTGATGAACATTTGAGAGCACAGATCCTGGTTTCTCCTCCATTTACACCTTTAACAGAAACTTTTATTGGTGAAAAGATTTATTATCGCTGTTACTGTCTGTTTGATCTTTCTATCATTAAACACTGAATTATGATGTATATTGTAAGAATTTGAAATCAGAAAGTATATATATATCATACAATGTAAGCTTTAATTCTATTCTTCTCACGAGCTTATAAAAGTATCACTATAGACTACATTGACACACAAAAACATAAACATAGTTAGATAGATGTAAAACATAAAGCCTTAAACAAAAGTCTAGCATCTGCTAACAACATTAGCTCTTACATGTTCAGCTTTTACATGTAAAATTTACAGCTTTAACACAACATCTGAATAATAAACATTGTGAGCATTTATGCTAACTTTCTTTTCTGTGCTAATCTGCGATGACAGCATGTTACTGTGAAGGATCACAATCTGGTGCTTTAATTCAGAACAAATAAAATCCTGCTAACTGTGAATCTCCTGTTTTCTAAAATCATTTTGTAACTTTCTGCAGGTTTGACACTAAAACTCCTGCCTTCCACAAACATCATCACAGTCATGATGAGGAGGACAAACAAATTATTCCTACCTGAGAGACACAGAATGAAACCCATGAACAAATATCCAGCTTCTGCCAACAACATGGCTGTTGTAGATTTTCACTTCTAATCAGAAAGTTGATGTATGAATATTTTAAAGAGCTGATTACTGCTGCTGCTCTCAGATTTTGGGAAATATCACAAACATAAATGTTAAAAATCATCATCTGTCTAACAGGAATGACTGACTTGTGTGAGTGTGTCAGCAGACAAACTGCATTCAGCTTTAACACCATCACTTCCTCATTTACTTTTCCCCACAAAGAGCCCTCTAGTGGAGAATCCATGTATTGCAGGAGATATTTCACATAATACTGATTTTACTTTTGAATTTAGTGTTTTCTGTTTCTTTTTCTTATCACAATTGTTGGCTCTATTGTTTTTCAGTAACAAAGTATCCCAGTTAAACATGTGACAAGCTCAAATTTCATTGTATTTTCATGAAAGCTCTGTCTGTGTGGTGGTGCAGTGGTCCGGGTGGTCGTCTCACTGCAACAAGCTTGTGGCTTCATGTCTGGGACTTTGCCTTCACGTGTTCTTCCTGTGTTTGTGGTGTTTGTTCACAGGTGTGAGTACATCTAGTTTTCTTTCTCTCTGTGTTTGCCCTGTGAGAGACTGTTGGGCTGTCCAGGTGTACCTCACCTCTTGCCTTGTGGCAATTGTGATAAGCCCCAACGTCCTTGTGACCTCTAATTGAATAAGTGGAAGAACATGTATGCATGGATGTGTCAGTGTTGATGGTGAAAGCAGAGACATTAAATTGTTTGAGGTTATATTGTGGTTCGAAAAACAAACTTAAAAGAGCGACCTGAAGACATGACCACCCAGAAAGTAAGAAAACCTAAAGCACTTAAAGTCAAACAATTAACATGTCTTGTATTTTGCAACACATGTATTTCATCAACAAACATATTTAAACTGAAAAGTTCAGGCATTTCTACTTTCCTGCTAATTTCTTCTGTATTTTATGTTCCAGTACAGAGAGTACAAAAACTGACAGATACACCAGCTGTGGTGTCCCTGCTATGATACCGAAGTTATTTCAGATACAATCTTTAAGGAAGATGTCCCTTTAAATCACCATGGTGACAAACTTTTCCTTAGTGAGCAGACAGTGTTGAGTAGAGATCAGCTGTGTGGTTCTCATTAAAGTGCAGTTTACTCCAGTGATGATCATCCTGCTCTGCTGACTGAGCTGAGATGTTTCCATAGATGAGATCAGGGTTCATCTGAGGAGACGAGACAGTTATTATACATTTATATTAAACTAAATCAAACCTTTAGCTCACTCTCCTATCAGAGCATTATAAAAATTCACTTTGTAGAGTTTATCTGATAATAGTCTATGTTAAAAATATGGTACACAAGCCTTCATAAATTCTAATTAAATTACATCAAACTTCATCCCTTATATGTCTAAATGTTGTCAGGACAAACAATGACATTGAGAATCATAGTTTCAAACAGATATAGCATTAGTATGTTAGCAAGTTTAATGAACTGCTAACACGACCCCGCTCTACACACCGACAAAGTTTTAACAGAATTTATTCAAAACTTTTGCAGCTCTTGTGTTTACGGACAGAGCAAAATGAAAGCAAACACTACAAAGACATCATCTGCTGTACAAATAACTGGTTTTCATTTTAAATGTCTGTGAAGGTTCTCAGTCATCCAGGTCATCGTAGTCAAAGGAGTTAGCAAAGAAAAGCGTCTGGACTTCTTTAAGTTGCTTGAAGACGTTTCACCTCTCATCCGAGAAGCTTCTTCAGTTCTAAGGTCAAATGGCCGAGAGTCCCAGATTTAATCCCAGTGGGAGTTTCCCCCCAAAGAGGGACAAAGGACCCCCTGGTGATCCTCTAATCACATGAGCCAAGGTGTGAAAGCGGGTG
Source organism: Pelmatolapia mariae (assembly GCF_036321145.2). Taxonomy (NCBI): domain Eukaryota; kingdom Metazoa; phylum Chordata; class Actinopteri; order Cichliformes; family Cichlidae; genus Pelmatolapia; species Pelmatolapia mariae. The sequence continues at coordinate 11,974,448 of NC_086232.1, read as the reverse complement.
TGGGACCTAATCAGCCAGGGTTTTGGGTGAGCTCATTGTGAAACCTGGCCCCACCTTGTCGTGTGAATTCCTGAGGTCAGATGGCCCAGGATGTGAGTGGGCATTAAGGCGTCTGGGGAGGGAACTCAAAACTGGATTATAGATGGCAGACAGTTGGTGTCGTAAACCACCGCCTCTGTTCAAAGATGGTCGCTCACAGTGGACATAGATGGCCTCTTTCACTCCTCTTTCAAACCATCTGTCCTCTCTGTCCAAAATGTGAACATTGGCATCCTCGAAAGAGTGACCTTTATCCTTAAGATGCAGATGGACTGCTGAGTCTTGTCCTGTGGAGGTGGCTCTTCTATGTTGTGCCATGCGCTTGTGAAGTGGCTGTTTGGTCTCTCCAATGTAGAGGTCTGGGCATTCCTCGCTGCACTGTACAGCATACACCACGTTGTTAAGTCTGTGTTTTGGAGTTTTGTCTTTCGGGTGAACCAGTTTCTGTCTGAGTGTGTTGCTGGGTCTGAAGTACACTGGGAGGGAGGATAAGAAAGACAGACGCAACAACTTTGTCATCCCCTATGTAGCCCGTGTATCAGAGAAACTCAGGAGAGTTTTCTCCAAGCACGACATCCCAGTGTACTTCAGACCCAGCAACACACTCAGACAGAAACTGGTTCACCCGAAAGACAAAACTCCAAAACACAGACTTAACAACGTGGTGTATGCTGTACAGTGCAGCGAGGAATGCCCAGACCTCTACATTGGAGAGACCAAACAGCCACTTCACAAGCGCATGGCACAACATAGAAGAGCCACCTCCACAGGACAAGACTCAGCAGTCCATCTGCATCTTAAGGATAAAGGTCACTCTTTCGAGGATGCCAATGTTCACATTTTGGACAGAGAGGACAGATGGTTTGAAAGAGGAGTGAAAGAGGCCATCTATGTCCACTGTGAGTGACCATCTTTGAACAGAGGCGGTGGTTTACGACACCAACTGTCTGCCATCTATAATCCAGTTTTGAGTTCCCTCCCCAGACGCCTTAATGCCCACTCACATCCTGGGCCATCTGACCTCAGGAATTCACATGACAAGGTGGGGCCAGGTTTCACAATGAGCTCACCCGAAACCCTGGCTGATTAGGTCCCACGCCCACTTTCACACCTTGGCTCATGTGATTAGAGGATCACCAGGGGGTCCTTTGTCCCTCTTTGGGGGGATACTCCCACTGGGTTTAAATCTGGGACTCTCGGCCATTTGACCTTAGAACTGAAGAAGCTTCTCGGATGAGAGGTGAGATGTCTTCAAGCAACTTTAAGAAGTCCAGATGCTTTTCTTTGCTAACTCCTTTGACTTTTCATTTTAAAGATGTCTGATGATATTATGCATGTGGTGTAAATGTCTGGCATGATTGTGTTGAATTGTGCACTTTGGGTTGTGTTATTTTCTGGGTGATTTGCAGCTTCAAATTTAATAATCTTTCACATTGTTTGTGTCAAAAGTTAAACCATCAAAGACATCATGTTTGCAGGTTTAACAGATGTTACATTTTTTTCTACATCCTACAACAACAACTAACTTTCACATGTCCATGTTCTCTCTCTTAACACTGAAGGGCTTTTGATGTAAATAATGACGAAATATTTATGTGAAATTTAGTTATATTGCAATTTTTACATTTTGTAAAACTGAAAAACAATATTATAATTTTAATAATGATGACAAGAAATACAAAATACATTCATATGAGGTCAATACATGGATTCTTCACTAGAGGGCTCTTTGTGGGGGAAAGTAAATGAGGAAGTGATGGTGTTAAAGCTGAATGCAGTTTGTCTGCTGACACACTCACACAAGTCAGTCATTCCTCTTAGACAGATGATGATTTTTAACATTTATGTTTGTGATATTTCCCAAAATCTGAGAGCAGCAGCAGTAATCACCTCTTTAAAATAATCATACATCAACTTTCTGATTAAAAGTGAAAATCTACAACAGCCATGTTGTTGGCAGAAGCTGGATATTTGTTCATGGGTTTCATTCTTTGTCTCTCAGGTAGGAATAATTTGTTTCTCCTCCTCATGATGACTGTGATGATGTTTGTGGAAGGCAGGAGTTTGACAGGAGTGTCAAACCTGCAGAAAGTTACAAAACGATTTTAGAAAACAGGAGATTCACAGTTAGCAGGATTTTATTTGTTCTGAATTAAAGCACCAGATTGTGATCCTTCACAGTAACATGCTGTCATCGCAGATTAGCACAGAAAAGAAAGTTAGCATAAATGCTCACAATGTTTATTATTCAGATGTTGTGTTAAAGCTGTAAATTTTACATGTAAAAGCTGAACATGTAAGAGCTAATGTTGTTAGCAGATGCTAGACTTTTGTTTAAGGCTTTATGTTTTACATCTATCTAACTATGTTTATGTTTTTGTGTGTCAATGTAGTCTATAGTGATACTTTTATAAGCTCGTGAGAAGAATAGAATTAAAGCTTACATTGTATGATATATATTTACTTTCTGATTTCAAATTCTTACAATATACATCATTATTCAGTGTTTAATGATAGAAAGATCAAACAGACAGTAACAGCGATAATAAATCTTTTCACCAATAAAAGTTTCTGTTAAAGGTGTAAATGGAGGAGAAACCAGGATCTGTGCTCTCAAATGTTCATCAGTGGATCTGCACTGCTCACATCAAGCTGTTGCAGGTACACTTGCTCTCAGTGCTTTATTATTTTCCAAATGACATCATTGTATAAGTTGTTCTCCATCATCCTCTCAGAGCTGCAGGTAAAGGTGATTCCTGCCACAGAGGGACAGACAGTAACACTGATGTGCAGCAGCAGCTGTCCTCTGACTGAAAAGCCTGCAGCCTACATCTGGTACAAGAACAGAGAGTTTCTCTATGAGGACTGGTCTCCCTGGTACCAAGAGCTGCTCAGCAGTGAGGAAGCAGTCACATACTCCTGTGCTGTCAAAGGCTACGAGGATCTCAGAGCCCCTGAAGTCTCTGTGGGTGAGTCATGATGGACACCTCCTCATCATGTTATGAGATGTTAAACACAAACAGTTTAGTGTTCAGACTCTAATGAATTTACTAAAAGTTGTTGGTTTTTCTCAGGTTCCATCACAGAGACCTGCTTCAGTGTGACCTATGCTAAAGGGAGAATGTGTTCTTCTCAGCAGACATCAGTGGACGAGTCCTGCTCCATCACATATCCCAGAGGTGAAGCTCTGGACAAACTACATTAATGTATTTGACATGACAGAGATTAACTGGTGGAAAATATGTTTATCATCTCCCAACAGAAATTCATGTCCAGAGGACTCCTGCTGAACACAGAGGTCACATCAGACTGACCTGTAACAGCAGCTGTTTTCTGACTGAGCCTCTGATTTCCTTTGTGTGGTATGAGACCAGAAAGCCTACACTGAAGGAGGGAAAACAGATTCTAGTTTCCGGCTCTCAAACAGACAGTTTGTCTTGTGCTGTAAAAGGTCTTGAGGATGTGTGCTCTGCTGACATCTGTGAGTAAACTTATTGTCTCTCCACTTTCAAAGTATTACCACCACTTCTTGCAATTATGACTAATCATCACACTGGTTTCCTGTAAAGTTCAGGATCAGTTTTAAAATGTTGGTGATCACATCACAATTCTCAGTTGCAGATCCAAAACTCTGGAATCATCTCCCTCTTCAGATCTGCTCATCTATGATACTAACAGTATTCATCTCCTGACTTCTCCTTAGCTCTTTCAGTCTCAGCCAAGAGTAACTCAGTCTGTCATTTTCCCCAGTGTATTTCTTTTTTCATTTATATGTTATTATTTTATTATTATTTTTATAAATTTTATGGTTGTTTTTATTATTAGTATACTTTAAAGTGCTTTTTACTTGTTGTGCAGTACGTTGGTCAGCATCTGTTGCGTTTAAATGTGTGACATAAATAAACTGATTTGACTAATTAAGTTAAAATATCTCTCTTCTCTGTCTCATCTATATTTCAGGTGTTAGTGATTCCTGCTGGATGTTGAATTATGTCCACAGCAGAATCTGTGCTCTGGAAGGATCTTCAGTCAACATCTCCAGTAAATACTCACATCCTGACTACGAGCAGATACAGTCTAAATGTTGGTATAAACTCAAGAGAAATGCTGAGGAGGAAGCTGAACAGCTGACTGAGGATGCAGATCATGTGGAGTATGATGACATCATGAAGAACCAACACATCCTCAGATTAAAGAAGCTGAAGAGAGATGACTCAGCAGAATACAGGTTCACAATCACAACAGAAAATGAAGAAGTGAAACAGTCAGATTTTCCTGGAGTTACTCTGATTGTCACAGGTAATTACAGCTTGTTTGACTCACTGTTCATTGTTTAGATCCCAGTTAGTCCTGTGTGTTACTAAAATAAACTAACAGAAACTAATCTAAGCTGGTAGTGAGGAGACTCACCCAGCTCTAACAGCCTACAGCTGCATGACTACAACGTTTCAGCTTGATGATGAAATCCACGAGCAACTCCAGAGTTAGCTGCAATTATTAGCTATTAATGGCAATTAACAGCAGCTCTGCTCACCTATGTTTGCACGTTTTTACTTTAGTGGTGAAAATAGATCAAAAGTATCTGTTAGTATAAGGACTTGAACAATCTGTGAGAACAATTTGAGAGATGTAATATTTATACACAAGTTTTCACCTTTACTGTTACTGAAAGAGTTAAAAAGAGAATGACCACAATTTTAGACTTTAAATGGAGTCTTGTGTTGCTTTGAAGGAGAGAGAGCATCAATGAGAAGCAGTGACTCAGAACAAAATCACCAAACTTCTTCCAGGTTTCAGTCCAACACAGCAGGAATTCCAATTCATAAATCCATTGATTATGGTTCATCCTCTTGGGTTTCCTACTAAAAATGTCCTCCAGTAATGTAACAGCTGTCACACGTACAGTACAGTAAGATTTGTACATTTCTGGCCCTTGGACCATTTACTGTCAGTAGGTTCATTTTGGGTTACAAACCAGTTTGAAGCACCATCATTCATCTATTTCTCATATATGTAAACTGGTCAAGGAGACACAACCTGATCCATGATGCAGTCATCAGACCTTTCAAGATGTTTATACAAACTGATGCAATTTTATTTCCTCACTCAGTCAGTGATGAAAGGCTTTTTTTAGTCTAAAAGTTCTTCTTGTTTCAGCCCATGCATGGTTATCAGTCCCCAGATAGACAGAAAGAACAGACAGACAAATGTTAAGTTATGTGAACACCCAAACCTGTCATCTCCTACACAGAGTTAAATCTCTTTAGTCACTTTCTCTAAGTCACTTTGTAACATTGACGCTGAACACCAACCTGCTGTTTATAAGAAATATCTCTTAGAGTTACTGACCAGTCTAAGTGTTTTTCAGAGCTGAGAGTGAAGATGAGTCCTTCTGCAGTGGTGACAGAGGGTCAGAGAGTCACACTGACCTGCAGTACCAGCTGTCCTCTGACTGACAACACAAACTACATTTGGTACTTGAACAGTCGACCTCTGACCCCAAGAGAGAACCAGAACAAACATCTGATCCTAGACCCAGTCAGCAGGGAGAATGCAGGAAGCTACTCCTGTGCTGTGAAAACCAACAAAGATATCAGCTCTGCTCCAAAGACTCTCACTGTCCAAAGTATCACAGGAACATGGACACCAGCAGCTGCAGGAGTTTCTGCAGCTCTGCTGGTTTTAATACTTCTCTCTGTCTGCTGGTGGGTTAGGTGAGGATGAACAATGTTTCCTCTCTCAGATCAGTGAGATTCAGTTTAGAATTTACACACTAACCAGACACCACCTGTTCATGTTTGTATTCACTATTTTCATAAACCAGAAGAAAGAGGAAATCTCACCAACCTTCAAGAAATGAAAATTTGGATGATTTGGAGGTGATAAAAAATAATTAGTACAACACAAAACATCAGCGTCATTCTATACTTTTACATACAAGTCATTTTTTAAGAGATGATAAGTTTATTATTCATTATTAAAATCATATCATTGTTCTTTCTTGGGTTTTTTTGTCTTTTTTTAGTTTTTCTTCTGCTGACACAAAAATGTTATGTACCATATGTTTTAGGTCCTGTACTCTACAGCAACAAATAATAGACCAGTCAGTTTAACTCGTTTTGAAGATCTGTGAATATAAGTTTGAATCTACTATGTTGTGCTAATTCTACCATCCAGCTGAGCTCTTAATTGAAGGATCTGCAATAATTTATTCATTATTGTAAAAATAACAATAATCATTATCGTCACTGAAAATGTAACTTCTCTGTTTCTTTGTTATCATTTAAACTTTGGTCCCCAGTATGACGACATCGCAGCTCATCGAGGAGAGCAGGACCTGAACTACCAAAGACTCCACGTTTACAAGAATCAAACAGATTCTCTCTACTCCACGATTCCTCCATTTCAGCCCCGAGAACAACATCATATCCACTACAATCCTGAGTATGTCTGAAATATTAATTACACTGTAAATGAGTGCTATATTGTTACAATACTATAGATTATTACAGACTGGGCTTTATAATAACCTGAATATAATCAAAGTGGATTATAGAGTTCGTCACTTTGTATTTTGAATATAGAGGGCTGTGAGCTCCTTTCCAGATTCAGTGGATCAAATAAGGAAATTTTATTTGTTTTAGTCTTATATTTCACATAGTCAGTTATTTTTTTTGTGAACTAGATCAAAGAGGACTTCCAGACAGTCTCCAAGAAGAACCTCAGACAACAAAGAACAGGTACCAAACTGGATTCAAACAAACATCTCCTTATCTGTCGTATTTGTCTTCACCTGAAATAATCAAAAAGTCTTCAACTTTTTCAGGTTTACTCACAAACTCTACCTGATGATTTTCTTTCTTATAGTTTTTATTTGATTATATACAGTTACACCATGAATATGATGTGACAGGGACACACTACTGTTATATTTTGAGATACCACAGATACGATACATCGACAATTCTTACAAATCATTAGACTGTATCATGCTTACATTTTATTTTTGGACATTGAACATTCATGAAGTTTAGCCCTGACTGTACACAGATTTCACTCTGATTTGAACTACATCAAAAGGCCATGTAGTATAATTTATGTCAAGAAACTAGGAAATAATTCAATGAAACGGCCACTAAAGGGCTTTTTTTTTTGCCACATGTTTAACACAGACGTTTATCAGATGAACTCTGAGAGTTTTAGTTTAATATAAATTTATAATAACTGTCTCATCTCCTCAGATGAACCCTGACCTCATGTATGAAAACATCTCAGCTCAGTCATCACAGCAGGATGATCATCGCTGAAGTAAACTGCACTTTAATGAGAACCACACAGCTGACCTCCAACACTGAGACACTGCCTGCTCACTAAAGAAGAGTTTGTTACCATGGTGATTTAAAGGAACATTTTGCGGAGAGTTTGTGTCTGAAATAACTTCAGTGTCACAGCAGAGACACCACAGCTGGTGTGTCTGTTAGTGGGTTTCACACTTTGCACTAAAACAGACAACACAGGAAAATAACTAACAGAAATATAGAAACACTTCACTTTAAAGACGTCTAATGAAAATAGGAGACATGCTAATGATATTACTTTGTGAGCTGTGGGTTGTTTTACTTTCTGGGTGCTCTGCAGCTTTGACTGTAAAAATATTAACTCTGTTTCTGACACAACATAAAACATCAAAGTCATCACGTCTGCAGGTTTAACTTCTGTCAGGTGCTGTTTTTTTTTTAAACCTCAAAATAACAACTAAACCACACATCTGTGTTCTCACTGTTACACTGACAGGTTATTGATGAAAATATAATTAGATTTAATTATTTCACATGTGTACTTTGTAAAAGACAAAACAATAAAAAGAGAAAAAGCAGCAAAAAAGAAAACAAATTCAAAGGAACATTCAATATGATGTCAGTGCATCGATTCTTCACTAGAGGGCTCTGCTTTGTTGGAAAGTTATATACAGTAAAGCCCATAATTATTCATACCCCTGGCAAATTTTGACTTAAAGTTACTTTTATTCAACCAGCAAGGTTTTTGTTTTTTTAACCGGAAAGGACACAGGTCTCTCCCAAAAGATAATAAGAAGATGAACAAGAGGCGATATGTCTGTGAAGGTTCTCAGTCATCCAGGTCATCGTAGTCTAAGGAGCTTGGAAAGAAAAGCGTCTGGACTTCTTTAAGTTGCTTGAAGACGTTTCACCTCTCATCCAAGAAGCTTCTTCAGTTCTAGGGTCAAACGGTGAAGAGTCCCAGATTTAAGCCCTGTGGGAGTGACCCCTCCAGATTATGGTTCTGCTGTAGTTTTCCTCTGAGGCTCTTGCTTTCAGAAAGTACAGCTTCTATGGTCTTCTCTTTTCTATAACAGGCAACTCAGAGCCTGTAATACTGCCATTCATTGTGTTCACGTTGTAGTACCAGAAGATCATGCAATTTCTTTGTTTTGTTTTTTTAAATACTACTACACACTTATTTTCAAGCTTAACTCCAGCTCAGTAATAAAGTTTAAAATAAAAATGTTATTTATCTTTTTTATTATTTGCACTTTGGTCCCAAGAATGACAACATCTCAGCAGAACCGAGAGATCAGCTGCTCCAAGAAACAAACAGTGACTGCTTCACTGTTCAGTCATTTCAGCCACGTGGATAGGACCCTGTCCCCCTACGCCTTTGTCAGCTTCAGAAACAAAACAACTCCTGAGTGAGTATGTGAATAGAAATCACTCAGTAATCAAGAATGATATTGTAAAATTCTGTAGCTTGTCACACACATCCCAAACAAACTCCAAAAGATAACAGACTGGATACTTTGTTACAACGTTACCTCATATTCTGAACATTATTTTTCTTCTTTTCTTTGCCTCATATTTAAATTTGAGTAAATCTGTGCTTTATTTTTCCTACTTTCAGGTTCAGTGACGAGGCTGTAAAGACTGCACAACACATCAAGCCAAAGAAGACAAAATACAGCGAAACACCTGCCGGTCCGGGTGTTCAGACAGGTGGCTGTACACTAACTGTTCTGCTCATAATGTTGGCATTGCATTTACTTTTATTAATAAGTATGAATTGAATGTTGGGACTTGCCGGCTCTTTATATTGAAACACTCTCGCTCTCAGGTTCTGTTTCACACCAAATAACGGGAAGCCTCAAAAAAACAGTGTTTTATCTATACTGGAAGTTTTGTTTTGAAACCAAAACCAAATTTAAGACATCCATAAACCAGACTAGTGGCCTGTTAAATGTTTAAATCTAGGTTGGCTTTATAGTTGAAAATAAAGTCATTAAGTTTGGCCGCACTTTCCATCCACATTCCCTTATTCCTCCCAATGACCATGATCATGACTGTCATTCATTCTCAACATTCACCATAAGACACTGACATAGCATAGTCTCTGTTATAGTGTGTACACTCTTCACTTTACAGTCTTTTCAGAGAGCTACGCTTCCACTGCTGTGAATATATTCATAGGGCTCTGTAGATCTGTTTACCACACACCTGTACATCTCTATATATGTAGCACATCTGTATATATATATAGCACATCTGTATATATTTAGTACATGTCTATAGTTCATCTGTCTATTTATTTTCTCTGTACATAATCCAAACCCAAACAAAACACGCAATAAGAGGCTCTAAAAATTATTATACAAAAATGATTTAATATGAAGGCAATAGCAGAGTGTTACAGGCATCGCCCTAAAGAATGTAGGCTCATGGGCAGTGTAGTCCGTGCTGCAGGGAGAATGGACTGCCATACCCGTTGTGTGTCTGTGAGCGAGGGAGGGAGAAAAAGGAAAAGTACGAGCTGTCACTGAGCAGAAACGGGAGCTGGAAGCATGTAAATATAATAATAACCACTGCAGCCAAAAAGAGTGCCTGACGAGCCCAGTTGTAAGTAAGTTATTAAGACTCGACTGTACACTGTGTTCGTGTTTTCCTCCGAAACAATAAGTTCCGTTGGAGCAGCCTTTCAACGCCTCTCTCTGTCTCTCGCTAGCAAAGTTGACCCAGACAACAAAGTAAAGCTAGTTTTCGGCTACGAGCCCGACACGAACCCGACGTATTAGCCAGAGGTCCCTTTACTACGGTTTGGAGCCGCGGACCTGTTTTATATACACGCGGAATAGTTTTCTATACGAATTCGCTGCAAAAAGTGCAGCGTTACCTAATGTCCACCTGCTGTTACTCATTTATATTAAGATTATAAACATCTAGTTGGTATTGGTGTGGCCAATTACTGAAGTAACCTTCAGTATTTATTCACCAGGATATAGTTATATATATTACTTCATTAGAGTTATTTGACACTATGTCTTGCACTATCCTACTGTATATTACTGTATACTACTATTCTTATTGTATATCTTATATCTTATTCATCTGTTCCTCTGTCTCCTGCTGCTTTGAGCATGTACATGACAAAAGAATTTCCCTCGGGATAAATAAAGTTATTCTTATTCTTAATAGTAATAAATCACACAGCAATAGTACATTCATGTAGTTGTAAAGTATTCAGAATACATCACTTCTATAATCTTTGGTGGAATACATTTTAAAAGGAACCTTCCCAACACTGTCAACAGGTTAGCACCTCATACCACAGTGCACCAAAAGCAGTCTCATTAGCGCTGGGAAGGACAAGCCCAGAGCCCAAAACAGACAGTGCAGGAGATGACAAGGTTAGTAATTGTATGGTGAAAATGATACTTTTAGTTATCTTGATTAGCAAAAGAAAAGTAAATACAAAATCTGCTTCTCACATATAGGGCATTTCCAAGATTTTTTTCAAAATTTCTTCAATTTCTTTCATTACAGCGGTCCTGTGCCAGATGTTCTGTTGACCCACAGTGGGAGGCATCATTTCACAAACACCAGGAAGACTGAAACTCATTGCCGGGATCAAGCAGGGCTCTAGATCTTCACCAGCAGCTCCTTCACAAGAAGGATAAACCCAGCATTTCATGAACACTGATGGAGACCTTTGCTTTGTGTAATATTAGAAGTACTCAGATAATCCTCAGAGGGTCTGGACTTTTACATAATATAATATCTTTAAGTCCTGTAGAAAGTTAAATATATGTTGTGCTCTCTGGTTACTCTGGTATGAATGACTCTGAATTACTTTATGATAAATAACACACTATTGTCAAAAAAGAAAGAATTCCAGGTCACAAGTATTTAGTTCAAAATACAAGTGACAACCTTTGACTTTAATCAGGTTTTTTTTAATTGTGTCAGAGAAAACATCATGTGCTCTTCATGTAGCTGAGTACATTCAGTGTTTAAAACAGAAGTTGTGCAGGTCTGAGATCAGCAGTTTTCTGAAACACCAAACTGAGGTACTGTTAATGCTGATGTATAGTGACACAGTTACAGGGGTGATTAATCCTTTTGACTTTTTGTCTTTAAATTTATCAATAAAACAGCTGCAGCTTTCACTGACAGCACATGTGGTACTTTAACCTTTGTACTGTTTTCTTCAGTTAATTTTGGAGTTACTACAAAGATTGAAGATATAGGATGATCTGTCTGCTGTCACTGGGTGGTGCTGAGGTCTGAATCTGAGGGCAGCTCCTGTAATCACAAAGAGAACAGAATCATCACAAACTGAAATATAAAGTTTATCTCTCACATCTGAAATAAAGCTGATCCTTCTCTGTCCTCACACACTCGGGATCTGAAGTTGTTCAGTTCTGCTGACAGCTGACATATGAGCTGTTTATTTATTTATTTTTTTAAAGGCCTTATACTAACACATTTTCCGATATCATGTTTACCTTTCAGTTGTTGATGCTTTACAAATGGGCATCTGCAAAGATGAGATGATGGAGCAGGTTTCAGTCAAGGTTCAGTCTGCTGCTACATCCTGGTCACAACATACGGAGGTGTTATCAGCAGTGATATTGAACAAGAAATATGAATTCTACAAATTATTTGTCTTAAAGGATGCAAGCTGTACAGAATACTGCACATGTGACTTTGTGAACATAACTCATTAAAAATAATTCAGACAGTTTTTTAACCTGAATATTTGCAACAAACTCAGTAAAAAGAAAAAAAAACAGAGTCATTGCTAAAAAAAATAATCAGAGGAAAAATTAAACATTTTAACTTAAGCTGCCAAGCGGAAGTAGTTGGTTTCAGTACATAAATATCGGGCTTTGCTATTTAATCCGTAGCTATTGACTAATGAGGGGTTACTGAAGTGCCAGCTTTTTAAAAGTTAGTGTTAATGTCCTTCCACATGTGGAAAGCGACAGAAAACATGCTGCTGTTTGCACATATTTAATAATCAGCTCTGCACAGGAGCAGAAGCAGAGTCCAGCCTGTTGCTCTTACAGTATAATACTCATAATAAAAGTACAGTAACCGTGGTTAGTCACTGAGCAGCCCGGTGCGTTTCTCTTGATTTCTTTAGTCAGGGTAAATTCATTCACCTGCACGGGTTAGCTAAATGAACTTTACAAAACAAGTTTCCCCTGCAGCCGAGTGCTCATCTTAGCTAGCTAGGTAGCTAGCTAAGGACCTAAGTTACGGATTAGCTTACAAACACATTTAACTTACCAAAAATAATGCGGTGGGGCCTCAGGTCCTCCTGTCTGGTAGTCCAATTTACTGAAGAACACCTCAGGCTGTCACTTTGAAATAGTCGGTAATGTAAATGCTGGACCTCTCAGCATCTGCCATTCCCGAACAGACACATGTAAGTTTGCCTGTGATCGCAGCCGCGTCGTCAGTGTTTTCTCCAGTCACTGGTCAGCATTATAATATATGCAAATACATGCGGGTCGGAATCCCCCCGCGCCGCCGGACGCCAAAACAGTGCCAGCAGAGTGAAACTGAAAAATGGTTTGAAACCGAAAAATTGATTGAAACCGAAGAAAAATGGATTGAAACTGAAAAAGAAAGTTGTAAGCGAAAACCAAAAAATTACAGTTTCAATTATTTGTTTTTCACTATCAATTTTTTTTTCAGTACATTTATTTCAGTTTCAATATTTTTTTTCGGTTTCAATATTTTTTTCGGTTTCATTTCAAGGTGGCATCGTTCTGATCCTATACGCTTGCTGCCTTTTATTGAAAAAATTGTTACAATACACACAATAGTTTACACAAGCACCTCCCCTCGTAACCCCCCCCAATGGTTACAAAAACAAGGCACTTGCACACATATGTGTGTGCAAGTGTATGCATGTGCGAGAATGTGTGTGTGTGTGTGAATGATTTGGGGGTGCGTTTGTGTGATCTCCTGCTCACCAAAAGGACCATAAAAGCAGGAAGCTTACCACACAAGAAACAGATCTTTCAGATAGGATGTGCTTACAATAAAACCTCCCCCAGCACCAGAGTGGCTGGAGAGGTGGTCTGTAGGGGTGCAACAATACTCGTATCGATATTGAACCGTTGGATACAGTGCTTTCGGTTCGGTCCGCATATGTATCGAACAATACAAAATTTTTTATTTATTTTATCAACTTTTCTTCTGACGATGCTGTCTGTGTTGAGCGCTCAGTGGATCTGCGTTCGACTACTCCGCCTAGGCTGCACTGTCGAGTGCAGATCCACTGAGCGCAGCGCAAGCTAGCAAGACAGAAGCTAAGCTCGTTGCAACATGGCAACTGCCTCAACGCTACCCGAATTTGAACCTCCCCCACCCTCATTCAGATCTGGCGTTTGGAACTATCTTGGTTTTTATGTGAAGCATGACCCTGATGGTAAGCGCGTCATGGACAAAAGTAAAACAGTATGTCGGATGTGCCACGCAATGCTCAATTGGTGGGAACTAGTGCGTTAGCGCGGTTAGCTTGTTAACGTGTTGACGCCGTCCAGCCCCACGCACGGGGTGATCCGCGGTAACTTGTTAACAGAGATTTGCGACGTTATGGCGTTAACGTCATTTTAACGAGATTAACGCTGACAGCACAAGTGGGAACACAATGAATATGACTGCACATTTACGGCGACATCATCCTAGTGCAAAGACAAGTGGAAGCTGACAAAAACAACAAGCACGCATGCTACAAACTTTACCCGAGTCATTTAGACAGCCGTTAGCACATGATTCTTCTTATGGTGACCTGATATGTTTAATATGCTGCTGAGAATATAGCCGAGAAGAAGCGTATAATATAGCTTTTATTTTGGAAAGACCATTTCTCTGTAATAAACTCTCTTTTCCAAAGATGAGTGATTTATTTTTATTTTTTTATTTTGCTGTTTCAGCAACACTAAATTTAAAAACTGTACTTTTGAGTTCAAATATATATTTATAATTTTAATAAATGACAAATTAAAAAGGCATGAACATTTTTTTGTATCGAAAAATATCGAACCGTGACACCAAAGTATCGAACCGAACCGTGATTTTTGTGTATCGTTGCACCCCTAGTGGTCAGAGACAAAGGAATGACTTTGATCACACAGTTTGAAACAATGTAGAGATGGTAAGCATAAAAATGACAACATTTAACAATTCACTTTAACAATGCAAACTGTATTTCCTTACCCTGTATTCATACATGTGTAATGACAATAAAGTTTAATCCTAATCCTATATCTTAGAGGAAAGTACATTGTACTCAACAACATTTATCCGACTTCTTAATTTACAAGCATTTGTAAGCTTTACAGGTTTTTCTACTGCTTTTAGTTTGATATAGAATTATTTTTCAGGCACATATACATGATTAATTGGACTGTAGACTGAACTACCCAACAGCACACATGTAGAGTTGTTAAAGTTAGCAAAACCTTATACACCTACAGCTATAAAATGCTACTTCTGCTAAAAGTAAAAACAGGTGAGGCTGTTTTAATGTAACAATAACTGAAATATGAAGACAGACCATCATTTTTATGTTTCCATGCTTTCTGTTGTTATACCGTAAAGTTAAAATACTTTGGTCATTTAAAAAAAAACATGATCTAGGAAGAGATGTGTGACGGTGTAATGTGGTTTAGTTTACCAAAGTAAAATTGTAAATCTATTTCTATAACATTATTTTTAAACCTTTTAACTTAACTGAACTTTTTTTTCCTTCAATCTGATTGTCTCCACTTTTCAGACAACTAAAGAAGACATTAAAAAGATGCCGAGAAAGAACGCCATCCTTTCTCGAATTTAAAATATTTTCAAAACTACAGAAGACCTAGAGAAGCACATTTGTGATCAGCTTTTCAATGGTCACTCAGAATCCAGGTGCAGTGGACCGAGGGTGGCTGGTTAGGAGATTGAGCAATAACATCCTCTCAAAAGTCCATAAATAGGACACCAGCGTGCTCTTTAGAAAAGATTTGAAACGTTCAGTGTATGCAACGCAACACAAACAGAAACCCTAATCAAATAGAAGAAACTTCACTGGACATTGTAAGACCAAATGCAAGAAGAATGCAACGTATACAGCAAAACCTTGATCCCCAGGAAGGAACCTCATCGGCCGCTGTTCGCCCTAAGCAGCAAAACCCAAACCCAAGAGGGAAAAACCAGGCACCAAATGATGGGACTCCATCTGATGCTGCCAAACCAAAGAGTGTAAACAAAAAGAAAATGCAGAAAAATGCAAACCCAAACCCCAGAGCCAGAAACCCTGGACCCAATCTAGGGTTTTGGCCGCATCAGCCCAATGCCCACTTTAAACCCAATAATGGGCCTGGGCAACATTGGCAAAATCCACGGTTTGTACCAAAATGAGGGCCTTGGCCACATCAGCCCAATCCTGACCATAGAACCAACTAATCCCCACTTTAGGGCTGCTCATTTAATCGAATTTTAATCTAGATTACGATCTGGGCTTTCAACGATCATTAAAAATGACTGAGCCGATTATTAGCACCTCCCTCGTGCTTTACTCTCGCGCTGCTCCGTGTGGCAAATCGAGCACACCTCTCTGCATTTCGAACACGCGTCACAACAATTAAGGGGACCCGAGGGAAGCTCGGAAAGCTAAGCAGAAGTTATTTGGAGAGGAGAGGATAATGGCTGCTGAAGAAAGAATGCCGTTGGTTGAAAAGAGAGGTAAAACGACTTAAGTGGTGTGGAAACATTATGGGTTTGCGGAGTCAGACGTGGATCAAGTAGACATAGTGTGGAAACTTTGCTATGGTGTCGTAGCTGCACCACAGAGCAACACTACAAATTTATTCAATCATTTGAAGACCGCTCACAAAGTGACATACGATCAAACAATGAAGGAACATAGAGAAAAACTCTTGACAACACCTGCTTCATCCTCACAGACTTTCTGTACTGCGCGACTAAATATCCCACCAGCTCCCCACAAGGAGATAACAAACGCGGTAACGTTTTTACTCGCCAAAGACCACTGCTCAATTAACACAGTGAACAACCAGTATTATGCAGTATTTTGAAGTTCACTAAACATAGATGTTTACATTTTTCATTTCTTTTTTATATTGCAAACATTTGCACTGTTATCAGTATTTGCACACTATTTTATATTATTTTTTGACATCTTTAAAGCCATTATTCAATACATTGTTATTATTAAATAAATATCGTCAAATAATCGAGATCTCAATTTCAGTGAAAATAATCGTGATTATCATTTTTGCCATAATCGAGCAGCCCTACCCCACTTAACACCAAATGATGGCAGTCGTCCATATAATGAGACTGATGAACTGGGTGCGCTCAGATTCCACTTGCAGGAGTTTCAGCACATGTGGAAAACCAATCTTTACAAAATGACAGCTGCAAACCACAAAGCTGCTGCAGCTAAAACTCAGAATGATTGGCTTCGCATGCAGCTACAGTACTGCAGAGAAAATGCTCAAAAAAAAGCTCGTAGAAAGACACCCGAGGAGAACTTCACCCCTGAGGTGAGTGAGGCTCCTGTTGAAGACAGCAACACAGCTGTCACAGCTGCAGAGCTGAGTGTGGACACTTCAACACAAACTGCAGAAGCGCCACAAACAGACTCTACAGATGTGAAAACTGTTCGAGAAGCTGAGTTGGAGGTCCAGTGTAAAAAACAGCAAGAAGAGATCGAACAACTCCGTGAGCAGCTCCTCAAAACTCAAAAGAGTCTAGAAGAGGAAGTTGCAAAGCGCAAAGATCAAGAACAAAGAGCCCGCTGTGAGTTCGCTGAGCTGAAAGACAAACTCAGCACCAGTGAGGCTCTTTGTGAAAAAAATTATTTGAAGGCACAAACAGTGTTGCCAACTTAGCGACTTTGTCGCTATATTTAGCGAGTTTTCAGACCCCCTAGCGACTTTTTTTCTAAAGAAAGTCGCTAAAAAAAGACGTGAAAGCGCGTATCGCTTTTACTCTCAACAAGCAGCGGGTGCTGTAACGCAGGCAGTTCTCCTTTTACTCTTATGCTGTTTTGTGGATCACAAGGTTTAAAACTACTTATAAACACACACACACACAAAGTAACTCCACCAGAGTGACTATTTCGGGTCACTTTTGCCGGTCCAAGCCCAGATAAAGGAGCAGGGTTGGAATTGTGACATTAAAAAAAAACAATAATTGCTAAAAGAAGTTTAATTTGTAGTTCTAAATAAACTCTAAATGCATTTAGGACGTTTTTTACTCACTTTATGTCTCTTCCACGATGTTATTTCTCTCTCCAACAGCATAGGTTACAATTATATTAGCATGACCAATTATGCAAATTAGGTGATGACGTCATTTAGCGACTTCTAGCGACTTTTAGGACAACCAATAGCGATTTTCCTTACTGAGGAGTTGGCAACACTGGGCACAAACCTTAAAAGACAAGCTGGAGAAAACCAAAGCTTCCCACCTGGAAATCGTGGAGAAGCAAAACCAGGAGAACGCAACAATCCGAAACCAACTCAGGCAAAAAGAAGAAGAAAAGATCTCACATCTCTGCAAGAGACAAGAAAAAAGCAAGAAACTGAGTCCAATGTTGCCAATCTTGAAAATTCTCCAGCCAAAACCAGACATTGAATAAGTCAAGTTCAGAAAAAGAGGCCAGCGTTAACAAAGCAGAAAGTCCAGAGGCCCGAGATGACAACATGCCAGAAGAAAAACCAAAAAAGAAAAAGAAGCGCAACTGGTTTTGGAGACTATTCACTTAAGTGACTTCCATTCTGTCTCATATAAAATCACAGTAATATACAACTAAATATAAATAGTCACTTCCAGCGCCTAAACATCCATTTTAAAGCATATTTGCTTTAATATTTAGTTGTGTATAAATTTGTCATCGGTTCCAAAACACTTAAAAACTCAGAAGCATGTAAAAACCCCAAAGCACGTACAAATTCCAAAGCATGTGAAACCTCCAAAACACGTACAAACTCCAAAACACAACAGAAGTGCTCCAGGATGCTAGGGGCATTGAGCTTTTGTTACCTAGTGGCTACACAAGCCAGCAAGCACCAACGACCGGTTTTGGTGTGGTAAATGAACATTTTTTTGAATTATTTGAATATATATGAGTGCTTGTGTATAAATACACAACCAATACACATATGCTTTCAATTAAGTAATTTAAGTGATCTAGGTAGCTCTGTTTTGGAAGTTCAGTTAACGCTAGCAATGTGTTTTGGAGTTTGTACGTGCCTCTGAGTTTTCTACGTGCTTCGGAGTTTTTACATGCTTTTTGTAGTTTGTACGGGTTTTGGAGTTTGTACGTGCTTTGTCTCTAGGGACCATAAAATATCTTTTTTTTTTACATTAGTAATTCCTTTTGTGCATAATTTTATATTGTTGTTGATAATAAATTAATTAAAGCAACAAAACAACCTGAAGAGCTGGTTGGGAGCCGAAAGAGGTGGCTCTTTTTAGTGAGCCAAGCGAGCGGAAAGAGCCGGAATTCCCATCAATAGAGTTTTGTAACCTTGTAAACCAAAATACATGAAAATTTTATGTTTGTGCATCTACAGATGAGAATTTGTGTGTGTAAAAAAGATTTGTGTTTGTAAAAATAGTTACATGAGGGGACTTCCGGTGAGGCACGTATCGAAATGGTCACACCACATTGAGCTCCGTCTGTACTAGTGATGGGATTTCCGGCTCTTTTTAGAGAACCGGCTCTTTCGGCTCGGCTCACTAAAAAGAGCCGGCTCTTTCGGCTCCGAACCGGCTCTTTAGGTTGTTTTGTTGCTTTAGTTAATTTATTAATAATTAAATTAAATTAATAAAGTAATAATTTATTATTAACAACAATATAAAATTATGCACAAAAAGAATTGCTAATGTAAAAAAAAATGTGGTTTTATTTATATATGTTTATATATAAATATATACGGTGGCCCCTAGAGACAAAGCATGTATAAACTCCAAAGCATGTACAAACTCAGAAGCACGTCGAAAACTCAGAAGCACATACAAACCCCGAAGTGTTGTAGTTTGTACATGCTACAGAGTTTTTACGTGCTTCGGGGTTTGTACGTGCTATGGAGTTTTTACGTGTTTTGGGGCCACCGTAAATATACTGTGAGTGTAAGTACGCCCCCCCCCCCCCACCCACTCAGCGCAAGCACAAGGCTCGCAACCTGTGTGAAGTGGAAAGAAAGTGTGTGAGAGAGAGAGAGGGCAAGAGAAAAAAAACAAAAGAAACACGGCTCCCAATAAGGAGCCTGCTCACGTTGTTCACTTCAAAGACCCAACTCTAATAGCCGTTTCGTTCGTGACCGACACATCACTACAAAACTCCGTTCACAAATACGCATTTGACTTACAAGTACAAAATATTTATGACCACAATTTAAGGGGGGAGCCGGAAGAGCAGGCTGGGAGGAG
This sequence comes from Pelmatolapia mariae, assembly GCF_036321145.2. Taxonomy (NCBI): domain Eukaryota; kingdom Metazoa; phylum Chordata; class Actinopteri; order Cichliformes; family Cichlidae; genus Pelmatolapia; species Pelmatolapia mariae. Next base: position 11,954,661 of record NC_086232.1, on the reverse strand, counting down.
AGGGGAGGGAGGATATCCTGCAAGAGGTCGGCGGTGAGGGAAATTGGCGATTGAGGGACGAGCGGAAAAGCAACGCCAAACGGCGGGGGGGCGAGATACCTGATACCCGCTTGAGCCTAAGACAGTCACTATTTTTATGGATTTTTTTGCAGGGCTTTTAGTGTTTTAGTGGACTCTTCATGAATATTTATCTGGTTCTTGTACTTTTTATTTGATAATTGTCCCTGGCCAGGGTATTTTACGGTGTTTTTTGTTGTGTGTGATAAACTATATTTTAAGGATGTAAATTTTATATTTTCTACTGTTTTGCTGCTCCTTCCGTTTAGGAGGGTTATCCTTCTTAAAGTAGAACCTGCACACCCTCATAACCCACCAACTATGCTGATCAGCGTTTATATGAATGTAAGTCGCATCATTGGCTGAAGCAGCCAGTCACCGGTCACTCACTGACTCACGCTGCAAAACAGCACAGAATCAATTGTTATGTATTTATTTTAATTTCTATCCAATTTTGTAAGATTTTTTGCGACAAATCATTGTTACAACAAAGATTTGTAACAAAAACTAACTACTTTTTTACATAACACTGTTCTCTTCAGGACTTTCAGATATAAAAAGTATAATTACGTGGATTCACCTCTGTTTGCACCATTTTGTTATGAGCTGTTGCATCTGTGGATGCCAAAGAGAAAACTTTCATAATAATGGCTGGATACTGAGTTGACTCAATCTCCCGCATGTAGCGCAAGCATTTACTAGTATAAGGCTGTAGAATTTCAATTTATAAAGCCAATTGCCAAAACTGTTAATACTTCCATGAACCACTGAGCAAGACATATTACTTGATAGATGCAATTAGGAATGCTTTCAAAAGGTATCAACAGCACAGACACAGTGGAACCAGGCTCAGGGAGGGGCGGCCATCTGCCGCGACCGGTTGGGGGGGGGGGGGGGGGGGGGGGGGGGTGGAGCCGATGACAAAGTTATACACAACTAAATATTAAAGCAAATATGCTTTTAAATGGATGTTTAGGCACTGGAAGTGACTGTTAATATTTAGTTGTATGTTACTGTGATTTTATAGGAAACGGAGTGGAAGTCACTTAAGTGAATAGTTTCCAAAACCAGTTGCGCTTCTTTTTCTTTTTTGGTTTTTCTTCTGGCATGTTGTCATCTCGGTCTGTTAACACTGGCCTCTTTTTCTGAACTTGACTGATGTAATGTCTGGTTTTGGGGTGGAGAATGATCTTGATTGGCAACGTTGGACTCGGTTTCTTGCTTTTTTCTTGTCCTTAGCAGAGACAGCAAAAACTCCAGAAGTGAACTCTTCTTCTGTTTGCCTGAGTTGGTTTCGGATCATTGTGTTCTCCAGGTTTTGCTTCTCTATGATGTCCAGCTTTGGTTTTTTCTGGCTCTTCTTTTAAGTTTTGTGCCGTCAAATCAATTTTCTCACAAAGAGCCTCACTGGTGCAAAGTTTGGCTTTCAGCTCAGCGAGCTCACAGTTGGCTCTTTGTTCCTGTTCTTTGCGCTTTGCAACTTCCTCTTCTAGATTTTTCTGAGTTTTGAGGAGCTGCTCACGGAGTTGTTTGATCTCTTCTTGCTGTTGTTTGCACTGAATCTCCAACTCAGCTTCTCGAATGGTTTTCATGTGTGTAGAGTCTGTGTGTGGAGCTTCTGCAGTTTGTGTTGAAGCGTTCACACTCAGCTCTGCAGCTGTGACAGCTGTGTTGCTGTCTTCAACAGGAGCCTCACTCACCTCAGGGGTGAAGTTCTCCTTGGGTCTGTTTCTACGAGCCTCTTCCAGCTGTTCTTGGAGCTCAAGGATGGTTTTTTGAGCTTTAGCTGCAGCAGCTTTGTGGTTTGCAGCTGTCATTTTATAAAGATTGGTTTTACACATGTTCTGAGCCTCCTGCAGGTGGAATCTCTGCACCCGGTTCATCAGTTTCATTGTATGGATGACTGCCATCATTTGGTGTTAAGTGAGGATTTGGTTGTGGCTGAGATGGCCCATCATTGGTTCTGTGGTCCGGATTGGGCTGATGTGGCACAGGCCCTCGATTTGGTTAAAACTGTGGATTGTGCCAATGTTGGCATTTCCCACCATTGGGTTTAAAGTGGGCATTGGGCTGATGTGGCCAAAGCCCTCGATTGGGTCCAGGGTTTCTGGCTCTGGGGTTTGCATTTTTTTTGCATTTTCTTCTTATTATCACCCTTTGGTTTGGCTGCGTCAGATGAAGTCCCCTCATTTGGTGCCCGGTTTTTCCCTCTTGGGTTTGGGTTTTGCTGCTTAGGGCGAACAGCGGCCGTGGAGGTCCCTTCCTGGGGATCAAGCTGCATACGTTGCATTTTTCTTGTATTTGGTCTTACAATGTCCAGTGAAGTTTCTTCTATTGGATTAGGGTTTCTGTTTGTGTTGCGTTGCAGACACTGAAAGTTTCAAATCTTTTCTAAAATTTGGCTCGTGGTGTGTTCCTACACAGTTGCACAGTTCTGAGACATACTGAGAGCACGCTGGTGTCCTGTTTAAGGACTTTTGAGAGAATGTTATTGCTCAATTTCCTTTTGATCCTTTAAACTGATAGAGCAAATGGAGTGTTTTGTCATTAACTTAGCAGAGAATCTTGTTTTTCTTTTAAATAGAATTCTACCAAACTTGAATAAAAGTCTTTAATTTTGTACGAGATGTTAAATTCCCAATCTAAAGACCAAATCTACTGGAAAACTTGAGGAGAAGATTACACAAATAGTTCAGAAGCTTCAGTAAATTCAGGATCAACATGTTTTCTATATACACCTTTAAGATGTTGCATTTTCAAAAAATAAAAATGAAATGAGTGAGCCTCACACAGGAATATCGTTGCTACTTGTTTACTGAACCTCCTTTTAGCCACATGTTCATAACATCAGTGTCCGTTCACTGCCTCCTGCAGGACGCTCCCTTCTTCCATTTTCTTACAGAACATTTATGTAACACAGAACCAATACTGCATGTACTGTAACAACACACATGTCCTTTATCACACTCATTCTATCTGTCTGTTTCTTCAGATGAATACCATGAACTTAGGATGTCTGTATCTATGAATAATAACTGTTATGCATACCAATATATTTATATAACAAATATTTTTTTACGATCCCACAAAAAATATTTTCTATTCACCCAAATAAATTTGAAAAGAGTCTTTGTCATATTAATTTTTGTCCCAATGCAAAAAGAAAGATTTTCAAAGCTTCAAGTTAAAAAGGAAATAATGTTATTTAACACTGTCCAGTTGGAGATTTGCTATATTGTATAGTATTAAACTGTAAGTCTGAAATAGGTGAGTTTTAAGGGGCGTTAAGTCAGGACAAAATAACTTATTTGCTTTCTGTGTCAGACTCACAAAGTGATAATCAGCACAGGGATGTGTGCATGAGTTAATGCTGTAGAGGAGACAATGATCAGGAAGAGAACTGCTGCCACAGCTGCTCCTTAAATACCTGGTCTTGATGAAGGGGAATGACAAATGTGATGGAAAATGTGTGTGTTCACCTCCTCTAACCTCTGTGTACTATTGATATGTATTTGTAACTTTCTTGTACAAAGTTGTAGTTGTTTTTCAGTCTTCATACACTCTAACTGTAAGCTTTGCTCAAGGCCACGACACACTTCATTACCAAACTGGTGCCTACATGATGGTGAGAATTTCACTCCCATCCACTGATTAGACAAAACTGCATCCATGTGACGGATATACAAGAGCTGTTATAATTTAGCCTTTTTGTCAATGCTGGTACAAACCCTGTTGATCCCTTTGCAAAGGTTTGAACTTTCTTTCAATAAATCTCAGGAAATCGGTTTCATTTCGATGCTTAAATTATTTTTCCACAACAACAAACTGGAGCAAGCCTGTGAACATCCGAACAAAAACAATACAAAGATATTATTAGTAGCTAACATATTGGGCTTTAGGCTACTGACTAGGATAGCCCTGAGCTCCTCGGGAGTGTGACTCTCTCGAGGTGTTATTGAACTTCCATCAGAGCTCAGTGAAGATGCTGGGCTGAATTCCCGTTCATTAAGTCGATGCAGGCTGTCCCTGGGTGTTTCCCTAAAGGCTGTCAAGTTCTGATCAGCCACCCTCGGTCCACTGCACCTGGATTCTGAGTGACCATTGAAAATCTGATCACAGATTTGTTTCTCGACGTCTTCTGTAGGTTTGAGAATATTTTTAATTCGAGAAAGGATGGCGTTCTTTCTCAGCATCTTTTAATGTCTTCTTTAGTTGTCTGAAAAGTGGAGACAATCAGATTGAAGGAAAAAAACTTGTTGAGTTGAGTTAAAATGTTTAAAAATTATGTTACAGAAATAGATTTACAATTTTACTTTGGTAAACTAAACCACATTACACCGTAGGGCTGTTCGATATAACGATATGTATCCAATGATGATATAAAAATGTCTGTTTCATTTTATGCTATCGTTTGTTTCGTGGTGTCACAAAATAAACTGTTTACGGCAATATTTTTTCATCGTTTTGATGGTCACTGTAGTGGCTATATTAATTTCTTAAAGTTCTCTCTTTCTCTTATATTTAATATAACCACACTACAGACAGACAAGCACCTGTTTTTATGCGTTTTCGTTAGCAACAACGACGGTAAAACCATCGCGTGTCCGCTTGTTTATTTTCCATATAAACCTTTCACAATAAAGCTCAAGATCCTTTTGAGACTTTTCAAAATAAACTGAATCACGTGAAAGGGTATGAAGAGTATTTATGGATGAAGAGCAAATAAGAGCCGCCAGGTGCTAAAAAATAAACCTTAGACTCAAACATTAGAACAGGCTTTTCCCCATAGCACGCCGTGTAATAAATACTCACAAAGAAAACAGCGGCTGTTACAACTTATGTCTAAAAATGTATCATTTCATACATCGGTTAAAACACTCGACTCCAGGTACATGGCACCCAGCTGGAAACACTTCACGTAAGTCGAGCTGCCCGAGATTCACAGAATTTACAGAAAATGTTACATTTTTTGTGATTTATATCGTAATCGGGATGATATATGTCTTATATCGGGATATGAGATTTTGGTCATATCGCACAGCCCTATTACACCGTCAGACATCTCTTCCTAGATCCTGTTTTTTTAAATGACCAAAGTATTATAACTTTATAGTATAACAACAGAAAGCATAAAACATAAAAATGATGTGCTGTCTTCATATTTCAGTTATTGTTACATTAAAACAGCCTCACCTGTTTTTACTTTTAGCAGAAGTAGCATTTTATAGCTGTAGGTGTATAAGGTTTTGCTAACTTTAACAACTCTACATGTGTGCTGTTGGGTAGTTCAGTCTACAGTCCCATTAATCATGTATATGTGCCTGAAAAATAATTCTATATCAAACTAAAAGCAGTAGAAAAACCTGTAAAGCTTACAAATCCTTGTAAATTAAGAAGTCGGATAAATGTTGTTGAGTACAATGTACTTTCCTCTAAGATATAGGATTAGGATTAAACTTTATTGTCATTACACATGTATGAATACAGGGTAACGAAATACAGTTTGCATCTAATCAGAAGTGCAAGAGTAGCAAGAGCAATGAGAGCAATTATATACAGATAAGTTCAGTAGAGAGCAAATATACAGATGTACTACGGGCAAAATGTACGTATATGCTGATATATACAGATATGGGTAGTATAAATGGTGGAGTAGCTATGAACAGATTATGTACAGAGAAACTAAATATACAGATGAACTATAGACAATGTACAGATGATCTGTATAGCATACATATGTTCTGATATTGCTATACAGACAAGCAGATCATGGTCATTGGGAGGGATAGGAGGTGTGGATGGAAAGGTTCAGTGGGGGACTGAGTTCAGTAGAGCAGCGGTCCCCAACCGGTCCGTGAGTCGTTTGGTACCGGGCCGCGAGAGTTGAGGCTCGGGTGTGAAATGTATGGTTTTCAGTGTTTTTATCAGTTTTCAGCGTTATTTTGTTATCGTTTTTATCGTTAACTCGGTTTTCCTGGGTCTTTTTACGTGTGTTATGAATAAATCTTCTTTTTTTCGGTACCGATACTAGTTTTATTTTGTTGTATTTATCCGCGACACCTTAAAGGCCGGTCCGTGAAAATATTGTCGGGCATAAACCGGTCTGTGGCGCAAAAAAGGTTGGGGACCGCTGCAGTAGAGTGACAGCTGTGGGGAAGAAGCTGGTTTTAGTCTCTAGGGTACAGTTATTATAAATCTGATATTAACTGTGCTGTAAGTGTGTCTTTTTTTCAAAGTGGATGTGACGTTAAAGGGTGGATGTGATATTCCTCATACTTTATCCTAAACCATACTCTGCTTTATCTATACTGTCTATTTAACTAAAAGTGGGGCCATCATTTATAAAATGATCATATTGTGTTCAGTTTGAGATACAGATGTGACACTCACATTGTGACTGTGGCCATAAACTCCTCATGAAAGTGTTTATAAAAACAACATTTCCTCATCTACTTTGATACAAATGTAATATTAATAATTCATATTATTGTAAAGTGTATAATTGATACACCCACTGCTCACTTTGAGAAAGAATCCAGGGTCAAAGCACTTCTGCTGTTCTGTGCTGCACAATAATAGTGTGGCGAGCTCAGTCACGGAGGAGACAGAGGTTTCTTTGGGAGCACCCGTTTATTATTCTCTGCCGAGAACACTACCGCTACCTCCCTCCTCAGCGCGGCAACAACAACACAACAGCAAAAAAAGGCGCTCTCTCACCGGAAACACAGTCGCCGAGAGAGCGCGTCACTCATCACCATGACAACATAAACAAACAGAACAGCAAAACAGAACATAAATGTTAGAACAACCCGGAACAGCCCTGGCCCGCTACATAGCCCCCACCTAAGGGGTCAGTCGTCCCCGACAACCCCATTACCCCACACAAAGTCCTGCAAACGTCCAGGTGCCTTCCTCCGGCGCACCAGCCGGTCTCGACAGGCGGGGGAAAAGTCACTCGGATCAGAACATGGGGTGCCGCCAGCATCCCCTGCCCCGGCATCTGCCGGAGCGAGCGGTCGGTACGGCGAGAGTCTGTCCTGGTGCAACACCACCAGGCGCCCCGGGCCCGGCATGCGAACACGATACACCACTTCTGTTAGCCGCTCCACGACCTCCGCCGGCCCTTGCCAGTGACTGCAGAGTTTGGGGGACACTCCTCTCCTGCGAACCGGGCAGTACACCCAAACCTTGTCGCCAGGCACAAAAGCCTCCCCCCGGCACTTGGTGTCGTAGGCTCTTTTCTGCCGTACTCCGGCGCTGGCCTGGGCCTGGCGGGTGTAGTCGTGAACCACCTGCAGCCGCTCCCTCAGCCTCCTGTAATAGTCCATCTCCGGCCCACCGTCAATCTCCGGCTCAGGGGGGGACCCAAACACCAGATCCACAGGCGTCCGGAGCTCCCGCCCAAACATCAAAGCGGCAGGCGTGCACTGGCTGGACTCCTGAACCGCGGTCCGATACGACCAAAGGACCAGGGGCAGATGTCGGTCCCAATCCCGCTGGTGGCGGCTGGTGAGAATGGCGAGCTGGGTGGCCAGTGTGCGGTTAAAACGCTCAACCAAGCCGTCACTTTGCGGGTGGAGCGGTGTGGTTCTTGTCTTCTCCACCCCCAGCCGCCGGCAAATCTCCCCGAAGACCTTCGATTCGAAGTTGCGCCCCTGGTCACTGTGGAGCTCAGCTGGGACCCCAAAACGGGCGAACATCTCCTCCACCAGCCTCTCTGCCGTCGTCGCTGCACTCTGGTCCGGCACCGCGTAGGCCTCCGGCCACTTTGTGAAATAGTCCATCGCCACCAGCACATACCGGTTCCCTAACTCTGTAACGGGGAAAGGCCCTAGGACGTCCACTCCCACTCGCTCCATCGGGGCCCCCACCAAGTACTGTTGAAGGGGGGCAGTGGACCGTTGAGTGGGGCCCTTCTGCGCCGTGCAGGTGTCGCAGCAGTGCACGTGAAGTTCCACATCCCGTCGACAGCCAGGCCAGTAGAACCGTCCCCTGAGGCGGCGGAGAGTTTTGGCGGTCCCATAGTGGCCTGCCCCCACCGAGCCGTGGACAAGCTCAAGCACCTGCGACCGCAGCGCCCGAGGCACCAACAGCTGCAGGAGATCTCTGCCCTGACCGGGGGCCCGCCATCTCCGGTACAGGAGGCCGTCGTGGGTCTCCAGGTTGTTGTGCTGGGAGTAGTAGGCCTTCACCTCGGGCTCCTGACCGGACACCCCCGTCCAGTCGGGGCGTTGCGCCGCCTCCAGCCAGGCCCCCACCTGAACCAACGTTGCATCGGCCTCCTGCTCCCGCTTCAGCTGCTGCGGGGTCAATGGGTGCCATCCCCCTCCGCTGGCTGTGGCCTGAGCAGCAGCCACCCCCAGCGCCTCCTGGGCCCGCTCCTCCTGTCGCAGACAGTAGCGGCACTCGACGGCCATGCAGGGCCTTCTGGAGAGGGCATCAGCGTTGCCATGCTGTCGACCTGCCCGATGCTGGATCTCGAAGTCGTAACCCTGAAGGACCTCCAGCCAGCGGGCCACCTGACCTTCTGGATGTTTAAAGCTCAGGAGCCAAGTCAGAGATGCGTGGTCAGTGCGCAGGAGGAACCGGCAGCCGTGCAGGTATGGCCGGAAGTGCCGCACCGCTAGCACTACGGCCAGCAGCTCCCGCCGGGTCACACAGTAGTTCCTCTCGGCTCGCCCCAGAGCACGGCTGAAGTATGCCACCACTCGTTCTCCGGCCTCGTCCTGCTGGGAAAGGACCGCCCCAACTCCTACATTGCTAGCGTCAGTGTCCACAATGAAAGGTTGCTGAGCGTCGGGGTAGGCCAGGACTGGAGCTCTGGTGAGGGCCTCCTTCAGCTGTTCAAAAGCCACAGCGCAGACATCACCCCAGCCAAACGACTGGCCCTTGTCAGTCAGGCGGTGGAGGGGGCTGGCTATCGTCGCAAACCCCTTGATGAACCGACGGTAGTAGGAGGCTAGGCCCAGGAAGCTCCGCAGTTCTTTGACGTTTGAGGGAGTCGGCCAGTCCCGGACCGCAGCCACCTTTGCAGGGTCGGTGGCGATACCTTGAGTGCTGATCACATGGCCCAAGAACGTGGTCTCTCTCGCCAACAGCCGGCACTTCGCAGGGTTGAGCCGCAGCCCAGCTCGTCGGATGGCACTGAAGACCTCGCTCAGGTGAGACAGTGCACTGTCGAAGTCGCCACCGTGCACCAACAGGTCATCCAGGTACACAACACAGCGGCTACGAGGGATGTTGACGAGCACCCTCTCCATCAGCTTCTCAAACGTCGCTGGCGCATTGAGGAGTCCGAATGGCATGACCCTGAACTGCCACAGCCCCTGTCCAATGGTGAATGCAGTCTTAGGCCTTGCTTCGGGGGCTAGCTCCACCTGCCAGTAACCGCTGCGTAGGTCGAGGGAGCTGAACCAGCTGGAGCCGCTGACGTAATCTAGGGCCTCGTCGATCCGTGGAAGCGGGTACCAGTCCTTCTTGGTGACTGCATTGAGACGGCGAAAGTCCACGCAGAACCTCGGGCTGCCATCCTTCTTCCCCACCAGGACCACGGGTGCCGCCCATGGGCTGTTGGACGGCTCGATCACCCCAGCCGCAGCCATCTCCCGGATCTTTTCCTCCGCCAGCTGCCGTTTTGAGAGGGGCAGCCGGTGTGGGCGCAGACGGATGGGTTGGGCAGAGCCGGTGTCGATGGTGTGTTGGACCAGCCCTGTCTGCCTGCAATCTTTATCACTGGCAGCAAAGATGTCCACATTCTCGTCCAGGAGGCACCTCAACCGCTGGCGCTGATCAACGTTGAGACCTACGCTGCTGCGCTGCCACAGGTCACCAACAGCCTCGGTTGTCTCGGTCGAGGGAGATTTGTTGGGCTGAGAGGGCGGGGCTGAGGTGAGTAGAGATGACCCGGAGCCACCGGCACCCGAAATCTGCTGAGCGGCAGCTGCCCGACGCCTGTCTCGTCTGGCTCTGGTCCCCTCCGCTCCCTGCTTTTGACCGCACTGGAGGGCAACAGTCTCTGTGCCAAGAGTGATAGCCCGCTTTGCGGTGTCGACGCAGGCCCCCCAGCGGGTCAGCAGATCAAGGCCGATGATGCACTGGTCTTGAATGTCAGCAAGCCAGAAGTCGTGCGCCAGCTCCAGATCCTTCACTCGGATCTGCAACGGTTTCTTCCCCCGCATATCAGTTCTCTCCCCCGTCACTGTCATCAGCTGGGTGTTGGTGGGCGACCAGCCCTTCACCAACGACGACCAGACGTTCCAGGGAGCACGCCAGGTCGTATCAGGGAAATGGTAGACCCCGTGTCCACCAGGGCCCGGCATGGCCGGCCCTCAACACAGCAGCTCAGGTAGAGTCCCTTGAGGTGCCCAACCCGGCCCACCACCGTGCATCGTCCTTGGAGGGGGACAGGAAGCTGGGGCGGTGGTCCCCTCGCTACACCGCTCCCACCCCGTTTCCCTGAGGCTTCGTAGTTCTGGCCGTCGGGGCAGGTGCTGGGCAGTCACGCGCCATGTGGCCAGGCTCATTGCACCGGTAACAGCGGTCGGTGGGTCGACGAGGACGCCTCCGGGGCGCTGAGGGCTGCAGCTGGCATATCTCCGCGACCTCCCCCTCCCCGTCGCAGTCTGCGGCTCTGATTTGGGGGTAGTTTGGGGGGGGCACCTGCTGGTTAGGTGGCGAGGCGAGCACCAGCTCAGCCCTTTCAGCCTCAAGGAGTGCCTCACGGAGAGTTTGAGGCATGGCCAGGCGGACGTGTTGGCGTAGCCGCTCTGGAAAAAGTCCACGCAGGAAAGCATGCAGGCTAAGCTCCTCACGGGCTGCTGCTGGAAACTCTGGGTAGCCACGACGAGCATACAGCAACACATCCGCTGCAAAGGTGCCCAGGCTCTCCCCCGGCCTACGGCTCCGGTTGGTCAGCTGCTCCCTGCTCTGATCAGTGGAGTGCCGCTGCCCAAATCGCCTCTCGAGTGCTATGGTGAGGGCCTGGAGCTCACGCTGCTCTGACGCGGCTAGGTCAAGGAGTACCTGCAGTGCATCTCCTTCTAATGCTAGCGCTAGGTGTATAGCAGCCTCTTCGTCGCTCCAGCCATTATGTCTCGCAGCTAGCCGTACTTGTGAGAGGTAGGGCTCTAGCGGGGTTAGCCCGTTATATTTCGGTACCTTAGCTGGCGTTGCAGGCATCACTGCTCGCTGTCGGGGGCCCGGTGTGTCGGCCGACGGAGGCAGCCCATCAAGCATTGCCCTAGCGTCGGTCGCGGCGGGCCGCCGCCGCGGTGCGCTCGCGCCATCGGGACCCGTCGGGGGACTTACATGGCCACTCCCGTCCTCTCTCTTCAATCGCCAGCTTCCCAGGCGGGTAATGTTCTCCTCGATAGCTTGCTCTAGCCTCCGAATGTCTCTCTCCATTATGGCGAGGGTGAGCAATCCCACTTCTGACACCAATGTGGCGAGCTCAGTCACGGAGGAGACAGAGGTTTCTTTGGGAGCACCCATTTATTATTCTCTGCCGAGAACACTACCGCTACCTCCCTCCTCAGCGCGGCAACAACAACACAACAACAAAAAAAGGCGCTCTCTCACCGGAAACACAGTCGCCGAGAGAGCGCGTCACTCATCACCATGACAACATAAACAAACAGAACAGCAAAACAGAACATAAATGTTAGAACAACCCCGAACAGCCCTGGCCCGCTACAATAGGTTTCACAGTGTAGTAATGCCATTGTTCAGTATGCACTGAAAGCCTCTGCCCTCCTTGATTTCTTTACCATTTGTTAGCTTTGACCTGCATGCATTTAAGGCCTTTCTCTCCAGGTTTACTTTGCTTTGCTTTATTTTGCTGTTCTGTGTTTTGTGATGTTTGGTTTTGCTGGTCACATGACTCTTTTCAGTAAACTCTGTTTCAAGGCTTCTGCTCTGTTCCAGCGGATCTAAAAAGTTGGATATGCAAGTGATTGGTTGGATAAAATTCATCATATTGGTCTGGGTCATCCAACAGGATGGACAGACTGCTGTGTCTTGATGGTGGCGGTATTAAAGGCCTGGTGCTGATCCAGATGCTGATCGCTCTGGAGAAAGAGGCGGGCAGACCCACCAGAGAGCTCTTCGACTGGGTAGCTGGCACGAGCACGGGAGGCATCCTGGCTCTGGCTATAATCCACGGTGTGTTTGTGTTCTCTTTTCCAGTGCTCAGGGTTTTCATCACATAGCATCAGAACAACAATGACACTTCTATGTGTAGGTAAATCCATGGAGTACCTGCGCTGCCTGTACTTTAGGATGAAGGAGCAGGTGTTCAAAGGATCAAGACCCTATGAATCAGCACCGCTAGAGGACTTCCTCAAAACAGAGTTTGGAGAAAACACCAAGATGACTGACATAAAGTTCCCCAGGTAGATGTCTGCATGTGATAATAGGCAGAAAAATGCAAAAAAAAAAAAAAGAAGAAGCTAAAATTCAAAAGAATTGCAAACCTCTGCCCAATCTTCTTGTCATCTGGGCAGGATTTACGTTTAAGCAAAGAGTAATGTATTTTCTACATAAACATTGTGTACAAGTAGTTAATAGTTAATAGGTATTGATTATGTAAATAACTGAAATAACTTGAGCTTTTTATATAATATTATAATGCAGTTTATTTCTAACCAACTAGCAGCTCATTCTTCATCGTGTGAAACAAAGTGAAATAAAGGCAGATGTGATACGTAAACTTGAGGTCAGAGGTCAAATGTGACATGATGTTTAAATGCTGACTATAATGTGATATTTAAAATCCCCATATACCATTCCCTGTATAACTATATGTTGTCAATACTAACAATGGCAGAAAGAAACAGTTTTAAATAGCTCTAAATAGCATTATTGTCATTTTAACCTTCAGTTTTACCTTGAAGGAGAGGTTAGAGATCAAATGTGACATTATATTTTAAATCTTTATGATACTTTCTATATGTTCACAGTTTCAGTTTTCACAGTTTTAAGGCTTTTTGTTCATTTTCAATCAATAAATCATTAGGTTGGCCTTGAACACCTTAGCGGATATAAGCCAAATGGATTATTAACATAAACTCACTCTACACTCCTACAAAGTTTTATTATAATTCATTCATAACTTTTCGACGTGTCACGCTTACAGAGAGAATGACAAAATGTTGTGTTCTAAATGTTATTCAGCCACCTGCCACAAGATGGCGCTGCAGCTTTTACATTGCTATAGAAAAGCACCAGAAATTTGTTAATACAGCCTTGATCTTCTTTTAAGTCTGTCATTGTTGTTTTGAAATGAAAGATCGTGGATAAAGGTGCCAGAAGTCACTTTTCTCTCAAGAGTAGCTGCACGTTTCCTTGGCATAGGGTGAGGAGTGCAGTCATTTCAGAGGGGCTCAGAGCAGAGTAGCTGCTTCTCCTCCACATCGAAAGGAGCCAGTTGAAGTAGTCGCCTCCTGGGTAAGGTGTTCTGGTCCAGCATGGATGATCGAGAGGAGGCTCAGGTGTAGACCCAGGACACCATGGAGAGATTAGCTCTCTCGGCCGGCCTGTGAACATCTCGGTTCCCTGGATAAGCTGGAGGAGGTGGCTGTGGAGAGGAGGTCTGGGGTTTTCTGCTTTGGCTTCTTTCCTCACAAACAGGTTGAATAAAGTGGATGGATCCATGATTTATTGTTTTGTTTTGTTTTTTAAATGTTTTTTTGATTTTATCTTTTAATGAGATGTCATGAAGTCATGAAATGTAGAACAGTATGCATTGTTGATTATTCACGGCACAATGCACCACACTTTCTAGTCATAATTCTTTTTGTTAATTTGTTGCATTTTAGTAATATGTGAAGATCTATTGTAGTAATTTTCATATCCTAGTTAACATCAGTTAATTTTTAGTGGGGGGTTTTTGTGATTAGTGGTTTCAAATGACAGTTTTTGACAATTATCTAGTAAACGATCCTCAGATTTAACTTCAGACCTCAGTGTTTCTTAGTTTTATACTAATCGATTAGCCAAAGGTTTTTTCTTATTTAGTCAAGTAAGAATTTAGTCGCTCTAGTTTCTGCTGGTGCTAACAGTGTCATATAAAAGCTTTAAATATTCCACTCTTTTGCTGTGATTGGTCAGTTTTTGAAACTCTGAGCTGGTTTTACCCTGATGTGTTAAATTGAGCTACTTAATTTTTCACTTCCTGAGAATTAAAAAAAAGGTACTGACTTGCTTAGATATGTCTAGCATGGCTGTGTAAACACTAAAATAATACATCTGAAGCCAGATTGTTTTTAAAAATACTGTATTGCGAGTAATTTGGTTGAAATGCTGCTGTTCAAAATTTCAGGTGTTTAAGGAGAACAGGCAAACATGTTTTCCCTTCTTTCTTTCTTTACAGGGTAATGGTGACCAGTGTTCTGGCAGACAGACATCCAGGCGAGCTTCATATATTCAGGAACTATGACCCTCCATCCGTCTCCAGAGAGGCCCCATACACCACCACTGCCACATTCAAGCCTCTCACCATCCCACAAGGTACGTCAGATATCACCTGTGTTTGTCGGGCTACAGCACCAGCCCTCAAATGTCAGATGTATTAAATGGGATAGTGAAGTGGATGGATCCTTGTATTCATATCAGAACAACTTGTATGGCGAGCTGCTCGCTCCAGCGGCGCTGCTACCACCTACTTCCGACCAATGGGGCGCTTTCTGGATGGAGGGCTGCTGGCCAATAACCCAACACTAGATGCCATGACAGAAGTCCATCAGTACAATAAGGCCTTAAAAGCAGAGGTAGGCAACCGGAGCTCTATTCACTTTCCTTCCTTTATGCACTTAATGCACGTTAAGCCACATGGATTTGTTCATGACTTCTTCTCTGCACGTGTCTCTCTTAGGGCCGTGAGAAGGAATAAAGAAGCTGGGTATAGTGGTCTCTCTTGGAACAGGTGAGCCAAGTAATTGTGTGTCAAATTGTTTAATTATGTGAGTCATATCTCTTCTTCTGTGTCTTTAATTTACATTAAATGCAAAGTAAACTGATATATACACACACTGGCCACTTTATTAGGTACATATCGCTAGTACTGGGTCGGGCTCTGTTTTGCTTTTAGACCTGCCCTAATTCTGTGTGGCACAAATTCAACAAGGTGCTGAAATGATTCCTCAGAGATTTGGGTCCATATTGATGTGACATCACAGAGTTGCTGCAGATTGGTTGGATGCACATAAATGATGTCATGTTCAAGGAACCAGACATGGCACATTATCCTGCTGGACACAGCCTTCAAAAGATTGGTACAGTGGGGTCATAAAGGACCACATAGACATACAATATAGACATGATTAGCAATAACAGTCATGTAACTGTGGTGTTTAAATGATGTCATGTAGCACTAAGGGGCCCAAAAGTGCCGGGAAAGTATCCTCTACACCATTACACCACCAGTAGCAGTGCAGACGTTTGTGTTTTTTATGCCAGATTCTGACCCAACACTCTAAATGTTGCAGCAGAAATTGAAACTCATCAGACCAGGTACTGTTTTTCTAATCTTCTGTTGCCAGTTTTTGGTGATATGTAGCCTCAGTGTGCTGTTCTTAACTGATCAGAATGGCATCTGGTGTGGTCTTCTGCTGCTTTAGCCCATGTGTTTGACATGTTTTATATTCAGAGATGCTCTTAATTACCTTAGTTGATACTCAGTTGACCATTCTCTTGTAAACCTTAGAGACGGTTGTGTGGGAAAATCCCAGCAGATCAACAGCTTCTGAAATAGTCAGAGCAGCCTGTCTGGCACCAACATCTGTGTCACTCAAATAAAGTTTGTTCCTCATTCTGATGCTCAGTTTGGTTTTCAGCAGTTCATCTCGATCATGTCTAAATGCACTGAATCGCTGCCATGTGATTGACTGATTTAGATATTTGTGTTAACATGCAGTTGAACAGGTGTACTTGATTAAGTGGCCAGTGGGTGTATATATCAGTTGTCTTGGCATTTAATCTATATTTAGACGCTATCTGACGACTCGACAGTTTGTGTAAATGATAACAAAAAAACCAAACAAACAGTAATTTGCATGTATTCATCCACACAGAGCAGTGTGGATGAATACAGAGCTACACAGGAATACATACCTATCACATTGTGAATAATTAGCTTGAGTTCAGTGTCTCTAATTGAAGTCCCCCTCCCCTTTATCATTTTGTACATGTGCTCCTGTGTGTCTCCAGGTAAACCACCTCAGGTGGTGGTGAGCTCTGTGGATGTGTTCCGACCCTCCAACCCACTGGAGCTGGCCAAGACCTTTGTAGGAGCAAAAGAGCTGGGCAAAATGCTGGTGGACTGTGTGAGTACATCATTTTTTCAGTTTCTGTCTGTGAGTGGTTAACTCTGGCCATTGCTGTAATGTGCCCTGATTATTTATTTTTTAATCTGTTATTTGTGTTTATTCCATTTGACATTTGTGCATGTATTGGTGAGCAACCAGTAAGAAATCGGGCTCACATAGGGACGGCCATCTTTGGTTACCGGTTGGGGCTGAGTGGACGAGACAGGACAAAGACATGCTGTGGAAGAGAGCCAGAGATTAATAATAACTATTGATTAAATGCAGAGAGGTGTATAAACACATAGTGAGTGAAAATGGTGACTGAAGAAGAGACACTCAATGCATCATGGGAATCCCCCAGCAGCCTACACCTATGGCAGCAAACTCAGGGTCACCTGTTCCAACCCTAACTATATGCCTTATTAAAAAGTTACATTTTAAGCCTAATCTTAAGACTAGAGATGGCGTCTGTCTCCCGTGTCCAAATTGGAAGCTGGTTCCACAGAAGAGGAGCCTGAAAGGCTCTGCCTCCTATTCTACTTTTAAACACTAGAAGCTACAAGTAAGCCTGCAGTCAGAGAGCGAAGTGCTCTAATAGGGTGAGACTGTTCTATGAGGTCATTAAGGTAAGATGGGGCCTGATTATTCAAGACGTTTGTGAGGAGCAGGATTTAAAATTAGATTCTGGCTTTAACAGGGAGTATGACTGCATCCACATAGATATGATTCACACGTGCATTACATGTGAACTGTCACAGTGATCAAATCTGCAGCATGTCAGTTATCTAGAAGTAGGATATTTATGACCAACCTATATATGACATGACTGCAGTTTTGTCACATTGTAAATTACTTTCATGGATGTAGTTATGACATTTTAATTCAGTTTGGTTTTAAGTTTTATTTATATAGCATCAAATCACCTCAAGGCACTTTTTATTATAAGGTAAATTACTTTACAGTAATAGAGAGAAAACCCCAACAATCAGATGACTCCCTATGAGCAAGCACTGGTGACAGTGGGAAGAAAAAACTCCCTTTTAACAGGAAGAAATCTCCAGGCTCTTGTCCCAGCAGGGTATCTGATCAACAGCAGGGTGTAGATGTTGCCCTGGATCTTGTCCACCCCATTTGGCTGACTCCTCAGAAGTCGCCTTACTCTCTGCAGGTGTTTGGTGGTTGCAGCTTGCCAAGCGGCCTCTTCATGGTTGCCAGTTGCCTGTGTGATTCCAAGGTACTAGTACTATAGCTGTCCTCGGTGTTTGAAATGGTACTTTCTGGTAATGCAATCAGACTACAATTCTCCGGTCTGAATGACATTCCAGTGTCATTGCTGGATCAGTGAATCGATGCCTTGTTTACTCCAATTTGTGGTAACTTACTATTTTTAATTTTGCTTGCAAATTGAACACAACTAAATCACATTATGTTTATCATCACTGAGCTTAACTTCTTCTAGTACAACAAACACTTAATCAATATAAAGACAGTATGTAAGTATAATTAAACATAATAATTAAATCACCTCTTGTAATGCTGTTAAAATCCGCCCAACTTTTATTTTTCAATGCAAAGTGTATCAGCCAACATGCTGAATGCTGTTCTGCTGAACAAAAAAAGTATATTGCCACCATTGTATCTGGTGATATTTAAGACTATTTTAAATATGATGAAATTAATGTTTTATATTTATTTGTTACACAATTTAAAACTTTAATAACCTTAAAATAAAACAAAGTCTCAGATTTAATTATTCTGAAACTAAGTTTAAGCTTCTCAGAATGTTGTATTGTAAGTTACATTACTTATATAATAAATAATGTTTCTATTGTTCTTCCACAAGTGCAGTCTCTAGCTCAGACAACACATCTGTTTTGCATTCAACAACAGAAGCTTGGTATGAAGGATGATTTGTAGTTGTAGTTATTTTTATTTAATTTAATAACTGTACAATACTCTGTATATAGTAACCATTGTCCTTAATGTAAATATTTAAGAAAAATTGTGTGTTTCTGTTCTGTGTCCTGTGTACTGATTGTTTGTATATGTGTCTTTTTGGCTGCTGTTACAACCAAATTTCCCCTTGTGGGACAATTAAAGGATTATTCTATTCTATTCTATTCTATGATTTGTTTGTCAGTCCAGGCATGATTTAGGTGATACAATTGCAATTGCCTAAAGAAAGTGTGGGAATTATATCATTTTTATATCATGTTTATTCTTCTATATCCTTTTTATTAAGCTTTGAGTAGTGGCATTTGATGAAAACATTTATTAAACATATAGTTTTAATCATGTTATTACACACATTGCAAATGTGCTCATGAAAGAGTTAAGTACTCAGTCTTGTGAAGGTCTTAAGCTTCGTTCAGGGTGACTGTCTGAATTGATATATTGAAGATGAATGGCTTAGAGTACGGAGGGGTAAATGCTTAACATGCTTACAAACACAGACATCACGTAGATTTATTTCTAGGGTAGAGGTGAAACATATTTTGCTTTGTGCTTGCATAGCAACAGTTGATGCAGGAGGTGTTAAAGATAAGCATGAAGTGAATAAGTCAACAGGAAACATCTGGAGGGTGAGACGGGGGAAACAAACAGCCATGTATGGTAAAATGTTGCTGAACATGGAAACTTGTCTAACTGTCATTAACTATAACTTATGCATGTTATACTCTTTGCTGACGCGAGAAGGGGCGTAAACCCTGACATATTAAAACTATTTTGAAGTATGCTTTTGAGCGGAGATCTGTGTTGACAATGTAGTGGTGTGTATTTTCCCACGCGTGTGTTTAATAAAATCATTGTTTTGACTCACTTGGACCAGTGGTCGTTTGTCTCACACTTCAATCATGAATCGGGACAAAAGTCTTTAATGTTGTCCTAACTTCTTTTAAGTACAGAAGCAGTGGATGTGTGTTGGAGATGCAATGACCTTCAACCTGCAGGTGACCGCACCATTTGTGACGGAGGGCTCGTCTCTCCTGGTTTTGTGCAAGGAAACAATCATATTCTTTAAAGCACAGTTATATTTGCTCTACTTAAAAAAAATGTCTGCTCTCACCTAACAGAAAAGATTGACAATCAAGCTACATAATTACCCTGTTACCAAAAATACTGTAAATGTGGTATAAACAATTATGCTGTCCATCTATCCACCCATCCATTTTCTTTCACTTATCGCCATCTGGGTTACAGGGCAGAGAACCCCTGACCTCCCTCTCCCCAGCCACCTCCTCCTGCTTCTCCAGGGGAACTACAGGTTGTCCTGGGTCTGCTCCAGAGCCTCCTCCTTGTGGGACATACCCGACCCACCTCAACTGGCTCCTTTTTAATGCGGGGGAGTAGCAGCTTTACCCTGAGCCTCTTTGAATGACTTCTCACATATCTGTAAGGGAGAGGCCAGCCACCCTTCAGGGGAAGTTTATTTCTGCTGCTTGTATCTGTGATCTCATTCTTTCAATCATTAAATCAAGCTTATGACCATAGGTGAAGACAGGGACATAGCTCAAGCAGTAAATTGAGATCTTTGCTTTTACACTCAGCTCTGTCTTCACTTCAAACTGGGAGTTTAAGATCTGAACCGGGGCCTCTGTCAGATGTCTCCAGCTCAGCTCCTCTCCTCACCTGAGTGTCCAGACCATACAGCCACAGATACCCAAACTGTTTATTGAGGTCAGTATCTCTCAACCCAAGACACTAACTCAGGCTCCCTCCCCAGTGTCCCGAGAGGTGACGTTTCATGTCCCACTCATCAGCCACTGATAGCTCTGACCACCGTGCAACAAACAATAATGTCATGAAAGCATATTTTAATAAAGGGTTATGCAAACATAGCTATTAACTTTTCATTCTGGATGCCTTCTCTCTGTGTAAAATGAATTTGTTATTTTATTTTAATTACATGGTGTGTATATACCTTTCAGATGATCAGAAGACAGGAAAACATCAGTAAAGAAACAATTTTGCCAAGCAAAAGTGCAAATCAAATGAAAAGTAAAACAGGTTAGTCTAAAGTAGAATTAAACTTCGGCAAGATTCATATAAATGTGTTACGTTCCCCTAAAACGGTCTAGGGGATGAGGAGAAGTGACAAAAAGTGTCTGGGTCAGAAAAAGGAGACAGGCAAAATGTTTAAATTAAAGAGTTTTATTACAGTTTCTATTAATAGCTCAACTAAAAGAGACGAACAAGCTGCTATTACCATTTAAAGAAACAAACAAAAAAAAAAACTCAGGCGTCGGTCAGTAAACTGAAAAATAAGTAAAAAAGAGTTTAGTCAGCAAACACTCCACAGAGCAGCAGTAAACAACCTCCAAACAAACACAGCTCACTAGCTGCAACCGCCAACATGGATCTCTGGCACCAGAGCTCACCTTTCTCTGGCCTTAAATACCTTTAACTGCTGATGGGAGTCAGCTGTACAAAAGAAAAAGGTGGCACCTGAGGCAGGAGAGACGGTAGGACACGTCCACACAGGCGACTTCAGGAGGAGGCCCTGCTAGGACCGTAACAAAATGACGCCAAAGATTACTAATATACTAATACTTACCACTCCATCAGCGTCTTTCTGCTCATTTTCTAGAGTTGCAGGACTTTGATAAATATTGTTGAGTGCAGGTCCAGAGCTTTAAAGAAATCTCTTTCCACAGACAAATGACTATTCTATATTATTCAGGTATTCAGGAGCAGGTTTTTGTCAGCGCACCACACAGCTAGGTATACCTCTTCCCTTTTATTGATGAGATAGCAGAGTAAAGTTAGAGCAAATGGAAAGTACTCTGTACAAAACCTGGAGCTGTACTCAACTACAATACTTTAGACTTTTTTTTCCCCCAAAAGGCATCAACAACACAGACACAGTGGATATCATTCACAGAACAATGTTTTCAACCAGGATGTAAACGTTTTTATTTCTGCTGTTAGGTTGTTATAATTGGACATTTTCATATGTTTTAAATGAGACAAAATGTTCACACTTCAGATGTTTTGTTAAATCCAATTGTTTATTTAATTTTTTGGATTGTAATTTTTTTTATGGGTAAGATGTTATAATACCCTGGTTCACTCAGTGACTACTCCGTCTCCTAAAAATCTTCTTTAGTTCAGTTCAATTCAATCCAACAGTATTTACATACAAATGAGTTGAATTGAACTGAACTAAAGAAAAAACCCAACAATCCCCTATGAGCAAGCACTTGGCGACAGTGGGGAGGAAAAACTACCTTTCAAAAGGTAGAAACCTCCGGCAGAACCAGGCTCAGGGAGGGGCGGCCATCTGCCGCGACCGGTTGGGGGGGGGGGGGGGGGGGGGTGGAACCGATGACAAAGTTATACACAACTAAATATTAAAGCAAATATGCTTTTAAATGGATGTTTAGGCACTGGAAGTGACTGTTAATATTTAGTTGTATATTACTGTGATTTTATAGGAGACGGAGTGGAAGTCACTTAAGTGAATAGTCTCCAAAACCAACTGCGCTGCTTTTTCTTTTTTGGTTTTTCTTTTGGCACTTTGCCTTCTCGGGCCTCTGGACTTTCTGGTTTGGTAGCGCTGGCCTCCTCTTTTTCTGGCTGATTCTCCTGGAGTGTCTCGTTTTGGGCTGGAGAATTTTCAGGACTGGCAATGTTGGACTGGTCTACTTGCTTTTCCATTGTCTCTTGCAGATACTGCAAAAACTCCTGAAGTGTGATCTTTTCTTCCTCTGGTTGCCCGAGTTGGTTGCAGATTGTTGTGTTCCCCAGGTTTTGCTTCTCCACGATTTCCAGGTGGGAAGCTTTGGTTTTCTCCAGCTCTTCTTTTAAGTTTTGCGCCTTCAAATCATTTTTTTCACAAAGAGCCTCACTGGTGCTGAGTTTGTCTTTCAGCTCAGCGAGCTCACAGTTGGCTCTTTGTTCCTGATCTTCACGCTTTGCAACTTCCTCTTCTAGATTCTTTTGAGTTTTGAGGAGCTGCTCACGGAGTTGTTCGATCTCTTCTTGCTGTTGTTTGCACTGGATCTCCAACTCAGCTTCTCGATCGGTTTTCACATCTGTAGAGTCTGTGTGTGGAGCTTCTGCAGTTTGTGTTGAAGCGTCCACACTCAGCTCTGCAGCTGTGACAGCTGTGTTGCTGTCTTCAACAGGAGCCTCACTCACCTCAGGGGTGAAGTTCTCCTCGGGTGTCTTTCTACGAGCCTCTTCCAGCTGTTTTTGGAGCTCAAGGATGGTTTTTTGAGCGTTTTCTCTGCAGCACTGTAGCTGCAGGCGAAGCCAATCATTCTGAGTTTTAGCTGCAGCAGCTTTGTGGTTTGCAGCTGTCATTTTGTAAAGATTGGTTTTGCACATGTTCTGAGCCTCCTGCAGGTGGAATCTCAGAGCACCCAGTTCATCAGTCTCTTTGTATGGACGACTGCCATCCTTTGGTGTTAAGTGAGGCTGTGGCTGAGATGGCCCATCGTTGGTGTTATGGTCAGGATGGGGCTGATGTGGCACAGGCCCTTGTTTTGGCAAAAACCGTGGATTTTGCCAATGTTGCCCAGGCCCATTATTGGGTTTAAAGTGGGCATTGGGCTGATGTGGCCAAGGCCCTTGTTTTGGCAAAAACTGTGGATTTTGCCAATGTTGCCCAGGCCCATTATTGGGTTTAAAGTGGGCATTGGGCTGATGTGGCCAAGGCCCTTGTTTTGGCAAAAACTGTGGATTTTGCCAATGTTGCCCAGGCCCATTATTGGGTTTAAAGTGGGCATTGGGCTGATGTGGCCAAGGCCCTTGTTTTGGCAAAAACTGTGGATTTTGCCAATGTTGCCCAGGCCCATTATTGGGTTTAAAGTGGGCATTGGGCTGATGTGGCCAAGGCCCTCCATTGGGTCCAGGGTTTCTGGCTCTGGGGTTTGGGTTTGCATTTTTCTGCATCTTCTTCTTGTTTGCACCCTTTTGTTTGGCAGCATCAGATGGAGTCCCCCCATTTGGTGCCTTGTTTTTCCCTCTTGGGTTTGGATTTTGCTGCTTAGGGTGAACAGCGGCAGATGAGGTCCCTTCCTGGGGATCAAGGTTTTGCTGCATATCTTGCATTTCTCTTGTCTTTTGTCTTACAGTGTCGAATGATGTTTTTTCTATTCGATCGGGGTTTGGGTTTGTGTTTTGTTGCATACACTGAACGTGTCAAATCTTTGTCTAGAGGTTGGCTCGTGGTGTGTTCCTATACAGTTGCACAGTTCTGAGACATACTGAGTGCACGCTGGTGTCCTACTTAAGGACTTTTGAGAGAATGTTATTGCTCAATTTCCTTTTGATCCTTTGATCTGGAGTGTGATGTCATGGAGTGCAAATGGAGCGTGATGTCATCCACTTAGAATGTAAAATGTGATGTCATCAACTTAGCAGAGAGTCTTGTTTTTCTTTGAAATAGAATTCTACCAAACTCAAATAAAAGTCTTTAACTTTGTACGAGATGTTAAATTCCCAATCGAAAGGCCAAATCTACCCGAGAACTTCAGGAGAAGATTACACAAATAGCTCAGAAGCTTCAATAAATGCTTCAGGATCAACATGTTTTCTATATACACCTTTAGGATGTTGCATCTTCAAAAAATAAAAATGAAATGACTGAGCCTCACACAGGAATATCGTTGCTACGTGTTTACTGAACCTTCTCTTAGCCACATGTTTATAACATCAGTGTCCGTTCACTGCCTCCTGCAGGACGCTCCCTTCTTCCACTTTCTTACAGAACCAATACTGCCTCTGCTGGCATTACCAGTGTAACAACACACTATGTCCTTTATCACACTCATTCTATGTGTCTGTTTCTTCAGATGAATAACATGAGCTTGTATCTATGTATCTTTAAAAGAGTCTTTGTCATAATAATTTCTGTCCCAATGCAAAAAGATTTTCAAAGCTTCAAGTTTCAAAGGAAATAATGTTATTTAACACTGTCCAGTTGGAGATTTGCTATATTGTATAGTATTAAACTGTAAGTCTGAAATAGGCGAGTTTTAAGGGGCATTAAGTCAGGACAAAATAACTTATTATTAGCTTTCTGTGTCAGACTCACAAAGTGATAATCAGCACAGGGATGTGTGCATGAGTCAATGCTGTAGAGGAGACAATGATCAGGAAGAGAACTGCTGCCACAGCCGCTCAGAGTTGCTCAGATCCAAGTCAGGCCAAACCTCTGTGTTACAACTTTTAGAAATGCCTACCGTACCTATACAAAATATCCCACACATTGACTGACCTGCAAATATAAAAGACACACATTCACACCTTCCTTGACTCTCAGCACAGATCTTCCATTGTTCCATTGTGACTGTGTATGTGAGGAAGTGGCATTGCTTGACTACAGCATAGTGCTGTGCATAAAAGCAGACTGTGCTAAGAGTTTCACTCCAGGGGAACACATGACCATAGATGAACAGCTGTTCCCTACCAAGGTTCGTTGTCCATTCACACAGTATATCGCAACCAAGCCAGACAAATTTGGGATCAAGTTCTGGATGGCCACGGATTTGGACACCAAATATGTCTGCAGTGCATCTCCTTACTTGGGAAAAGACCCCAGTCGTCAGAAGGGAGAGAGGCTGGCAGAGAACGTGGTCATGAAACTGATGGAGCCATTTTTGGATGATGGGAGAAACGTCACAACGGACAATTTCTTTACTTCACTGTCAGTGTTGCACAGACTGCTGCAGCGCAAAACAACGTTACTGGGCACGGTGAATAAAGTCCAGCGTGAACTTCCTCAACTTGCAAAAGATACTGCAAAGCGAGAGGTATTCTCCACTTCAGTGCTTAGAAGTGGAAGTGTCTCCTTGACAATTTATGCACCTGTCCCTGGCACAGCTGCTGCAGCTGCTGTGCCAGGGACTGTAAAGACAACGCAGTGCCAGGTGCAAGAGAGCTGCAACAGGAATCGCAGCAGGTTTACCTGTGCAACATGTCAGAAATTCACCTGTGCCAAATGCAGGGATGATGGACACTGGGTCTGCAAATGCTGTAAAGTTTGAAACAGACTTGTGTACCCATATATTGTGAATGTGTGTCTTTTGTATGTAGGTTGTAACACAGAGGTTTGGCCTGCCTTGGATCTGAGTAAACAAATGCCAATGTTGCACAAACACACACACACACACACACACACACACACACACACACACACACACACACAGCAAATCTGCATTTATTTGTCCCACAAGTGGAAAATCTGCATTGTCATTGCAAAAAAGTGGACAAAGCACGGTATAGAAAGTGCACTATACAAACAATCTGGAAACATAAATATGGACACGTGTATTCAAAAATATTGGTGTATGTATACACACACACACACACACACATATCTATCTATCTATCTATCTATCTATCTATCTATCTATCTATCTATGTGTGTGTGTGTGTGTGTACATATATATATATATATATATATATATATATATATACATGTAATTGCCAACTGCAGGCAGTCTTTATCTTTCAAGCTCAGGCCTCAGGCCTGGGAGCTTGAGTGTTTTGTGCAGTTCCTTTGGGGTGGTTGTAGCTCAGGCGGTAGAGCAGGTCAGCTACTAACCGGAAGGTTGGTGGTTTTATCCTAGTCTGCATGCCAAATATCCTTGGGCAAGATACTAACTCCATGTTGCTCTCCGATGCAGCCATCCGAGTGTGAATGTGTATGAATGTTAGATAGGGAGCACTTAACAGCTTAGAAAGGGTGCTTGTGTGAATGGGAGTGATTGGGTGAATGAATTAGTTATATAAAGCACTTTGAGTGGAAAAGCGCTATATAAGAACCAGTCCATTTACCATTTACTTTGTCTAGCTCTTCTGGAGCTCTTCTGGATAGAGGTGTTGGATATCATTTCTAGTATCTGGTGGAGCCACGGACCTAGCTTAAGGTTCCAGCTGTTCACTATTCTCACCACCTTTCCTCAACACCTGATGCAGACCTTGCTAATCGGGCGATGCCTGAGTTTGTATGCAGGTATATGTATATAGGTTGATGTCACCAGTGTAGACGAGGCGACTGACAACTGCTCCACTTCATAGTCAGTAGCCCGTCTTGTTAATGATCTCCTCTGTAGAACCTGCAGTTGATGGTGACTGTTCTCCTGGCTTTAAATTAACCTCTAGTGTTGTTCCCCACACCCCCCACTAATTTGTGATGAAGGCTCTTTCAGTCCTGTTGACCTTGTACAGTTCGAGGCATTCCAGGATCCATGTCAGCGACATTGACTCACAGACAATGTTCCCTCTAATTTTTCATGTGTCCGAGCAAACACACAAACTCCCTGAGCGGACCCTTGGACCACTGTGAGCAACAGCAGACATGTGCACTGTGGTCACGCCAGCATTGAATCCATCCAAGTTTATTACAGCGGTTCCCAAACCTTTTTTTGCTAGGCCCCCTTTGTTTTACAAGAAAATCTTTGTGCTATCAATACATTTTTCAAAAAATGCTTCTTTGTGCAAAATGGGTTTAAAAATATAAACTGCTGTGGGATAATATTTGTCTGTGATTTGGACAGGGTGAACAAACTGTGGAAGGATCAGCCTGATATTATTTGTATGCCACTGTAACTTTATATGTATAAAGAGTTAACATTGCCAAAATTTCATTATAGGAAGTGTTTGTAAACTAAAAATCAAGAATGTGGGATAATATTTGTCTGTGATTTGGACAGCCCAGCACGTGCTCCCGATGCAGGGGAAGCAAATTCTGTCGGGGATACCTACCTACCTTGCTACCTTGTGCAGTTGAAGCTGAAGGCAAGAAATGCTTCATTATATTTTCTAGTATTTGGCTTGGAAGGAAGTAGATTTGGAAGCATATTTGGCGATGCTTCATCCTCTGCAGTGTCCAAGTATTTATTTTTTTTTGTTATTCAGAGAGAGTCACACAGCTGAACAACTGATGCGCATATTTAAAGATACAGGGATTGAATAAAGAGCATTGTTGTGGAATAAATTACATTGAAAAATAATCACTGCCCTGTGTTAGAGAGTGACTTATGATGAGGTATTAATTGGGTAACAGCTTTTCACATAGTGCTGTGACCAGGGTGAAATCCATTATAAAGTAACTGTAAACAGTAGAACCATTAACATGAATATTATGGTTCTTCTCTGATCAAAACTCAAGTCAGCTGTGTGACCTCATATAAAATGATAAACAGAAACACATCACTGGATGTGACCTTCATGAACTTTTCAAAGAGACTTTATATGTCTGACCCATTATCTATATATATATTAGAGCAGTCTAAGCACAGATGTGGAAAACCACTGTTAGACCTACTCTATACTAATGTACTTACTGACACCTAAGGCAGGATTCATACAACCACACTTTCATTATTTATTCTCTTAAACACTTTCTTTTTTCACATTTTGAGGTTGTGTAATTTCTGTAAAGAATATGTGTAATGGTTCAACAGATTGTTATTTAAATGTCCATAATAATCACATGATCATTATTGTGCATCCTACAATTCAAGATTTAGAGCTGTGTGTTTGTATGAATTCAGCTTGCTATTCTTATAGACTAAAATTATATTAATCCACTATTTACCCAAACAAGTTACATTTTTTGGGTAAATAGATTGGGTTTGTTATAAAAAATAATTATTCAACAATAAAAAATACAAAAAAAAACCCAATATATTTGCACATTAAACCAAAGTTCAGTTTCATATGTCTGATATTGTTTGTTAAATCTGGTGACACAAACAGAGTCAAAAATTCATTGTTGGTGTGACATGTGCTCCTTTTTACCTTTGACCAATGATGTGCTGCTTACTGGGACCAGTTTAGTCCAAATCCAAAATCCAAATCTAAAAGGAAAAAAACTGAAAAGCTCTGTATGAAGTTCAGCCATGATTTGGTGAAATGATTAAAAACATTGCAAAAATGTTCTTCATTGAAACTACAGCTTTCTGTATTGTCAGACCCTGGGTTTTGTGAATTGTGCAGGCAAATGCTAGCTTTACAGGAAACTGTCTGTGTACCGCTGATTTAAACTTCAGACTCTCCTCTGCTCTCTCAATATAAACCAGATCATCAGATGCTGCATTAGCACTGCGGTTTATTCTCATAGACTGCTGGTTGTCCATTCTGAGCCCCAGTTTAATTATGCGTCCATCATTTTCAGATCTTACAACCTTTACCAGTATACCAAAACACTGTTGACCAAACCATTTAGTGTATCTAGGTCTCTGGTCAGCATCACTCGAGCTCCTTCGGCAACGTTCAGGGTGTCGGGTAAATCATTTCGCCCACCTGTAAATGGTTTGTCTCTTCGTAACATTCTGCCTGTGCGTTTATCCTTCTGGAAATTGTCTGCATTAATGATTTTAATGTTTGAATGAAGCTTCTTGAGCATATCTGTGTTGTGGGATTCCACATTCTTGTTGGTGGCATATATGTGTAACACCTCGATTGGACATTCCTCTGGTACAGTCACGGCCTGTGACAACAAATCTCTGTCGCACTGAGAAAGCTCATCAGTCTTTTTCTTTACTCTAATCCTGTTCAACATCTCTGCAAAGACAACATCATCTTCCTGACGCGTGAGCTCAGTTAGAGTGATCATCTGAAAATGTTTCTGCCATAGGTCAATGACTTCTGGATCATGAACGCAGAGAGGTTTAGACTGTCGCACTGGTGGCACCTGGCAAGAATCTCCAACAGCTAAAACTGACATTCCACCAAAAGGTCTCTGAGTGCCTTTGATTTGTTTCAGTCTTGCATCCACATAAGCAAAAAGGGGTTTTGAAACAATTGTATAATCATCAGTAACAATTATTTCAGCATTCATAAGCTCAGATCTGACTTCATCCAGTCGATTACCAAGTCCTTGAATTGGTGGTTTCAGACTTCTGGGTAGTTTGAGTAGGGAATGTAACGTAGAGCCATTGATAGAAAAAGCTGCTGTCCCGGTAAATGAAGTCAGTAAAACAGTTGGATTTGATATGTCAGCTTCTTCTGCATTAGTAGGCAGTCTGCTAAGGATCTTTGATGCTTCAGAGTGAATACATTTAATCAGATGTGACCTTCCAGTTCCTGTACCACTGTTTACATTGAACCCAGATCCATTTTTCTTCTAACCACAAACACGCTGAATACACCAGTCTCTTATAGCATAGAACACACAGGCCTGCTTCTGGTTCAGATTCTGATACATTACGCATTTCTTTCCTGTTTATTATGTTTCAACAGTTTATGTGAGAGTTCCTGTGTTGTCTTAGTAAAACAGGAGGCAGTGTTTGAATCATTCTGAGGAACACATATCACATGAACACATGACCTCAGCTTTTTCAATCAATGGCTCTACGTTACATTCCCTTCCCATTCGTTCCACTTCTCACGTGTACAGCACTTTGTATTGGTCTTTCACGTAGAATTCCAATAAAATTGATTCATGTTTGTGGCTGTAATGTGACAAAATGTGGAAAAGTTCAGGGGGGGCGAATACTTTTGCAAGCCACTGTATTTTAATGTGAGGGTTATGTACTTTCAGTTCACTGAGCCAATGAAACCTGAAAACAAAGCCTGTGTGTGAACACAACACTGAAACTGAGACTGTGTGTGCTGTTCATGAAGGAGTTGTGTCCTGTGCTGTTTGAGTGCCAGCTTTGTTGTTGTTACAGGATGGGAGGATGAGGATGTGTTAATAGTACGACACACAGAAGAGCCACCTGGAGGGCATAAGAAGGTCACAGATGAAGGTGGGCGTGCGTACAGGAGCAAGTCCTGGAAAGTTGCGAAAAATATATTTTAAAAAGGATTTTAGACGGACAGGAAGTGATAATTATGAACTCAAAGCTGTGCAGTTGCATTTACTATGCATTACTTCCTTACTCATATCAAAACAACGAGTAAGGAGAGCTCCCTTATGTGACTTATTTGGGAACACTGAATGTGATGATTAACATTTTGAATATTTCCAGAACATAACCTCTTCGTGATAAAGAAGGTAAAATTAACTGGGCCTCGGCTGAACTCACTTTAGCTTTGCTTTTTGTTCTTTTTAATATTGTACAACATTGTTTTTGTCTGACTTTATATATACTGATAGCTCTTCTGAAAGTAAATGTACCGGCCACTTTATTAGGTACATATTGGTCCTGTGTACTCTTGTATATATGTTGCATGGATGCAGTCTTGTCTAATCAGTGGTTGGGAGTGAAATTCTCCCCATCATGTAGGCACCAGTTTGGTAATGAAGTGTGTCGTGGCCTTGAGCAAAGCTTACAGTTAGAGTTTATGAAGACAGAAAAACAACTACAACTTTGCACAAGAAAGTTACAAATATATATCAATAGTACACAGAGGTTAGAGGAGGTGAAACACAAGTTTTTTCATCACATTTGTCATTCCCCTTCATCAAGACCAGGTATTTAAGGAGCAGCTGTGGCAGCAGTTCTCTTCCTGATCATTGTCTCCTCTACAGCATTAACTCATGCACACATCCCTGTGCTGATTATCACTTTGTGAGTCTGACACAGAAAGCAAATAAGTTATTTTGTCCTGACTTAATGCCCCTTAAAACTCGCCTATTTCAGACTTACAGTTTAATACTATACAATATAGCAAATCTCCAACTGGACAGTGTTAAATAACATTATTTCCTTTTTAACTTGAAGCTTTGAAAATCTTTTTGCATTGGGACAGAAATTATTATGACAAAGACTCTTTTAAAGATACATAGATACAAGCTCATGTTATTCATCTGAAGAAACAGACACATAGAATGAGTGTGATAAAGGACATAGTGTGTTGTTACACTGGTAATGCCAGCAGAGGCAGTATCGGTTCTGTAAGAAAGTGGAAGAAGGGAGCGTCCTGCAGGAGGCAGTGAACGGACACTGATGTTATAAACATGTGGCTAAGAGAAGGTTCAGTAAACACGTAGCAACGATATTCCTGTGTGAGGCTCAGTCATTTCATTTTTATTTTTTGAAGATGCAACATCCTAAAGGTGTATATAGAAAACATGTTGATCCCGAAGCATTTACTGAAGCTTCTGAGCTATTTGTGTAATCTTCTCCTGAAGTTCTCGGGTAGATTTGGCCCTTCGATTAGGAATTTAACATCTCGTACAAAGTTAAAGACTTTTATTTGAGTTTGGTAGAATTCTATTTCAAAGAAAAACAAGACTCTCTGCTAAGTTGATGACATCACATTTTACATTCTAAGTGGATGACATCACGCTCCATTTGCCCTCCATGACATCACACTCCAGATCAAAGGATCAAAAGGAAATTGAGCAATAACATTCTCTCAAAAGTCCTTAAGTAGGACACCAGCGTGCACTCAGTATGTCTCAGAACTGTGCAACTGTATAGGAACACACCACGAGCCAACCTCTAGACAAAGATTTGACACGTTCAGTGTATGCAACAAAATACAAACCCAAACCCCGATCGAATAGAAAAAACATCATTCGACACTGTAAGACAAAAGACAAGAGAAATGCAAGATATGCAGCAAAACCTTGATCCCCAGGAAGGGACCTCATCGGCTGCTGTTCACCCTAAGCAGCAAAACCCAAACCCAAGAGGGAAAAACAAGGCACCAAATGGGGGGACTCCATCTGATGCTGCCAAACAAAAGGGTGCAAACAAGAAGAAGATGCAGAAAAATGCAAACCCAAACCCCAGAGCCAGAAACCCTGGACCAAATGGAGGGCCTTGGCCACATCAGCCCAATGCCCACTTTAAACCCAATAATGGGCCTGGGCAACATTGGCAAAATCCACAGTTTTTGCCAAAACAAGGGCCTTGGCCACATCAGCCCAATGCCCACTTTAAACCCAATAATGGGCCTGGGCAACATTGGCAAAATCCACAGTTTTTGCCAAAACAAGGGCCTTGGCCACATCAGCCCAATGCCCACTTTAAACCCAATAATGGGCCTGGGCAACACTGGCAAAATCCACGGTTTTTGCCAAAACAAGGGCCTGTGCCACATCAGCCCCATCCTGACCATAACACCAACGATGGGCCATCTCAGCCACAGCCTCACTTAACACCAAAGGATGGCAGTCGTCCATACAAAGAGACTGATGAACTGGGTGCTCTGAGATTCCACCTGCAGGAGGCTCAGAACATGTGCAAAACCAATCTTTACAAAATGACAGCTGCAAACCACAAAGCTGCTGCAGCTAAAACACAGAATGATTGGCTTCGCCTGCAGCTACAGTGCTGCAGAGAAAATGCTCAAAAAACCATCCTTGAGCTCCAAAAACAGCTGGAAGAGGCTCGTAGAAAGACACCCGAGGAGAACTTCACCCCTGAGGTGAGTGAGGCTCCTGTTGAAGACAGCAACACAGCTGTCACAGCTGCAGAGCTGAGTGTGGACGCTTCAACACAAACTGCAGAAGCTCCACACACAGACTCTACAGATGTGAAAACCGATCGAGAAGCTGAGTTGGAGATCCAGTGCAAACAACAGCAAGAAGAGATCGAACAACTCCGTGAGCAGCTCCTCAAAACTCAAAAGAATCTAGAAGAGGAAGTTGCAAAGCGTGAAGATCAGGAACAAAGAGCCAACTGTGAGCTCGCTGAGCTGAAAGACAAACTCAGCACCAGTGAGGCTCTTTGTGAAAAAAATGATTTGAAGGCGCAAAACTTAAAAGAAGAGCTGGAGAAAACCAAAGCTTCCCACCTGGAAATCGTGGAGAAGCAAAACCTGGGGAACACAACAATCTGCAACCAACTCGGGCAACCAGAGGAAGAAAAGATCACACTTCAGGAGTTTTTGCAGTATCTGCAAGAGACAATGGAAAAGCAAGAAGACCAGTCCAACATTGCCAGTCCTGAAAATTCTCCAGCCCAAAACGAGACACTCCAGGAGAATCAGCCAGAAAAAGAGGAGGCCAGCGCTACCAAACCAGAAAGTCCAGAGGCCCGAGAAGACAAAGTGCCAAAAGAAAAACCAAAAAAGAAAAAGCAGCGCAGTTGGTTTTGGAGACTATTCACTTAAGTGACTTCCACTCCGTCTCCTATAAAATCACAGTAATATACAACTAAATATTAACAGTCACTTCCAGTGCCTAAACATCCATTTAAAAGCATATTTGCTTTAATATTTAGTTGTGTATAACTTTGTCATCGGTTCCACCCCCCCCCCAACCGGTCGCGGCAGATGGCCGCCCCTCCCTGAGCCTGGTTCTGCCGGAGGTTTCTACCTTTTGAAAGGTAGTTTTTCCTCCCCACTGTCGCCAAGTGCTTGCTCATAGGGGATTGTTGGGTTTTTTCTTTAGTTCAGTTCAATTCAACTCATTTGTATGTAAATACTGTTGGATTGAATTGAACTGAACTAAAGAAGATTTTTAGGAGACGGAGTAGTCACTGAGTGAACCAGGGTATTATAACATCTTACCCATAAAAAAAATTACAATCCAAA
This sequence comes from Pelmatolapia mariae, assembly GCF_036321145.2. Taxonomy (NCBI): domain Eukaryota; kingdom Metazoa; phylum Chordata; class Actinopteri; order Cichliformes; family Cichlidae; genus Pelmatolapia; species Pelmatolapia mariae. Next base: position 11,920,915 of record NC_086232.1, on the reverse strand, counting down.
AAATTAAATAAACAATTGGATTTAACAAAACATCTGAAGTGTGAACATTTTGTCTCATTTAAAACATATGAAAATGTCCAATTATAACAACCTAACAGCAGAAATAAAAACGTTTACATCCTGGTTGAAAACATTGTTCTGTGAATGATATCCACTGTGTCTGTGTTGTTGATGCCTTTTGGGGGAAAAAAAAGTCTAAAGTATTGTAGTTGAGTACAGCTCCAGGTTTTGTACAGAGTACTTTCCATTTGCTCTAACTTTACTCTGCTATCTCATCAATAAAAGGGAAGAGGTATACCTAGCTGTGTGGTGCGCTGACAAGAACCTGCTCCTGAATACCTGAATAATATAGAATAGTCATTTGTCTGTGGAAAGAGATTTCTTTAAAGCTCTGGACCTGCACTCAACAATATTTATCAAAGTCCTGCAACTCTAGAAAATGAGCAGAAAGACGTTGATGGAGTGGTAAGTATTAGTATATTAGTAATCTTTGGCGTCATTTTGTTACGGTCCTAGCAGGGCCTCCTCCTGAAGTCGCCTGTGTGGACGTGTCCTACCGTCTCTCCTGCCTCAGGTGCCACCTTTTTCTTTTGTACAGCTGACTCCCATCAGCAGTTAAAGGTATTTAAGGCCAGAGAAAGGTGAGCTCTGGTGCCAGAGATCCATGTTGGTGGTTGCAGCTAGTGAGCTGTGTTTGTTTGGAGGTTGTTTACTGCTGCTCTGTGGAGTGTTTGCTGACTAAACTCTTTTTTACTTATTTTTCAGTTTACTGACCGACGCCTGAGTTTTTTTTTTGTTTATTTCTTTAAATGGTAATAGCAGCTTGTCCGTCTCTTTTAGTTGAGCTATTAATAGAAACTGTAATAAAACTCTTTAATTTAAACATTTTGCCTGTCTCCTTTTTCTGACCCAGACACTTTTTGTTACTTCTCCTCATCCCCTAGACCGTTTTAGGGGAACGTAACACATTTATATGAATCTTGCCGAAGTTTAATTCTACTTTAGACTAACCTGTTTTACTTTTCATTTGATTTGCACTTTTGCTTGGCAAAATTGTTTCTTTACTGATGTTTTCCTGTCTTCTGATCATCTGAAAGGTATATACACACCATGTAATTAAAATAAAATAACAAATTCATTTTACACAGAGAGAAGGCATCCAGAATGAAAAGTTAATAGCTATGTTTGCATAACCCTTTATTAAAATATGCTTTCATGATATTATTGTTTGTTGCACGGTGGTCAGAGCTATCAGTGGCTGATGAGTGGGACATGAAATGTCACCTCTCGGGACACTGGGGAGGGAGCCTGAGTTAGTGTCTTGGGTTGAGAGATACTGACCTCAATAAACAGCTTGGGTATCTGCGGCTGTATGGTCTGGACACTCAGGTGAGGAGAGGAGCTGAGCTGGAGACATCTGACAGAGGCCCCGGTTCAGATCTTAAACTCCCAGTTTGAAGTGAAGACAGAGCTGAGTGTAAAAGCAAAGATCTCAATTTACTGTCTGAGCTACGTCCCTGTCTTCACCTATGGTCATAAGCTTGATTTAAAGATTGAAAGAACGAGATCACAGATACAAGCAGCAGAAATAAACTTCCCCTGTCAATCTTTTCTGTTCTGCGAGAGCAGACGTTTTTTTTTAAGTAGAGCAAATATAACTGTGCTTTAAAGAATATGATTGTTTCCTTGCATGACACATGGAGATGAGTTCTCGGTCACAAATGGTGTGGTCACCTGCAGGTTGAAGGTCATTGCAACTCCAACCCACATCCACTGCTAAAAAAAAAAGTTAGGACAACATTAAAGACTTTGTTCAGGTAATTGCATTTGGATCACCTAAATCATGCCTGGACTGACAAACAAATCATCCTTATAGGTGTTACAACATGCCAAACTTCTGTTGTTGAATCCAGCAACCAGCAATGACACTGGAATGTCATTCCTACCGGAGAATTGTAGTCTGATTGCATTACCAGAAAGCAACCATTTCAAGCACTGAGGACAGCTATAGTACTAGTACCTTGGAATCACACAGGCAAATGGCAACCATGAAGAGGCCGCTTGGCAAGCTGCAACCACCAAACACCTGCAGAGAGTAAGGCGACTTCTGAGGAGTCAGCCAAATGGGGTGGACAAGATCCAGGGCAACATCTACACCCTGCTGTTGGTCAGATACCCTGCTGGGACAAGAAGCTGGCCAAAGGAAGCAATAGAAGCCACTGACATCAATACAAGAAAGCTCCTTATCATGCATAGAGGGTTTCAAAGCAATAAACAGCCAAGTTTAATAAGGGTGCAGGCTGACTGAGATGAACTGAAACAACAACAAAGCAGTTCGGTCAATATTCAGATATTTTATTCCCATACCATTTATACTTCAGGATTAAGCCAAATACAAAAAAATAAAAATACAAAATAATTTGTTCCTTCTGTCCGTGTTGTGCAGATAGCAGCAGGGCTTCTGTTCCTTTATCTTTCATGTAGATGATTCATTCAAATACATCTTTCATGTCAGTTTTAAGATTTCATATTAATATCATATTTTATCAACAGACATGAGGCTAAATATTGCGTTTCAAGTCAGTTTAAATAACTCAGAAAGGCATTAGATTACTACGGAAGGAAGAAAAGGTACAAATGTGGGTTCCACACATAAGGCAGAACTGGTTCAACATCACCACCATCTCAGCTGCACCTGAGAATACTGCTGATGCTCTGGTGGCAACTCAGGGTCCCTTTTATCACACAGCTTAATGGAAAAATTCAATGACTCGGGTGTATTTGTAAGTGTGTGTCTGAAGTGAATGTGATGAACAAGTGAAGAAAAAAGGGAAGGAAACACTCCAGACTTACCTCAACAAATCCAGAGGTAGATTAACCCACAGTGTAGGGGGAGTGGAAACTTACATGACACTGTATCAGTCAGTTTACATTTCCCCAGTACAACCTCAACTTCTTCATTGGTTCATATGTTAGAAGTAAACCTGATCAACCACAACAGGATCAGTGCGAAGGTCACATGATGCTACATAAAACACCTTTGAACAGGCTTTAGTAGGTCAGCTGTTTCCTGGGTTAGCTTTCCACATATTTAATACTTTTGTACTCATACTCAAACTGATTCATTCAGTTTGAAAACAGAGCACAACAACACAGACATTACAGTTTTTAGTCAGACATACAGCTCAGTAATCTCACTGCTCCATTCAAACACTCTTCACAGCCTCCATTTGTGATTTTCTTGTGCTTTTAGTTGTTCAGTAGTAATTTTGCCAGAGACTGGAGGACCTCCCTCTTCTCATACAGATACATCTGGGTCTCCCACAGCATGTCCACCAGGGCTGCGTCGCTCACCTCATCCAGCATCACCTCCTGAGATAGTTGGGGGCTCAATCTGCACACAATGCAATGGACACAGTGATTAATAAACAAAATAATGATAACTAACTGTGCAGAGAGACATACTAAAGATAGTAAAGACAAAATGTAAAAAAGGTTCAATAAAAACACCAGAAAAAAAATCACCATTACTGCTGAAGAGCTTTTGGAGCTACGTTCATGCTTCTTTTCCACTGTAGGCTTGCTTACAAGACAATGCTGAACCACATGTTACAACAGAAAAAGAGTGTGTGTGCTAAACTGACTGACTGCAGTGCAAACCTGTTATTTGGTGCTTTATGAGTTTCTAACAGAAGTGAAACTACAGCATTTGGTCTCAGGTTCTCACGTGAGTACAGTGAAAAAGACGAGATGTAACATAACCTCATGACCTTGTGACACTTTAGGGTCCTTTTTATCACACAACTTAACGGAAACACTGACATCAAAATGTATATGTATGGACTGATATCACATTTATAAACACAAACATCTATATATTTATAGATGCATGTCTTCCTGATGTCCCCAAAATACAGATTCTTCTGAGATTCTTCACAGAGAAACTATTAGAGAAATAAAAGAGAAATGCACAAACGTGTCTGCAAATGAAAAAGCTCAAATTTTGCTGCAATGAAAATGTAAATTAGGTACATCAAGTGAAAAAAAGGTTTCAAAATTAGAACTAGATTTTATTAAATAGTCAATTTCAGCTTTCAAAGGTTAGTTTACAAGGCGATGGCACAACTCTATCTAATAGACTTCAACTTGCTTATGTAAATAGAGAATTTCCTTCACACACTAAGGTTAAATATGGAGTTGCACAGGGTTCTCTGCAGGGATCAGTTCTATTTATATTCTACATGCTTCTCTTAGGCAGGCATGTTATATATATTTCTATTGCTATTTAAATGATGTGCACCTTTATCTATCCATGAAGCTAAAAGACACAGCAGTTAGTTCCACAGTGCTTCTTTTACCTCGTCTTCCTCCCCTCACCCTCAACCGCATATAGCCGCCCCTCTCCCTGAGCCTGGAGATTTCTTCCTGTTAAAAGGGAGTTTTTCTTCCCACTGTCACCAAGTGCTTGCTCATAGGGAGTCATCTGATTGTTGCGGTTTTCTCTCTATTACTGTAAAGTAATTTACCTTAAAATATAAAGTGCCTTGAGGTGGCTTGTGATTTGATGCTTAATTAAAACCAAACTGAATTGAAATGTCATAACTACATCCATGTAAAGTAATCAATAATGTGACCAAACTGCAGTCATGTCATATATAGGTTGGTCATAAATGTCCTACTTCTAGATAACTGACATGCTGCAGATTTGATCACTGTGACAGTTCACATGTAATGTACATGTGAATCAGTTTATACAACTGTCTGCATTTAATCAATAGTTATTATTAATCTCTGGCTCTCTTCCACAGCATGTCGTTGTCCTGTCTCGTCCGCTCAGCCCCAACCGGTCACCGAAGATGGCCGCCCCTATGTGAGCCCGACTTTAGTGCAGGTTTCTTCCTGCTTGCTCACAGAGGGGTCATATGATTGTTGGGCTTTTCTCTATTTTCTGTATTATTGTAAGGTCTTTGCGTTACAATATAAATTGCCTTGAGATAACTGTTTTTGTGATTTGGCACCATTTAAATAAAACTGAATTAAATTGAAGTAAACAATCAGTCTTACAAGAACCAAAACTAACACGTGTGTCGTTTCTGACCTGTGGTAAATGGTGTCGATCATTTCACACCACGCTCTGGCCCTGTCCACTGCACAGCCATCAGAGTCTGTACACTGTGCAGTAAGAGAGACATTTTTATAATGAGCAAGACAAACATGCTTTAACAAATGCTTTTGTTATTAGAACACCAATACATGCACAAAGGTCAAATGGAATAAAAACAAATAACAGATTAAGTAAAAAATAAATAATCAGGGCACATTACAAGAATGGCCAGAGTTAACCACACAGACAGAAACTGAAAAAAATGATGTACTCACACAGTCCACCAGCATTTTGCCCAGCTCTTTTGCTCCTACAAAGGTCTTGGCCAGCTCCAGTGGGTTGGAGGGTCGGAACACATCCACAGAGCTCACCACCACCTGAGGTGGTTTACCTGGAGACACACAGGAGCACATGTACAAAATGATAAAGGGGAGGGGGACTTCAATTAGAGACACTGAACTCAAGCTAATTATTCACAATGTGATAGGTATGTATTCCTGTGTAGCTCTGTATTCATCCACACTGCTCTGTGTGGATGAATACATGCAAATTACTGTTTGTTTGGTTTTTTTGTTATCATTTACACAAACTGTCGAGTCGTCAGATAGCGTCTAAATATAGATTAAATGCCAAGACAACTGATATATACACCCACTGGCCACTTAATCAAGTACACCTGTTCAACTGCATGTTAACACAAATATCTAAATCAGTCAATCACATGGCAGCGATTCAGTGCATTTAGACATGATCAAGATGAACTGCTGAAAACCAAACTGAGCATCAGAATGAGGAACAAACTTTATTTGAGTGACACAGATGTTGGTGCCAGACAGGCTGCTCTGACTATTTCAGAAGCTGTTGATCTGCTGGGATTTTCCCACACAACCGTCTCTAAGGTTTACAAGAGAATGGACAACTAAAGATCAACTAAGGTAATTAAGAGCATCTCTGAATATAAAACATGTCAAACACATGGCCTAAAGCAGCAGAAGACCACACCAGGTGTCCTTCTATCAGTTAAGAACAGAACACTGAGGCTACATATCACCAAAAATTGACAACAGAAGATTAGAAAAACAGTACCTGGTCTGATAAGTTTCAATTTCTGCTGCAACATTTAGAGTGTTGGGTCAGAATCTGGCATAAAAAACACAAACGTCTGCACTGCTACTGGTGGTGTAATGGTGTAGAGGATACTTTCCTGGTACTCTTGGGCCCCTTAGTGCTAAATGACATCATTTAAACACCACAGTTACCTGACTGTTATTGCTATGTCTATATTGTATGTCTATGTGGTCCTTTATGACCCCACTGTACCAATCTTTTGAAGGCTGTGTCCAGCAGGATAATGTGCCATGTCTGGTTCCTTGAACATGACATCATTTATGTGCATCCAACCAATCTGCAGCAACTCTGTGATATCACGTCAATATGGACCCAAATCTCTGAGGAATCATTTCAGCACCTTGTTGAATTTGTGCCACACAGAATTAGGGCAGGTCTAAAAGCAAAACAGAGCCCGACCCAGTACTAGCGATATGTACCTAATAAAGTGGCCAGTGTGTGTATATATCAGTTTACTTTGCATTTAATGTAAATTAAAGACACAGAAGAAGAGATATGACTCACATAATTAAACAATTTGACACACAATTACTTGGCTCACCTGTTCCAAGAGAGACCACTATACCCAGCTTCTTTATGTCCTTCTCACGGCCCTAAGAGAGACACGTGCAGAGAAGAAGTCATGAACAAATCCATGTGGCTTAACGTCCATTAAGTGCATAAAGGAAGGAAAGTGAATAGAGCTCCGGTTGCCTACCTCTGCTTTTAAGGCCTTATTGTACTGATGGACTTCTGTCATGGCATCTAGTGTCGGGTTATTGGCCAGCAGCCCTCCATCCAGAAAGCGCCCCATTGGTCGGAAGTAGGTGGGAGCAGCGCCGCTGGAGCGAGCAGCTCGCCATACAAGTTGTTCTGATATGAACACAAGGATATAATTAAGAAAGTAATGCATAGTAAATGCAATTACACTGTTTTGAGTTCATAATTATCACTTCCTGTCTGTCTGAAAACTTTTTTTTTTTTTTTTTTTAATTCTTTTTCACGACTTTCCAGGACTTGGTCCTGTACGTATACACACACCTTCATCTGTCACCTTCCTTATCTTTCTGGGTGGCTCTTCTGTGTATCCTACTATCAACACATCTTCATCCTCCCAGCCTGTAACAACAACACGGCTGGGACTCAAACAGCACAGGACACGACTCCTTCATGAACAGCACACACAGTCTCAGTTTCAGTGTTGTGTTCACACACAGGCTTAGTTTTCAGGTTTTATTGCCTCAGTGAAGTGAAAGTACATAACCCTCACATTAAAATATGAGTGCTGAAAATTCCTTTGGTGCCATCCAGTGGTATGTTGAGTGCACTTCATTATCCCATTTAATACATTTGACATTTGAGGGCTGGTGCTGTAGCCTGACAAACACAGGTGATATCTGACGTACCTTGTGGGATGGTGAGAGGCTTGAATGTGGCAGTGGTGGTGTATGGGGCCTCTCTGGAGACGGATGGAGGGTCATAGTTCCTGAATATATGAAGCTCGCCTGGATGTCTGTCTGCCAGAACACTGGTCACCATTACCCTGTAAAGAAAGAAAGAAGGGAAAAGTCATGATGTCATACTAAACATTCAACTGTTCTCCTTAAACACCTGAAAATTTGAACAGCAGCATTTCAACCAAATTACAAAAATATTTTTAAAAACAATCTGGCTTCAGATGTATTATTTTAGTGTTTACACAGCCATGCTACACATATCTAAGCAACTCAGTACCTTTTGTAAACTTCTCAGGAACTAAACCTCAGAAAAAAATTAGGTGACTCAATTTAACACATCAGGGTAAAACCAGCTCAAAGTTTTAAAAACTGACCAATCACAGCAAAAGAGTGGAATATTTAAAGCTTTTATATGACACTGTTAGCACCAGCAGAAACTAGGGCGACTAAATTCTTAGTCGACTAAATAAGAAAAATTTTTGGCTAATCGATTAGTATAAAACCTAAGAAACACTGAAGTCTGAAGTTAAATCTGAGGATCGTTTACTAGATAATTGTCAAAAACTGTCATTTGAAACCACTAATCACAAAAACCCCCACTAAAAATTAACTGATGTTAACTAGGATATGAAAATTACTACAATAGATCTTCACATATTACTAAAATGCAACAAATTAACAAAAAGAATTATGACTAGAAAGTGTGGTGCATTGTGCCGTGAATAATCAACAATGCATACTGTTCTACATTTCATGACTTCATGACATCTCATTAAAAGATAAAATCAAAAAAAACATTAAAAAAAAACAAAACAAAACAATAAATCATGGATCCATCCACTTTATTCAACCTGTTTGTGAGGAAAGAAGCCAAAGCAGAAAACCCCAGACCTCCTCTCCACAGCCACCTCCTCCAGCTTATCCAGGGAACCGAGATGTTCACAGGCCGGCCTAGAGAGCTAATCTCTCCATGGTGTCCTGGGTCTACACCTGAGCCTCCTCTCGATCATCCATGCTGGACCAGAACACCTTACCCAGGAGGCGACTACTTCAACTGGCTCCTTTCGATGTGGAGGAGAAGCAGCTACTCTGCTCTGAGCCCCTCTGAAATGACTGCACTCCTCACCCTATGCCAAGGAAACGTGCAGCTACTCCTGAGAGAAAGGTGACTTCTGGCACCTTTATCCACGATCTTTCACTTTCAAAACAACAATGACAGACTTAAAAGAAGATCAAGGCTGCATTAACAAATTTCTGGTGCTTTTCTATAGCAATGTAAAGCAATGTGAATTATAATAAAACTTTGTAGGAGTGTAGAGTGGGTTCATGTTAATCAGATTTGACCTCTGACCTCGCCTTCAATGTAAAACTGATGGTTAAAGTGATAATAATTCTATTTAGAGCTATTTAAAACTGTTTCTTTCTGCCATTGTTAGTATTGACAACATATAGTTATATAGGGATTGGTCAATGTTCCCTCTAAGCTGCGCGCATGCGCAATTGCGCACTGCTGGCACGGTCTCTGCGCACAGAAAATCTGTGTTGCGCACAAAAAAAATCTAACCTGAATTGAAATTAAAATAAATACGTTAACAATTCTGTTTTGCAGTGTTAGTCAGTAAGTGACTGGCTGCTCCAGTATGGGATTAGAACGATGCCACCTTATCCCACAGTCCAGCCAATGATGCGATTCACATTCGTATATACGCAGCTAATCAACGTCGTTGACAGGCTATGACAGCGTCCTTATGTGCCGACACCGGTGTTTTAGCGAGCAAAGCGGCGTGGCTGATGTGGAGTGAAGCCACGTTAATGACAATGTGTACAACCATTAGAGCAGGACAGATGGAACAATTGACAGAAAAAGTGTGGACTTTATACCAGTTTTTAAATTGTGTTGATAGACCACGTAAAACCAGAGTTATGATATAAATATTTGCAATGTTTGGTTTTCTTCCTGAATACTGTCGTTGTTTTATATTTACTGCAGGAAGAAACGGTAAAAACAGCGTTTTATAAGGAAAACGCTCGAAAGCGCTCTCCACCTGTGAGCAAAAACAACCCCCCTCCCAACTCCCCCAGCCTTTCCTATTGGTGGAAAAATATACCATGTGGACCACTCAAAAAATGATATGGCAACATGGCATTTAGTTATTTAGGAAGGGGGAAGTTTTAGGAGTGACGGCAGTGTTTTGAGATGTGAGAGATTTGCAACGTTTAGCACAAATCTTGTGTAGTTAGTGTGTAGTGTAGTCAATAGTTTTGTTGTGTGTGTCAGAACAATGAGGCGACTGCTGAATGTTACAGGTGTTACAGGAGTGATACATCTCCTGTTGTCAGGCCTGCAGGTATCAGGCTGTTGTTCTCCTTTATCTCATAGTGGACAGAAATTATTGTTTGGAGTGGCACAAATAATTTGTGTGGCATCAAATTTGATGCAGAACAGCTGATTGTTCTGTAAATAGTTTGAAATGTTTATTTAAAAAACCGCCCTGGCTGCATTTTTAGGTAAACAGCTGCAAAAAACTTGCAAAACTTGCAAAACTCAGTTACTAAGTTAATTATAAAGTAACTATATAATTAATTGCCAAACATTGGTCATTATATACTGTATTTTGCAGACAGAGAGTTACAGGACTCTCTCCCAGACCACAGACTCATAATACAAGTGCTTTATATAAAAAAAAAAATTAAAAAAATAAAGTTGTGTTTTCAAAATTGGAGCTCAAGTTATTTTTACTTCCAATAGTGTTAACATACTACACAGGTCATGAACAAGATTTTTTTAAATTTTCATTGTAAGTGGGCTAAAGCAGTTATTTAAAAGTAGTCTAACATAAATGTAAATGCTGTAATTTGATTATTTTAATAAACCATGTAACTTGGATGGATTAGATGCTGGCGTGACCACAGTGCACACGTCTGCTGTTGCTCACAGTGGTCCAAGGGATCGCTCAGGGAGTTTGTGTGTTCGCTCAGACACATGAAAAATTAGAGGGAACAAATGGTATATGGGGATTGTAAATATCATGTTACTGTTGATCTCTGACGTCTTCTTCAAGGTCAGATAAGTTCAAACTTTCATAAAATGTCAATTTTCTTAAAATGGTGTTTAAAATTCTGCTGCCTTCATTTGTATTGGCATTACTTAGGAAAGGATACTGCTATATGGGGATTCTAAATATCACATTATAGTCAGCATTTAAACATCATGTCACATTTGACCTCTGACCTCACTTTTACGTATCACATCTGCCTTTGTTTCACTTTGTTTCACACGATGAAGAATGAGCTGCTAGTTGGTTAGAAATAAACTGCATTATAATATTATATAAAAAGCTCAAGTTATTTCAATTATTTACAAATCAATACCTATTAACTATTACCTACTTGTACACAATGTTTATGTAGAAAATACATTACTTTTCGCTTAAAAGTAAATACTGCCCAGATTGGTGGAGGTTTGCAATTCATTTTTTGCATTTTTCTGCCTATTATCACATGCAGACATCTACCTGGGGAACTTTATGTCAGTCATCTTGGTGTTTTCTCCAAACTCTGTTTTGAGGAAGTCCTCTAGCGGTGCTGATTCATAGGGTCTTGATCCTTTGAACACCTGCTCCTTCATCCTAAAGTACAGGCAGCGCAGGTACTCCATGGATTTACCTACACATAGAAGAAGTGTCATTGTTGTTCTGATGCTATGTGATGAAAACCCTGAGCACTGGAAAAGAGAACACAAACACACCGTGGGTTATAGCCAGAGCCAGGATGCCTCCCGTGCTCGTGCCAGCTACCCAGTCGAAGAGCTCTCTGGTGGGTCTGCCCGCCTCTTTCTCCAGAGCGATCAGCATCTGGATCAGCACCAGGCCTTTAATACCACCACCATCAAGACACAGCAGTCTGTCCATCCTGTTGGATGACCCAGACCAATATGATGAATTTTATCCAGCCAATCACTTGCATATCCAACTTTTTAGATCCTCTGGAACAGAGCAGAATCCTCGAAACAGAGTTTATTGAAAAGAGTCATGTGACCAGCAAAACCAAACATCACAAAACACAGAACAGCAAAATAAAGCAAAGCAAAGTAAACCTGGAGAGAAAGGCCTTTAACGCATGCAGGTCAAAGCTAACAAATGGTAAAGAAATCAAGGAGGGCAGAGGCTTTCAGTGCATACTGAACAATGGCATTACTACACTGTGAAACCTATTATTGTGCAGCACAGAACAGCAGAAGTGCTTTGACCCTGGATTCTTTCTCAAAGTGAGCAGTGGGTGTATCAATTATACACTTTACAATAATATGAATTATTAATATTACATTTGTATCAAAGTGGTTTTAGAAACACTTTCATGGTGAGTTTATGGCCACAGTCACATTGTCAGTGTCAAATGTGTATCTCAAACTGAACACAATATGATTATTTTATACATGATTGTCCCACTTGGAGTTAAATAGACAGTATAGATAAAGCAGAGTATGATTTAGGATAAAGTATGAGGAATATCACATCCACCTGTTACCGTTACATCCACTTTGAAAAAAAGACACATATTTACCTACAGTACAGTAACTATACAGAACTATGATAACTGTAGGTAAAGTCACAACGGCCATGTCTGTCTTATATATTCAGTGTTTGCCTACAACCTTCTGTGTGTGCTTTGATTACGGGTAAGTAGTGGCAATAAGGCATGTGATGTGTAGTGTGCAATCAGAAATGTTTTATACTCACTTTCTCGTTTCCATTTGGGGGCCGTCTATTTCAGATATGCCTCTGCTCATTGCACCCACTGCAGCCCCCACATACAAGATGTCCTCAAATCCTAAAAGCCAATCACAACAGCTGTTGGTACAGGAGCAAAACATGACATCACATTGTGCATAAACTAAACTAAACTAGGAAAAAAACAGGGTCACCAAGATTTTGTGGAGGAAGCATGTACTGGTGGTTTCACTACTGTAAAAACCATCACCACACACACACTCTGCCACAGCCTGCTGCTTTTGGGAAGTGTTGAGGAGCTCATCACACCATGCAGCTCACCCTTTACAGAAAATTTAAATTCTACTGGGTCCTATTTTTTTCACAGCTCATTACCTGCCTTTTAAAAAGATTAAAGAGTAGTCTTTGAAGACTGTTTTTATATCGTTTAACCCCTTAACTGATCCCCTATCATATTATATACATGTGGTTTTTATGAGTTTTTGAGATTTCTACATTACTGTAATTTTTATTCTCCCCAAAGAACCCCTAAAAAAATTGTGCATGACATTTTTAAGGATAAAATTGCAAATAACGCACAATGTAACAAATATGATACAATTAAAAATCAACTATGCTAATTTATATATTTTTTTAAATTTGTCACAAGGCTCAATAAACACTCAATTAAAACAAATTTCTGGCAATTATTTTACGGTTCAGGCTTAAAGGGTTAAATGTCATTTTAACTTTAAATATGAAGGAACACTTGAATCCAGCTCTTACATTACGTTTACAGTGATTTAAGATTATACTAAATTTGATCATTAAATATATAATACAAAAAGAATGATCTATAGCTAAGAAAAATAAGGGTAAAAAATTGACTGACAACACAAACTCGAATATTTCAAGTGACAGAAAAATGGAAATGGGGAACCATGAGGGGGGAGCAGAGGTGAGGGGGTGGTGGTGTTACCTATGCCTTGAGGCTTGACCTTCTTGGAGATGGGAGGAGGAGGAGGACTGCCGGGGGAGGGAGGGAGGCAACGCTGTACTCCTACACTACACAGCAAGTCCAGCAGTATCTTTCTATTAGGACCTTTCATGTTAGCACACGCACACACACACACACACACACAGAGCAGCAGCCAACAAGTTAGACGTGCACACACGCCATAAAGAGGAGAGACGGAGAGAGATGAGAGGAAGAGAGAAAGCAAGAACATAAGCAAGCTGTTAGCAATTATCATGCATTTTCAAAATCAGTAAGTCAATACAAACTCAGTTTACTCCCATTTCTGCTTTGTGAATGGTTTCCTGCACAGTCTCTGTATTTGAAAGCAAACATCCATTAGCTGGCTCAATTTAGCCGTAACATGCTCTGAGCTTTTCTAAGAAATCAGAGTGAAATTTAAAATCTTTGTCTTTGTCTCCAGCTTTCTGCCAAAAAAAAAACTGGGTGATCAGAAAAATAACAGCAATTAAATATGACCTTTACAGTCTGGCACAACAAAGACGTTAAATATCAGTCAACTGTAGCACTGCCCTCTACTGTTTAACAGCTGCATATATCAACAGAAAGAAATTAGAAACTCTTTTTATTTCCTGTGGGATGACTAAGGCTACGTTCACACTGCAGGCGAAAGCGCATCAAATCCGACTTTTTTGACCCTATGCGACCCATATCCGATCATGGTATGAACAGTGTGAACGGCACAAGTCCGATATTTTCAAATCCGATCTGGGTCACTTTCGTATGTGGTACTGAATCCGATACATATCTGATGTTTTAGAAAGCGACTGCTGTTTGAATGGTCATGTCGCATTAAATCCGTCTTTTACGTCACTGACACAAGACAGATGCCAATTATCAGCGCTGGCACCCGATAAGACATCGCGAACGTTTCCTGGCCATCCAGTGTCGATGTTAGTGAAACTGTTGGGAAGACAATGTTGGAGAAACGTGAACATTTTATTTGTACTGTATAATCTGCAGATTCTGACAGAAATCTGCAACTATTCTTTGAAGCACCGCTCCTCTCTAAAACAGCAATAAGGATCATTATTAGGCCACATGTAAATAACAAAATAACTTTACAACTTAAAGCAAAATTGGGAAACGTAAAGTCCGAAACAAGTCTTATATTAAGGGCCATCAGTCAAACAATACTGTTTGGTCTAAACAGGGCGCGTTGTGTGTGACGTCGTCTTTTGCGCATGCGGGCCGCTTTGAGGTTTCACACTAGAGAGCGTTTGCTGTCACATTTTATTTGTAGTGTGAACAAGCAGACAAAAAAATCGGATTTGATCAAAAAATCGGAATTGAGCATTAAGATCTGCAGTGTGAACGTAGTCTTAGAGTTAGTGAGTTTATTTTTATGCTCGTTTCCATTTTCAGCTTCTGTGGACCAAAATCTAACCTAATCTAATCGGATATTTCACTAAAAGGCAGTGAAGCCATAGATGCTGCAATATTGCATACTGCAAAAAAAAGCATGATCAGAAAGTTTAACTGACTATAAGTAATAACTAATATTTTTTCATTGCTTCATAGTGTTAAAGCAATATATCTGTAACAGGAAGTGTTATCATATAATATTAATGCATAATGGCATAAAATAGCAGATTATAAAACCCTTAATTACAGCTCCAACACAACATGCAGACTAATATCATCCACAGTGGACACATGCTTTCAAATCAGACTACATGAGATCAAACAGGGTTGTTAGGTCAGGCACATTAACTCCTAATTTCACTGTTAACACTAACAGTCCAAACTCAGACTTCTATGTTCTTTTTATGTTTAAATGTTTCGCTTTTAACCCCCATCTCACTCTCTCTCTCTCTCTCTCTCTCATTACCTTTGCTGGTGCGTGCAGCGATGAGTCCAGGTGTCTCGCCCAAATCATTGTGAACCTCCACATCTGCACCAAACACTATTAGAGCTTTGATCAACTCTATGTGGTCCATCTGAACAGTCACAACAAATGAGAAGAGTTTTTTTAAGGATATGGAACAAAGGATAACACAAAATACAACCCCAACTCCAAACAAATTGGGATGCTGGGTAAAAAGTAAATAAAAACAGAATGCAATTCTGAGAGGCAGAGCTTCTCAGAGGTGAAGATGGGCAGAAGTTCCCTAATATGGAAAAAATGTGTTTATAGAGGAAATCACTGATTGGGCTCAAGAAGACTTCCAGAAGTTTTTGTTGAAACTATTACATCTGGAAAGGCTCCACGAATGCTGGAAGGTGCTAGCAGGTTTTAGAGCAACATATGCTTCCCTTCAACAAGGCAATACTAAACCACATACTGCAATTATTACAACAGCATGACTTTGTAGGATAAGAGTCCGCTGAGCTGGCCTGCCTGCCTGCAGTCTGCAGGACTGTTGAGCAGCTAGAATCCTAAATCAGACAACAGTTAGGCGTCCAGCAACTGGTCTCCTGAGTCTACGGACATTTACGTACTGCTGTCAAAACAAGAGGGGCTGCTACTCAGTAATGTCGCAACTGTTTTTAAGATGTGTTGCTGCCATCAAATTCAAAATAAGCAAATGTTTTTCTTAAGTTGGCACATTTTTACAGTTTAAACATTTAAGACAAAATTTGTTTCACTGTTCTATTTTGAGTAAAATATGATTATCAGATTTGCGAATCATTACATTTTGTAGTTAGTTACATTTCACACAGCATCGTAATTTTTTTTGCAGTTGTATTTGAACAATCAGTACTTGTTGCAATAGCTTAGCTGGGCTTGTACCCCCATTGTGAAAAACCTCAGTTATGCAGCTCACATTAAAATAATACATATTTTTAAAAATGGAAACATTGTGGCAATTCAGACAGCAGTTCTCTAACCATACATTTATGCAGCGCTTTATGCTATACACACTATTAACCTCACATGGCCAATTTACAATCACTAACTAACCTACAATGCACATCTTTGGTCTGTGGGAGGAAAGCACAGGGGGAATATGTAAACTCCAGATACAAAGGCACCAGCCTGCCAGGACATTTGAACCAGGAATCGTCTTGCTGTGAGGCAGCAGTGCTAACCATGTGCCCACAAACATTTGCTTTTGAATAAGAAATCATCAAAACAGACTGGAAAGAGATTTTGCAGTGTGAACACGCTGGCTGTAACACAGAGCATGACCTCAGTTTTCTTTATGAGTGTTGCAATCTGATTTCAAACATGCTGGGTTTTACAACTCCCGTAATCTCACAGTGTCTTGCAAAGTAACCGTTCTCTTTTTTCCTCATGAACATTTTGCAGATCGTATACAGACCTTCATGGCTAGGTGCAGAGCTGTGTTTCCATCCTGGCCCCTCAGGTTGGCATTCGCTCCGTGGGTGAGCAACACCATAGCCGCCTCAAAGCGACCCTTCTTGGTCAAAATGTGCAGAGCGCTCTCTCCAGTCTTACTCAGGTAGTTCACTTCACAGCCACACTCTAACAGCATGCGACACATCTATCACCCAGACATGAAGACAGAAAGAAACATGAAGTCAAGTCTCCTGCTCCGTGTTAATCCCTCACAGATGTGCTGATTTGAGAGACCAGAGGATGCACAGCCATCACTGGCAGGCAGCTAGATTTACTCAGGATTAAACTCAGTCAAACTTCAATTTGACATGTGAATTTCTATGGGTTTGTTTGAGTGAGTAATGCTAAAACTAAACAAACCATTATGAATTTCTACACAGCACACGACGTAGTGTTTCTAACCTCAGCAGTTTTAGCCCAGTGGAGAGGCGTCCCTCCATACAAAGAGTCCTCTGCCTGGAGCTGGTTTGGATCTGCTTTGAGGATCTCCTCCACACAACTAACAGATGAACACGAAATTAAAACAAGAATATTAAATATGTACTACATTCTTTATTATAGTTTAGAGCAGTCACACATTACAGACAGACAGACAGACTATTTCTAGAGGTCAGTAAAAAAGGAGAACCAGAGAAGCTGTTCCCATTTTCAGTGTTCTTTAGTATCGTGCAGTAAAACACAGACACACTATCAGCAAATTCTGCTAATCTATAGACACAAAAATAACTCATTGTTCCTCCCACTCACCCCTTCTCGCTATATTTCATGGCGCTGTGGATGGGGTAACCTGTACCGCCAATGATGTCACACTTGGCCCCACCTCCTAACAGGGCCTTGACAGCCTCCACTCGGCCTGTACGGCAGGCCACATGGAGCGGCGTCTCTCCGTTCTGGTTGAGTTCGTTCACACCGGAGCATAACCGGGAGCAAAGGACCTGGATGATGAGAGAAAGGTGAGAACGAAAACAGCAGGAAAAGTGAAGCGAGGGAGAAATCATTTTAATGTGCACTTTAGAGGGTCTGAGGTCTGACTCTACCATCTTGCTTTAGCTGAGTCTCACCTGGATGATTACCGTAGAATCCTGCTTGGCAGCGTAGTGGATCGGTGTCTCTCCGTTGTGGTCTTTGATGTCGGTGCGAGCTTGGCTTTCTTCCAAAAGCTCCTTCACACATGTGGCGTCAGCTCGCCCACATGCCAGATGCAGTGGCGTCTGACCTGATGCGTCCCGAGCGTTGATCTGACTGGAGATGTAAAGATTTTGAGCTGATGTTGTGGGAGCTCTGCACCATGAAGCACCACAGAGGCATTCTGTGTGCTTTAGTCAACAAACTTTCCTAAGCTTCTTTTTATTTCCTAAAATCTTCAGTTATAAGTTTTCAAGTCATATCAGTAAAGCGTGAGAGCTGGGCAGGGGGGTTTGTTGTTTTGTTTTTTAAACAGACTTGTGTTATTATTGCTTTGGTCAAGGAAGGACTGCCTTTTCCTGTTTTTCCTCAGCAACTCATTTCCTTATTATGTTATTCTCGTGTCCAGACCGTGTCCATCCATTCTCTCTGCCGCTTATTCTTTTCAGTGTCGCGGGGGTGCTGGAGCCTATCCCAGCTGTCTTAGGGCAAGAGGCAGGGTACGCCCTGGACAGGTCGCCAGTCTGTCGCAGGGCTAACACAGACACACTGACAACCATTCACACTCACATTCACACCTACAGTCCAGATCGTGTCTTTTAAGTTAAACTTCCCAGCAACGCTACTTGTAGAGGATAATTCTGAGGCTGAATCAGAGACTTTTTTTATGAAGCTATTAGAACTAAATATCCACTAGACTAACTGAATCAAGTAGCTTTTAATTTTGGCTCAAAATGACTCAAAAGTCACAATTTTTATTAATAACACAGAAACTTTTGCCAATAAGGGAGCAAACTAAAAAATGCACAAGAAAATCAGTTGTCCCTTCCCACAAAAAACAGTGAAAAAATAAATTACTTGTATCTAATGAGCTATAAGCTTCAATATTACTATAAGTGCTTTGAGGAGGCTTTTCTATAAACCAATTAAATAATCAATACCATCTGTTGCACTGGATTCATTTAGCTGGCACAGACTTCCTGACTTATAAGTCACATCTCTCTTCATTCTGCATTATTAATCCACCTATCCATCAATACCATAAACATGAAGATGCAACTGTGAGACGTACTGCTGTCTGATATTTCACTCACTAAACTGCCAATAAATACAAAATAATCACAGATCACAGAAACCCAAAAAAGAATATCAATTTGGCTTATCTTACCTCTGCACATAGTTATGTTTGAGACACTCTCTCAGGCCTGTTTCAACGGCAATGTGGGCAGAGCTCCAGTCCGGGTGAGCACGGATGCAGTCCACGATTGGCTGTGTCGACTCACACTTCAGAAGAAGCGTTTCATAGAAAGGTCGAAGTTTGAGGGCGTACTGCGGGAACCAGTTCATGGCATCTTCCTCTGACACCACCTGAAACAGCCTGCAGGCAATGCAATGATTACAAGAAGAGAAAATGTGGATAGATTAACAAAAATTCTGCTAATGTGGTACCAATGAACTAGTAGATAAATCAGAATAAAAAGTATTTCTTCTCTGCTAAGAAAAATAATTCAAAAAAGCTTCAAGCATTAGTGTTTACGAAGTTTATTCCTTTTATTTATTTGCTGCTTTAGCTTCCAAAAGTTCATTTTAATGTTTTTTTACATACCATATATAAAAAATATTTTACTTTTGCTTTCAACATATCCACAATCAATCATTCGCTTGTGTCTCAAACCATCTCAAACCTCACCTCTAGTTTCTCTCCAAACCACTCAACCTTAGCTCTCTCTGATACACTCATCTCTAATTCTGTCCCTCCTGGTTACTCCCAACAAGGATCTGGTTTGCGCTAGTAAACTAATAATATTTGACATGTCTGGTATCAGCTGAGGCCAATTCTAAGACCTTCTTTCTATCTTTCTTCAAACCTGCCTTTCAGATCTGTAGCCAAGCAGCAACATCCCGAGCTGAAAAGTTATGCCAGCGCAGATCTGCCAAACTCTGCAGCTCCCGGAGTGGCAATATGAGGCCAACTCCAAAAGCAGGTCAACTCCCTTATACGCTCATGGACAACTTTAACAGGAGAAAGAAATAAACATGTTTACAGCTGGGTACATCAAATGACTAATTCTATGACTAATCCTTTTCACGACAACTGATCAAGTTAAAGTGAAGACTTATTAAGGGTTAAAGTTAGGGGTAAGGCTACTCTGATTGTCAATCGTGACAACACAGGAGATCTCCTCACCTCTGCTCATAGGAATAACAAACCTGGACCTCTCAGCTTGTTTGTGTTCTTTGATACTTTAGGAGCATTTGTAATGGAATTACATTACATTGATGCTTTTTGTAGTGGTAACAGATTGTCCAGATAATCCCGACCGATAGTCTCCGCTTTCATTTTTATGACTGAAGTTGTAACATTTTACTTGAAATGTTACTTAGAACTAAATAGCAAATATACATGTACTTTACAGATGCAACTTCCTAAGCAAGATTGCTAGTACTAGTTTATAATTTAATACTCCCTCCTTGTGTCTACATAAGGTTAACTCTGGTGCACAAAAACCAACAACATGCCTCCCAAAATGCTAACACTGAAGGCTGAAAACAGGGTTTCGCAAAAAAATGGATGATGTCACAGTTACTAGCATATTACATGATTGCTATAAAGCTATATAGCTGATAAAATAAAAGGCGTAGCCTTAGCTGCCTGTTTGAGTAATGGTGATGTAGACTAAACCAGTAAACCAGTAAGATGACACAGGATGAAATGAGCAACTATGCTGATAAAAGCAACTAAAGGTGCAAAAGAAATGTTTTTGCAGCTGACACTGAACTTTCACACCCATGTCAGAGTCTGCAGAACACACAGAACAGTGTATCGACGTGATCAATACAGACCTCAAAGCCACATTCGGTGTCTCTGGGCAGAGAAGGAGACAGTCCCATGACTGACTGTACTTGTACAGAACTATGCGACCCTCCTCTTTTAATTTCACTTTCCCTCCTCCTCCATAGTCAGACAGCGGCACTTCTCGGACCCGGTAAGGGTTGGTGAAGAGGGTCGACACAGAGGAGACTGTGTCCAGCAGCCGCCCTAGGAACTGCATCGTTACCTGGGAACACAAAGGGGAGGCTGAAACAAACTACAGCAGCCTGTAGTATTGCTGTCAACATTAATGAATGATTTATTTCACCCCAGGAGCCCATGTTACCACTGAACAGGAGCGACATGTGCAATATCTAAGAGATACATACATATAATACTTACTGTTTCTATTTTGTGGAAATACAAGTGAAGTAGCTTGCGGGTATAAATAAGCGCTATATTACAGTTATTATTAGGAACTGAGTGAAGGTTAGCCCACTCACCACTTCCTCTCACACTCCAACACCTGCTTTGTTGATATGAA
Source organism: Pelmatolapia mariae (assembly GCF_036321145.2). Classification (NCBI taxonomy): domain Eukaryota; kingdom Metazoa; phylum Chordata; class Actinopteri; order Cichliformes; family Cichlidae; genus Pelmatolapia; species Pelmatolapia mariae. The sequence continues at coordinate 11,899,717 of NC_086232.1, read as the reverse complement.
CACTGAGTATAAAAGAGGCTAGTTCTCGTTTGAATTATAAATAAGTGGCTCCATTCATGGTGCTCATTCACGAGTTTCAGGTTATCTACAATCAGTCAGACAAAATACCAAAGCTAAAAAGCTGCAGACGGCGAACACTGTGGGCGAAACACCCTTTTCGTTCATGTTTTTTTCAATCGCAAACTCATTTAGAGCACACAGAGTACAGTTAGTGGGCTACTTGTGAAGTGCGGCTAATCGCATTAAGTAGTAAAAACGCAGCCTGCTGCTGTCTGCTTACCTGCTAGCTGCTCTCTGTGCCGACTGCCTGACTTCTGACACATAAATCAACAACCGCCGCCGCCCTGCAACCAACCCTGCAAGAGAATTTGATCGACGTGTGTTTAACCAATCACAGCTTAAGAACGTGAAGCTGCTTGGTAGAAAGGGCGGGGCAAAAAGTAAAGTCACACCAACAACGACACGACTTTTGACCGACCAATCAACGACCTGTGAGGATTTCAACAGTATTATATAATTGACTTCATGCACGTGAAGTAATTGTTTGCTTTAGAATAAAAAAAGCTAATTGTTTAAATTTAAATTGTGTTTCCACACAACTCTGGTCGGTCGAATTAATTCGATTAAAATAAATTTTCTTCCTATTTTTTTCCTCTTTTTCAATCTTTACCAGTCTTTATCCCTAAGTAAGTCCTTCTTTACAACCCTTAATTCTAGAATTTCCTCCTACATTTGGAGGGTAAAGGACCTCAAGTAGCTAAGATGCATTTACAGAAACCTAAGACTGGAGGGAGCCTGGCACTCCCTAGCTTCCGCGTTTGCTATTGGGCTGCCAATATTCGCTCCATGGCCTACTGGTTAAAATCTGGGAAGGGTGTGGGCCACACCACTTGGCTAGCAATGGAGTTTGACTCAACTCAGGGTATTTCTCTTGCCTCCTTTCTGGGTTCTTCTCTACCTTTGTCAATTGACAACTTCACATTCAGCACTTCCTCAGTGTGTGGGCTCAGTTCAGGAGACAGTTCAATCTTAAGAATTTCTCACTTCAAAATCCTATTTTATTAAATCACCTATTATTCCCTCAAGCTTTGGACAACTTGTTTTGGGTCTGGTTTAGAGCAGGTATTATTTACTTTAAAGATATCTTTATACACAACTAGCATTATTTGATCAGCTGTCAGCAAAATACACTCATCCCAAAACTCACTTTTTTAGATATTTACAACTCAGACATTTTTTGCAATCCAACCTCTCCAGTTTTCCAGAAGCTCCAGCTACTAACTTACTGGACAAGCTCCTTAGTTTGCAACTATCAGGCAAAGGTATAACCTCCCGTATCTATAGCAAACTGTGCAGGATAAATTCAGCTCCCTTTGAAGGCCTGAAATCCACATGGGGGAAGGAGTTGGGTATATCTATGTCAGATGACGTTTGGGATTCACTCCTCACTCTGGTAAATTCTATGTCACTCTGCGCCTGCCACTCCCTATTACAATTCAAAGTAGTTCATAGGGCCCACTTATCTAAATACAAATCAGCTAAGATTTATCCTGGCTCTATCCCTCGCTGTAACAGATGCGGGTCTGATGATGCCAATCTAACCCACATGCTTCGGACCTGCCCTGACTTGGTACATTTTTGGGAGGAGGTTTTCTACAATCTGAACAAGGCTACTGACCTGAAACGGGCTCTCAACCCCCTACTTGCTCTCTTTGGTACAGTGGGTGAGGATGATAAGTATATCACCGGGGCAAAACGTCGGGTGCTGTCCTTTGGGTCCCTCGTGGCTAGACGTGCCATTTTGATGAGGTGGAAGGCTGGTGCCCCGCCCACCCATGTTCAGTGGCTTGCTGATCTCATGTCGTCTCTCAGTCTTGAAAAGATCCACTGCTCCATCCTTGGGGGGACATCGTGGAATTTAAGGATGTTCCTGTTGACTAACAGATTTGCTCATCCCACAGAGGTCTGATGATGATGACCTACCACGCTATAGGTTTTACCCTGTTAATGGGAATGTGAAGCTCAGCTGTGTTGCAGCTAACTTCTGTGTGGTTTGCAAGGAAAGGTTTTGTTAGAATCAATCGCTCCTCCATTTGTCTGTTTTGTTCCAACGTGAGAAGTTCTGTTTTGTATTCAGAGTGTAACCAGTTTTTATGTTTCCCTTGGGTTTTTTTTTCTTTTTTGTTAACTGTATCCACAATTGCTCGATAAAAATATTTTGAGTAAAAAATTTTGTTTCCATTTTGTTCATTTTTCTCAACAAGGCTCCCTTAAGGGAGAGATGACAGACTGATGTAAAAGAAAGTTTAGCTTGAATATAAGCTACCAAATAACAGTCGTGTGGTATAAAACTGTTATTATTATTATCACTATTATGCAGTTTTAGTTGTCAGCAAGTCCTTGGTTCAAACGCTATTGTAAAACATACCCCACAAGAAGCTTAAGAGTACCATGACTGTGTCATAAAATGTAAACTGCTCTTTGGCTTTGAGTAAGCTTCAAAACAGCATATTTATCATGCCAGTGACCTCTTCTTATTGTTTGTTTTTCCTTCCAGAAAAACCTGACATTCACACCAGCCTCCAGCATGTATCGCCTTTGTTTTTGAATCCTCGTGACATTTTGGCTTTTGCCATCTTTGTTTTGTTTTGTTTTGTTTTGTTTTTTTCTATGAGAGACATGATCATGTTTGAAGAAGAGTTTAGAGCTTGGGAGTTTTCAACACTTACACTTAAACCGTGCTTATAACAGGGTGTACTTATCAGACGAGTTAAACTGAAAGCCCTGAGTCTTTCAGTACAATAACAAGCTGAATGAATTGTAACAGAGTCAGCTTTGTCCCTCCCTTAACAACACTCCTTACATTACGCAATACTTAAAGCCTGAACGCAAACCAGTGACATATACATTGCACAAAAAACCCAAAAAAACAAAACAAAACAAAAGTTAAGGGAGCATGTGATTATCACATTATAACAGCAACTCAGTTAAGTTTCGGGGATATCAGTCAATCCACTCAGGAATAACAAGCCATTGAGAGGCAACAACAAGGGTATGGGAATGGTTTTACAGGTGGGCATAGATCATTGCTCTCTCCTTATCTTTCCTGACTGATCTTTCTCTAGTTTTGTTTTTTATTAGTGTCCTTGTTACTGCTGGTAGAACAACAGCACATTCAGGTTGCACAGGTAGCGCAGCTCCTGTTTTAGGATGGCCTATCTATACGTGCCACTACAAGAAGGTTTGCTGGGTCTCCATAGCCTTAATAGTGTAGATGAGATCCCATTAGGCATGAGGAGAGCTGGATCAACCCACCAACGACATGGGTGTCTGCTCCTTTGCGCAAGGAGGAACAGGAAGTGCACTGCAAGAGTCTCCGGTGGGACACTCATGCATGTTTCCAAACTGTCAGATTTAGATTCCTTGAGGGTCTCACAAGGTCACAACATCCTTTAGTTTTGACCTTCCGGTTCTATATAAGCGGAGTTCAATAGATGGGTTGAGTCCCCTTATATTGTGCTCATTTACAAAGACTCATTCAGACTGATGGCAACATGTTGGCAATCTGTTTGCATTTATAACTTTGACAACAATCATTTGCAAGACTTCAGCAATCCCTCTTAGAGTGATTACAGTCAGTCCAAGTCAGACTGCACTGTTTGCAGAGAGGTCGCCACCTATCAGGTGACCTGTGCAATCATCTTGTGATCCAAAGTGGCCGTGAAAGTGCAAACTTGTCAAGCTATGGGCAACCAGGTAATCACCACAAGTTGCAATTGGTGCAGAATAGAAAAAACAAAACAAAACAATACAATCACCAATCATACAGTCTTTTTTTTGTGTAGATGCAAGAAAGTTGCTGTGCTGTTTTTACTTATGTGACTGAGCCATTAGTTTGCACTGAGTTAGGAGGAAGCTTTATCAAGCTAAGTGTGTCCAGTGTTGGATGAGTTTTCGGTTAAGCCCATTTAATGTGAGTTTGCTCAGCTAATGCTGGATGGATGATGTTGGATGATGTGAGCACTCTTGTTCCTATTCAGCGATTTTTTAAGTGATTTAATAAAATATCAGTATTTTCTGAGTCTGTATCAATACAATCTTGCCATGCAAAATATTGCCATACTATGCTGTGTCGATCCCCCCCCATTACTAATAATTGTTTCATAAATAGCTTCTTACCTTAAACCAGAGGGAATTTTTAACTTGGAGGACTAATGTTTTGCATTCAAACCAAACGCTGAACGTTTATTTTATGTTTATGATTAAAATAATTAAATAAATAAATGCATTTTTAACAAAGTAATGTAAATAAAATTTGTCAATTTCATGGCATAGAAGGGCATTTTCAATTTTCGTGGCTTAGCGGGACGCTTGAAAAGAGCCATTGATTAAATTGCCCACTGGTTCAAATGTGTGACTGAATACTTGAATAAGGCAAATATTATTAAACCACTTAACATTATGAAATATAAATGCAATATAAAATTCCGATGACTTTCGGTGTTAAAACATTGCTTTGTATGAAGTCTAATTAGGTCTGTAATAAATTAATTAGCGTTAATAAGCTTCTAAACGCGGCGGGTTTTCGTGTCTTTTGACGCTGATGTTTAAAGCTCGGAGCCGCGCGGGCTTTTTTTCTCCTCGGGTTGCCGGCGACCAGATAGGTCGCACCGCCGCCGCTGCTGCTGTGCTGTCTCCGTGTGTGTGCAGCCCTTCACACGGTTTGGTCGATCCGTGCAGACAGCGGAGCTTGTCGTCTGGAGAGACGGACACCGAGACAGGTAGCTCAGTTCGGGTATGAAACATGGAGCTCTCGGCGGCGGGAGATCGCATTTTCGCCGCGGAAGCCATACTTAAACGCCGCGTCCGTAAGGTGAGCTACAGCCGCCACTGTCCCGCGTGTTTTGACTACGTGCAGATGTTGGCCGTCGGCAGCGCGGCACTGCTTTAGTCCATAGGCTCAGGGCTGTCATCTTACGCCTATGTAATACTGCAGAGGCCTTCATGCGTTTGCTTTTACTTTGCTAGTCCGAGCTAGACCAGAGCAGCGAGGCTTATGAGTCATGGCGCGGACATTGAGGCAGCGACAGGGCAATAAAAACAACAACACAAAGAACGGGGTGGCTGCAAAGACACGCTAGCCCCGCTGATGGTATTGTGGACTGTGCTGTGAAACGGAGAGGCCTGGTTTGCTTGCCAGCTAATGGTAGCTAAAGCTATACGGTCACAGTCAGCGGTTCATAGCCCAGTTTATGTGTAGCAGCCACATTAACGACAGCTTGACTTTGTTACTTTCTCGTGCGAGTTATGAAAGGTGGTTGCAGAAGCACAAGTTCTCATACGCCGGTGATGGGAAAGGAGTCTTCAACCATAGCTGATTAAGGACTTTTGAGAGTTTCCAGTGTGTTTTCAGTATTTGCATGTAAGAGACCCTGTCCATTATGGCATGTTGCCTTCTGAAGTTGCCGGTATACACAGTTAACCAGCAAGGCCCACTGTGCCTCCAATCGCTTCAGAAGTCCCTGCTTGGAGTTTTTAGCGTATCCTTCTTGCTGTAAAACACTTGCAACACACGAACAAACGTAGATTTCAAATAAACGATACCCAAACGTGAAATGCATTTGATCTTATTATAAAACATAGGAAGATTTAACCGTAGCGGAGACGTGAAAGAAATGAAGTCATCTTCTGTAACTTGGACTGAAATGTGCTAAAGTGCATTCAGTTGCATTGCAGATTTGGTGTTGCTGTGCATTAACAGCATGTGGAGTTTTGTTTCCATGTTGGTGTAAAGGCAAGAATATCCTATTTGTAATTAAAAGACTCAAAACCTGTGTTTGAATGTTTTTTTTTTTCCTTTTTAAAAATCTATTCTCATATGAACTGTTTTAGTAATTCTAACATTTGTCTTCTTCTTTCAGGGAAGGCTCGAATACCTGGTGAAATGGAAAGGATGGGCGATGAAGTGAGTGCCTTGAATCCACAATGTTAATGTGACACAAGCATTGGTTCGATTCAGCTGAAAAATGCACATTAACTGTGCTTTGGAGCAAAAATGAATGCATGCGTTTTTCTTCACGTTGCTGCATTTGTGTTCAGGCACAGCACTTGGGAGCCGGAGGAGAACATCCTGGATGACAGGCTGATTTTGGGGTTTGAGCAAAAGTGAGTGTAGCTGCTTCATCAGGAGCCCTGCGTGTGCTATGAGTAATCACTCTTGATTTTTATTTATGTATTTATTTTTTCTCTTTTGCTTGTTTTTATCAAGACAAGGGTCATATTTTGGCTCCTATCTTGAAAGGTTTAAAGCATGTCTGCTCAGTCCCACTGCCCCATTTACCTTTTTATCATGTGTTCTTCTTTTAAATTACTTCCAGTGTCTCTTCCTCTAAGTGCTTGTGTTTACTCATACTTTCATCCCCCCGCATCCCCCTTTCATGTCTTTACATTCCTCCTCTTTGCTGCCTAATTGAAAAAAAAAAAATCTGCACCGAACTTCTTTTTGTCTGTTGCCAAGCTCTTTGAAAGACTCATGCTGCTCATGGAAATGTTTAGAGTAAAGTTCAAGTATCAGAAAACTTTTAATGGGAGGCGGGGGATAAGACAAATGACTGAAATGGTGTTTTCGCTACATGTCATTCCTCTGTTCGCTGGCTCTCACATTTCCTGTCCTTCTTCAACACTGTCCCTGATGAAAATAAGAGCAAAGAATAAGATTTTTCTTTTTTTTTCTTTTTTTTTTTTTAAAAGGAAACCTAACTGTGTCCTGACATGGCTGCAGAGATGCTCTTTTTGCCCACGCGCACCCACAGCTTTCATGTCTGTCATCTCCTTTGAGTCATTCTATTTGCTCTCGTTGTCTTGTTCTTTTTGTTGTGTGTGTCTTTTCGTTTGTGGTCAATGCCATTCTAACTGTCACTACTTTTTTCTTTTTTAGAGAGCGGGAAAGAGAGTTGCACGGGCCAAAGAAAAGGGGACCAAAACCCAAGAACCTTGTAATGAAGGTACCGTTTATGGAGTTTTGGTTTTGTTTATGCTCTTCCACAGGGAGGAGCTGCTGCATCTGAAATCATATTTAAAATTTTGACGAGTGGACTGGAAACTACGACTATTCTGCATGAATTAAATGTGCAGCTTTGTTGAAATCTGTACCTTTGTTCAGTTTGCGTCACCCTGCAGGAAAGTGGAACATTCTGTTTGTGGTTTCTGCTGTTAAAGCTGAGAAAAAGGTCAACCTGCTAAAACCTCAAACGGTGTCTGAAGTTTATTTAAATCTACATACAGTGCATGCTTTGTCTTTGGAAAATGACATGAAAAGAAGCGTGAGCTGCAGGGACACGTTTGTCCTGTGCTACATTTCACCTGAGGCACATACTGCAGCAACCTTTGGTCACAGAAAAACGCTTTCAGAAAGCTGTGTGAAGGGGGTGGGGGGTCATTTATATCAACAACAATAAATGGAGTAACAAAGGAGACACTTTTGACTGAAGTTACATTCAGCACGGCTAAACTTTGCGGTGTTGGGTGCATTAACTTCTCTTTGTAACTGCTGATTTTGTTAATCTTAATTCTTTTGATCTTAAATTAACTTTAGTCTAATGTAAGCTAAATTAGCTGGAAAGTGTGCACTTTTGAGGCATTAGTTACAACGCTGTCATCCAAGAAGCATTTTAATGGCTGATATAAATCATTGTGACTCTAGTGTTGCCAAAAAAAAACTAACTTGAGTGAGTGCCCATGGTTACATAGTGTCAGCTCCACCCTCCAGAATTGTAGCTAGAATGAGCTGGAGCTGGAGGAGATCTGGTTCACACACTGCTGAAGAGCAGCGCAAGAGCTACCATAGTTAGCTGCAGTCTGAGGTGCTGATGTTGAGCCAGATGTTTTAGCCAAATGTTTAAAAGTGGCTGCTGTTGCTGTGTATCACTCAAACGTGTTTAGAAGTTCAAAAAGCTCACTCTACAAAAATGGTTTCTTAAATGTGCTTTGTCTCGCAGGCTCGCGGTCAGAAAGGAGAGAGCGGCAGCCGAGCCTCAAACACCCGCCAGACCACTTCACGTCCTACTTCGTCCACTTCTAACCGGGCAGCTTCCTCCTCCTCCTCCTCTGCCTCAGCGCATCTTTTACCGTCGTCCTCCAGCTCGGCTGTCGCACCTTCCCCTAAACTTAACTCCCTTGCGGCCACACACAAACTGAAGAAAGACATTCACCGCTGCCACCGGATGTCCCGGCGCCCTCTGCCTCGCACAGACCCCATGGCGACCACCTTCTCCAACCCAGGTGGCTTCCCGTCCCGCATGCACGTTTCTCCCTTCTCTGAAACCGTCCGCATCCTTAACCGTAGGGTGAAACCCCGGGAAGTCAAGAGAGGCCGAATCATCCTCAATCTGAAGGTCATCGACAAAGCGGGCCGAGGTGGCTCAGCGGCGGGGAGTCGGAATATTTCGGCAGGACGTCAGAGCATCCCATCCCGCAATCGCATCATTGGGAAGAAGAGGGAAGCCCCATATAGACCTTTCCAGCCTCCTCTGAAGATGCTGGGGTTCCCGATGTACGGGAAGCCATTCGGGCTGCAGTGTGGAGGACCTGTGCCTTTTCACTCCCACCCAGGCTCATGCTCCAGCACAGGAGCTAGGGAAAGCCGCACCAGCCCTTCTCAGTACCAGGCACCTCCTTCTCCTTCCAGCTCCAGTGGGTCTGAAGGAAAATCTCCCACCAATGCTACAGCTGCCCAGTCTCAGCCTTCCACTGGGGCCTCGCCGTCTAGCAAGGATCCCAAGTCCAGCAAACCTCACGCAGACACTCAGAAGAGCCAGAGCACCAAGTCCTCCACCCCTGCCCCGTCCTCAGATGCAAACCAGGCTGCATCATCATCCCCCTTCCTCCCCTCCTCTCCCTCTTCCTCCCTGGAAGACGAAGAGGACGAGGGCACCCCGGACCGTACGGTGCCCTCGGAGGAAGGCAGGAAAAATCCTCGCCAGCGCAGAGCTAAACACCAGTTGCCCATCGTGCTTCCCCCTGCCGCTCCCGGGGACCAAACCTCTACCCCCACCGAACCCCAAAGGGTGCCCGCTGAGGGAGACCCCGACTGGCACCCTGAAATGGCTCCGAGCTGCAAGGATGTAGTGGTCACAGATGTGACCACCAACCTAGTCACCGTCACCATAAAAGAGTTCCCATCCCCTGCTTCCTGCCCCGCTTCACCTTCTGCTAGCCCCGAAAATGCCTCGTCCCCCCCTCCCGTCGCCGCCTCCGACGACCCCTCCCCAGCGAAGCCATAGGAGGACGGACATTATGAAGTCAAATGCCATTGAAGAAAGGAAAAAAAAAAAAGTGTCATGCCACTTCAACTCTCTTCTACCTTTACCTTGAAGGGTATGTCCATATTTGTGTAATGAGTAATGAAATATAACCCAACACCGCCCTGTCGTTGAATAGTTTAAAAAAAAATGGACATATTTTTTTTAGAAGAATTATATAAATTTGAGATGGGGCAGCTAATACGCCCTTCTTGGCATTTCAGTTGCCATATTTTGTCTCCTTGCACAACACTGACTGTTTGGCTTGGATGGAAATGGTGGTAATTCTTTCACTTGCTTCATGCTGAGTTTAACTTGTTTGGTACAATGTAACATTGTCCTGAAAGTGGAACTGTTGCCCGTTTAGTGTGCAGGTTGAACTTTTAGAAGGCATACTCGGCCTGTGTGGAAGAAACATAATATTTAGATGTGAGCTCTGCTCTGGAGGCTGTTGTCAGCAGCCTGCAGGTGTCCTGACCTGTTAGTCTCGTTGGAAGTTCAACTCAGTGAACTTAACACAGCTGGATTCGGATATTGCATCAATGCAATAGCGAGGTAAATGCACTTGACTGCATCATTTAAAAACCAACCTATTCTGTGTGGTTTATCAGTTTTTCCAAAGCCTTCTCCTCTTGCTCTCTTGAATGCACATGCATATACATATAAGTATTTATATGCACGCACAACCATAAAGGCTGCAAAAGAATATGAAATTCAGTAATTTTTTTAAGTTATTGCTGCCATTTGCAGTCTCTTACGTATTTGCCTTGTTTTTCGCTCGGATCCCGCCACCTACTTCGACTCCGTAACGTCCACCAAGACCCTAAACTGGTCTGCAGTGAATTATAACAGTTTCTCTGAATGCCGTAATCGCAAAAATTAACTTCTCAAACTGTCCAGGTCTAGAAGGTCCATGAGCTGAACACAGTTCAGACTGAAGCCGTCGACAAAATGCAGCTAAAAATAGAAGTTGACTCCGCGGCAGGTGTTTCAAATCTGTGGAACATGAATCCAGGCAGCTGTGGCTTGTACAATGTAGCGACTGTTAAGTTTTGTCTATTTATCTTCCACTTTTGACTGGTTAAAAGCTGTTTCCCATGCTTTTCGTCCTGTGGATGTTGCCAGTTTGTCCTTTTATGCTTCGTAACTGTTCTTTATTAGTATGTGCTCTGGTAGTAATGTCAATAGAAGTGCTTTATTCTTGCTACCCATAGGGCATGCGTGTGTCTTTCCACTGATGCAGAGCCGGTGCGAAGCCACTTCCAACTTGGGTGCCTTACGACGACAAGCCTACATTTCCACAGATTCATAACCGAACATTACGTGGGGTTATGTAGCAAAGGCTGGGGTGATTTACATGGGAAGGAGAATCTGTATTTGGTGAATTTCTTGAGAGACAACAGTGGTTACAACTTTTGGCGCAGTCAGTTTTGTGAAGCTGCTGAATGTCGGCTGTTTGGAACCAGCATTGATATTTTCTTGTAGTGGAAATGCATGAAACTGGTTCTACAGGGGGCACCTGCACTACTGTAGTGGAAAAGGGTTAATCTAGGCCTATATCCATCAGACTCTAGTCATCATGATGAGAAGTAAGACAACTTTGCCTCTTGCTCCTGTTGTACCAAGATTTGTTTTGCTATAACTGAGGCTCAACATGTCTTTTAAGTCCTGGCTTTAGACTTAGTTGAGCTTATTGTCAGCTAAATGTAAACCGTGCTCTTGGACACATGTAGAGGAACAGTGAGGACCAAGGATACCTCGATGTTCCAGTCTAAACAGGACACTGCGTTTTTACTTCCTAAATGAAGTGCCGTTTTGTCTGTTTCCTGCCTTGTTGCTTTTACCTGTTTATGAAGGATAAAACCTTTGGACCGCTGTTTAATAACTGGAGAGGATGCTGGCACAGTTGTCTTCCCCTTTTCAGACACATCAGACGGGCTGTCTTTCAGTAGGATCACAGTACAGTTGGTGTGTCGGGGAGCTGGATGGTTAGAAAAGCTGCTTGATCTCTAACGGTTTGATCCAGCGCCCTTGTGTTCTTGGCTGTAAACCTTTTGCCGTGTACGTTAACCGGAGGTTGTTTCCAGCTAAATCCCTCAAGCTTGAAATTGATCAAAGTTTCTGACCTTACCTTCAAACGCGTCAGCCGTACTTTAAAGAAACCTTTACAGACCCCTTTATACACAGATTCTTTTTTTCCCCCTGCTCTTTCTAGACCTTCCCAGACTCTTCGGCTCTCAACTCCGCTCTATCTACAGTATGTGTTAGAATATATTAAAAGCTTCCGCATGCGTTGCCTTAGAGCTCACCGTCGGCTGCACTCGAGGCAACTGTAACCTCATCACACTTGGCTCTTATCAAAGAGAACGGCTGAAAATGTCATTAAATCTCGACTTTAGCTCGGTGACTTTAAGGGTCGCAGACTGTAATAAGTTTTTAACAGTTTTCTGTCGTCTTCTTTTCCAGAAGTTGCGAGTACCGCTTTTTCCGTGTCTTTTAACAGGCGAAGGCGACGTTCCTGTCATATACTGAATGGTTCTAGTTGTTGTCAATGCTGTTTCAGTACTCTCTCATAGGTTACACTTGGAAGGATTTATTCCAAAATGACACATCCATTAATATGAAGAAAAAGAGAAAAAACGGTCTGTAATTCAAATTTGAATCAATGTCTGTTAATAATGACACTACTTAAATCCTTATTTGACACAGTAAAAACAGAGTGGTCCTATTTTTTCTAGAATTATTTTCTTCTCAAATGGATATATTGTAATTTGGAATAGATTTTTTCATCTACTCTATAATATGTTTAAGTGGTGGATAGAAGTGACTCTTGCAGTTGGTAGATTTGTAAGGTATTAGACTGCTAAGTGATGTTTTAAATTTTTTGCTTATTCTTTGTCATACGGAGTAGCACAACTCAATATAGTGGCCTCTCTTTCAACCAAATAGGGCTCTTGATTTTTATAATTTCCGATTTTTAAAGCTTTTCTTTCCCCCCCTTTTAAATAGTTTTCTATGTGATCTAAGTGCTAGATTCATGTTGGCACTAATTAGAAGAAAAAGAAGGATCCTTGTTTAAACGTATGAAATGTGATGCTTAACGAAATGGAAACGAGCATTATTTTGTTGTTTGTACTGTAATTAAGTACTTTTTTTGAAATATGCATAACATTGTCAATGTGATGATGTTTATTTGAATGCCATTTTCTTTTGGCTTTTTTAGTAGTCCAAGATGGGTTTGATCAGAAGGACTCTCACTGATTTTTACATGTCAAGACTGCAGTTTTGTCTGGTTTTATGCTAATATGAATTATGTACATTGTATTGATGCTAAAGAGGAGGAGTTGGAGGCTGACATTGTAATGTATCTGAACTTCAGAAGCATGTTTTACAAACCCTTATTGTACAGATTATGTATTCAGTGTCACGTTACCTGTTACTGTTGTTGCTTTCTGTGTGTTTCTCGTACAAAGCTTTTAATTAAAAGCTCTCTAAAAAAACTTCCTTTTGGCTGTTGTCATATTTTAGTGTGATTTAACATAAGAGGCAGACTGCAGAATTAACAGCTGTAGTTTTTCATTTTACTTGGTGCTGGAAGTGGTGCTGACAGTAGAGCTACAGTTAGGCTCATCAATTCAACTTCAACACTTAAAATCAACTCCAGATCTGCCCAACTTATGAAACCTCACCTTATCCGGGCTACAGCCGTCTGTTAAATAGATTTCACAGGACTCTGAATTCCTCTGAAAAATTAAGTGTACCTTTACTGCTTTCACAGGATATAAGAACAAAAGTAGCAGCTGGCCGCTGCTAATCAGATGCGCGATTCCTTCAATTCATTAGCAAGTGTGAGCACCTTTAGACTTTTTTTTAACAGTTTGGTGCTCTGGAGTGTTCTGGTGCGTGTTAACAAAGTGCTAAATCTTCCTAGGAGTGTATGGCCTAGTAAATTCACCCTAATGTCAGACTGAAAGGGCCAAAAACTTGGCCCTAACTGTATCAGAATAGAGGTGGAGACGGAAATCAAGTCAAGTGGCTTTATTGTCATTTCAACCATATACAATGGTACAGTACACAGTGAAATGAGACGGTGTTCCTCCAGGATCATGGTGCTACATGTAACAGAAAATCAACACAGGACTACATAAAGTGCACATGTGCAAAACTTGCAAAAACAGTGCAACACCAGGCAGAACAGAAAGATGCAGACACAAGGCAGTGCAAGAGAAAAGTGCAACAATGACAAAGGGTTGTGCAAAAAGTACTTGAGTTAGTGAAATGTTTAAAGGTGTGTGTGTTGTATGCATATGACACTGTGCAGGAAATGTTTGACTGCCAGAGCTTCATATCAGGTAATCTCTCCATATCTGTCACCCTATTTGTCACGTTTGTTTATATTCACATGGCAGAGTGTACAGGGAACGTCTACGAAGTACAACACAAACAAAAATATAATACATAGATAAATGTTCTCAGACAGTGTCACCGATATGTAACGGGCCTCTCACAGCCGGCTGCACATAGAGACCAGTGCTGTTATTGGAAAACGAATCCTTTAAAAAAATATGAAAGTTAGTTTGTGTTTTTACCACAGAAATATAGAGCATGAAAAGGCTTCCAGTTACTCATGGATGGTACGTACTGACACTACTTAAAAACACTGACAAGTTTTTACTCTGACACGGCGGAAATGGCTAATAATAATCCTGCTTGGACCATCTGGAAAAAAAAGACCAATTTCACTCGAGCACTATTGCCAGAGTCCACTGTGAGGCGCTGTTGAGCTGCTCATTTTCTTTCAGAGTAATGGAGCAGCAGCATCTGTGTTTTCAGATGGATTGTGAGGGTTGGGGGTCATATTAAGGTCATCACGCCTGTGTATTCATCTTTCTGTGTTTTGATGTGGAGATGAATACGTCGAGTTCAAACAGCTTCATTCTTTTCCACAGGCAGTATTTCATTTTATTCTTCTACCCTTCAGACTGTTGGATGTATAACAGAAAGACACATGTAGTCTCCTTTCACTCCTTCCCCGCGCTGCCTTTGGTTCTCTGTCTGTTTCCTTCCTGGCCTGATACCACAGGCGCTTACTGTATGAGCCAGATGGAGCTAAAACAGACCCAGAGTTTGATGCGAGTGGCCGACATCTGTGTGTTTGTGTGTGTGTGTGTGTGTATAACCTACACATGTGCATTAGTGAGTGCAAGATCAGTCACCCACCTCTGCAGATTAAGCCACAATCTGGGTTACTGGTCATTAGACTGAAGCCCATCTACATTGGTGTTTGAGCTTCTGATGGTTATAGATACATATTCCATATTTTTTCATGTGATTTCATTCTGCAGGAGTTTGACTTGAGGGTAAAAAATAACACAGCAGTGTAGTTCCACAGTATTCCTTATACCCCGTTAAATAGAAATTTTTAAACTGTGTGTGTCCTTGCAAAAGAGGTAATAAAAGCGAATCTTTTCGCTTTGCTTCATAAATATTCCAGCCTGTTCACAGCGAAAAGCCCGGGTCAAGTTGATTGCAGTGTTCCACACCGAAAACAGACTCCTAACAAGGTTAAGCTGCATAGAGAAATTTTTTTTAAAAAACACTCTCAAACATAAGCCCTGCAAAATCAATGGGTGACACCTCACCTCCTGTATTATGGAGCAAGCACACAAGAAGAAGAGGCAGAGATGCCTTCGTTGGCTCTGCAGACTGGAAGGAAAGCAGTCGGAGGACATGTTTACATTCGCTTCCCAACCGTACACAGACGGCAGTGCTGGTTTTACTTAGCTGGTCTGTCGCTTTACACTGAACAGACAGGTAAGACGTTTTGAACAAACGGTGAATTCTAATGACTTTGACAAACGCAAAGTGCCACCAGCTGCTCCAGGTTTTCACTTATGCCATTCATGGATGGGCTCACAATCTGACACAACCAGCCCTGAGATGATAAATCTCACTTTAGATCTTCTAGAGTTGACAGCTGCACTTTTTAATTTGACTGGCTGCCTGGAGTGGTGTTGACAATAGAGACGTCAGACGAGGAGCGCAGAGGGAAATGTTTGGCTGCCGGAGCTACGGATCTGGTTTCATATTCTAAATCATCTGTTCATCTGATATCCATATGAAAATATTGTTTACTGCAATTTTAACCTTGTTGGTTGGGAACCATGTTTTGGCTGCTGTGAATCTAGCCAGTGCACTGCTGCTCACTGCCTGAATGCTATCATCATTGTACCCGACTGGGTGGGACACATGGGGCTGCTTGCACTGTCTTTCTCCAGGCATCGATTAAATCCTTAAAAAAAAGTCACTTGTGTTCATCAAACACAGTGTGTGTGTGTGTGTGTTTTAATCCACTCAGTAAAATAGCTTAGATTTAACTCCACACCTCTAATTCATTTGCTATGCACAGCTATACAAAAATGCAAATCCCTATTTCCTCAGCCACTTACTCTTGGGTGGAGGCTGTAGCTCAATAGGTTCATCTGCTAATGAGTGGAGGGTTGGTGGTTCGATACTAAGCTATCTGAATTGTTGTGTATGGGGCTGCATAGCTGTGGACCAGTCAGGGTGCCTGTGCTGACTTCTGTCCACTCCTGAAAGCACCAACAATGAACATGTGAGCATCAGAACTGGACCACAGAGCAATGGAAGAAAGTGGCTGGTCTCATGCATCACATTTTCTTTTACATCACATAGGTGGCCGGGTGTGTGTGCATTGCTTACTTGGTGAACAACTAGCACCAGGATGCACTATGGGAAGAAGGCAAGCTGGTGGAGGCAGTTATTACTTTGTTGCATATCATATACACCCTTTCATGTCTGTGGCTTCTAAGGTTTTGATTGGCCTCCAAATTCTCCAGATCTTAGTCCAGTTGAGCTTCAGTGGGATGTGCTGGGCAAGTCAGATTCATGGAAGCCTCACCTGGCAGCTTACAGGACTTAAAGGATCTGTTGCTAACATTTTGATACCACATTACACCTTCAGTGGAGTCCATGCATCGAAAGGTCGGGGCTGTTTCGGCAACAAAAGGGGGACTTACACATTATTAGGCAATAAGGCATTAGCTAATGAAAACTGTCACTGTGAATCGAGAGGTCAAGACTGACACTTACATTAACAGCTGTGAGAGAAATATCTATTGGAAAGCGTGTTACAGACATCAATAGCCCCTCAGAATGAAATAGAAATGAAGTAATGAACAAGTCCCTGAACCTGTTGAACATATCCATCAACCTTAATTTTTTTGGTTAATGCTAATAAAACCTACTCTCCTCCTACACTATCACAGCAAATACAGTAAACACTGCTGCAGTAACGACGTAGCAATCCCAGGGTGTCAAAAGCTGCTGTTCCGTGAGAAGCTGCTGGTGATACACGCAGAGATACACAAATTCTCCTTTAGCTACAGCGGCGCTGGATGTGACAAAGATTGCCCTGCTGACATTAACCCGGTAATTCGTGACACCAACAGCAAAGAACACCTTGGTGTCAAACGTCAGCATTTGACCTGCCTTAAAATGAGAACATTGAAGTCCAGGGTTGTCAAACTCATTCACGGTCCACCTACAGCCCAAACAGATCTTTGATCTCAGGTGGACTGAAATAAAAGCGCTGCATAACAAGAAAAAGAATACAAGTTGTTTCCATTCCTTTGAGTGTAAGGAAGTACAGGCTCATTCTGAAATTAAACGTTGAATAAAACATGTATTTTCAAAAGACGTGATGAGCATCCTGAGCTTGCTTGAGAAAAATAAGTGCACTTTCAACAATATGTCTCAGTTTTTCAACATCCAGCCGGTCGACTTCTGTCGTAAGTCAGGGGAAGACGTAAGCACGATGATGTCTGTGTGAGTAAGAAGGCTATAAAACTACAGATGATTCAGACCTCACAACACAATGGCTGCTGCTGTAAAACACGGTGAAAAGATTCTGTTTCATTCTCTGCAATCCAAGCAGCGGGCCACGTTGGGCAGGTTGGAAATAGCAAGTATGTGTTTGTGAGATATCTCTGGAAAGTGTAAGCTAGGTGAAAGGTGTGTCATGGGAAGTGACCTCACTGATTTTAGTTGTTTCATTACAAAGCAAGAATCACATATTAATAGGTTTACTTTCCCTTCTCAACACTGACACTACCAGATCTTTTCACAGTGGTAGATTACATTTCTTTCTTTTTATTTAAATTTATGCATATTTATTTGGATTGCTATGCAAAGAAAACTTTATAAAAGTCTTTCCTCCATCCAGCGGAGAGGATTTGTTTGCTGAACAGAGCCACAGAGGGTCAGGGTTGGATCATTCCTGTTGGCGTTAGTGCTGCATTAGTCGGGACTGCCTCTTGAGGAAAATATGTTCTTCCTCCTACTCAGTACAAAAACCCTGGTGTTAAAGGTCCCACGTCTCCGTTTTTCCTTTCTTCTTCTCCTCTACACTATCCAGCCTTTCCACTTCTGCTGCAGCTCGTCTTACGTGTGATTTCTTACATCAGATGTCGCATGTAAATAAACTCAGGCTGTACACATTGTGAAAACAGTGCACTGCACACTGGGATTTTGCATCGCTTATCAATGCAGTTTGGATTCTTTACATCGGTTTTTATGTTAAGTTTTAAGAATGTGTCCACCCCATCTCCTCTTTTTTTTCCTTCCTTTTATCTTTCAAGCCTCCAGAACAGGATGTGCGCTCAGGCAGTGCAGTCACACGCTGATCCATCATCGCCTTGTTTGCTCGGCTGCTGCTGGAGGTTCACCTAGGCTCTGACCCGCGCATGCCCACAGCCTCGCTCCTCCTCTCCGAGAGATCCCCATAGTAACGCGCGGAGGAGAGCAGCTTAGCAACACGGAGACTGGAGAGGGAGCATCTCTGCTCCAGACAGCGCGGTGCCGTCAACATTAGGTACACACGGAGGGTGGTGAGGAAACAACAGCAGCAAAGCCCCGGATCTACCCGCTCCTACAGTAAGTGTCACATTCCGCATGAAAGATCTAGCGACTTTATTTGACACGTCAGGCTGAGACTTTGATTATACTGAGGCGGGCTGCAGTCTTCCTACATGCTGTTCTGTGTTCCAGCCTCCAAAGCCCAGACAAGTCTTTGCTTTTATTTTATTTTTTTCAATTATTTTTTAAGGATTTTTATTTTTATTTGTTTTTTATTGCAGGCTCGTGTGTGTGTCACCTTTTGTCTGAACTCCTGATCTACTTCACTGCTCTTCACGGTCACCATGAAGTTCGCAGTGGTGCTCGTGGGAGCGGGCACTCTGGCCTTCCTCGGCGCGGTCATCTGCATCATTGCCAGCGTTTATCCGCGCAAACGCGCCGCTCTCGTCAGCGATAACGGAACCCTGACGTCGGAGTCGCTGCTCCAGCCTCTGGAGCCGGGGTCGGTGGCTCACGCCGGGCCGCTGGGCGCTCTGCACGGCGGGGAGTCGTACGATGGTGGAAACGGGCTCGGCGGCATCGGCGTGGAGGTTCCCACTCTGAACGAGCTCAACCTTGGTGAGGAGACGGGTGGAGGGTCGGCGAAGCAGTTCAGCTTCAGCCGACTCATCTGCACTCCTGTGCCAGTGGGAGAGTGCAAGACCAAAGACCTGAGGCAGCGGAGGGACCACCAGCAGCAGCAGCAAGCGGACGATCCGCTCTACGGCACCGGGGATGAAGACCTGCGGACCACCGCGGAGGAACTCCGGCAGATGGTCCTGCAGCAGAACGACCAGATCCTCATGGACCAGAGGACCATCCGGGAGCTGACCGGGAAGCTCAGCGAGTGCGAGAGCGGCCTGGAGGACGAGCGGAGCGTCCCGGAGCGCAGCATCGGGGTCTGGAGCGGGAACCGCCGAGTCATGGCCGGGGATGATGTGACCTCATCCGCCGCGGCACAGCTGCAGACGGCGCGGGCCGTGGAGGAGCTGGCCCGGGCCATCATGGAGCTGAAGGATCGCATTGAGAAACTGGAGGTAAACACAGGGATGCTGAGTGCGGGCTTGTCGCTGATTAACCTCCTGTCTGAGTTTTGTTTGACAGCAGGAGATTTGGAGAGGCACCAGAATGATGCATTAGCAGATGAGTCAGTGCCATTCAGTCTAAATTAGGCTCATTTCAAAAGCTATCCCAATTTTAGTTTGATATCCACTGTGGTGGTTTAGGACTAACCATTAGATTTGACTTATGATTCAGATTAAAGTGCCACAGCTCTGCTGGTTCTCTGAACCTGAAGAGGGGCTTCTGTGTTCATCACAGGTGCTCTTTATCTCTCTACACCTCTTTTCATTCTCCCCTCCCTCTTTTATCTTCTGCTCCTCTTTTCTCTGACAAATAACTCGTGACACAGATACCCCTGATCTCTTGCACACGCTCCACGCGGACCCATGGGAAATCTTTCCACCTGCTGGCCCTCACGCTCCTCCGCATCCCCCCACCCTGCTGCCTCATACCCTGTACCACCGCATCTCCCACAGC
Organism: Pelmatolapia mariae; assembly: GCF_036321145.2. Lineage (NCBI taxonomy): Eukaryota > Metazoa > Chordata > Actinopteri > Cichliformes > Cichlidae > Pelmatolapia > Pelmatolapia mariae. Next base: position 11,879,963 of record NC_086232.1, on the reverse strand, counting down.
AGGATGGAGACATAAATAAAACATGAAGCTGGCTGGACAGGAAGGAGGGAGGTGGAGTAGGGGGGTCAGATTCTATGTGTGTGTGTGTGTGTGTGTGTGTGTGCAAAGATTGAGACACACACCCACACACAAACACTGCAGCATCACTGCTGGTGCTCTCCAAGCACAGTCAGTTACAAGGTTGTCTCCGTCAGTGAGAATTTATATCCTGGACGTCCAGATCCAGTCCTGCCTCAGCAACTCTCTTGATATTATATATCGCCCCCGAAGCCGTCTCATCCACACTAACAGCTCTCTCTCTCTTTACTGCTCCTCCACCAACACCTTCTTTTTTCAACTTATGCTCTGCATAGGCTACTAATACTGCCAGTGCCTGGCTGCTACAAAAGCTCGCTCCATGGTGCTGCCTTATTAGTCGAGCCCCTTCCCTGCAGTTTCATTTCAGTTTTAAACCACCACTACATCTAACATCGATGGCAGCCATATTTAGAGGCAATAAAGACAGGACTGGGCTCTGCTCATTGCCATTATGTTAAATCTGTTCATGTATTTTTCACAAATATCCCCACAGTGAATAGGAACTGCACTGACAGCCTTTTTTTTAACAGCATTTTCCCACTTTTAGCCAATATTCTGACCCTCAGCTCTCATAATAAATAGTTAATTGATATTTATTGACTTTGCTCAAGGCATCTCTACGCCCAACCTAAGGCGCAAATAAACAGCATTAAAAATTGAAAGTGATCAATACGATTAGAGGTCATTGACATCTGGACAACACGCTCTGAGGAGGACGGAGCTCAGAGTCCTTGTGTTTTTTTCATTTAATCTTGGGAAAGGACGCGTCTGCAAGCCTGGGTGTGATCCAAGCATTTAATTACAAAGTAAAGATTCAGATCTTGAGACATAGATCAGGCAGATGTTTGGCAAAGGAGAACTAAATGATTACATCATATTAAGCATACGTGGAAAAAAATCAGCTCACAGGAAGCTTCGATGATGCAAGATTATTTTCAGTGCTAAAGATAAAGCTGAGACAAAGCCATAAAGATATATGGTAAATTATAATTTAATCATCCCAAAAAGCAAATAAGCTGAAAATGATGTAGTTAAATATACAGCTTAATAAAGTAAAATATCACAGTGGCAGATGTCTCAGTAAGATAAAAACTACATAAAAGAAAGGAGAACAATTAAATAGAAAACCAAGTATTAATCTAGATAAATACCATGTAAAAATATACACACACCTATAGGTTTGTTATAAAATGTTAAAATTTGTAGTCATTTACAATTGCTAATGTAAATTTTCATGACAACATTCATATCTAAATATATTATTTTTGGCACAAAGCCTACATGGTGAAAATGTGTCTTTGCATGTAACAACACATATATTTCCAGACATCATGGGTCAGGAAAGCCAGGAGTACAGCATCATCTAGGATAAATGGCTTAGAAGGAGATGCCTCTGTGTCTAGACAGGCTGCATTCAGTGTCACCGTGTTGTTTGACAAGGATGTCTTTCAGTGCTTGAAATTCAAAAAAGTCATTTCCTTTTGACATTGAATAAAAAGCTCTAACATTACCGTGCAGACTGACTCTTGGTTAGCAGCTGTGAAAATGCTGCCAAGATCAAAATGCTCGATGTTAAAGCACAGAAAACATTTCTTTTAAGAAAATGCTTGAGCCAGACTGATATAAGAGTAATACTGATATTTAGTGATTTAGAAATCCAATATATCGGATTTCTTTTAAAAAACACAAATCATAAACAGATTTGCTTAAAATTTATTGTTTTCAGTTATTTATGAATCATTGCTAAGATGACAGTGAACTTTAAAAATAATCTTTTTGTTATTGTAACAAATTGTTCGGATCAGCTGGTTGATGTGTTTTTGGTGTTCCAAACACTTGCTAACAAGGAAGTTGCAGAGTGCCCTCTGGTGGACAAACTATGTAACATCAACATTAGTAACGTGGCTGAAGGGTGTTTCTATCATGTCTTTGTTGCTTTTTAATTTTTCATTTATCTTCAGGTGTAAAACATATTTGCTGATACTGACATATCAGCAAATAGGTGATATCAGCTGATATGATATATGATTGGTCGTGCTCTAGAAAAGTAATCATTAAAGGGCCACATGTAATAAGCTAAAACGGTTAAATAGTAGCATGACTTTACTTTTGAACAGTGAACACCAAACACGGTTTATAATCTACAATCCTTCTGCCACTCTCCCAACCTGACTCTAAAACTACACTAAGTGTAAGTAATTATAGAAAGTGTTACATGCTACTAATGTAGCATGTAACAGCATGTATATATAGCATATACATATATATATATATATATATATATATATATATATATATATATATATATATATATATATATATATATATATATATATATTGATTACTTCCAAACTGTCACTGGAACTGTAGCATTACTCACCTACTGAATCATTTTATGTCCTTGTCATAAATCTGCTGTTGTTAAATTTGTTCTCTGCGCCTCTAAATGTGTCTAACCAGTACTAACTAGCATCAATGCTAACACAGACCTCATGTTTCTTATTTCTCTTCTACAGGCAGAGATAGGCCCTGCTGCTTTGAACCTCACAGACACATCTGTGGGTGTAAGTAGTGGCGGCAGCAGCAGCGGCGGCAGCAGCAGCACAGCTGGTAACACCGGCAAGGCTCCAGCTCCGCCTTCCAGCAGTACTTCCTCCCCATCTGCAGGGTCTGCCCCTGGGGGCCGCCGTCCTGCTTCCCCAGGCTCCTCTGTCTCCAGGCCTCCTGCTAAGGGTCCCCCTGGGCGTGGAAAGAGCACCTGGAGGGTGGAGGACCTGGAAGGGGAGCTGGAAAGGAAGATAAAGATGCTAGAGAAGGAGAGACAGGCCATGAGGAAGGAGACTCAGGGCCAGCATGAGAAGATCAACAAGGGCATCGACAACGTCAGCCACCGTGTCACCGAGCTGGAACACAGTGAGTCTGGGGGTGGGAAGAAAAGGAAAAAAAGAGGAGGCGAAATAAAGACATGACATTGTTGGCTAAATAAACGAAGGAAGGGACAGATTAACTGATGTAAAGGGTAGTAAGACAAGGGCAACATCAAGCTGAACGTAGATCAGAGCATTGCAAGAGAAGGCTGAAATGAAAGTTTAACGAGCTCTGCTGGTGAACTGGGTCATCTCAGCAGCAGAGAATATGCTTTAGATTAAAATTAGATGATTAATGAGTGCTTAAGGGTGGGAAAATGTCAAAGTGAGAGCTGAGAACTAAAAATAAAAAAAATAAAGGAAGGGGAGAATAATATATCTGAAATCATCCGCTGCTTTTACCTGCTTTAAACTTCATCTTCATCCTCACGGGGGACCTACGGGAAGGATTCTTGCTTTGCGGGTGTCAGGAACGAGGTCTGGATGTGTCACGTTGGTTTTGAAGGGCTTTATTTGCAGATTTTCTGAGCAGAAATAAGGTTACTGCAGGTGAAAGCTTCTCGAAAAAGGAGTATACGCTGTTTGATAATGGGAGAAGTGGACGCTCAAAGGTGAGATTGAGAGTTTGCTGGGTGCCAAGAGGAAGGTTAATAGGAAAAAGCACTGATTTATCCTCTTTTTTTTCACCACTCTGTCATTCTCCCAACCTCTCTGACCACCTCTACATCTTCTCAGCTTTAAGAGCTGCAGTGTGGCCTCGAGTTAGAGAGGGTGATCATTAACTGTAACATCTGAGCTCTTGCCAAGCGCTCTGTGCCCAAGTGTGTGCTGAGCGCAAACTAGCAGAGACAAGTGAGAAGAGAAGCCTCAGTGTCCTTGTATAAATTAATGCAATCATCGCTCGCTGTTTTCTCTCTGGGTCTGCCTTACAGCGTCTAACTTCTTTCTCTTCGTCTCCTTCATGTGTGTCTCCAAAGCGATGACGGAGCCACCGTTCCCTGACGGCTTTGTCATCTCCTTCCCCATGCGGACCAACTACATGTATGGCCTGGTCAGAAAAGAGATTACCGAGATGTATGCCTTCACTGCCTGCCTATGGCTCAAAGCCAAAGAGGGTGGCATTGGGACCCCCTTCTCCTACTCTGTGCCGGGGCAGCCCAATGAGCTGGTTCTGTTACAGGGAGTCCACAATCCCGTGGAGCTGCTTATCAATGACAAGGTAACGAGGGTTTCTCAGACCTACCTGTCTATTGTACCTGTGCTAATATCTGGAAATTGGGACAAGTCAGAACATTTTACATGGGAAAATTAATGGTTCTTCTCGGAAAAAGCATTAATATCTCATAACCTTTAAGGTTCCCCTGTAATTACTCAAGCAAAGAAGCCTGCAAGGAAGCTAATTACGATGTCTCACAGAACAGTAGAGTATAGTTGATGGCTTACTGTTATTAAAGTGAGCGATGTAAACATGTTCATTCTCACAGACTTATGGAATTTTACAAGAGTGATAGAAAAAGCAAACCTGAAAATGTCACAGCTGTGTGCTGTTGTTTGAGTAAACAGTGTGTGAATCACCATCTACATTAAGTTTGGGTTTCGGTTCTCAGCCTCAGGTGTGCGCTGGTGTTGATCCCACTTCTGCCATCGATCCCCCCCCCCCAAAAAAATGTGTGTATTCCCACAATGCAGAGAACGTAAAACTAAAACAGACGGTGCACTTCAACAACACATTAAAAATTTACAAGTATAAACAAGATAGGAGGGAAAAAAGAGCATTAAAATCAGTGGTTTTTTTGTGATTTATCACGGCCATAATTCAGTCGCAAACTGCAACATTACTTTGCCTAAAATTGTTCTTCGTCCAGAACAAAAGCCTCGATTAAAGTCGATTAAAAATAAGAAGAACGTGTCCTCTGTTTGTGTTTTTCTGCATTTGTAGCGGCGGGATCCACAGCAAACATGCATTATTGAGGAACACGGCACGCCAGTGTTTTTCCTTTAATATTGCTCATATAGTTGCTGTATAGTTCCCGTGAGAGAGTGCAGTGTAGTGGAGGTTTACCGTGGTGAAAGGTGTTCCAATTATAATGCGAGCTCAGTGTCTGCAAGTTTGAGAAATTCTAACTGCGGCCGCTGTTTCCTCTGGCCTGTAGGTGGCGCAGCTGCCCCTGTCCCTGCCACAGGATGAGTGGCAGCACATCTGTGTCAGCTGGACCCTCAGAGATGGGGTTTGGAAGGCCTACCAGGGTGGGAAGATGAAGGGACGAGGGGAGGGACTGGCGGCCTGGCACCCAATCAAACCCGGGGGAGTCCTCATTCTGGGACAGGAGCAGGTGAGACGGATGCATGGATGGATGGATGATTCATAGGTGAATGATCCATGGATAAACATACACAGAGAAACCAGGAGAGCTATTTTAAGGAACCACCATTAGCTTTTCACACATGAAGAGGCAGAAACCTAATGGTGTTTATCCTCACGCTTGGCTGCTTCATTAGCGAAACAACTACATTACAAAACGGTTACGAAATGCGACATTATCCCTCCTCCCTGGTGTCGAAAGAACAACCCAAAGCTCATCCTGCAGCCCTTTTGTCCTTGCATAAAGGACAAAAACACTGATGGAGCACGACGTAATTTGATGGATAGTTTCGAGAGGGAGCAAGTATTTTATTAATCTCCTCTGAGGATGGCTGATGGATTGCTGCTGGCTGAGATGTGTTGACTTCATTTTATGGAGAAAAATCCCAGGACACAAGAGGGAAATTAATGCTTTTAATTGTATTTGTGCAAAATCAGAAAAAAACTTAATATTTTCCTGCAGAATAAACTTTATTTTAGCTCAGTGCCTTCACCAGTTGCCTGATTTGACATTTAAAGCATAGTTTTGGTATTTATCCAAAGAAGTGGGTAATCGTTATTTACTTAGTGTTAATTAAAAACTTTGTCAAGCAAACTGCTGCCAAATGATATTCCAATGGAAATCGTTCTTTTTTCCCCCCACCACAAATAATAATGTAATAATGTTTAAAATGGCTGGTGTTGAAGTTCTGAATGTGCTATCTCTTCTACCCAAGGACACACTGGGTGGACGTTTTGATGCCTCCCAGGCCCTGGTCGGGGAGCTCTCTCAGTTTAACCTGTGGGACCGGGTGTTGAAGCCAGCCGAGGTGGCCGCCGTGGCCGACTGCAGCTCCTCGGCCCTGGGCAACATCGCGCCCTGGACCGACCACGACGTAGATGTCTACGGCGGCGCCACCAAGGAGTCCCTGGACCCGTGCCACGCCGCCCAGAGATCCAACCCCTCTGGCCCCAAACAGTGAAGAATGACTGGGAGAGGGCAGCCATGTTTGAGAGGTCAATTTAGGAGTGAATTCAAGAGTCTAAAGAGTTTTTATCCAAGTTGGAGCATCCAGTATAATTTGCTTGTTGGGGGTTGGTAAGCTTACTACCAGTGGACTATTAAATTGTCAAGCGTGGTGTATCTGTTCTGTTCTTTGTGTTGGTGTCCACGCTCATGTGTTTACTTCTGCAGTGAGATACAGTGAGTTTAGTCACAGAATCACCTTAGTGAAGGCTTGCATGGGTCAATCAACCTCTGGCGTGAACGTGTTTAAACAGAGACTCTGCATTGATAGAGTGGAATCTGTGGTTCAGATGATAATCTCTAGGGCCAGTCAGCCATACGAGATTATTCCAGCAGGTTTCAGTGCAGTCATGGAAAGAACCTTTAACAATGCCACATCTAAGGGTTTCTCCATTTATGTTTTTTTGCAACACAGTGACACAAAATTCCATCTTTTCTTCATCCAGTGTCCAGCTGGTTGTGTTATGATGCTACAGCTGATTTCTGACATGCTCTAGTGGTAATATCTATTTTTATTACTCAATGGGGAAACTGAGTTTGGTCCATTTTTAACTGTATATGATCCTGTCGAGTAAAGTCTGTGTGCTTTTCGGTTTTTCTATATTGCATACCACGATTCGGTAAACCAGTGGACTTATAAATGTATAATGTGTAATGTACTTCTGCTAATGTTGCTCTGTATCAGTCTGCTCCTCCCCGCCCCATGCCTGCTGTAGCCTCTCGTGCATCTCACAGCCCAGCAAAGTGAAGTTGCAGCGTTTTTTTTTTCTTTTTGTTTGCAGCTTAGATAAAACAGCGCTCTCAGCCGACCCCTGAAATAAAAACATCATGTCTAACTAAGCACCACTAAGAGAACTGGTATTACAATATAACTGTGGTATCACTGAGTGTAAATCAGATGAAATGTAAATGTTTTGTTTTGTTTTTTTGGTGAAAATTACAGTGTACGTATTCCCACACTGCCCCACTCTACACATGTTTTTATTAAATCCTCACAGACTGAGGGGGAGGGTATGAGGTGGACTGATTCCATGATGGCCATTTTGTACTTAGCAGCTGGCTCTGTGCAGAAAACACAGCCTGAAAAGAAGACTGTGCTTCCACTGAGCGACAGTAAACTCAAACTACTGCCACCTTTTAAGTAACCTGAAGAACTACAAGCCAAACAAATAAATAGTAAAATCATTAAGCCTTTAGATTACATTAGATTGTTGGCATTTTTTATTGATAGTTATGCACCATGGAAGCATTTGAGTCCCATTTTTTACATTTAATGAAGGATATATATATATTTCCCTTGATTTAAGTTGCTTGGTTTTGAGCACATTTTTTCCAAAGTTGATCCTACGGGACTTTTCTAAAATTAAATAATTAATTAAACTTGCTTGAAGACATTTCACTTCTCATCTGAGAAGCTTCTTCAGTTCTAGGGTCAAATGCTGTGGGAGTGTCCCCCGAGAGGGACAATGGACCCCCTAATGATCCTCTACCTAATCACATGAGCCAAGGTGTGAAAATGGGTGTAGGTCACAATCAGCCAAGGTTTCGGGTGAGCTCATTGTGAAACCTAGCCCCACCCTATCATGTGATTTGAGGTCAGATGGCCCAGGATGTGAGTGGGCCTTCCCAGACGATGAGCTCAGAACCTTAAAGAAGTCCAGGCACTTTTGTTTCCAAGCTCCTTAGACTACGATGACCTGGATGACTGAGAACCTTTACAGACAATTAATTAAACTGTGATGCTCTGTGCCCCCTGTGTTTTGTTTTGGGGTTTTTTTTTGCGGGGGATCTGTAAAGTCACATGGTTGTATTTCTCTGATGTCTGGCATTTGATTTGTATCTTTCATAGTCAGCTTGAGATGGATGCGCTTAATGGCCTGTATGGAGTTGAGGCGGATATGCGAGGCGGACATCACAGTAAATAGAAGAGGGAAGAGCAAGCCAGATGCACTGTGAGGGCCGAGGGTTTAATTCTCGCTTCGTCCAGCTACGCTAAGAAATGTATCCAGTCAACACTGTGCAGCAAAATGAACTGTGGTTAAGATACACTCAGTGCTTCTGTTCACTTATTACCTCAATCCATCATTCCCGCAAACAATTTGACACCCTGTTGTAAAGTGCCTGCCAGGGCTCTCGTGCCCACAGAATGGTCAGAGGTTTTCTTTTTCAGAGTTTTCTTCTTCGTCGTCTCTTTCTTCTGTCTCTCTCTCTCGGTTTTGTTTGGTCGTTGATGGCTGTGACAGTGTTGCGCTTGTCCTTATCTGCATCTTCATGGGCCTTCTTTGGTATTGTGAAATAGGTGGATAAAAACTAATAAAGTGGTTATGACAACAATTCTGGAGTCGTAGCTTTTTAACATGACGTCAAAAAAACAAAAGCAAAAAAAAAAAAAAAAAGAAAGTGTGGGATGTGTGTGCTGGGTTTGAGTGGCTGATTCCTTCAGACTTGCCAAGCCATCCGGATTACACTTCAACTAAACAACTGCACTCAGCCTGCAAGCCTTTATACATAATCACACACTAAGAAAAGGATTTAAGCTCTTTTTGTTGTGTGCAAGACTGGATTAACAGCATATTTGCTGTCAGATGGCACGTGTTACATGGAGGCAGTACTCAGCAAAGACACTCCACAGAAATCCTGACCGCTGATGTAGACATAATAGATTACTCATAAATTTAACGAAGATCATGACGATTCGTGACTGCTCATCTGCCCACACACACCACATTTCTTGGCGATTGGTTCATCTTAGCTGTGAGCTCAAGTCTAACCTCCTACTGCACAACACTTCATTAAAGTTCTCTATCTTACTTCAGCTGGTTTCCTGTGACTTCCTCAAAACCCAACCTTTACAGTCTGGTGGCTAGCAATTTATGTCTACACTCTCTATACTTTTATCTCTAATGCTGCTTTAAAAAAACACCAAATTTAGCTGTAATTTAAGTAAGTTTCCTGTTATCTGTCTAAATTTATTTATTTTTTTTTGAAAAGGGAGAGTTTGGTTAGAAGAATCCCCTCGAGGTTCTCGCTGTGTTTGATGCCAAAGAAGAAGAAATAAAAGATATCTATGATCTGTTTCCCAAGAAGATATTAATAATCTATGGGAGGCAGGAAAGAAAGCTTTAGAGATAAACTGGCTTCTGCCACTCTAGACTGAAAAATCAACAACCACTGTGTGGGTCACAGTGAGATTTTCATGCAGAAACGAATGGTGGCTAGATACCTTTGGTAATAGTGGAAGCTGACCTTTATGGCTTCAAGGATAGACTGTAAAAAATCAACACATCAAGTAATGTTTTCAACCCTTGAGTTTATTCTAGCCGTGTATATTGTTTTTTTTTTCAAAGCCAGAAATTAGAGGATAAAAGGATAGACCAACTAACCACTAACCATTGGTTAGCTTCGTTACTAAGGTACATCCTGTTTTCCATGATTCTAACGGAGACGCTAACAATGGATCATTAAAGATGATTAAATTAAGCTAATAGGTAGGCTACTTAGAAACTAAACAGGGCTCTGTATGCTCAACAAGAGATGTAGGTACACCAATCTTTTATGCCATTGGTGACTCATCAGTGGCTCGTTGGTCTAGGGGTATGATTCTCGCTTCGGGTGCGAGAGGTCCCGGGTTCAAATCCCGGACGAGCCCCACTTGTTGCTTTGCTCTAAAAAGTTCCAGGGAATGAGGAAAAAGGAAAAAAAAGGAGGCAAAATGGTTAACTAAGTGGTTTTTATTAAAGTTTCTAATAATAACTAATCTTTTTGCAACTGCAGTTATTGCCATCTCATGGCACTTCTGCATTGGCCTCATTTTTCAGACACAAAGGCTACGTCCATGTTTGGTACCATGTATGCCCACAGCTGAATATGAACAAGAACGTGAACAAGGCTCAACAACACCCACATGCCACATGTCAATAATGCCTAATTAGAGTTTAAATTAGCATGTTATATAAAAGACTACTCCCTGTACAGCTGTTGCGAAGGAGGAAATGAAAAAACAACACAATTTTTTGCACCAGGCTGAATAAACCTGCTTCTGCTATAAAGCTGAGTTGCTTTTTTGGAGCCAGCAATTCATTTTCAGTTCAGATTTATTTACATAGCACCAATTTCCAATAACAGTCACCTCAAGGTCATTTATACTGTAAGGTAAAGACTCCACAGTCTTCTGAAGAAAACCCTAATAACTAAACTTTGTGACTGTGGGAAGGAAAAAACTGTTAAACTGTTAAATAGAAAGTACTTACATTAAAAAAAAAGCATAGAAAAAAGTGTAGATTGGGTGAATGAGGTGAGTTGTATATATAAAAAAAGTGCTCAGTTAGAATAGAAAAGTGCCATAGACCATGAGGGGAAACAAAAGAAGATAGAGAAGAGAATGAAAAAGAGAGGATAGGGACACAAGCCCCCATATTAGATGCACAATAGTTTCCTGTGGATAGGATTATTGTGGGATGTTTGGTTTGCAACATCAAACAATGCTTGTATACAACAATGGCCATTTGAGGCAAACAAGCACAACCAGCCAAATCTGTGAGAACAAGACAGTGAAAAATTGCCTCTCTTTCTGTCTGAACACACTTTTTGCCACATTTGTGCTGATGCTGGCTCCTCGACATGGAGATTTAAGGACATATTTCGAGAGTCATCAGCCAATCACTCAGATGGATAATTAGTCAGTCAGTCAGTGAATCATCTAAGCAGCAAATATTGTTTTTCATTGTTAATTTCTGATTCTTGGCTCCATCTTTCTGTTGATATCGCCTCTGTCACAGCTTGTTAGCAGAGTCACATGGAGCGTTCCTTTCCTCTCCCCAACAGTCTGCTTCCCCAGCTGTTGAATTATAGATACCTTATTACCTCTGTGTAAGGGCAGCATTTTATTATGAAAAACCTTATGTGACACACTACCAACCAGCGACAAGTCTAACACGAGTTTTTACATTTAATCTTACAGCCGCTCAGAATCTTTCTGAACAATTTTTTTTCTCATTTCATTCAGGACATACTTGGCAGGGAGGCGAGCGCCAGTCTTTCTCGTGACTTTAGAAACAGAAGATTACAGAGGATTTTATTGTCACTGCAACTCATGGCTTCATTGTCATGAGCCCTGCAGTCATGCAGCTCTTACAGATCCTCTCATAATTGTACAATTAAGTAGTTATTCACCTTTAATTGCTTTGCTCTAAAAACCCAGGCTCCACTATCCAAACTACTTTTACTTTCTTTTTGTTGGCCTCATCTCATACTTACCATGAAATATTTACAGTGTGTTTTCCCCTTGTGATAAATAATTTCCTCAAGGTCTTTATATCACCAGCTTTTCTCTTGACATAGTTTCAACACACCGTTTGTCAAAAACATCTCCTTCTTTCCTTTACTTTGACATTCTCATTTCAGCGTACCCACCAGCCCTCTGGCACCTTTTTTGTGATTTTCTCACCTGGGTATGCAGTGCTTGCTTTCTGCTGCTCAGTGTATTTTTAGAAGCTGTTTCACATGTGATTGAAGTGTAAAACAGCTGAGAAGGGTAGCTGTAGCTAAGGAGATGGAGCAGAAGATTCATGGTTCGATTCCTGGCATGTCAAGTACTGTATCCTTGGGGAAGATACTGAACCCCAGGTTGCCACCAGAGCATCCATTGGAGTGTGGATGTGTGGATGTTAGGTTAGGATCACTTAGGCATAGTTGGGGGAGGGGAAAAAAGAAAGTGTGGGTGAATGAGGCTTGGAGTAAGAAAGCACTCTGAGTGCTCAAGTTGTGTAGAAAAATACTATATTAGTACAAGTCTTTTATACCACTCAGCATTTATTTTAATAAGTTCTTGATGATTTTGAATGTAACTAATCCAAATACATATAAAAAAGTAAATGCCAGCCTTGCTATTGTTGTTTTCATATGCAAATTTGCGAACATAAGTCATGCTGTCATGTTCTTTTTAGAGAGAAGAGGCTTTTTCCTGGCAACCCTTCCCAAAAGCCAAACATGTTCAGTCTTTTTCTTATTATGCTGTCATGAACTTTCACATGCTATCTGAGGTCTGGAGAGTCTGAGATGTAGCTCTTGGGTTTCTTCCAGTTTCTACTACATTGAGTCGCCTGATACCGGGGGGAATTTTAAACTCCTGGGAAGATTGTGGGTGATCGTGGCTCAAGAGTTGGCAGTTCTTCTTGTAATCAGAAGGTTGCCGGTTCGAGCCCTGGCTCCGACAGTCTTTGTTGTTGTGTCCTTGGGCAAGACACTTCTGGTGGTGGTCAAAGGGCCTGGTGGCGCCAGTGTCCGGCAGCCTCGCCTCTGTCAGTGCACCCCGGGGCAGCTGTGGCTACAGTGTAGCTTGCCATCACCAGTGTGTGGATGACTGAATGTAGTGTAAAGTGCTTTGGGGTCCATAGGGACTAGTAAAGTGCTATACAAATACAGGCCATTTACCATTTAACATAAAGCTATCAAACACTCGAATGTTCCACAGACAGCCAAAATTTCTGCTTTCTGATGAGCTCTTAATCAGCTGCTTTTGATTAGCAGCTGCTGGTTTCCAAGGGAAACAGTAAGGGTGAGTTTATTTTTCTACATGGCAATTTCTTATACATGTGTGTGTTAAAGCTAAGCAGTTTAACATGGGAGTCTGTGGGGGAGCTGAATGGTACTGCCAGCCTCAAGTGGCCATTGGGGGAACTGCAATTTATGTTACCTCTGCTTTATCTCCATCTGCCCACCCAATTTTCAGCCATGTGGGGTACAGATCACATAGTTTATATGCACCTTTTTTTCTGATAAGCATGAAAATTTATTTTTAACCTGAATAATAATAAATGAATGAAACAACATGTGATATAGAGATAGGAGATGTGGTTTGAAAGCTGTAAGACAAAGTTAAGTAAAGACTGATCCTTAACTTTAAAAAAGAAAAACTTGAGATCTTTGAGAATCATAGTGACCAAATTCATTCTGTGGCTTTGAAGACTGTGTGCGTTGGTTAAAGGCTTCAAACAAAGAATGTAAACAGAGTCAGAATGTGCTATCAAACTACACATATCAGGTGCTCAAACCGATGCTGTAACCCAAATGGGTCAATTAGGCTGATCAGAAATCCTGCCAAATCATGTCATAACATAATGCACTGCTGTGCAATTAGTTAATGGCTCAGTGTTTCTCTGAGCCAGGGCACTCCCTTTTCAGAGAAGCGGATAAAGAGGAGGTGATGTGAGGGTTGAAACGTCCCAGCATTTGGTTAACAGCATGAATTTTTCTCCAGAAATTAATCATAGAGACAAGAACAGAGGAGACCGTGAGAGTGGAAGGAGAGGAAGATTATCAAGTGATCTGATTGTTTTCTCTCTCTGGGATTGATTGATAATCCACTCTAATCCACAACAGAGTCGATTATTTATTTATTTTTTAAGATGCTCGGGTTGGTATTTCAGGTTGGATTATACCATAGAGTGTTTGAGGCTAAATGGACAACCAGCAAACGCACCTCTCACTGACAGACCGTGGAATTATTTATCTTTCAAAGCACTGTGGAGTTTTCTGAGCTTGGGTTTGGTTTTGTGTGCTTGTGGGTGCACGTATGTAGAGCAGACTGACGATTCTGGGTCAAATCAATCCACCTGGGGGATTCCTCGCACATGTTTCCAGCTGAATGTGGGTCAGAGACTGTCAGAGAGCTGATTAGGATGGATAAAAAAGGTTTTACCCATGCTCTGCCTGATCGACAGGAGAGTGGCCTAATTTAAAAACAGTTATGTGTGCAGGTAGATAGTGATGATAATTGTGTTAGCTCAAGCTCTGTACCACAGTAAAAATCATTTATACTGGTCCAAATCAAGAGACCTTCTGTGTATTTTCCACTAAATGACAGAATTAGACACCTTTATAAAATTATTCTTAAGGTATATGTTATTATAAACATCTTGTATCAAAAAGCTGTTAATAATAGGTCCACCTTAACCAGTGTCAGTATTAAGAGTTCTCCTTTTTTTCTATATGTAATAAATGAATCAGAAGTAATTACACAGTTACATAGTATTTCTGTCGTTACATTTTTTCCGTTTTTTTTTTTAATTTTCCTTGCATTTTATGTACATTTTTTAATGTATATGAAAAAAAAGAATAAAAACTTAAGTTTGGTTACGTTAGCGTTCTCGGAAACGGGCGGGTTGCTTTCCATTTGATCGACGGACTCTCAACCAATAAGAACTCAGCTCGGCAGAGCTGGGCGGGGCCCAACTCCACGGATATCGCTTGTTTAAAATGTCTCCTTAACAACCGAACTGGAAGTCAAACAGCAGAAGTTTTCGTGGGGCAAACGCTTCGTAAGTGACACATCTCCGGGTCACTGCGCATTCATCAAGTCTCGATAACGCACGGCAACCCATAACGGCGCGACGGTGGATCTAAATAAGGCGAGTTTTAGCTAGAAAACAACCAGTGGCATCAAATGTTTGCTATGAAAACATGCTAAGCTAATTAGCCTGTTAGGGCTGCTAACCTGATAAGGCGCTGTCCCGTTAACAAACCTGCCGTGACGCGATACCTGCGGACACTGTTTAAGTGTGGAACCGCTTATTATTCTGGTGTGAACTACGATGTGAGACTTCTTGTCGTTAGCCAGTATAGGCTAAGCGATGTTAGCTAACCTCGTCCCCAACACAGGTCATGTTAGCCACAGATGTGAGCTTGCTGTGCAGGATAGCCGCTACTCCTGATGAAGTGACACTTGGTGACACGCTCCGGGGACAGCATTTTTAACGTGCACACACATGCTTTATTTGCAGGAGTCGGAATGGCCGGGACTGGCGAGGGAAAGAAAGAAGAGGCCGACTACAAGAGACTGCACAGCTTCCCTCTCATCAGGGTAGGAATGAAGTGACATTGTTCACCTAGAACCAGGACAAGGAGGTCCTGAGTGTGGATGAGACTTTTGTGATACTGTGAAATAAAAAGATTATGCAGGTGTGAGGCTGCTCAGGTTTAGTAGATGTAGTTGTGATGCATAAGAAGACTGTAAATGAGTGAAGGACTCAGTCAGCTTTATTTAATGTTAAGTTTAAAACAACTACTGCAGACTAAGATGGCTCAGATGCAAATTAGTGTTGCGATAGATCACAGTAAGTACTGTAAGGACTAATTCGTAGTTAAAAGTTGTAGGGTTAAACATGACTAATCATCATAACCATTTTTTAAAAAAAAAAATGCTGATTGGCCTGTGACAGTATTTCCATCAATCACAATTCACCTGTGAAGCAAATCCTCACTAATGAGCAGTTTTGCAGTCAGTATTTTCACATCGAGGTCTGCTTAACGACTCTGAAAGAAAGAGGCTGAAAATGAGTAGGAGAGTGGTGGTATGCGCTCATAGTTTCACTCATCTTTGGGACTAAGAATCAATATGCCTGCACTCAAAAAATAATAATTTAGATGAAGATACTTGTTATGTAATCGCTAAGAACTTAATAGACTTATTTAAAAACCCTATCAAACCACCTATTCAGCAGCGATTAGTGTGAAAAAGTCATCTCACGCCCACGCACAAAGCTGCCTGTTTAGTTTGCCAGTGGGAAGTTTCTGATAAAGTTTGCTGCAGGCTGACAGCAGCCCACTGCCATACCTGCAGCATGCAGGGATGAGTGTAAAGGGGGCACAGAACATACTCTGCTGTGTAAACTAAACTTCTAAAAGTTTAGTTGGAAATTTAGAAACTACATATCTTAAAAAGTTGTGCTGCACTGTCACTTAAGGACGCCTGTGTAGCCGGTGCAGTGTCATGAAGAAGTCCATTATCTGATGGTGACATTTGCGTCTCAAGGACACAGAAACTGTAACACTCATGTAGGAGTTAGTTTAGTTATTACCGGGAACTTTCTTTTTTTCTTTCTGTGAGAAAACAAAAGAGCGCACACTAAACTTCACAATATTTGTTTGGTCGTTAAATACGTGCACGCTAGGCAACACAGCAGGCTCAGGTGTGGCTCACACAAGGTGTCGTATTCTCTAAGATTAGCAAACAGCTCCTAAGCACCAACTGCAAAATAAAGTCTGCAGCTATTGTGTCTTCACACATTTGATCAGTCAGAGCACGCTGACTAAACCAAGCATCACAGTGACAGACAGCGCTAGGGAAGAAGTAGCTCGCATGGCAAGTTGTCTTACCACATTGGGGGCCGGTCAGAAAGGATGAAGGCAATGCAGTGTTGTTTCTAGCTGACTTGTTTATATTCATGTCATAGCTGTATGTGTTTGTCTTCAGCACACAGACATGCCAGAGGAAATGAGGGTTGAGACCATGGAGCTGTGTGTTACAGCCTGTGAAAAGTATGCCACCAACAATGAGGTGTGTATATTTTGCTCTCAGTCTTGAGTAAAATATTGAGGATGCCTTTTCAAATTTCTCTCGTGTGTTGTGCTGATGGCCACGGCTTCTCTTTTTCTTTTTTTCTTTTTCTTGCCGTCTTCCATAGAGTGCAGCAAAGATGATCAAGGAGTCCATGGATAAGAAATTTGGCAGCTCGTGGCACGTGGTCATTGGCGAAGGCTTCGGCTTTGAGGTCACACACGAGGTGAAGAACCTTCTTTACATGTTCTTCGGAGGAAGCCTGGCCGTCTGCGTGTGGAAGTGCTCGTAGCACCTTCTCTGACGTTCTCGCCGGGCTGGAAATGAACCACCAGCTACCATCCAGATGCTGGTTATACTTGTTTCGGCAGGTTAGGTCAGGTCGCTACCAGCCACTGAGGCAGGAACCGGGAAGCACTCGTTGATTTTAAAAATGCAGCGAGAATAGAAGAAAGGGGGTTTTGATTGCGACTTTGGCTGGTGGGCCTAAAAATAGCGCCTCGCCTTGTCTGTCACCGGTCTGTTCCTCTCTGTTGTTAACCATCCATCTCTCCATTCAGTACATTAAAAAAAGAAAGAAAGAGGCGAGAACATTTGTGAGCATGCATGTGCAAGCAAGTTCAACTTCTCCAACAATTACAGCCAGCCAGGGTCTCCAAAGTCCTTTACCCTCATTCCTCTGCAGGGAGTGTGTGTATGTGTGAGTGTTTTATGTTTGTGTGTGCTGGACACACACACACGTTTTTGTTTTTTCTTTCTTTCTTTTTGTTGTTAAGTAGCACCACGTCATCGCCGTGCTCAGCAGTTTGACAAGACTGCGCAACACTAAGCCGTCCACGCCGCCTGTAACTTTACACGTGTCTTTCTCTATCCAACTGCACTAGTGTTTCAATAAAATTTGTAAGATTTTTTTATGTGTACATATTTTGATGCAACTTGAAAACACTTCTTTTTAAGGACCAGTTTCATCTTCTTACGATTAAAAAGGCTCGGAGGCTTCTGAGCCGAACACGGAACCCGACCTCACCTTTTCTCCTCGTTAAGGTGTTTGTTATTATCCCTAATAATATCATCACCCCACTGGGTGATAACAGCAGTGTGATTGTTTTCCTGTTGATGCCAGTTTTAATGATCCTTTGCTGGATCATTACGCGTGAAGTGACCTGATTGTATAATAAACTGAAATGTGTAAAACAGAGCCCGACATCTGCCTCTGTTTTGTTCTTTGCTGCTTCTGCGAGCTTCGTTACAGTTACCGCACAGCATGCTGCAAACTTAGGGCTTACGTTTCTGATTAAATGCAGTTTATGAAAAGGAGGTTTTTGTGACAGATTGAGAGCAAATTGGAACCGTTTGTCCTTGAAATGTAGTCAAGCAATTATACTGACATGAGTGATTGCATCCAGCACAGAAAATGTCATTTCTCTCATGTATCAGTACAAGTGAATATGAATGAATAAAGGAAATATATACTTCACACAGAGGAATAAAATGGTGCCAGCTGCTTCTGCTTGGCTTTTTTAAGAATAGAAAAATACAAAAAGGAGGGAAAAAAGCTTAAAGCCTTGGCATCTTGGTTTTTTTTATGTTCATATGGAAAAAGGAAAACAGTGTTGGAGCGATGGGGACTTGTCATGAGGGATGATGAAGCCCGACTCAGGTTTTTGTTGAAGAAGCATTAGTCTGGTTTACAGTTTAAATATTATTTTCCACTAAAGGCAATGGATGTGTTTTGTCAGACAAAAGTGAGATGACACAAAGTTAAACTGTCAATACTTGTCCTTAAAGAATTCCTCGTTGCATTTGACAAGGACATCTAGCTTGTTGCTTCTAGAGTTCAGGTATTCCACTTTAAATGCATCAGTGTAGCATCTCTAAAAATCAGTCTCGGTGAAACAACCCTGGTATACTGCTCTACGGGGCTGCTAAACATGACCGAGCACGGCTTTACAAACAACCCCCATTACACACACACACACACACACACACACACACACACACACACACACACACACACACACACACACACACACACACACACACACACAGCACTTACATGAAACATTTCTCAGGCGTTACATGATCGCTGAAAATGGCTTAAAAATTCAAGCTTGTGAGGACAGAGAGATAAGGTTTAAAGAATATTTGCTCTGGCCCGAAAACGCCATATTTTCTCTAATGGCATGTTGAATATAAACACTGCTCTCATGCTAATGTTAAACTCAGCCCTGAAATGAAAGGTCCGGTGCTCTAAACCCATCAGCCACAAGATTAAAGGTGATGTTTACAACATTAATAACCTTGTTTCAATGATTTCCTAGGAGACCACAGGTCCTGACATTTATATGGGTGTTAGTTTTACACTTGGCACAAGCCTGACTAAACCCACTGCAGTCCCTCACTGGACTCAAGAACCACAACAAACACTCTTAGGTGTTGACTTGGCCTCCAAAGAATTATCATAAAGCTATTTTTAGATGTAAAACGCAGCTACTTACATATTTGAGACAAATTACTGTGAGTTGGAAAGCACCAGCTGCAGATGATTACTAACTGTGGCCTCACAAAGTGAGCCAATTTGCTCAGTTTTGTGGTAAATGTGTACAAATAATACACTGCTCAGAAAAAATGTACACTTTGAAACACATCAGATCTCAATGGGAAAAAAAGATGTTGGATATTTATACTGATATGGACTGGGTAATGTGTTCAGTTTGAATACATGGCACAAAATGAAAATGGTCAACCTACAGAGGGCTGAATTAAAAGAAAATCAAAGTGGAGAAATTATGCAGAGTCCTTTTGTTAAAATCTCATTGCAGTGACTCAAAATGATATCAGTAGTTTGTATTGCTCACACATGCTTGTATGCATGCCCGACAACATGAGGGCATGTTCCTAATAAGATGATGGATGGTGTCCTGGAGGATTTCCTGTCAGATATAGACGAGGACATCTCTGAGCTCCTGGAGAGTGTGAGGTGTAGCCTGGCAGTGTCGGATGGACCAAAGCATAATGTACCAGAGATGGTCTATCAGATTCACGTCAGGTTAGCCTGGGGGCGAGTCAGTGGTATCAGTTCCTTCATCCTCCAGGAACTGCCTGCATACTCTCGCCACATGAGGTCAGGTATTGTCATGCAGCAGGAGGAACCCAGGACCCACTGGACCAGCGTAGGGTCTCACAGCGTGTCCAAGGATTTCATCCTGATACCTAATGGCAGTCAGGGTGCCGTTACCTAGCCTGTAGAGGTCTGTGTCCCTCTCCATAGATATACCTGCCCAGACCATCACTGACCCACATCAAGCTGGTTATGCTGAACTATGTTGCAGACACTATAACGTTCTCCATGGCTTCTCCAGACCCTGTGCTCAGGGTGAACTTGCTCTCATCTGTGAAAAGCACAGGGTACCAATGTTAGACCTGCCAGTTCTGGTATTTTATGAGAAATGCCATTTGGGCTCCACAGTTCCGGGCAGTGAGCACAGGGCTCATTGGAGGACGTCTGCCACCCTCATGAAGTCTGTTTCTGATTGTTTGGTCAGAGAAATTCACTCCAGTATCCTGCTGGAGGTCATTTTGTAGCTCTGGCAGTGCTCATCCTGTTCCTCCTTGCACAAAGGAGCAGATACAAGTCCTGTTTATTGGCTAAGGACCTTTTGCGGTCCTGTCCAGCTCTCCTAAAGTAACTGCTTGTCTGCTTGGGAATGGAATAGAATAGAATAGCCCTTTATTGTCAGTGTACATGTACAATAAAATTGTGGATTTCCTCTGTGCTCCCGAGACTGTGCTGGGAGACATAACAAACCATCTGGCAATGATACAAATACATGTGGTATGAACTATCTGTACCATCAGTAGTGACACTGACCCTAGCCAAATGCAAAACTAATGAAAAAACAGCCAGGAGAGATGAGGAGGGAAAAATGTCATTGCCCTGCAGCTGTAAAACCATTCCTGTTTTGGGGTTTGTCTCATTGTGGCCCCTTTAGTGCACCTGCTGTTCATTTCATTAACACCAAAGCAGATGAAACTGCCTTGGTGTTAATGAACAACCCTCTCTGCTACTTAACTGAGCAGATCAATATCCCAGAGGTTTAACTGGCTTGATTCCTTACTCTGATTTAAAAGTGTTCCATTCAGTTTTTTGACCAGTGGCTTTAAAAACTCAAAGATGTGAAGCCTGTCTGCCAAATGGGAAGAATTCTGTTGTGACTCAATCAAGTGTCTGTTTGCTTTCAAAGTGTGCAGAGGGCTTTTTTTGGCTCAGCATTGGAGGGAGAGAAACCGCCTTTATTGACAGATTAGCAGTATCTTGCAGCTTCTGCCACAGTTTTTGTGCACCCAAAGCACCATGACCCCACACTGGGTCAGTCTGCACTCACAAATACTACAATGCTTGCCAAGCTGTCCTTTTACCTTCGCTTTTATGTCCACACTGTTGTCTGCAGTGTCACCATATTTTCATCTTATGAAGGTAATGGTGACAAATATGTCTATTTTTCTGGCTGTCCCCTACTAGTTCAGCAAAAAACAAAACAAAAAGTTGTCTCCTTCAAAACAGAGGTACAGGCCCGTTTATATATTAGCTCTAAAACTAGCACACATATATAGTAATAAAACACACAGTTCTTCTGGGTATGCCTCTAATGTCTCTCTGGAGGCTTTGGTGTTTTTGTCCGCATGCCTCAGAGTGAGTTTTCTCCTTTAAGAGGTGAATATCTTTCATCAAATCTGATTTTTATTTGAAATTTTTTGTTGAAATGCCAGAAATCATTAAGTATTCCTCAAAGTATGAGCCAAGAAGTCAGCTGGCACAGCTCTAACAGTTTAAAATATCGCTAATCTCATAGCTCTCTGTCTAATCATACTGGATCAGTTGCAGTATGTATTCTTGATGATCTGCATATTAGATTTTACAGACATTTTATGCTGAACACCGTTCTTGACACAACCCATTTATCCAGAGGTGATCAGCTATGGCGTATATAGACATGTACAGAGAAGGGATGGTGGGTATATTAGCTAAACCATGCTGAATGTGGAGATGCCCTGAAGGAGGAACAGAGGAAGACCATAGAGAAGATTCATCGACTGGCCTCTAAAATCTATGCATGGGGGACCACTCTTTAGGGTATACAGCATTAGTGGAAATTAGCTACCTTTTACTTCTATTCCAGTAGAGCTAGAGAAACCGATTCTATGGAAAATGATTATGGACACTGAAAAAAGGGATAAAAAAAGGAGCAGAAAAGTCAGAATTCTGACATTAATCTCAGAATTGTGACCCGGCTCCAGAAAATGGATTGATGAATGGATAGATAATGAATGTGGCGGGAGCCATAACTGTAATTACAATGGTAATAATAGCTGTGCTACAGTGAGCCCATAGAAATGACAAGTACACTTGGCTATATCTTTGCCACAATAATGATTAGATGCCCTGAGCTGTTGCATACTGAGTTGGTGCAGCAGCTCTGTGTGCTTGTGAGTTTGGCTGTTGCTCACTGTTGGCTCAGTGAGGGCAGAGGTAGCACAGTTGTCATCTTCACTGTTCAGGATTCTTTGTGCTCCGTGCTCTGATGTCTCTGGCCACACAGTTCTGTTCTTTTGACCTTTAGTCTTGCCACCTAATCAGAAACACCTCTATCCCCACTGCCCGTCCAGTGCGAGTCCAACTAAACTAAACGTGCATCTTCCCCACTCAATAAAAACGTAACAAAATATATGCAGTAGACTATTCAGTCAATAATTCCAGCAGCATTTCTAAATTCTGATTAGGTGGACAGCCTACAGCCTGCCTCCATAGTCGCCCACCTCCTCTTCTAAACACACCGACCTCTGAAGCATGCAGATCCCTCCACTGAGCTGAATATGTTGTGATGTCTCAGACTGCACACATCAATCCCACACACTCGTGCTTGACCCTGCTCTACACAGGAGGAGGTCAGGCTTGCAGCTGGGCTCCTTCTTAACCCCTGGTCAACAGCTACACTCAGTAATACAATATAGCAGGCCACAGCCCTGCTGTTCTCTGTAAACTGATTTGTTGTGTAGCGGTCATTAATACAAGTAATAACCGATGTGAAAAATTCCTCAAATTCTCTTTGAAAACCAGCTTTTGTAGAGATTATCTGGTTTTGGAATGTCACCTTTACAATACCATAGGACAGGTGATCAGTCAGCTTCCTGCTGTTCATGTGTAGCATGACTTAACACACTATGCAATATTAATAAAAAATAATAAACACTTGTAACACTAAAATGTTTCCCTTCTGGTGAAAAAAGCCTCTGTTCTATGCAGTTTATATAGACTGTTCCAATTTTAGAATCTCTACAGTAAGACCCCTTCTTCTGCGATTCTCCATTAGCGTGACAACCATTGTAAACACCTCAGCTTAATGGCTGACATGGATTTGACAGGGATACGCGTGGATTTGCTTGGGCTGAAGCCAGCGTAATACAATGACAGGTTCACCCAGATTCGCCCGGCCCGTTTTTATGTGAAGGAGCCTGTTTGCTGTGCAATTATTGTAACAACGCTCAGATTAATCCCGCGGGTCCTGTGACAGTAAACATTTATTCCACCCTGTGATGCACCTCATTCATTATTCACCTCAGACAGTCTTTATAAATCTCCTCCTTCTCCTTGTGTCTCCTTGCGTTGTTAAATATTTATACAGTGAACCACGGAGTCACGCTGCTGGTTTGCTTAGTGTCAGCGCTGCGATGCTGTCTTCCACAGCGCACGGAGAAAAGGGTTATTATCCAGCAAGAGGCTCTTTGGAGCTGTCATTGAATTTACAGGCACATTGTCACCTGGGGACAGTGTTAAATAGCTTGTACACATCTCTAAAATACAACACAACCAATGCACATGGTGCTGTGTTTCCTGCTGATTAGAACAGTCTCTTTTTAAATATTGCATACTGCGCGCAGTTCCACAATGCCAAATTTAGCAGTTCGCAAGTGCGAGTTGATGAATAACTGAACAGACTCTCTTGTTCTATAGTTGGCACTGGTTGATGTCTTTACTCTTAAAATAGCCATTTGTGAGCAATTTCTGACCCAAAACATTGGGTGGTGGTTTATAATAAAGATGAGCCTACCAACATTTCTAACATGTAAATAATTGACATTTTTTCACCACATGTGACTACTCTTCTTCTGTCGCTGCTCCCTTTAGGGTTTGCCGCAGCAGATCATCTGCCTCCTTCTCACCCTATCCCTAACATTCTGTCATACCAACCCTCTCTGAGGTCTTCCTGTTTTTCCTGGCAATATATCCACTATTCCTCCTGTGCACATGTCCAAACCATCTCACTCTTGCTTCTCTAACATTGTCTCCAAACCCTTCAGCCTGAGGTGTCCTTCTGATGTACTCATTTTTTATCCTATCCCTCTGTCACTGACTACTCTGCATTTGTGATTATTTGGTATTTTAACTTTGCGTTTTCATTACACTAATACCAAGTTCTGTTGCATTCATAAAGTTATAGGACTAAAATGACAACCTTTGTTAGTTATTACTTTTTTATTACCAACAAAGCGGCGCATTTATGAAACAGACTGGCAATAAAGCTCTGCAGGGTGGAGTGAGTCCCATCTGTGTTTGTGAAAATGAATGAAATTAAAAGTAGCCTATTTTGATTAAAAAAATAACAGCCTAATAGTTTCAAGAATATTAAAATGCAATAAATAAATAAATAAATACGCAGGACAGCTGGGATAGGCTATGACCCTAAATTGGATAAATGGAAAAAAATGAATGGATGAATACTTTCAATAAAATTTTGAAGTCTCAGGTCACACATATTGATGAGCCAGGAGCTTTGGAAAGGTTACATTCTTTGTTTTCCCTCTCCGACTTTAAATTTTATGATTTGGAACTAATAGCTTGGGTGACTCATGACTACTTATTTAAGGTTCATCAAAAGAGGATAATGTGTCAGGAAGATGCAGTCAGTGATACAGATTTACTTCGGTTAACAACTTTTACAGTTGGAGAATGTAAGATAAATAAGATTTTACCATACATGCCCCCGTCCTTTGGCTCCTCAGTGTGTTGGCATTGAGGAGCCAAAAACATAATGTTTCCACCTCCGTGCTTGGCTGTAGGGATCGTGTTCTTTGGTTCATACTCAGCCCTTCTCAGCAAGCTGAGCTGATGCCAACGAGTTTGATATTGTTTTCCACCAACCACAGCACTTTCTCCAAAGCCTTCTCTGAATCATGTTTACTGGCAACCCTAAGACAGGCCTGCACATGTGCCTTGTGGAGGATGGAGACCTTCTGGATGCTGCAAGATTTGAGGCCATTACAGCATAGTGTGTCACCAATGGTTTCCTTAGTGACTGTGGTCCCAACTGTCTCCAGATCATTAATAAGGTCTTTTTGTGCAGTTTTGGGTTGTTTTGGCACCTTCTCATCATCATTCTCACCCCATGAGTCAAGCTGTTGCATGGATTTTGGGCCATTTTATATTTCTTCTATTTCTGAATAGTCACACCAACAGTTGTCACCATCTCAACAAGCTTCTTGCTGGTTTCTGTTGCCTGGCCAAGCTGTTTACATGGTCTTGTGCCCCATCTGAGCTTTATAAAGGTCTACAATCTTGTCCTTGATGTCCTTTGACAACTCTTTGGTCTTGTCCATGGTGGTCACACTTTTGTGATTTTGTTTAAAAATTGTTTTACTTTTGTGAATTCCTTCAGGAGTATTAATCTACACGGGATTACTCAGGCTCAGGAGCCCCATAATTTAGAGACCTTTCCAGTGCTAAATTGCAACACCTGGTAGCAAGACCTTACCGCTATGTATAAATTTTAATGCTAACGTGTAGTCTTGGAGCCACCATCTGGTGACAGGAAGTTGGCATTGTTCTTACTTGGGGTTCCAAGTAAGCAGAGTCAAGTTGAAAATGTGATGAAAATGTCAGCAGATTGCATGCCAACATTTGCCCTGGGAACGATGTCACTGGATATGGCATAAGAATGAGTCCTTTACAAAAATCAAACCTGCCATTTTTGAGACCCGGCTATAGAGGAAATTGCCGCTGCCTTCTCTGGCTTTCTTCTTTTACCCTGAGTCTGAGAAAAAGGCACAGACCAAGCAGCATGTATGCTGTCACCTTAATATCCTCTATTTTTGTGTTTTGTTTTCATCTTCAGGCCGCCTTGCTATAATGACCCCACCCACATTAAGCTTTTACTGAATTTTAATGGAAAATGACCAAAACCGAGTAGAGCTGAGTCAAGCTTAGCAGGTGATAATGGAAAAGAGACTATAGTGGACACAGGTAGAGATCTGTATCTTCTTTTTTCAACATCCTGAAAGAGTTCAAGACTGAAGACGTCTATAGGCTGCTCACAGATTGACTAATACTAAAGACCTGAAGGAAAATGCATAGTTATCTTATTTATGTAATTAAACTAGAAAATATTACTTGTTGAATCTTTATGTTCTCTTCTTCTAGTCATATTAGTTGCGTGAACTACATAAAGGGAGATACAGAGATCACATATTAAAGTTGATCTTTTCCAGCCCTCCTCAAAGTAAAAACAAAGAAGGAAGAATAATTCAGTAAATTGTGAAGAAAGCTCTTTAACCATCATCTAGGGAAAGATTAAAGAGCATTACAGCAGTGTCCTTTGTTTTTCCTAGATGTCCCTGAAAGCATAGCAGTGGTGAGCCTTTTATTCATCTTGTCATGGCAACAGTCAGCGGGCAAACCACACGTGAAATGGGGTTTTATTATCCACGAAACTACACCAAACATTAGTCCTCTAACTGTTGATGCCGAACTTCAATCAGTTTTTTTTTCTTTTTGTCATCACACTGTGTCCTCATTTGAAGCATCTCTCTGTGTTGGAAAAGCTCAGTGCTGTCTCTTAGCAACCTCCTTACCACCTGTGATGGTGAGCGGAAGGTTGGAGCGTCCCTGGGTGTGTGTGTGTTAGTGAATGACACAGGAGGTAAAACACAAAAGAAACCCTTTGGTGCTTGAAAATATAGTGAGTGACAACTCTCAAAATTCAGTAGCTAGTACTGAAAAATGAGGATAAGTGAAAAGAGAGAATGTGGCCTTTTAGAGGTTCAAAAATTCCACAGATTCACAAAGGTGCAGAGAGTTGGAGGGCAGAAGAGTGAGAGGAGAGTGTCAGGAGACAGCATTTAGAGATGGGGGGGGTGGTGACAGAGGATGACAGAAGAGAGCAGGAGGGATAAATCTTTCATCTGAACATTGCTAGCGGCTTCCTTTTTTATGAGAAATAGGAAACACAATCCAATATTAATATGAGCGTGCGCATGTGGGTCTTTTTGCAAATGTGTGCGTGAGTCAGCCCCAGCTCTGACCAGCGCTAGATGTGGCTGTGCATTTCATTAGCTCTTCTCCAGACTGACATAAAAGGGAGTCATGAGTTTTTGGAAAATAGAGAGGCCGGTGAAATCAAATGATAGTAAAAACATGGAGGGGATTTTTTTTAAAAAGAAGAGATGTTTCAGTGTACGTGAGGATAAAACCTAAAAGGGTTTGATTATAAGAGAAACAGAGAGCGGTGGATCACATGAAAAGTAAGTCACAGAAGAGAAGCAAATAAAAGGTTGGAAGGAAAGACAACCAAGTAGCAGTTGGATTGCTGCTTGAGTCCGAGCTTATGATTTATTTCTTTCATTATCTTGAAATTTTTTTGTTACACCTGTAAAATTTGTGAGTTAAACTAAGAGGCCGAATACAAATTACATCTTGTTAGTGGCTTGGAGCGGGGGGGGTGTTGTTGAAATATGATCTGCACTGAGGACGGTAGAAACTTTGAAAACCACATGAAATACAAACCATATTCACTAGCTGCAAGGCTAAACAAAGATGCCGCTTCAATTAAATAAGCAGGGGGGCAAAAGAGTTCAAGCACTCTCTAAATTTAATTCAAAGTGGCCATAGATCCAGTTACTGAATTATCATCCTCAGCAACGTGGTGGATTTTTTAAAAATTGATATATAAATCATTGTTGGGTTTCTTATGTTTTTTTTTATTATTACGTTATACTGGCTCACAGAGAGTTTATAGTTTGTGTTCACATGGACAGGAACATACCTTTGAAATAGTGGTTGAAAAGGTTTGTTACACTGGAGTGATAAGAAAAGAGAAATCTCTATACGATCCAGTCATCAGTAACCCATATCTGATTTAAATGAGCGCAAGCCTTCTTTCAAGGTTGTCACCATGTGTACCTCTGCATGGTATTTGCTACTTTTAGAGTGCCCCAATGAAGTGCAATTGTACACAAAGAATACTTGATACACGTGACCTACCCCAGTCATTGTCTTCTTGCCTCTGGTTCCTTTTCCTCAAAGCAACATTTAAGCTGGAGGGTTCTTGTTTTGACGTACTAGACAAGTTCCATTTTTTACCATGATAGGAAGAGTTGCATAACATACATACATGCATGCATACATTTTTAAGTTCCATCCATCCATTTTCTTGCTGTAATCTAATTCTGAGTCATGGTGGGTTTGAAGCTTATCCTAGCTGTCATAGGGCAAAAGACGGGGATACACCACAGCCAGGTGGCCAGTCTATTTTAGGGCTAACAGAGAGGCAAAAAAGCCTCTCTCACACACAGACAATCACACCTACAGCCAATTTAGAGCACTGATATCTTTGGACAAACAGGTACATGGAGAACATGCAAGCTCCATATAGGGGAGTCCTAGGCAGCCAGCGGATTCAAACTTAGGAACTTCTTTTTTTGAGGTGACAGTCTTAACCACCACATAATCCTGTTGCCCGGTAAAAAGTGTTTACCTTAATTAATTTAGTGTAATTAAAAGGACACAAAGCATCAAAACAGACATGTTGTACTTATTTTACCTTTTTTTGTTAGCAGCCTTTAAAGTCACCTTATTGCAATCCAACTCAAGACCTACCTAATGGTTTAGAGCAGGGGTGGGCGACTCCAGGCCTCGAGGGCCGGTGTCCTGCAGGTTTTAGATTTCACCCTGGGTCAACACACCTGAATCAAATTCATTACCAGCCCCCTTGAGAACTTCAAGAAATGTTGAGGAGCCATTTAAATCAGCTGTGTTGGATCAAGGACACATCTAAATCCTGCAGGACACCGGCCCTCGAGGCCTGGAGTTGCTCACCCCTGGTTTAGAGTGTCCTCCTCCACGATAAAAAAAAAACAACCATTCAGGGAACATATTTTGAAAGAAGGCTTTTCAGCTCTTAAGTGTCGGAGACCTGGATGGTATGCCAAGGACCATTAAAGTAGCTCTTGAATACTGTGACGGTCATCATCAACTAAGACACTTTAAAGTGACTTTACTAAACACACGCATAGTTCCACACAAAAAGAATATTAAAAAAATATTTCAACTATTGAATGGACTGCTATCAAAATTGGTGCATGGAATCCACACTACACAATTTAAGCTGAACTTTAGCTTCTGCTTCAGTGGATGTGAGTGGAAATGAGTCATAAATGTCAAGTCGAGCCAACATTTATTCATGACTTGAGCTTTAACTGGAGAGAGAAGGGGTAAAAAAGGAGAGAGACTTTAGGAAAATAACAGAAATAACTAGAACTCCAGGTGGACTGAAATGAGTCAGTGGCGGAGCAAAAGATAAACACAGGCAAGCATAAACAGTAGAAGTGGCCTGACATTCAAGTATCGATACCAATGATGGTATTGGTATCGATATGATAATAGTGAGATGGGCTGCCCTGTGTCACCCCTCTTCAGTAGTTTTCCACTAATTCTAGTGTTCTGTCCTCCCCTCCCCTCCTCGTAACTGTGGCTAAGGCAGCTCTTACACCTCATTTTATGACAGGCAGACACCCACTGTCAATAGATTCCTCACCCTATACAGTTACACACCAAAGTTTATAGCTAAACCAACTCATTTGGCACTTCAGAGGACGGGTTCAGCAACTTAATTTCATTCTTGAGAACTTTAAGGCCAAATGAAATGCTTTGAGAATAAATGTCCACAATTGTCATTTAAACAGGGGTTGACAACGTCATCCTAACAAAACACACTCTTACAAATCATTTCCTGCTCTTCTAATCTCCAACCACCCTCTATTATCTAAGCAAACCTAAGCACATTCTATTCTAATCGCTGGTTTATTCTACTCACAATGGATGAATAAAATTTGCAGAAGAGCACCACTGCACACACAATCCACTGTAAGCTAACATACAGCTAGCATCTAAACTCTCTGAGTTTAAGCCTAGGGCTAGCCTCACTTTGGCTGTCCAGGGGTGAATTCAACTTAAGGCAAAAAAATGTAGTTTACACCAAGATTATCTCGTTCTTTGACTTACACACAAATGCCTGTAAACTCTGTGAAACTTTCCAGTTAGCCTCAGCTATGGGCTACCTCTTTAGGTAGAGCTAATAGCACAATAATAACGCCTACGTTAAATTCCTCATTTCAGCACAGTTGTTGCATTTACTAACAAAAGCTCCCCTTTCCTTGATTGCAGAAGAGCTCTGTAATAAACGGTGATAAACGTTCACCCCTACCTTTTCACTGTTTGGACATTGTCTCCTTTTTTCTCATCCATCCAGTAATGAAAATGAGACTTAAAATAATCCTTTACCTTTGGGTATTCATCACATGCAAAAATATTTTTGAATTCCTCCAGTCTCCAACAGCTTTCAGCCCCACTGTGGGTTTTATAATGTGTACTTCTGTTTCTTCATTTGCATTTAGTTCATATTGTTATCCAAAACGTCGATGTTTTATAAATGATGATAAATAATTAAAAGAAAACAATCACCTCTGAGAATAGAGGAAAATCCTCAAAGTAAATCTATTTTAATTATTCTATTAAGCTGATATAGATGAGTCACGATGTCAGCACATACCATATAGGTGGGTGCGACACGTGGATTTTGGGGAGTGCTCCCATATCGTTCACGTGGATCTCTCTACACGATCACACGCATACACACACAGACTTTAAAAAGTCATGCTTCACAGAAACAGTGTATCCTGTGGGACTTTGAACGAGTCCTGAGGTACTTGAATCAAAGTCTCAGCAGAAACGCACATGCAGAATATGAAACATCTGTCTCGCCCACTGCCTGATTAAGAAGTCTGCTGCGGTGATGCTTCCAACAGACTGAAGATAAACTGATATGTATCTGGCACATTTCCACAAAATTTAGGACACTGTGTAAAATGTGAATTCAATGATTTCTAATAACTTAAAGCCTACAGGCATCCCTCTGTGTAATCAGATTTCATTATAAAGACATCTACAGAAAACAGTACTGAATATTAGTGATATTGCATTTAAAAAAACAGTGGGAATCACTGCATGAATTTAAGAACACTTCCAAAAATTAACTCTACCATGCCAAGAAATACCAAGAAGATCCAGCCTGCTGCAGAAAGACTTCTGTCCTTCATTTCAGGAGAAAGGAACAGTTAAGAAACAGACATGCATACATACACTACGATCATTTCAACAACAAGATATATGAAGGAAGCCACGTAAAACACGTTGGAGGCTCTGCCATGGTTTCGGCTGCATTTCAGCCAGTGCCATTGGAAATCTTGTCTAAACTGATGGAATTGTGCATGCAGAAAAGTACCATCAGATTTGAATCTACCATGCAATACCATCTGGAAAGCATCTGGTTGGCTACACACTCATTTTTTAGCATGACAATGATCCCAAGCACATTGTCAAAGCAATACAAGTGAACATGGATAGAAAAACACACAATAGAACATTATCAATCATGCACGAGTCTCAACAGAATCTCAACATCTCAGCGTTTTTGAAGCAGTGTGGGACCATCTTGACAGATCAGCGCAAAAGGCAGCCAACATCCAAAGAAGAGCTTCGAATGTCCTTCCAGAAGCCTGGAGAACTATTCCTGAAGATTTCTTAAGGAAATTAGAAGAAAGCTTACCTTAGGGAGTTCATGATATGTTGAAGAATAAAGATGGTCATACCTCATTAGAATTATATAAACTATTTTTAACCTTAAATATTGTATATGAGTATGTTTGCATGTTTCAATGCATTGCTGCACTTATTTCCCATTTTCCTATCAAAATGGAGGTGTTGGAGCAACATATAGTGCAGTTCAGACGACAGAAAAAACTTTGCTTATTTCAACAGGCCAGTGCCAAAGCACATTCCTACAGAGTGTGGTGAAAAGAAGAGGTGATGCAACGTAGTGGTAAACACGCTCTTGTCACAGGGATTTAAAAAAATCATGTCACTGCTATCAAGTTCAGAATGAAAACATGTTTTTTCTCCATATCAACATTAATATTTTCTCATAGTACTTTTCACATAAAATATACATGATTTGCAAAGACAGCACAGTGGTCCAGTAGTGTGAAAGGTTTGTGTTGTGGTCTTTTGTGTTGTGTCACATTAAATTGGATAAGCAGTTAAGATAATGGATGAATGGAGAGTTTAATTCTCGCTTTCTGGCCTTTTTCTTTTGCAAGCTTCCCAAAATAATGAACATTTAAGTAATTTAAGTAACATTTTGAATCAGTCTGATAATCCGAAAACACCCTGAGCCTAGCCCCCTGAATAGGTTACAAAATTTCAATAAGATGCACAAATAACAGCTAATCTAATACTCTTTAGTAAAGGGTTCTGCAAGATAAAGTATTCTGTCACTTGACTCTGCTCTGCTCTAGCATTTTGTGCGTTTGTATGGTTTAGAAAGATGTGTCTTTCTCATGAGTAACTGTGTGTGAACTGAATGTTCTCCATGGAATAAAGTTCATCTTGTTATCTGAAAGTGTGAATAAGGTGTTCTTCAAAGAGTCTTCATCTCTATATTGTCATTGGATCTGAGACAAGCCCGAAGCTTTCAGCTGAAAGCTAGAAGTTTCCTGCACACAGACAGAAGAGCAAAACTTGATTTGGAAAGTCCTGAAATGAAGGACAGAAGTCTTTCTGCGGCAGTAGCAATATAGCCATGCTTATTGTAAGGACAGACAAAATCAGGCTTTAAAACTGAAAACTTATTTAAACTGTGTAAAGATTTAGTAGATTTCGGTGTATTTATTAGGTTTTTTTTTTGCCATACGCTACATTTTTTGCTTTTACTCTTGTCAGAGAAAGATGATGTTATACAGGGCAAATGCTTTACCCCCCAACCCCCTTTCCCCCAATCACTTGGGTTAAAAGAGATGAGTAAACACACTGATTTATTTCCAGATCACTTTAACCTGGCACCACTCCTGGTAGCATGTAGATAAAGAAAACAACTGGGTAAAGGCTGACTGGATACTGAATCTCTTTATTATTCCTCTGGGAAAGACACTAACAACAGCTGAGAGGTGTCAGGCAACATTTAAAAGGTTTGTGTACGTCACTCTTTACTCACATTTTCTCTTCATATGCAAGATGGAGACTCCTGTGATTCATGAATGCATTACAAGGTCAAATTAGTAGAAGAGCAGGTGAAGGAATATGAGCCTTTATCAAGGCTATGTTCTACTTAATACTGGTATTTTGCTTTTTTGGTATGTTTTTGCTTTAAATTTTACACTTTGCTAATGTATCATTAAAAATCTTCTTCCATTTTCTTTTCTCCCCCTCATGCATTCACCTCTCCTCGTTCTTTATTACTCTCTTTTCAGTAGGATGATGTGGCGTATACGCCGGCGCTCCAGGACAATCTGTCTGTCCTTGGCCTTCATCACCATTTTCATTCACCTCCTCCTGGCTCTTGTTTCATTTTCCATTTACCACCAGCCTTGTGACACCCCACTGCCACCCAGGACACACATTCCGAGAGACCTGGCACACACCAACTACACCTCTGTGGTGAGCAGAGGTCCAGCTGAGCTACCAACTGATAATATACAAAGAGATTCTTCCCATAAAGATGGAAAGAAGATGGTTAAGAGTCATGTACGACCACTTTCTGACAAAGAAGGCAAAAATGCCTCAATTGAGTCAGACTTGCTAAAGCTGGAAGCGTTGTTTGGTCACCCACTTTACAACACCCCCAGCCCTCCTGTCCCTGAAGAGGACTGGCTGCTGAGGGTGAAACCAAAAGTCAAGGCGAGTGAGAGGAGCTCCCAGAGGTGGTCAGTATGATGCAGTTAATATGCAAAGACCGTATGCTTGTGACTACGTGCTTCCTTTGACAGCATCACTCCTCAACACCACAACCAAAAGTACTTTAGCTTTCTAAAACCACTTTCCTTCACCAATCTTTGCTTTGGATATTTTGCTTTAGCACCTTTCAGTTCATATTCAGCTCAGTTTTACTTTGTTACTGGAATGTCTCATACAGTTAAATTCATAATTTGCTGGATAAAGATGCAGTTTTTGTAGTTTTCGGTCTGTAAAACATCCCAGTGGAGTTTAAGTCAAACTAATACATGATTGAAGGGCAGAATTTCAGCTGTGTTTCCTTCCTTGAGTTGCATAGGAATAATTCTGTCATCGTGCAGGTCTTTTGGTCACAATGAACTAACCAAGGGATTCTTTTCTTTTTAATAATGTGCCGGATTGTTGACTGACCCCTTAATTCTTAATTCTTTGATAGATGTATCTATTGTTTCAGCATAATGATAGCCTCCCTCACTTACACTCCTCCTTGGGCCTCATATTTGAACTAACACCAAAAAGCTATGAATTGAATCAACCTCAGATGTTATTTCTGCTCCATTTGTCATGAAATAATAAGAGAACAGACATCCCCTGGCCATATATTGCTTTTCAATTGATCGTATGCATAAAAATGGCCTTGTATAAAAATCTGTCTTTAATTCCTAAAGAGTTCATGCACAGTTTTAAAAAAACAAAAGATAGAAAAAAGAATTAAAGCAGAGAGTGTGCAGTACAGTCAAATACTAACTGTTTAATTGAAAATCCACTGTGGTGTATGGAGGCAGAAGTACAAAAAATGTATCTATGTCCTAAAAATTATGAGCCTAACTGTAAGTGCAAAACTGTAAACTGTACAAACTGTTTCCACAGGCCACACACACAATAACAACAAGACATTAGATGAAGCAATAAAAAGCTATAACCTAATCACTGTATTTCTAATTTCACAGTATTCCACAGTAATTCTGGTTTTATTGCACCTCTTTGTATATTCCTCTGAAAACATGGTCAGTCAAGATTTTCACCAGATGGGTGAGACTGCAGGGAGCACACACAGTATCTTGTTGCTGCTGACAGTGTTGCTCCATGTATTCAGCTACTGTGGCCCATGTTGATGTAGCCTAAGCAAAACTAAACATATGGGCTACAGTTTTCACAGGCACAACAAGAAATGTGAAGATGCAGTGCTGGCTTTGTGAAACACACTGAATATGCTGCAGTTGCTGCTGATGAAAGCGCTCCCAGCTGGCTCCTGTTTTACATTTGGCCTCGCTTCTGCGTGCTCTGTTGACGTCTTTAAGCGTTCATTGCAACTATAGTAAAGCAATCAACGTGTCTAACAGTAGGTAATCTTCAAGTAATTCCTCTCCCCTTCAGTTGTCTTTTCCTCAGCTTGGTTCTGATCTGTGCGTCTGTTTAACAGTGAGCAGACACACCCACACACATAGACGGTGAAACAGCGAGCAGAGGAGAGCAGTGACACAGCAGAGGCTCTCAGCTAGAATAAAACTAAAAACTTAAAAAGTGCTCATCAGTTAGGTAAATAACACTGACTGACTGTGCTCCACTTGTCTCTCTCGCTTTTATAATGTAGTGTGGGAGGCCGCTCTTAGTGAACAGTGGTATGGGTTGCAGTTCTCTAGTCATGAATGGTCATGACTGGATGAATGTGTGTCTAATTTTAAAATGCTTGGTCAAAGTAGAAGAGTGCTTTGTAGGTGCATTTCATTCACAAAATGCAATCATTATTCAGGGTGAGTGCGAGCCAGGACGGCTATGAGGATGTTCACTGGAACAGCAGCAGTAGCAGCCACCCTCCATGGCTGCGCTTTCACCTGGGCATCTCCCGCTGGCAGCTCTACCCCCATCATGACCCCAACATGGAGCCCCTGATGCAGCAGCTCGCCACGCACCGCATCGTCAGCGCAGGTGTGATATTCAGCTTCCCAGTTTTATGTTTTTCTTTTGGGCGATCTAGTAAACGCCTCTTTATATTGCTTTCCTTTTGCTGTTATTCAACAGTATCAATGTATGGTTACAGCAGAGCCTGATGCTATTACTCCAACCACATGCTGATGATGAGGTGTCAGACAACCATGGGCTGGGTGTTTTCAGAGTAGCAAACAGAAGCATCTGAGTCAGTTTTTAGTTGAGATAAATAAATTGGTGTGTTAAAGACTGCAGCCTGCTTATGAAATGACTTGAAAAGAAGGAAGAGTAAGAGCAGAATAAAGAGCAGGCTTGTTGTGAATGTGTGACACCTGAGGTTTAGGGCCCGTCTTTCAATTTTAGATTCACTGTGAAGTTTCAGTGAAATGAAAGCCACTGTGAGGGACCTTGGGGGCTCAGCAGAGGATGAGCAGGAGTACTTGAACTACTGACCATGTAGCAAACTTAAAAATACATGTTTCTTTATGTTTGAACTTCTACACTGTGTGCTCCAATAAAGTTGGGGGGGGGGGGGGGGGGGGGGGCTTTTTGGATGGTCCACAAACACGACTTACTTGTCAAAAAGTGTAACAGTATAACAGTATATACTATCAATCATTATGTACGGTGCTGTGAAAGTGTTTGCCCCTTCCTGATTTCCTAGGTCACATTTGAGTGTTACACAAAGATAACCCGAGTAAATATAAAACGCAGATGATCCCCAGGACTTTTGGGAAAATAGTCTGTGGACTGAAGAGACAAAAGATTAACCTTTTAGAAGGTTTGATCCTCATAACATCTCCTGTAAAAGTAACACAGCAATTCATGAAAAGAACATCATATCAGCAGTCAAGCATGGTGGTGGTAGTGTGATGGGCTGTAGTTGCTTTGCTTCTTCAAGACAAGGACTACTTCATGTAATTGATGGAAACATGAATTCTGCTCTCTGCAGGAAAATCTTGAAAAAGAATGTTCATGTCCTGATCTGAAACGTATCAGCACGTCTACTTCTGAATGATTAAAAAACAAAACAAAATGAAGGCCCAGTCAAAGTCCAGACTCCAATCTGGCGGAGATGCTTTGACCTTATTCACGCTTGAAAACCATCCAGTGCGGCTGAATTATAACAATTCTGCAAAGAAAAGTCAGAATTCCTCCACAGTGATATGAAAGGCTCTTTGTCAGTTATCACAAACACTTAATTGCTGTTCTTTCTGCCAATGGTGGCACAATCAGTTACTGGGTTTAGGGGGCGATTAGTTTTTCGCACAGGGCCAGGAAGGGGTTTTTCTATTTACTTGGGTTGTCTCTGCATAATATGAAACATTTTTTGATGATCTGAAAAGTGTGACGCTGTGCAGAAAACTAAGAAATTGGGAAAGCGAAAATACTTTTTCACAGCACCATCTGTCTATTGGTGCTATGAAGTTGGGATAAAATATCATATCAAAATATATTCTATTACTTCCTGTTATGATAGGTAATGGTGGTGTCAGTGATGGTGTCAAATATTCAAATTTTTCTTGAAAAATGCTCTTGCTGTAAATAGATCCCTGTATAACCTTATTCACCAGAGTCAGGTCTTGATTACTATTTTTTTTCCAAAATAAACCGAAGGAAATTTAACAAGAAGAAACTCACAAATAGCAGTGAACTGAATCACACATACAGTACATGAGAAATACAATGTGATACTAACATGGTAACATATTCAACGGTCCTCAAAAATAGTGAAGTGCAGTCTTGACCTTCCATCTCCAACAAAACTATATTACCAGAGCTGCTCCAGTACATTCAGCAGCAATATCTCTCTAAAATTTGCTAACATTACCCACCCAAAGCTAGTGGTCATACCAAACAGACATAGCTTGGGCAGAAAAACTCTGAGTGTTGACGTAGGATGTATTTCACTGATTGGATTCAGCATTTAATTTGTAGTAGGAACAAAATGTTATTTCAGCTCTGAAAGACAATATAGCCTTGGTTGAACAAGGCTATATTGTTCACATGGCATGGTATGTGAATGAAACTTCATACAACCTTGTTAAAAGAAACCATTGTTGAAAAGCACAAGGCCGCACACTCCATGTGTGTAAATAAT
Source organism: Pelmatolapia mariae (assembly GCF_036321145.2). NCBI lineage: Eukaryota > Metazoa > Chordata > Actinopteri > Cichliformes > Cichlidae > Pelmatolapia > Pelmatolapia mariae. Next base: position 11,842,168 of record NC_086232.1, on the reverse strand, counting down.
TGTAGGATTCCAGAAGAGATTCACAGAGATTCACTAAAACTACAGTTGTTTGTATCGTAGCACAGTTGCAAGCATAATTGTGAAAAGCTTTAACCTTTTGTACATTTGTAAATTCAGTTCAGGATCACTTAGATTTGGATTTTTTAAAAATTCTTAGGATTGCTTTATAAAGTTTTTCCAGAGTAGCCTTCCAGAAAAAATGCAAATAAAGGACAGGGTTCTTCTTAAAATGTTACTGCATTTTCTATCTGTACAGTGCTAAAAAATGAGAATACGATTTTATCCATCCATTCATCCATCCATCCATCCATCCATCCATCCATCCATCCATCCATTTTCTTCCATTTATCCAGTTTAGGGTTCTGTGTGATGGAGCCTCTCCCAGTTGTTATACGGTGAGAGTCAGGCGACTTCCTGGCCATATTGCCTGTCTGTTTCTATAAAATGCAGTCTTGTGAAAAACTAAGAATAATTCAGTAGCTTGTAGAACCACCTTTAGCAGTTATAATTTGAATAATTGAATTTATTCAGTCAGGTGAAGGCCTGCACATTGACTGGGTCATAGCAGCACCTCTTTTTCAGTCATTCTGTTCTAGATTTGATGCTGTGCTTGGGATCAAGATCCTGTTGCATGACCCAGTTTTAGTTGTCAGACAGACGGCCTGACACATTTGACCCTAAAATAATTGTTATACATTGTTAGTTCATGGTCAACACAATGACTGCCTGGTGCTCCGAAATGTAACATTTAACATGCTACTGAGGCTTGTAGAGTCTGAGATGTAGCTCTTGGGTTTTTTGCAGTTTTTCTGAGCATTACAGGGTCTGACCTGACCTGGGTTGAGTTTTCTGGGACGTCCACTCCTGAGTCGATTGTGTTAACACACACCTGAAAACTTCTTAAGTAGTGGCTGCTACTTACCCTCTTAACTGTGGAGACAGTAAGAGTGTGCTTAGGTTTTTACAGCACTGCATAGCCACATGACCTAATAATGCTGTTTGTAGTAGATATACATTGTCTTTTGTGAAGTTTCAATATTACAACTCCATATGTTTATATGTACTATGTGTGAGAAATACATTGTGTAGACATTTTGGTGTTTATCCTCAAATGTTTTGTGTGTGTGTGTGTGTGTGTGTGTGTGTGTGTGTGTGTGTGTGTGTGTGTGTGTGTGTGTGTGTGCTTTTTCCTGAAAAATGGCCAGTGTATTGTCACAGCATGGCCTATTATTTGTGTGTATCTGTGTGTTTGTGTGTGTATGTATGCACTTTGTTGCTATGGTAACATCCTCTGTATTGTATTCCAGTGCAGAAATCTGGGGGTACTCAGTTGAAGTTGGTGATGTCATTTCCCAACTATGGACAAGCCATGTTCAAGCCCATGAAGTAAGCTGCTAATGGCAAACCCCTACACAATCATCATAGCTCTCAGTGTGTATAAAATGACTCCTTTATGGCCTCTTGAAACAAGAACAATAAGTGGAGATGGGAAACATGGATGCCTAAGTCGTCAGACAGCTGTATTGTTTGAGTGAATAGTAGAAAAAAATTGTCTCAAACTCCTACTGTCTGTGCGCTTATACAAATCTAGTGAGTCAATAAATAGACTCTTTCTGATGTGCATTTTTATCTTTACTGACAGGCAGGAGAGAGATGAAGAAACCAACTACAACCTGTACTATTTCTCTGACTTTGAGCGGCACAATGCAGAAATTGCAGCTTTTCATCTGGATAGGTATCAAGTCAAATTTCTCTTATCCAAAAGAGCACCACAAGGGAAACGGTGAACAAAATAGCCACATAAAAAGATGGAAGTTATGTAACACTATTATAGTTTCTTATCTCTTCCCTTTTTGGGGGGTTCTTTTATCTCTGCACTTAATCCTCATCTCACACTTTGTTTCACACTCTCTGCAGGATTTTGGGTTACAGGAGAATCCCCCCTGTGGCTGGGAGGCTGGTGGATGTGGTCAAGGAGATCAAAGACGTCACTACTGACCGCAAGCTGGCACGAACCTTTTTTACCTCCCCTGGTAACACTCCAGTACACCCTTTATTAATTCAGCAGGCTTTAAACGCCCTCATAATTCAACCTATTATAAATTCATTTTATTTGTCATATTTTTCCATCACCAAAAACATTTTTTATGCCATTTTTCCTGTCATTTTTTTCCTGTTCATTTGCTTGCTTTTCTCCTTCTCCGTGCACCTTTGGCTCCCCCTAGTGGGGAATGAGTGCTTCTACGGCCAGTGCTCCTACTACTGCTCAACAGAGCACGCTGTGTGTGGCCGCCCCAGGGACCTGGAGGGCTCCTTGGCTGTCATGCTACCAGATCTCTCCCTGGCAAGGCGCAGGACCTGGAGATCTCCCTGGAGACGTTCCTACAGCCGAAGCAAGCTGGCAAAGTTAGTGGACACCCTGGGCTGTCCAGCCATAGAGAAAACAAATGTGCTCAGTGATAAAGAAAAGCTTACACCCTGCACTATATTAGTACAACGTTATTAATACAGTGTTTACAGTGGTGATGAAAAGTTTTAGCAGTGGCATAAATTTTATACACTTTGCCACCTAATTTGTTTTGTTTCTATGGTGTAGCAAATAGCAAACATAAGCATGTCATAACTCTAACTGTCATAACTGGCAAATAAATCAAAGATATGCAAAGAGTCAGCATTAAAGTGTCGACACTTGTGCTTCATAACTACTGCAGTTCCCTGTGGCAGGCTGGATATTAGCTTGTGAACCAAATCCTGTTTCCTTGGTGATTCCATTCCTGCCTGGTCTGTGCATGAAGCTGGTGATGGTTTGTTGGCTGATTGCTGACTATTTGCATTCATTTGGTTTATTCGCCAATCAAAGTCATTGAAAAATACGAGAAGCCCATGAGTAACTATTTGTATTTGGTTTGTAAAATTCACAATACAATTCATAGCGTGTTTTAGCACCTCCTGGCCAACATGCACAACTTCACACTAAACTCTGGACTGCTTCTTTGCCAGCTGCTCTTCATACTCATCTTCCTTCCCACCGCACTACTGCAGAAATAAGAGAGGCAAAATCAGAGGCTGTGAAACAGCTGTGCCAGCCAGCCTCTCCTGGCACTGCCCCCTGAAACCTCTGCTCCACCTCTCCCCCTGCAGCTGAGCTACAATCATACCCCATTACTGCAATGCTTACCAAGTGCTGCAGGATTTAGTATCCCAGCATCTTCTAAACTCCCATCCCATGTAGCCTGCTGTTCTTGTCATACTGTCTCCTGAAACAGAACTGCTAACCTGTAGGTTTACTTACCTAAAGTATAAGTTCCTTCCAAATATCTAACTGCTGTTTAGTCTTACGTATCCTGTAAAAACAGATTAGAAATCCTACATTTAGAAACTACCTGCAGTTCCCAGATAGCTGTCCTCATATTTCCTACACTTGACACTTCTGTATAAGTAGGCTGTGAACTTAATGTTCATTTCTTTAACAGAAACTCATAAACCTTTGATTAATTACGCTGTACATCATGGGATGTAATTAACATGATTTAGTTTTCTGCTGGAGGTGATCATTCAATCCATTTGAATAATGAGCTGTGGCTCATTTGAATGCTAATAAAAAGCTGGATGTTCCTGCTCTATTTTATCTTACAAAGAACGTGGTTTTCAGGTGGGAGACAGAACCCGAGTACTGCTCCATGGTGAAAAAGACGCCGCCGTACGACAAGGGCACGCGACTGGTGGACTTCATAGACATGGTCATACTGGACTTCTTGATGAGTATGTTTTTGTCTGTTGCATTGTCCAGATTGGATTTTTAAAGGATGAATTTCTGTTACAGATGACCCAGCAAACAAGGGAACCTTCAGGGAATGTTCCCTAAAGGTTCCCTGAAAGTTACATTGCCGCTCTCTCTCGCTCTCTCTCTCTCTCTCTCACACACACATAGTGCCTTGCCTTCATAGTAAAGCTTGTGAAACAACATTTTTCATAGCAGGCAGTTTGACATCTATTAGGAGAGGAAAAAAAACTTCTTGCCATGTGGTGGAAAAGTGAAGTCATCAGTAATATTTAAAATACGCTATATTCCACCTGTGATTTTATTTTCCCAAGTATAATAAAAAAATATCTATTAGAGATTGGGGTTTAGGCCTATTTTCTGAGTATGAAAAGATGCTGTTTATAACATTGATTATATTACATTAAATATAACTTTTATAAGACACTTAATAAACGCTCTGCCACCTAAAAACATCCAAAAAATGTCATACATTGTTTCCTGCTGCTACATTATTACGCCGAAAAGCAGCGAGGTTAAATGTCACCACGAACAGTTTAAACTCGGCGTGCTTGACTTTCTCAATCAGACCAACTCTGCAGACCAGCGTAAGCGTCTGTGCGTTACCGTGCCAACGAGCCTTCGTAGTAACAACTTCACAGGTAAGACTCGCCGAAGTATTTGTTAGTTCTTAGTTTAATATTTGGTTTATTAAAAGTAGTTTTTTGAGCTTCGGAGCTAACGCCCGCTGCTTTCTAGTTGTGTCAACGCTGAGCTTCACTGTAAGTCCGTCAAACTTGGTTAAGGACTACGTCTTTAGTTTACTAAAGTATTTGTTAACTTTTTATAACAAGTTTAGCAACTTGCTAGCGAAGCACGGCGTTAGCTTATTTGAGGCTCGTCTCCTTATGCTTATTTAAATGATAAAATGTCATTTTCAATTCCACGATCTGCAGTTATATACTGTATCCAAGAGTCTCTTTGTGTGTTGTTTATTTGTGTTGGATGTACTTGCACTAGACAGTGGTTTTACTCGATTTAAATTTGAGAGACTTCCTCAATTTTATCAGAAAGTCCGACTTTTTAAACGTATTGTAGTGCCGTCATCCCCCTGCTATTGTGTACAGCATTCTTTTTTATTTATTCAATGAAAAGCTTTGAATGAACATCTGTGTGAATGTGGAACTGGTTTAACTAGAAAGAAGTATAAGTAGTAGTACTTTAAAGCTATTCACTACCTAAAATTGTGTTTGCTGCTTACAATCGGCATACAATTTCATATGCAGTACATCTGTCTACAGTTTTAAAGCTTAGTTAAAAATGCAGGGTTTATATATTGTGCCAGTATGGTTTGTGATTCAGACTTAATTTACCTATTTGTCCCCCTCCCCAGAAATTCCAGAGTAAGTCCTATTGCATGATTAACACCGGTTTGTGACACAAGAGCTGCTGATGGTATTTCCGGGAGATCAGCATGTTTGCTGCCAACTCACAGGAAAGATCCCGTGATGGATCGTCTCAGAGCCGTGGTAAAGATGTTGCTAGGCCTGGTCACAAGGCGAAGAAAAAGACTCACTCTCCTAAAGTGACTTTACCACCTCTGTGCCCGGAGCCGTTTCGTCTCTTATCAGCTTCTGCAGCCAAGCCCCTGTTCAGTTGTTCCTCTCTCCTCAAAAATGTCCACTCTGATGGACATTTGTCATTGGCAGACTTGCCTCATATTATTGCTAAAGTAGGACCTGGGATAGCCATAGGCGACACAAAATGGAAAGAAGGACCTCAATTAATGGCTTCAACACTAGGGACAGAAATCCCTGTTAGAATTACTCAGTCAACAACAGAGAGGTACATAATAATACTTACAGATAATTAGACTTTGCCTTTTGTGATACTTTTCAATACAGTATTTGATGGGTGTAAGTGTCATTCCAGATAGCATTTATGTTAAAGATAGTTATAATTTATAGCATCAACAAATAAAATTGTTGTCACACTTCCTGTAAATGAGAGAAACTCCTAAATGAATTTCTTGTGTTTTATTTTTTCAGTATTCAGGAAAAAGGTGAATCAAAAACAGCCAAAGCTTGCAAGTATAAAAAGATAGCAACCTTGAAACATGGGAGGGCTACCAAACCAAGTATATCTCCCCTCACTGGCGCAGAAGTTGTTCAAATTTTGGTTCAGAAAAGAGACCTGGGAGAATATGAGATTTATTACCTCAAAACAGTAGATGGGGATGCTTACAGGTAAAGATGAGAAAGGATATTTAACATTTGAGTTGAGTTTCATGGTTTGGTAAATCTTCCCTTGTCAAACCATAAATCCACTGCCGCATGTCCTTTGTTTTTAGACCCTATAACCTGCGAGTTGTCCATTCCAGTGAAGCTGGTCCTGAGCACTATATCTTCACCCCTGAAACTGTCCTGCATGTTACCCAGACGGGTATTGGTGGAACTGTCAGTCTGGCAGAGTGGTATAGACAATATGTGCTGTGGACAGATTTGCAGAAAATTGCATTTTTCAGGGACTTTAGACTGCAGAAAGCTTTTTTCTGGTAATAAATGTTAATTTTATACCTTTTGCATAACTCAGTGTATAAACTATTTCCTTTTTTCTTTACATTTATTGTTTCCTTTGAATTGTATGTTTTTTTTCCCAGGTGGCATCAAAACACGCGCAAGAGAATTTTTCAGCGCCGGAGCAAGAATCTGGAGGACATGCTGCTCATAGCTGTACCTCAGTTCAGGAATGCCCTGCATCTATTAAAAGGGTGAGTTAAAGCCAGCCACAGTCTAAAGTTTTCAACTTTGAGACAGGTTCAGATTTTCAACAATAAAATATCTTTGACAGAGTAATTGAAGAACTAAAAGAGACACACTGGATGCCTCTGGATGTCTGTGAAGGCTACACATTGACAGAATTCAAGAACATACTGATAAGCAAGAATCAAGAGTGTCTGCAGATATTGGAGAAGTTATCACAGTATCACACTCTCACCCTAAATATGGTACTACACGACAGTCAACTTTTATGGTTTCATCATAAGAGAGAACAAAGCCTTTTTTTTTAATCAAATGATCTCTAAAGACAATTTTATATCCTCAGGTGAAAGAAGACAGCTATAAGAAACACCAGGAGCTGCAGCTACACTTAAAACTTGCTAACGATCCAAAGAGCTTCCACAAACCCATACATTTGCTCATGGCTCATCAGCGCAAGCTAAAGAAAGAGTTGGCCCAGTCTGAAAGCACCTTGAAGAAATTGGGAAATTTTGCAGCTCTTGTGCATCAGATGATTGTGCAGAGTCTCGTGACAGTCATACTGGAAGATGCTATTTCATTTCTCGATCTATTAAAGGTTTAAAATGAACTCTTATTAACTCTGTTTGTGGATGGAAAAAATGTTGATTTTAGCTGTACAAGTCTTTATTTTTCTCTTTCACCCAGTATTTTCATTGTTTACTGTTCTCAAACAATAACCAGAAGAATTACTAATATAAACCTACAATAACTGTGGAGCACCACTGCTGCATGAAGTAACAGATGATGTGTTAGATGAAGTAAAATGACAATGAAGTTATATTTAATGAAATTAACTTTATGTGTATTTTCATTTGTTAGAGGGAGGAACTGCCAAAGCGCTCTCTCTTCCACACCGAGCTGCGTTTCAGTGCTGATAATCAGCTGACGGTGGAGCCGCCAATGCATCTATTCAAAGAAGCAGTGAGCCAAGCACTTCTCACTGTAGGCGACTCTATTATTCAGGTAATTTTCATGCTTCAGCAGTGCATGCATACACAGGAGCAGTTTTCCTTTTTTGTGATTTGGTTTTCATTTCTGCAACATAATCATCATGTACAGTGGGGGAAATAATTATTTGATCCTCTGCTGAATTTGTAAGTTTGGTCACTTCCAAAGAAATGAACAGTTTCTAATTTTGAATGTCACTGTATAAAATAAGCATTCCATCCTCAAGCAAAATACAACTTAGTTCTTGGTGAAGAAGAACAGCGGTAACACGTTTCTTCTACTTGGTCACCAGGTTTGCACACATCTCTTTAAATCCTTTAGGTTTTGCTGCTGCTTGGTAACTCAAATCTTCAGCTCCTCCAACAGATTTTCTACAAGATTGGGTCCGGAGACTGGACCCACAACATTTTTCTTTTTCCAAACACAAAGACCTTGATTTTGGTTTCATTTGACTGCAGCACTTTCAAACCTTCTGACCAACGTTTGATCATTAACAAGCTCCTATGATGTAGTTTTGGGCGGATCCACCACCTTTCTCATGATCAACTCCACAAGTCTACAGTCTTGTCCCTGACATCTCCAAAAATTGATTCTGTTCATCTGGACGTAGCGTTTTGTGGGAGGAACGTTTCGTCACTCATCCAAGTGATTTCTTCAGTCTCAGCTGACTGCAGTTTTCCCCAAATCTTATAAACAGTACATTTGCATAATGACTGAAACCAGCCCAGTGAAGGAACAATGGGCTGGGAGGTCAGTTCCTTAATCATAATTATGCAAATTTGTCTTGCTCGTCTTTGCAACAACCACTGGTCAGTGGTTGTTGATCAATGGTCATGAGAATTTGCATAATTATGATTAAGGAACTGACCTCCCAGCCCATTGTTCCTTCACTGGGCTGGTTTCAGTCATTATGCAAATGTACTGTTTATAAGATTGGGGAAACCTGCAGTCAGCTGAGACTGAAGAAATCACTTGGATGAGTGACGAAACGTTTCTCCCACAAAACGCTACGTCCACATGAACAGAATCAACTTTTGGAGATTTACTTTCCTGGATGATTGAGAATGCATCAAGACCTTGTCCCTGACATCTTTTCACAGCTCTTTGGCCTTGCCCATTGTGGTAGGAAAGTTGGATTTGTCATAACTAATGGACTGATTAGACTCAAGATGCAGACTCGGAGGAATTAAAGTGAGATAACAACAGAATGTGACAACAGAAGGATTTCCAGTTACTGATTCCTAAGCTCTGGTTCAGACAGGTCCGCAGAATATTTCTCCACAGGAATTCTGTCTCTCGCTGTAACTCACTCTGAAATTACACAGAGAAGAACAAGCAGGTGAGCCAACTTCTCTGTTTCCAGTTTAATGATCAGGCGACAAATGAAGGTCCTCCATCCTAAGTAGTGAGCACCTGATCAATACTGATCACACGATTACCAACATGGGAATTAATCAACTCAGTTGCGCTGACCTGAAGGGCAGGAAGCAGGGGAGAAACATGCCACTGAAACACAAGGTGTGGTTAGTCATTCACACAGACACACACATGCACTCACACACAAAGAAAGGACAGATAGAAATTGCAAAGAGGAGCAAGACGAAATGAATGAGCCAGCACAGGAGGACTGGAGGACCATGACAGGAATGTAAGTGGTGTGCTTTGACTGATTGGTTGTAATCTTTGTGCCATGAGGGCTGCGTTTTAAGGCAGAAAATAGTTATTTAACTCAATAACATACAGATTACTTTAACTTTTATATAATTTTTTTTTTCTGGATTTTTTTGAGGTTGATATTCTGTCTCTCTCCATTAAAATAAAACTACCATAAAAAATAGAAACTGTTTATTTCTTTGTGAATAAGCAAACTTACAAAGTCAGCAGGGGTCAAATAATTGTTTCTCTCGCTCTATGTTCTGTGAATAAGCCTGATTTTAATTTGGCCTTTGAGACTGTCTGCTTGTGTTTACTTCACATCAAACAATTATGCATAGTATAATCACATCAGTGTTTTCTTTATGTTTAGTCAAGCAGCAGCCATGAGTTTGTCTCACATCAGCTTTCATTACTTGTAGAAATGTGATGACTGCGGGTTTTTCCTAGAGGTCAGCAAAGATGTGTTAATCTCTGCTCAGGATTTAGACCATGACTTCAGCTATATTAACCCTTCTGTAAATACAGGTATGACCTTTTGTATTGGCGTGTTACGGCACTTAATGTTTCCTTTATATGAGCTCCTTCTGATATAACCTCTCAGTATTGATGTGAAAATGTGCCTGGGCCTGGTCTAAAAGTGTCACGGATTTCTTTATTTTTTTCATACCCAGTGGACAAAAACACTGATGGGAGCACTAGTCAGTTTCTGAGAGACATGTCAACTTGCTGGCAGACACTGCCTAAAGTTGCTTTTCCAGTGGTGCAAGGCAACATGGTGCATGGCTGCTACTCTCCTCTCTCCAAAATCCAGTTAGAGTGGCACATCAGCATCAATGACATCACAAAAGAAGTTGAGAAAGAGCAGTCTAAGATCATGCAGGCAAGACTGTCACTTTCAAGTTCAAGTGTCACTTTCAAACATTAATCAAACAATTACATTTATACAGGTATTTTGTTTTTCTCTGGACAGGAAGTCGAACTAGAGATCCAACAGCTGTATGAGAGCTACGCATGGATGGTGCAGATCCATTTGTTTATTTGTCAGTGGAGTCGAGCCTCTTTGGAATCCATGAGGGGTCGGCCTGCGTCAGTGTACGAGGAGAACATTAGCAAGGTGCGCAACTGGGCTGAAAGAATCAGTGCAGCTGACTCATCATTTTCTTCCTCCAATCAGCTGTTTGTCATCCACTGCACCCACACAAAGGAAGCTCTAGGTATGTCTTCATTGAATGAAATGGAAACTGTATCTTGAGTGTAGCTTGAAGATTCAATTACATTCATATACAAGGACCTTTCTTTTGGTCAATTCAGCATAGCTTCAAAAAGGAGGAACTAATTGTTCAGTGACTTTTTAAAACCGTGAAGTGCTTTAATGTTCTGTCCCTCGGTAGATAAATTCATTACTTACGCTTTGTTCTTCATGATAAATGCCCTCCTCGTCTCTCCCTGTGTTTCTCCAGGGCAACGGCTGAGGTTCATCGAAGAGGAAGTGCAAGAGCAACTAGTTGAGCAGATAAGGATGGAGTCAGAGAGCCTCATATCATATTTGGAGGGAGCTACGGCTGAACTCAAGACAGCACACCAAGACTTGCATGACTTCTCAAAATATGCTCTTAGGGTACAGAAACTTTTTAAAATTACTTATTTGCAAAAAAGTATAGAATGTGATAAAATATAGGAAAAACAGATAGATAATCTTTTAAGGGAGGAGAAAAAGAGTCCTCAGTAAAGACTTTAGGCTACTTTTTTGTGTTGTACCCAAAGAAGGTTGGTGGTCAGAACATTCACATCCTCTGGAGGCACCTCTTGTCTTGTCTCTTGACTTCAGCTAAATTATTTACATCAAAGACTGCTTTGTCAGGGTAAATGTGTTCTGAATTTAGATTCCTTTATCCAGGTGATGCTTACTGCATTAAGATATACATGCTGTTTTTTGAAGGCGCAGTAGTGAAGAACCCTAGTCTCTCTCTCTCTCTCTCTGGCTGTCTGTCTGTTGTTAAATTCTATTTAAGCAAAATTATAAATCAAAATGTAAATCAAAAATTTTCCTTTGACAGGTGAGGGAATTTATGAAGGTCTTGCCTGACAAACAGAAACATTTGGAGTACATTCACTCTCTTCAAAACACGATTTGCATGAACTATAGGAATATGACAGAGACGGAGCTGACTGTGGAAGAAAAGGTCTGAATGCAAATGCAAAGAAATGGCAAATACGCTATAAATAAACACAATATTAAGTGTATCATAGCTTTACATGGGATGTGAGTGTGCTCAGGTAACGGCTCGTGCTTCTGTTTGTGTTTTATATTTAGATGCTGAACTTGTGGAATTGCTTTATTCCCCTGTTGAAGGAAGCAGACGACCTTGTTTGCCGCCATCATCCTTCAATGGCTAAAGCACTGGACATGATGTTCTCATTTCTGTTCTGTGACCTTAAAAATATTGTCTCTGACTCTACATCTGGACCCTTCCTTGATCCTGGCCAAAATGCCAAAGAGATGATGTCCAAACTGAACTACATGTGCATGCACATAAACACTCTCAGTGCAAAGCTGGAACTGCTTAGTAGGAACAGTCAAGAGATGGGAGGTGAGTTGATGCTATATTTTGAATATTTGAAGGATTGAAAGGTTTGGTTTGGTGAAGATTAAACAAACAGGTGCTTACAAAAAGCATGTTTATTCTCTCTATTCTGCTTCCTATTAGAACATACAATAGATCTCACCGTATTGACCATAGATGTTCAGAAGGTCATAGCCCGCAAAGACTTGTGGGAACTGGTAGCAGTGTATACTACATGGCTGGAAGAATGGAAGCCAATGCTTTTTAGTGAGGTAACATGAAATAAATCTTTTTCTCTGTTAAACATATTCAGAGTCAAGAACCGCTTCTCATGCTAATGAGATGACATCTTTTATTTCTTTGGACAAAAACATTGCAATGGGGTATGGCAATCACAGGTTACCCCATGATACAGTCATGTAAGGCCACGGCTATGCTAAATGTACATAATGGCTAAAATCATTTTTGATGCTTCTGTACTGGTTAATCCACCAGTATGCGCAAGCTCAATAATCAAAATGATACTTTTACTGCTAAAATATAATTAATGTTATATGTGATTTTTTTAATCTGCTGTTTTACAAAAACAGCAGATTTTATTTAAACTGTATAGATGTATAAATGTTTTGTTATTATAGCAAACTCTGAGGTATAAATATTTCCAACAGACAACTAACACATGCGTTTTTCTGTCAGGTTGTGGTCTCTGAAGCTCAGGATAAAATTACAGAGTGGAAGGAGCAGGCTCAATCTTTAACAATCACCATACCTGCCAGTGATGCAGTGCTGCAGAAGATTTTAGGATCTCTGGAAAACATAAGCCATCAGCTTTTAGTCCTGGCCAAGCTACAGAGCCCCACATTGAAAGGAAAACACTGGAGAGCCATTTTAGAAGGTCAGAGAGTGTGCCTATGCTATAGCACTTTCATACTTCTGAAATCACAGTAAATGTAATAGAACTGAAATATATGTTCTCTTTTGCAGACCTGGGCCTAAAATATAAATCAGAGAAGAATGTGACTGTTGCTGATCTCATGTCTCAACAAGTTGAAAGTCATCAGAATCTGATTGACAAGGTAGAACACGAGAGAGGTTTTAACTAGAGCAAGCTTTGGCAGTTCTGCTAAAGGGAAATAACAGGCAAACAGTCTGCTAAAATAGTTGCTTTTGAAAACACACAAGCTGAATCTGACATAAGACGCTGCGTTTTTATTTTGTCAGATATGCAGATGTGCACAAAGGGAGTGTGACATGAAGCAGACTTTCCAAAAGCTTTGTCACAGTTGGGAAGGCAAACTCTTTCAGTTGGATGTATTTGCTCCCCTTTGCGTGGAACCACAGTGCAAACACACTGGACTAACAAAGAAGGAGAAGACCACAGAAGGCACCGTTCTCAATGTGCTAACTGACAGGAAACACCCCAGTGATCCTAGATTTACTATAGGTGAGGCTCTAGTCACTGTAAGCATCATTTTTGAATTACCTTCTAGCTGCCCTGCTTGGAGGAAATGTGCATTTGGTATATTCAGCTTACATGTTGCTTACATTTGCTTTGTGTTTCCTCACTCAGATCTGGGAGTACACTTTGCTGAGATTGAGAGCAGTTTGATGATGCTGTCCACAATGTTAAAGTCCCCATACAGTGTTGAGTTCAGGCTGCCGCTGGAGGACTGGATTCAAACACTACAAGAACTTGGTAAAGCGGCAACTAATTTTATCTTTAAAATTTGAAAGACTAAGAGAGAATTTATCTTAATGTCCATAAAAAGTTCAAACAGACTTGTATGAATTATTTTCCATTCAAATATTTTTAGAGAAGCTGCTTGCTTTACTTGAAAGATATCAGCAAATGTGGGCCTTCTTAACCAATGTGCTTGGTGGGACATTTTTCCGTACTCAAAGAGTGGACCTGGTAAGTTCCTGTGCCTTAAACCTGTCATGAATGACAGTTGATGAAGTCAGTGTGTTTGATTAATGATGATTTTTTTAAATCTTTTTTTTTTTTTATAGCTGAAGCATTTTCAACCAGTTGATGAGACATTCGAGGAAATGATGACCTCTATATCAAACGAACCCCGTGTGTTGAACTTAGTTTCCACTGAAACAATTGACAGATTTTGTGGTGATAGCCTTTGCCAGGTTCTTCTTAATGGTTTATCTGCAATGGAAGTCATTTCAAAACAAATGTCAGATCTTCTTGATGACCTCTGTGAAGAGTGTCCCAGATTCTGGTTTTTGAGTGAAGGGGAAGTGATGCAGATACTCTCTTTGGACCCAACACCTTTTGAATTTCAACCCTTTGTTCAAAAAAGCTTTAAAGGGGTTAATTTGCTTGAAGTTGACTGTGAAATACGAAGAGATGGTGATTCTATATCTGAGTGCCAAAGGCAGATGAAGGTGCTGGGTGTTTTTGGCAGCTTCCAAGAACATGTTGCCTTTCAGTCTCCTTTAGAACCAAATGCAGACACCTTGAAGTGGTTCTGTAACTTTGAGAAAGAATTAAAGTTGACCATGGTACAGCTTCTGACACAGTGTGCTGTTGTGAGAAAACAGCTCGAACCATCCAGTCAAAATTTAGCAAGTGATACGAAAGCTAGAGACAACCAGCTCCCCAGTGCAGTAGCTGTGCTGGGCCTGCTTTCTGAATATCCTCTTGAGTGCCTTCTGGTGGTGGAGAAGGCAATCTGGTGCAGCGTTGTTCTACAAGCTTTCCAAGAATCGAGCTCAGTGAAGTTCAGCACCATAAAGGCACATATCTCTGCAAAGCTGAAAGACCTTAGCCATTATATAAGAGATGGAGTCACAGGATCTAAAACTGGAACTCAAGTTTCCAAGTACACAATGATGTGTCTGCGTGCTTTACTGCAGCTTACAATGAGTCATGCAGAGCAACTACATCGACTCATGGATGTTCCGTGTGCGCGGGAGTCATCTTTTGAATGGCTGAGTTGTATGAAATATTATATTAACTCAGAGGAGAATAATGATCCAACATGCTTTGTGGATATTTTGGGCCATCAAATCCAGTACAGCTTTGAATACTCTGGCCCATTAGAGTCGGAGATGGTGCATACCCCTTGCACAGACCGGGCAATACTAGGGATTCTCATTGCTCTGACAACCTACAGATGTTGTTCTGTGGGTGGCCCTTCCATGTCTGGAAAGAAAAATACTGTGATCCAGTTAGGAAAAGCGCTGGGGCGACAGGTTGTCCTAAAACAGTGTTATCCAAGCATGACGCCTCGTGTTATTCAGCGGATGTTGGCAGGGGCCCTTCAGGCAGGGGCATGGCTTGTGTTGAACTCTGTGGACTTGCTAACACACAGTGATCTGTCGATACTAGGACAGCATCTAGTTGACATACACCAGTCATTCAACATGTTAAGAAGAAATAAAAAAGAGAGGCTAAATTGTGAGAAAGAGATAAAAATTTCTGATGGGGTCGCGGGGTTCACAAATGCTGCTGAGTCAGAATGTCACATGACACTTGCAGGAAAACACATTTCTGCCAGTCTCAGCTATGGATGTGTTGCCATCTCGTCAAAAGGAAATATATCTACAGTTCCTGAAAGTCTGCGATTTGCTACAAGATCTGTTGCATTAACACATCCAGATTACAGAATAATTGCAGAAGTAATGCTAACTTCCATTGGTTTTTCAGACGCCATGTCATTAAGTCAACGTCTGGTGTCCCTCATTAGCCTGGCTCAAGAGTCCCATTGTCTACCTGATCTTTTCTCTGACAATGACAGCTGCTTTCTTGTTATCCTGCAAAAGATCATCTCAGCTTCTGAAAGACATTTGCAGCAGGTTGTAAGGGAACGAGAAAATTCAAAGGAGTCCAAAGATTCACTCGACACTGATCTTATGTCTTCACAAAATGAGCCTATCAAACCTTTTGAGGAGGACGGAAGGAAAACTGAAAAGCCTCCAAAGTCACACCGTTGTTATTTGACGGTTGTACAAAGTTTAATGGAAGAGGAAGCAATTGTCAGAGCCATTCTTTCTGTACTGCCACCCGAGAAGAAAGGCACCTCACAGTTCTATATCCTTTTCAAAGACGCTTTTCCTATAGCATGCCAGTTTCCGCTTGTCCAACAATTTATTGAAGAAGCTGAAAAGAACCAACTTGAAGATGCACTTAGAGAAGAAATACAACAAAAACACTTCTGTTGTGACACAGACATCATTTGCAATGCTCTTACACTCTACCAGACCATGAAATTGTCTCAGGCAGTTTTGCTTATAGGGCCCCCCGGGAGCGGAAAGAGCACTTGTTACGCTGCTCTGACTGGAGCACTGAATAGCCTGGCTGCTGAGTCAGTGGAGTTGGTTTTTGACAAGGACAATACGATTGAAGCAGGCTCTCCACAGGCAGATCAAAAGATATCTCTTTCAAACTGGAGCTTTGTTGAAACTTTAGTCTTATTTCCTAACGCTATGTCCCATGATGAGATATTTGGCTGCTTCTGTGAAAAGAGAGGATGGATAGATGGAGCTCTGGCAAAGGTGCTGCGAGATGCAGGACGGCGTGAGCATGCAAGCTTTAAACTCTGTAACAATGAGAAGAAAACTGATGAGACAGTAGTAGTGAAGTGGCTGGTAATGGATGGGGAGCCTGTGGGGCAGCCCGGCTGGTTAGATTACCTAACCACACTGTGCAGTTCTCAGGATGCCTTTCTGGGTCTGTCGTCAGGTGAGACATTGTTGTCTCAGTCAAAACTAAAGCTGCTTATGGAAGTCACTGACCTATGCAATGCAAGCCCCTCTGCAGTGACCCGCTGCAGCCTTGTTTATGTCACAGGAGATGATCTGTGGAAGTCTGTGTGGAAGAGTGAAATTGATGCTCTCTCCTTTAAATACAAACTAGATCACAGAATTGTGAAAATGTGGAATCACTTGGCTGAAGATCTTTTCTCTAGCACCCTTCATTTGCTTGGGCAAAGGAGTTTAACCTCTGCAATCCACGCTAAAAGAAAATCTTGCAAAGCCCCTACATACGGACTGCAAGAAGTCATGTCATTTGTCAGGATCCTGCATGCCCTCCTACAACATTTTGGAAAGGAAGTAGAAAAACCTGAGTCAGTGGCACATATCGACACAAGAGGTAAAATAACTTCTCACAAATGTAAAACCCTGTAAGCATGGCATAATTATGTTACCCTTACAAAAACGTCATGTCTTTCCCCTCTACCAGATATGCCTCCAGCAGCCACAGGTGCCCAAAGTAAGCAGGAGCAGCTCAGCAGAAACATTTTTCTCCTGGCTTATATCTGGGGATTTGGTGGTCGCCTCCATTCTCGGTAAGATTTTTTTTTATTAAACTTTTTTACTTGGTCACACATTATATATTTATACATACTGAGTTCTACTACCGCCTGTCAATATTACTCTCTGTAACCAGTGTTCTTCATATATTTCTGTTTTTATTTAGCCACTGGCCACAGTTTGATTTATTAGCCCGCCAAGTGCTCCTAACTTGCAGATACAAAGTTGTGGTCCCTGATGAAGTCAGTGTGTATGAACACTTCTTTAGTATTGACACTAAGATGTGCCCCAAGAATACGCTGTCGACAGGCTCTGTCATTCCAATGGTTTGTACTTAACATTGTACCTACTATACTTAGAATACATACAGTATTTGTCGCTGCTTCTGAATATTTACAGGTGTCTCAAATGTTTTTCATAGTACAGGAAATACACATATCTCCTGAACCTCATGCTGGAGGCAAAGCAGCCAGTTTTGGTTTCTGGAGAGCCTGGCTCTGGAAAAACCACACTGTGCCAAACTGTGCTGACTTTTGACAAGCCGCACATTAACCTACCAGCTAGTCCACTTCTGAGCTCCAGAGACTTGCACACTATACTGAAAAGCATCAGATGCCAGAAGAACTGTAAAGAGACTACTGGCTTCATGGCAAACCAGCCACGCTTGTTTTTGTTTGTTGATGATTTACATGAAGCCCCTTGTGGTGAGTAACAAAATTTATAACAGAATTTATGTGAATTTATGTTCAGTTTGAACCAGATTTTGTACAGTGTGATTCTTTATGTTGTCATTATTCCTGTCATTTTTGTTCATAGATGTCTTTGGAACGTCTGCAATGGCTCTAGAGACACTAAGACAGAGTATTTCAAAAGGAGAGATTCTAACATTTGACACCTACAGCTCCAAGTTGTTACAGTCGGGAACTATCAGCTACCTGGCTGCATGCTGTATATCTGGATTGGATCATTCCCACAGCGGTGTTATATCCCCACGGCTCTCACGCCTGTTTTCTATCTTTGTGCTTGATGGCGTATCCCCAGACATTTTAATGTCTATCTATTCTCCCTGGCTAAAAATCTGGCTCAGTGAAATGCCACTTAATAGGCACATTGGTGAGGATATGTCATCTTCCATCGTCACTGCTACTAATGAGCTGTATCATGCAGTAAGTGACAGATTTCAGCCCTCTGTGCAGAGGCCTCATTTCATATTTTCCCATCGTGATCTTCAGAAGGTGTTTCAGGGGATGTACCTATGGAGGTCTGTAATCTCAAACAAGGAGAACAAGGAGGTTTCACAACCAGGCTTTCCTCCAGCATCGGTTCTCAACATAGTACAGGTATGGATGCACGAGTGCATGCGTACTTTCAGTGACAGGTTGTGCTCAGAGGATGATAGAAAAACTGTTGTGTCACTCATAGCCAAGACAGCAGCAACACACTATGGAATGAAACTGGCTAATGAAATTGATGGGGACAGTCAGCCAGCAGGTGAAAATACAGACCCTGTAGATCTGCCTAAAGATCTAAACCAGCAAAGCCAATTGCACAGCGCATTAACTAAGCCTGAAAACATCCTTCAGCAGCCACAGATTCTTCAGTATTTGGAAGACACGATGGCACAACTTGCGTTTGGTCCTGATCTCTCTGAGGCCCTTAAGTCGATAAAACAGCAACAATATTTTAAATTTAGCCCTTCTTATCAGGAGCAAGACCTTGATACGCTAGTGCAAAAGCTGTGTGCACTCACGGACGGAAAAGAAGAAGGTGAAGGACCTGACTGCAGCATCACAACCAAATACATTGTACACAGACAGAGGGTGAGTCAGTTGTTACACATTATCAGGGCTTTGCTGCTACCTCGAGGTCATGGAGTGCTGATTGGCTCAGATAGGGGCACAGGCCGCAAAACCACTGTCCGTTTAGCTGCCCACCTTACAGGCTATGAGTTATTGGAGATACATGCTGGTAATCAAAATAATCTTCATGAAATCCTGAAAGAAGCTGGGAATAAGACTAGGTCGGATGGAATCAGTGTCATCATACTGGTCCATGAGGAAATCAGCCAGTCTGTCAGAGAAGAATTACTGGTACTGATGGCTCACGGTGCCTGTCCAGCACTCTTCACCGACGAAGAGCTGAGGGACCTTGTTTCCAGAATGACTGCAGCAAAATACTCACAAAGATATCTTATGGACAACTGGATGTTTGAGAAGTAAGATGAAAAAGTAGCTGATCTAATGCTCATCATGTTAGAGCTAGATTATCACCACATAACTCTCCCAAAACAGACCTAAATACGTTTGGTATAGTCAGTATGTAACATTCAGTTATACTGTAGATTTGGAAAAAACATTTATAAGAAGGGATATATTGGAAAAAATGTTTTGCAGTCAGTTTTAAAGCCAATGTGTGCAAACATTTAAACCAGATGTACTCTTTTTCTTTTTTAACAAAGGCGTTTGAGTCAAGTCCACAGAAATATCCACGTATTCCTGCTAATGCCATACAGCATGTCAGAAAGCACTGACATACCTTTCAAAAATGAAGCCCAAAGCTGGGTTGTAAGTATTTTTATCGAAACCTATGCTTTTATTTCATACCAAAAACACAACTCAAATACTAAACTACTTTTGAAAGTCTGCAGTGTGGCCAAAAGAGCTAACAACTTTTCAAATTGGCTCAGGGTTTATTCCTAATTTAATTTGCACATTATTTGTTGTACAGGGACAAATGGCCAAGGCCCTCAGGCACAGCTGTTGTGTTGAGGTGTACCAGCCGTGGTCTAACCAGTCTTTGGTGGAAGTTGCTGTTCAGTGCCTCAAAACAAGCCCTTGTAAAAGTGAGACACAACATCAGGATTAATCTAAACCCCTTCTTTTTTGTTTTTCTCTCAACTGTAGTGAGACATTACCTTTGTCCTTTTCTTTTTATTAAGTGGTTCGAGAACGCTCAGAGGCCAGCCTGTCTGTGGCTATGGCAGGGATCCATCGGTCTGCATACCAGTATGCTTCTGTCCTTCTAAGAAATCAGCCTTTCAGTCCTCGGACTTATATGGAATTCATTGCCCACTTTGGTTACCTCTGCAGCCTCCTGCACAAGCAGTGCCAGGACAAAGCCAACAGGTACCTCTGAGACCAGGAGGTTTCCCTCTTTTCCTTCCTTTATCTCCATTGTTTGATATCCTGCTGCACATATAACAACACATTTGTGAAAATATTTCTGTGAGCACCTTTTTTCCTGTTAAAGCCAAATTATAGCTGCTACAAAAAGCACAAATTTATAGCACAACTGTACCACAGACTACATCCTCTACAAAATGTCACACAGCTACATTAATCACAGTAACCAAAACCAGCAGGCTAACATCCTATTATGTTTTTTAATATTTATATATATATTTTTTAGAATTGCTGCTGCTGTGTCTCGTTTGGATGCAGTGAACAACATATCCATGCAGCGTAAAGAGCACTTAATAAGTGTGCAGAAGATGGTTTCTGAAACAGAAAAGGTAGAGTGGAGAACTTGTTTTAGTTGCTGGTCTGCCTGTCTACTACACAAGGTTATTCACATTGAAAAGTTTTAAAGAACACTCAGCTAATATTTCAGTTTAAATATGCAGCATTCGGTTTATAGCACATCTGCAGCAAAAAATGATTTGTTTAACTACATGCACATCACGCCTCCCTCCTCTCTGTCCTGCAGCGTGAGAAAGAGCTCCTTCAAGCTGTAGAAGATCATAAGAAACTGTTTGAGGAAGCCTGTGAGAAGTGCGCTGCAGAGGAAAATCAACTGTGTTACCTGGAAGAGCAGATTAATCAGGCTCAAAAACAGGTCAACTTGTTTTCTTTTTGTTACAATAAGTAGCTCTAAATCCTTGAAATAATTGAAAGCATTTCTTCACCCATTATAAAATACTTTTTTATTCATTTGAGGTAGTTTGACAGAAAAAACTGGGAACATTTAATAGTAGTGTTTCACAAAAATGAACTTTAGGTTCATATGTAATTTTTTCCCCAGATAAAACCCGCATTCTTGTCAGGCCTTCAGATTCTTAAGTGTTTGGATCCATCGGATGTGGAGGAGGTGCGCCACTACAGAGACCCACCTGTGGGAGTTGTGAAAGTCATGGATGCTATTTGTTTGCTGTTTAGTCATCCACCGGGCTGGGAAAGTGCTAAACAACTTCTTTCCCAAGCAGACTTTTTCCAGGTGGGAAGGAAAATGTCTTGCAGCAAATTTGTTATAGATTTCATTGATTGCAGTGGTCAGTAAATTAAATAGAGTATCACAAGTGGGTAAAGATAAATCTAAAGTTGTGCCATCATTTATCAGTTTGTGTAGTTATGTTCCAGTTTCTTTGTCAATGTAACTTTGAGGCTTTAATCTTGCTAACGTCTCCTTGTGCAGGAGCTGGAATATTTTGACCGCTACAACCTGACGAATGAACAGCTGCAACAGCTTGGGCAGATAGTTCACAGTCCCCAGTTTGTGCCTGAGGCTGTGCGAGAGGTCAGTAAGGCCTGCGAATCCCTTTGTCGATGGGTCCAGGCTGTGTATGAGTACTGCTGTGTTCAGCAGCGAGTGTTCCTAAAGCAGCAGTTGGAGGTGCAGGCTGCAGAGACGAGAAGTCGGTTGAATCGAGCTGAGCAGCGCAAGCAGGAGGTATACAGCTCACTGGAGGCCACTGAGCTTCATCTGCAGTGTGTTCAAAATGACCTAATGGAACAACTGATGCTGCTACATGAAGCTGAAAGTGCAGAGCAAGAAGCTTCTGCATGTGCTGGGCAGTGTGAGACGTATGGCAAAGTTTGGAGGGCTGCTGCTCAGGTAATTCGCAAACATTGTCCATCACTTGAACATTTAACATACTTATTTTGTATGTTTCTTTATTGAAAATGATTTTTTCTCCATTTTCTGTCTAGGATACAGAGGTACATAATCAAAACGTGCAAGGAAACGCCCTCCTCTTGGCTGCGATCATCTCGTATTTAGGCCCTTTTGGACCTGATGCACGCACAGAACTGCTGCGCAAGTGGCAGACTCTGTGCCAGATAGGAAGCATCGACATAAACCCCAACGACCCCAGAACCTCTCTGTTTACACAGTTAGACACTGTATCTGGTTCCTCATCTCTTGGTTTTCCCATCCCTGTAACTGAGAGGTTGCAGTTGCCTTTGGGTCAGGCATTAGGGATGAATGAGTGGCAAACTGAAGACACTCTCTCTGCCAGGCTGGTGGTTAAGCTGTTGCTGTGTGGATACAGAAGTACCTACATCCAGCACTGGCCTCTACTAGCAGACAGCCAGCAACATCTGGAGATGAATTTTCAAAATAGGCTCATCCCAGGTATGTGCCTGCATTTACAAAATGTCCTTAGTCAGTTAAAACATTTAAAACATGATTAATTTAGGCATGCACCCCACAGAACCTCTGAAGGTGTGCTGTGCTATTATCCGTTAGCTTCTTTGCAGAAGACCATTAGATTCTGTAACGTGTGAGATAGGACCTCCATGAATTGCACTTGCTGTTCTAACAAATCCCACAGATGTTTGGTCAGATTGGATGAGTCAAGTCCTTGAACACTTTTGGGACATTCATCAAAGCTGAAGTTGTTGAATTGTAGCATTTTGTATGAGTATGCTGAAAGAGGCAATAGGAAAGACTGTCGCCATGAAAGGGTGTACATGGTGTAAACAGTGTTTATGTAGGTAGAATGCGCAAAACTAGTAGCTGCATGAATGCAATCTCAGCTCTTCCAGCACTACACAGAGAAGGCAGAGACTCTACTGGCCTGCTACCTTCTTTTAGTTCAATATGCTGCCATCTCATCACCAGATGGTAAATGGTATTCATCAGACCAGCCCTTCTGCTCTTGTTCTATTGTTTAGTTCCAACAATCATGTGTCTAGTGTAGATGCTTGTCTACAAGGATCAACATGGAGAACATTGATATGAAGTAGCAAACAGGAAGTTGTGCGTAGAGTGAACATCCCACAAGACTTGCTTTTCTGGAGACTTTTATCTAGCCATCACAGTTTGTTTGTTACAGTGTAACACATGCATGTTTTTATACTTCTGACACATCAGTTTTAAGAATTGACTGTTCACTTTTTGTCTAATATACTCCCTTCATAGGTGACACAAGATAAGCAATGTTACTCACTTCACCTGTTAGTGGTTTGATTGCTGTGGCTGATTGTTTTGTCCACTGCATGCTTGTTACCCTTTTTATTTCTATACAAATTTTTTATGATTTTTAAATCACACAACTCCATGTAACACAGTGTCTGAATTGTATTGGACCATTGCATGATAAATATCTACTCATCAGGAAAGAACACAAAGCTTGAGGAAGAAATGGATTTTGGGATGGTAATTTGTGGAGATGACGTGGAACTGGTGCACAAGCTGGACCAGGCTGCTGAGAAAGGTGACTTAAGAAAAATATAAGTGAAAGCTCTAAGTGATAGTCTGTTTTCTTCACCATAATAATCATTTTTAATCTTTTGTTTTGTAGGTTTGAGAGTACTGGTTACTCATGTGGAGCGTGCAATCCCCAATCTTCAATTCCTGGCCAAGTTGTCACGTCCTGCTGGATGTTACTTTCCAGGATTAAATCAACCTATTCAGATGGTCCATCCTGAGTTTTGCCTCTTCCTCAGCACATGTCTGCCGATTAGACTACTTAACAGTGGTTAGTTTGATTAGTGGCGACAATTTAACTTTACACCAGATTTCATTCCTGATTTTATTTGTAGAGCAAGTAAAATAAATGACATTTGTCTTGGTTAACACCAAATGTTAATGTAGAGACTAGGTAAACTAGATCCTCTTCTGGAAATTCTCTGGAAAACTTTTAGTTAGTAGTTGTCTTGTTCTTGTTCTGTAGGGATCCATCCATCTATCTTGGCTCAGGTACGTGTGGTTGACCTTTCTCTGAGCTCAGAACACATCCCAGAGCTGATGCTGACACAGCTGCCGCAGCCTGAGTGTAAAGAGCTGCTGATTCAACACTTGCAATTCCAGAATTACAAACAGGAGCTGCGGGAGAAACTGGCCACAGAGGAGGTGACTAGGCCAGCCTTTTGCATCATACTGATGCCAAGTGACTTACCTTGTGTTAAACAAAACAGTACTGAATGTAAAGTAGTTTAAAACCCAATCCATCATGGTCATATAAGGAGCTTGCTTATGCTGTAATTTTTCTGAAAATTGTGCATTTTATATCATGTCATGTTTATGTTATAAGCTGAACACATTCATGCAGAATATTTAGTCCTGACTTTTATTGTTCATTTTATCAATGGTATTGTACTTTGTACCAGTTGTGTCCTGAATTTCTAAGGTTGGTTGTATTTTTTTTCAGTCAAACTGCAGTGTCAGCTTTAAGTCTTACCTGAAAGTTTTGTTATGTTAAATTTTAATAGCTATTTCCGATTCTCATCTTAGGACGCTCTAATGGGTTACATCCTGCAGTCTAACACTGTCCTGCTGCAAGACCCGGATTTTCTTCCCCGTGTAAAAGTTTGTCAAGAAGTGATGAAGAAGCTGCAGGATGAGATGAAGCAGCTGAGGGAGCAGCTGGAGCACCATGAGTCCCTGCTGGCAGTGCCTCGCCACTTCGTGAGGCTGGGTGCCGCCCTCTACCAGACCCTGCAGGCTGTGTCCAGTCTTTCCCCTGCCTATTATTTCTCCCTACATGGCTTCATCACTGTGATGCAAGAAGCTTTCACTGGGAAGGACAGGATAATAGGGAAAGTTCCAGGGAGCATAATACAAGAGTTGATAAATACGATAGTAGTCAAAGTGCTGGTACAATACAGGCCTTGTCTTTTCAAGACCCATGCTGCTGTTCTGAAGCTGCTTGTGTCTTTGGCCCTGCTCCAGCACAACCAGCTGTGCTCTGAGGGTGAGAGGTTGGCCTTCCTCATAGGCCTTGGAGACACACAGCATCCTGGGACTGATTCACCATCCGCCATCGCTGATCTTCCCAGCTGGATTTCCCCACTTATCCACTCAGAGCTACTTCGCTTGGAAAAGATTCCTTCATTCAGAGGCCTAATTGCCTCACTCTGTGCTTCCCCGAAGCAATGGCAGGAGTACCTTCACTTTCCTTCCTCTACAGTGTTAGGGCCCATTCCCTGTCGTTCTCACTGCCATCTCTCTTTGCTGCAGCGGGCTCTCCTCTGGAAGACCATGATCCCCGACTGCTTGGAGGGACTAGCAGATGCCATAAATGCCTGTCAACTCTGCCTGCCTCAAAAGAAAACAGAGACTGAAGCCCCTCTCATTGGGAACCCAGAGGCATTCTCACTATATTTGGTCAAACATAAGGAGCCCATCATTCTTACATTGCCCAATCCAAATAGAGATATGCAGATAAGCATTGAGCCTCTTTGTTTAATAAACCAGTTGGCTAAATGTGTACCAGGAAAAAAAGAGGTGACAGCACAGTTTTGTTTTTTTTAATTTCTGCTATTATAGAGTTTCACCTGTAATACAGTGCTTGATGCATTTCTTCCTATGCTTTAGGTTCAGGTGAAAGTCCTTTCCTTTTGGACTCTCTGTGACAGAAATCTCTTCCTTTCAATGCTGGACAAAGCTGCTAATGACGGCCACTGGTTGGTGTTTAACAACAGTCATCTGTTAGAACAACTGGATGATGACGTAGCGGCTAAACTCAGTCATTTAATCTCCTCAGTCAAAGGTAGGGGGTAAATCAAAATCAGTTTAAATTTATTTATAGAACTTGTCCAGTCTTTATGTTTGTGGATTCTTCTGCCTACTTATGTGCCTCATCCTATTATACAGAGAAGCCTTGTCTGATTCACCCCTGCTTCCGATTGTGGTTTATAACTCAAGAAAACACATCACACCTCATACCAGGTAGATCTATTATGTTGCTGCTTTTTCAAATATTCATTTCCATCTGTTCTATTTTACTCTAAATGTGACCCTAATTTATGAAATGAAGATCTTGTTGTACTGAAGCATACTTTTGTCTTGACAGTGAACAACTGTTAAAAGTAGCATCACTGTTGGTCCATTCAGCTTGAAGATTAAAATGTAACTCTGTACTTTAGTACACTTCCAACCTTTTACAGTGTAAGGAGAGCTATTTTCCACAGGTATATGTAAAAGATTCCTAAAGTGAAGCTTTTGCATAGACCATGTTATGGTTTGTTTTTAGTGACAGAGTGTTTTATGTAGGTCGGCAGTGACCAAAGGTGCACTTACACATTTTGTTTCTCCTATGCTCCTTTTCCAGTGAGTAATATTGGCTGGCGTGCTGGAAATGTGTGTTGTAAATGTGCTTTCAGAAAAACAGCTACTCCAGTTTTGCTCTTGTTATAATAATCATAATGATTGAAATGACTGTCTTTATTTTTAAACAGCATCAGTGCGAATGTGTGCTCTGCATCTGGTCTGTGACTCTTCCTGGGGTCTGAAGGAGGAGCTGAGCTGTTCTTTGCGACAGGTGGCATCCATCAGTCAGCCACAGTCGGGTGTCATGGCTGACAACAAGTCACTCCTCCGCTGCGCTATCTTTCACTCTGTCTTGGTGCAGCGACAGACCTATAAGTATTTAGGCCAGGGAAGAATCTATCACTGGTAAGGAAGTAATTATGCATTGTATAAATTGTTTATGATGGAGAGGTAGAGGTGTTGTATGATGTTTAAATATTTATAATCTAAATAAATATATACATTTCTTTCTTGTTTTTTTGAAGGAGTCAGGAGGACCTTCATGCTTTAGTGGATGCATATATTCATGTTGCCCATCTGTGCCATGACAAGACTAAGGTTTTGCAATATTTAGCAGGTGAAGCAATATGAAAATATAAAACACCCTAATTCAGTTATTGCGTGATTAATTAACGTTTGCTTTCCATTCGTAGTCAGTCTAGTGTATGGTGGCCATGTGACAGACTCTGTAGATTTGGAGGTGTTGGAGAACATTGCCAAGACCTGCTTTACTACAGCTTCACGTCACTTGAACAGCGGACCGCACATCCTTTCGAAACTTGTCAGAAGTTCTGGTCACTCTGGTAACTGAACAGTTTTCTACCAATTTAACTAACATTCACTGTTGACAAGCAAAGGTTCCACTTTTTCTTTAAAGCTCTCAGAGTACTGGTGCATCAATACTGCACCAAAATGAGACTGAATTCCGGACTTAGAGCTGGTGTGTGTGTGTTTTTGTGTGTGAGAATGTTTTTCTGTTGGCTGTTCTGTGTAAAATAGATTTGGGATGTTTTATGCCCTCAGATTTGTCTGGACAGCTGCAGGTCGTGGAGCAGGGTCTCTTGGAATCAGCAAACATCAGCGAGCCCGTGGTGCTGGGCTTTAATGCCGACATAACGACTGAGATAATCAAGATCAACAGCTACAACATGACCATTTTACTGCGGACCTCGCAAACTCCCCTTCGATCAGTAAGGTGTTTTAGCACCAAAGAAAAGCCGCTTGCTACACTGCCAGCATTCAGCGATGCCAGAGTCAGACTGGAGGGTCTCAAGCGCTACCTCACAAGCAAGAATGAAAGTGCAGTAACAAATGCAGGAGCTCTTCCTCGCGGTCCTATGCGTGACTTCCTCCAGGCTGAGTGGGATGATCTCATTGATTCGGTGTCCTTGCTCTTCTCACAGCTGCAGCAGCCTGTTCAGTACTCGCTGACCTTCGCTTCCCTCCTCAAGCTCACTGACTTGTCTGGCTTGGAGAGGAGGGCAGAGTTGCTCAGTGCATATCTGTGGCACCATGATGCTTCAGATCCACCTGGTGCTTATCGACTATCTGCTTTTAAAAACGCCAGAGGCCTGCTGGTGGCAGTGATGAGAGAGGCTGCTCAAGTAAATCGTAAATATATCACTGATATAATTCTACAGTTCCAGGTAAAGCATTCAAATAAAATTATAGTAAACACTTATTTCCTTACCACTAAACATGTTAGTAAGGATAATAAGCTCTGATGTTCTTGTCCACACAGGTTCTGTCTTACAGCACATATCCCGTCTCACTTCCTCTGGCTGCTGTGTATTTGTGTGGCCTGGAACTTAAAGGGGCATCATGGGATACACAACTGCAAGTCCTACAGGACACTGTCTCTCCTCAGTCTTGCTCAGTACCACTTCTTTGTGTTAAAGCTCAAGTCAGGAGCATGAACAGTTCCCATGATACAGCCCCCTGTAAAAGTTCATATTTAATGGATAACAGGAATGTTCACTGTGCAGCCGTCGTTCCCTTAACTACCCCTCAGGTACCAATCTACCACTGCCCACTCTATCTGGACGAAGAGTTGGAGAGTGGAAACTCAGGACTGGCTGATGTTAACATTATCACAAAAGTCCCCCTTCATACCAAGCTAGATCCTCTTCTGTGTAGTTTGAGAAGGGTGAGACTAGTGAGTAGACTCTGACTATACTCAGCTGCCTTATCTGCTGTGATTGTTAAATGAACTGATGCAAAGATTGTAGTATACAGTATGTCATGAGGACTGATGCTCCTGTGATTTTATGTGAACCTTCAAATAAATGTATAAATCCACTTTCATGTCTCTTCATTCTTGTTCTGAAAAAAGAAAAAGAATTTAACAAACTTTCATAAAGTGATTATTTCAGTTCCACACTGTCTTCTCTTCTTTTGGATGACATTCCCTAAAATAGTTGAAAGTACTTTTCTGAATAAAATGTGACTCAATCTATAGATGGCAGATGCACAAAAGTACACACAGTAGCCATAAGCATAAAGATGTTTATGCCAGAATATTTATATTTATGCAGCATGTAAAATGTTTCAGGTTTGGTTACCGATTACTAAGCAAATCCTTTCTTTTACTTTCTCTCTTTAGGTAATATGGACAGGCACCACTATGAAACATTTCAGAAATTTGGCAATAATACTTTTCTGCTACACCTTGACAATGGGAGGGCGTGAGTATTTCTGTTCTGTATGTGTTGCTCATATACTGGGCAGAGGTGCTGGTCAGACTGTAACTTTGACATAGCTGACTCTGGATCTGTCCTCTTTTGCAGATTTGGGCGTCACTCCAAAGATGAGCCTTCGATCTTAACTCCCTTAAAACAGTGCTGCAGGTACAAACCAGACCATCACGTAGTGAATTACTTACACATCAGGTTAATATTATGTTCAGTTCTATCTACATAGCACCAAATCATGACAGCTTTCACCTCATGGTGCTTTATATTGTAAGGATAAAGACTCTACAGTAATAGATTTACAATTAAGGCGACCCCTTATGAGCAAGCATTGGCAACAGTGGGGAGGAAAAACTCCCTTTTAACAGGAAGAAACCTCCAGCAGAACAAGGCTAAGGGAGGGGCAGCCAGCTGTCGTGGATGGTTGGGGTTGAATGGAGGGAGACAGAACAAAGTTCCTTGGCTTAGTTCAGAAAGTGTGAGAGAACAATCACATTGCACCTTAACCATCAGATGCTGTTCCTCTTTCTTTTTCTTCACCCTATTCTCTTACCCAATCATTTGGCAATTTTGAAACATCTCAAAGTAACTTCCTTTTTCCATTTATCTTCTTTTTTTTAAACTTTGCTGTCTCTCCAGAATCCGTCGCTCCACTTGGCTACGCCTGCGTCTCCTGTCTTTACCACAGTATCGTTTAAGCGATGTTATGAGAGCGTCACTTTCTCGTGATCCCCTTCACAAGGTGGCCCCACTTCTGGCAGAGCCCCACCTTACGGCTTTAGATCGACGTTTGAAAACTGTCCTAGGAACTGTAAGTCGCTGTCAAAAGCAGCAGAAAAGAAATGGCAACGGTGAAGACGTCTTCTATGACGACACAGCCTCTCTGAAAGACGTGGCCACTCCCTCTGGTTAGAGCAGTCTCACTTACCTGTCACATTATATCTGTTCATTTTCATACTTCTGCAACATGATGCAGGAGTTCAGAGTTATAAAACATCATTTATAGGAGCTATATAAATGTAAAACCCACTTTGATTAGTAACTGTCAGACACATGATGATAAATCATTAACACAATGTAATGAAGTAGTATTGTCATAAATAGGATAAAATTTTTCTGGGGCTAGCTAGTCAGTTCCCTGCAATATTATGTGTCCTTCTGCTCTGTGGGCGTGCCTGGTACTGGCTCTTTTTGTATGTGTGTTTTCAACACTTTTGGTACAAAGCACCTAATGAAAAGACTTTCATGTATTTGGTTTAGTGCAGCTATAGCATTAAGTACACCAAACAGTGACTATGAGTGAATCTGAGCTTTAATTCAAGTTTTACGCTACATTTAATGTTTTTTCTGTTTTTCTGGTTCTTAACTTGAAGGATCCTTGGTTTGTGTTAATAAAATGATTGCTAATAATTCCACTTGAAACTGTTTCAGCGTTATATAAAGAACTCACATGCACTGGCTGAAGATGCAGTGATGATTTAGTTCATTTTTTTGAAAGGGAACTAACACGTTTCCTGGAATTCAGCAGACAAAGTCAAAACAGAAGAACTTAAAGAAAGTTCAGCTTATCAGATTGCATCCAAATGCAGACAAAATACACAACAGAAGAATGTAAAGGTCATTTCATGAAGTAAAAAGTCACGTGGGGTTGTGAAGAGTAGAGGGGAGCAACCGGAAAACATAGCAGTAGTAACGGCAAACAGAAACCAGGACAGAATTATTGGAAAGAAATGAAGAAACTTAAAACAAAGTCTAAAGAGGAATACTTTTTTCTCTCTCTCACTCTCTTCTACTTCCACACATAAATGTCCCCATAGCACGAAAAATGTTTGCATTAAAACTTTGACTTCATTTTGTGAGCTAACTATATTTAAGTAATTTGTACCTTTTTAACACGGACGTTTATTTCTCGTCAGTCAAACAAACTGTGGCAGGATTTTCCCTCAGGTGTGAGGATACGTCACAACTGGTTAGGCAGCTGGCTGTCCTCCTTCTCCTTTCCTTTCAGGGCTCCAATCAATAATTTACCTTGCTCGGCCGTATCGATGTCAGCTACTCTCTTACCTCTTCCCCGCACTTGCTCACTTGCTCTTTCCATAAAAACTGCTGATGACATAAGGGTAAAAGAGCTCATTAACGAATGACTGAAAAAAAGGAGAGGGAACTGTCAGATAGGTGTTATTGGTCTTTGGGAAAACAGCAGAAGCAGTGGGACCGCAGTGAAGGTGACTTTCACCGCCTTAAGACGCTGATATACACGGGACAGAGAGAGAGAGGCCTGAGTAAACTTCTTCAGAAGTCTGAATGGGAATACAGACTTTTTACAGAAGTTTAGTTTTTTTCTGACCAGCTTTTTCTCATTTTATCGTTAAACTTGAAATCGAGCAATATGTCTGGAGTCAGTAGTGATCAGCTGCACAAATCAACTTTATCTGTCTATTCGGTGAGTTTACATCATGTCCTTGGTTTATTCTTTTGTTTTTGTTCATTGTGTTGAAACCTGGGGACCGGTATAGTATTCATTATTTAAAGAAGGATTTTGTATATTTAAACTAGGCCGGGGCGCACTTAGAGGTGAGTATAAAAATACATTTTAGCGTTACGCTTCAAGTCACTGCTGAGTTCACCTGGTGCGTTGCTCAGTTTGTATTTCGTGTGTTTCTGCAGAACTTGATGGAGCACTTCAACCCAGGCCTTCAGCAGCTCGTTGCTCTTGGAAACAGCTACATCAAGGCCTTTCAAGGTGAGCGAGGTTGTGAATGACTGAAAGGAGCAGTTACACTGTGGATAATGTGGCTTTTGTTGTTAGCACTAGTGTAGATGTTGGATCAGGATTGTACAGAGATGATTGAAGTAAAGACTGCCCATGGAGACCCTAAGAAGGAGGCCATAAGCTGTAATTAAAATCCAAAAAATGTCACAGGATTGTAAATGTCTATCAAGGACCTACTCATTTGTAAAAGTTATTTGGTTAGGAAAAGAAATAAAGAGATTTGTACATGTGAATATGAAAATAAGATTTGATAAAAATAATCTCTATTTGATAGCTGACATTAAGCAGAATTTAAACCTTTCTTTCTCCAGAGATGTCATTTTTTTGTGTGCATCACCTTTTATTTGCTTGTCTGACTTCTCCGACTTTTCCATTGTACATTTTTCCAATCTTAATCACGTGTGTCACATTGTTAATAGTGCAAGCAGCATGCATCATTCATGCATCTCTGTGCCTGATAAAACAATTCAGGCTATCAGCCACAGGGCAGTGGGGCTGTGCCGTAAAACTATACCAAGTGGCACGAGGCTATTCTTAGACCAGAATCACATATCAAATAACACTGCCAGTCTTTTAAAAGTAATGAATAAAAGCAGAACTGACTGACACAATAAGAAGCAGTTTAAATGGTTGTGATTTTACTATGAAGTTTATAGATTTGTCAGTTTGATTTGTCTAAATGTGAAAAGCTACATTTGTCTCTCGATGTCTGTATGTTGCAGCCTTAGGTGTTTGCAGTGAGGCCTATTTCAGCGCTGTGGCTAAGATGGGCGACCAGGCACTTCACACACTTTCATCTCGCTCCCTTGGTACGAGTGTGTGTATTTGTGACTCATTACTAAACAGGTTTCACCCTTAAATTTATTGCTTTCATTAGAGAAGCATCGTTATCAAGAGTGCTCTACTGAGATACTGCACTTGCACAAACACAGTCTAGATTTTAAACCACACAAAGTAAATTTCAATTGTGCTCTCCTTCTTTTCATACATATGTGTGTGTGTGTGTGTGTGTGTGTGTGTGTGTAGGTGTGTGTGTGTGTGTGTATATTTTCAGATATTTTTTTCGCTAGTGTGTGCGCTATATTTTATGGAAGCTTTCACTTTGTCATTAGAGATGTGTGTTATCATTCTTAGTGGTAATTAGCTTTATGCTACTATTAAGACAGTGTTGGCTAGCATACATGTGGTTTTGGTAGGTTGGCTAACTGTGAAGGTCAGGGAACCACAGCGTGACCAGGAGCCCTATTGAGTGGCAGCCACTGAATTATAGATGAGGGCAGTCTTTCAGCTCCACTCAATTTATTAGCTCAACCGCAATCCATGACAATAGACAAGAAGCCAGTAGCGCCCACAGTATAAAGGCTTGGCTAACTTTCCACCATCATAGCAGCCCGACTCGTTCATGGCTCAAATGGTTTTAAACTGTGTTAAAGTTTTAGATCAAATTACTGACATTCCCAATAAGATTTCGCTTTCTTGAAATATTTTTCTGTACAGAATTGTTTTTTTTCTTTAAACAGGGGACGTCCTGATCCAGATTTCAGAAACACAGAGGAGGCTCACTGCAGAGATGGAGGGAGTGGTTGGTACATTTCCTCAGTAAATGCTGATTCCTGCAGTCTTTAAAATACTACATACAACAGTTCTACTTCTGTGAATTTAATTTTGTTTGTTTGAAAGTTTTTGCAAAACTGAAAATGTCTGAAATAATGCTTGGTGGGTATTAAGCT
Source organism: Pelmatolapia mariae (assembly GCF_036321145.2). Taxonomy (NCBI): domain Eukaryota; kingdom Metazoa; phylum Chordata; class Actinopteri; order Cichliformes; family Cichlidae; genus Pelmatolapia; species Pelmatolapia mariae. The sequence goes on along the minus strand of NC_086232.1, from coordinate 11,808,729 downwards.
ATATTTGACAGAATAATAACTGCTATACATTATTTGTCAAATGATGAGTAAAAACAGGTATAATTAGTATTTTACTCCAGTGTAACTTCCCCAGTTTGTCCCCAAATCTTTGAATTTGTGAGTTCAGCATTTATAGGATGCTGGTAAAAGCAGATTTCACTTCTTATTAACTGCTTCATCGAAGTTAGCTACATAAAACCTCGAGGACACTAGTTTGTCCCTGTATGTTATTTTTCTTTTGACACTAAAACCCCTGTGCCTAATTGTGGTGTGAATAATCAAAGCATGGCCTCTGATTACAAAGTTGGCTTGAGGAAGGAGCACATTTGCATTTAGATTTAGTCAAACAACACAATGAACCTGATAATTAAAGCCTGTGTTTAAACAAGAGGACAGATGGTTCATCACTGGGCCAGTTTATTTCTTTCTTTCTGCTGCAGTTTCGATGGTTCCAGATAGAAGTGTTGCAAGCAATGGAGAAGAATATCAAGTTGGACGAGGAGTATATTGATGTGAGTGTAATACATTGGGAAAGCTTATGTTTTTCTGCCTGTGAAATTAAGAAAACTTACTGGACTATTTTAGGTTTTTTGGTTTATGGTAAATAAACCAAACTTTAACTATCCTACAGTGTGACTGTAATAGTTTCAAAATACTATTGCAATCATTCATTTATTTTTTATTTTTATAATTAACAAAGTACATTTTAAGCTTCCAAGCTTTCTTTCGAGTCAGATCAGCTTGAAATCATCAATAATTAGTAGTTACCCTAAAACTGTCTTAAAGTTGGAACGGGTTAAAAACACAGATGAATACAGTTTTAAACAAACTCTGCAATCTGTGACAGAAACAGGCCATATTCTTCTTATTTATTATTTATTTTTAACAAATTTCCTATGTGTGGGACTAATAGGGTTCTCTTATCTTATCTTTAAAAATCACTCCACGTATTTTTTTTGAGTGAAAATGGAGCTTCTGGTTCTTTTGTCAGCAATTTTGTCTTTGGACTTAATTAGAATAAGAAACAGAGGGGTGCTGCATCGCCAGCAGCACAAGCAGGTGAGAGGAGAAAGATGGAGAGCGGTTGACCAGCACTAGGATAAACACGACCTGCTAAGCTTCTTACAATTTTAGGATAGTTTGCAAATAAACTTTCATTGTGCCGCAGGGCAGTCGCAGAGTGTACGAGCTGGAAGTAAGAAACCAAGCAGAGGCTTTGGAGAAGCAGCTTAGACGGGGAACCTACAGAGACTCTCTGGTAGTTACACAAACATACATAGGAAAATATTATGTGTTGACATTATGCACATTCATATTAATGCACACACAAACACATACACGCACACACACAGTCCAGTAATACACCTTGTGAGTGTATCATTGTAGGTGCATGCCCTCATGTTCATTGTTCCCTGTGCATGCGGTTTTAGGAGAACAGTGAATACATGCTGTACCTGCGGCAGAGCCATCAGGAGATCTTAAAGGAGGAGGAGAGGAGGTATCGCTTCTTGGCAGAGAAACACTGTGGCCTCACTCAGTCACTGCTGTTCCTAATTAACAAGGTATTCATACACACTGGCCATCCTACACTGTAAAGGCATTTACACAGTAAAGTGTGTTGCGAACAAAACTAAACGAAATTCCAAATTCTTCCGATTCAAACTTGTTGTGTGTTTGCGTAAAGTTTATACACACCAAAAGTATGTGCATTTTCCAAAAGTTTATTGTCAAAAATGCCCTGTGAAAAAAAATGAAGCGATGATGAGCTGGTCCTGATTTTTTCGAAACAAGAAAAGGAAGAAACGTTGATCGACTGACTGAAACATTCATCTCTCAAAACAGGCAGCATCAGGGAGAGTTTCATGGTTTGACCCAGGAGCTTGTGCTGTATCACAACTGCTTTCATACATGTTTCAGGATGTCAGTGGGGCAGTTTGAGCTCTTCATAGCAGTTTTGACCACATCTGAACACGGCAGAGAATTTTTTTCAGAGAGTCGATTAACCCTGAGCAGCATCTAACTGTGTGAAATTGAGGTAAAATGGTATTATTTTACTTTTGTCATAATTTATTCAGTTCTAGTGCGCTCTTTGAGCTACAAGTGCACTTGTTGCTTAATGCAATGGTATAACTGGTCAGATCTGTTGATTCAAATGCAACGAAATCAGAAAAATCGAGTTTAAGCAGGAAAAATAAATGTTGTAAATCTGTCCTGGGAGATTACGCTGTCGGTGTGAAAAGCTCCATTAATAGGTGGGTCCCCAAAAAAATGTTTAACATATGAAATATTTTCACAAATTTTACGTGTTCAGTATGTAAAGGCCTTAAATCTTTTATTTTTAGGTGACATGATGATGGGTCAGTTTAGTCAGCAGCAACCTAGTAACCTGCTGAAAGGCTAACTATTGCACATTACATACTTTTTAAAGAAATACTCACTACAGTCTGCTCTGCAAAACAAGGAACAAAAACATGTTAGATATAATACAGAAATGCAAAATTTTGCTTAATTTATATTTTCTTTTACATTCATCAGAAAAAAGCTCACAAGTTGCAAACACCATTCAACTAATACATTTATAAGTGGCATTACTATGTAATACAAGTTTCCTTTGAAACAAAACTTTTGCAGCCTTCAATAAAGCCGATACACTGAATAATAACTAGTTTTCGTAACATTATGAATATATAATTACTGTCCTGACTGATAAGCTGCATTTCCCACTTCATGGTAGTAGAGCTTAGTATTCTGTGTATCAGCTACATCAGCTGCAATCCATCATATTGTGAAGGGAAGGCCGACTGTAGCCATCAGCCATGAGCTTGGAGTGCTTTTGCCACCAAGACACTGAGCTGCCCAGCCTTTTTATCCCAGTCATGTGGGACCTTGCCAGTAGCTTGTTCATCTGATGAAACTCACTTCTCAGTGTCATGTGTCTTATTTACTGAAGCAATATGTCTTAGTCATGTTGCTGAATGATCAAATTGAGATGGAATGAGGCGCTCACCTCTCATGTGTTTTCAGACTGGTGCATCTCTCCAGCAGAAGGCAGACGGATGGAAGGAGAAAGTGAACGACACCAGAGTCTCCAGATCTCGAACACCCACCCATTCAGACCAAGAGGCACAGGTACCAGCACTTTATCAGGTTTACTCATTTTTTTTTAGCCAGTAGGAACATTACACATGAGTACGCCATGCACTATAAAACAAGGTACAGTGGCTGTGGTTTCTCAGCGAAATACTGCACACTCTGCTCCGTTCGAATTTGTGGAAACATAGGAACAGAAACCAAGTCTCACTGTCATATTTTTCTTATAGTTCAATAAATAAACCAAAGTCTATTTAAAATAATTTATTTTAAATTCACTTAATAAGTGGCATCTGTTATTTTTAATAGCATCGCCAGTCTAGTTCAGCAGCTGTATTTGTATTCTCATGTGTCTGTTCACTGCTAATAATGTACTATTTGTGCTGTAAAGGTTGCTTAATCCATCATCTACAGCTGAAGTGCTTCACGGCGAGTGTAAGCACATATTTGCTTGGTTTATTTGTACAACATGGTGTTTAGTTTTTCCAGCATTAGTCTCTGTGGTTCTTTAGAAATCTTCACACCAAATCGAGCACCAGCACCAGCTTGTTTATTTATAATCGTAATATTCCTGCTGAAAGCAAACCTTGCTCTGCCAGACTTCAAATAAAAAATCCGATCAGTGGGATCTGTATTCTGTGTCTGCTCAGCTGCGAGGTTCAGTGAGCTCCCTGCTGCAGACGGTAGCCAGAGATGAGGATATGTCCTGGGCCAGGCGGGAGCAGCAGGCACTGGGCAGAGTCCCTTCTAGAGGTGGGAGGTGTGCTGTACTAATTATAAGAGCTGTATATTAATATGTGATTATTTGATAACCTTTGATGCCAAAGAAGATTAGAAGTATTAATTTTTGCTTGTTTATATGCATTCGTTCATGCATGCCTAAAATATTCCTATTAATATTCTTTTAATCTTTTTCCCCTCTCTGTTTCTCCTTCATCTTTCCTCTCCCTCCAGCACCGTCTCCCCTCCCCAGCCGCTCTCGCTCCAGTTCAGTGGGGGAATCTTTAGGCCTGGGAGGAGGGAGAGTCATGAGAGCGCTGGTTTCTCATCCCTCCTCATCCAACCCAAAGCTCCTGCCTTTCAACAGGGGCGAGACTGTCATCGTCCTGGTCCAGGAGCCACGCAACGGGTGGCTGTATGGGCGCACTGACAGCAGCCTGCGGTGGGAAATAAACATTTACGTGCATGCACCGTTTTTGAAACACTCCGTCTTTACAGTGTTCAGTTATCATCTGCACCCAATCTTAAAATTGATGGCCTTATAAAAAAAGTCTCTCACAGGGTTTGTCCAATAAAAGGGTAAAGATGTCAACCTTTTAACACTTTGAGCTCCTAGATCAAGTCACAAATTTGTTTTGCTCATGATACTATTTGAAAAAAAATACAATTATTACTGTAAAACTAAAAAATAGTAACTCAAAAGACCAGAAACCAGTAAAACAAACAGAAACTCTGATGTGATTGTGGCACATCACATCCGTCTCTCATGAAATCTCCCTCAGGGTTCCTCGGATTATCAGCTTTGGGTTAGTTCGCATCGTCGTGCGATGCTAAGCCCGAACCATCTAACCATCAGTGTTAGGATTATGAGGGAAAAGATTATTATGTGGGAAAAGGTTGAGAACCTGTGATTTAAAGGATTGCTCTTGTGTTTGGTTGACAGACTACACGAGCGCTGAAAAATACACAAGACTGAGAATTACAGAGTCTGTTGCTGGAATTAGTTTTTTGCTGTATGTAAAAGGACAGGAAGACACATGATGATGTTTAATTTTCTGTCTTATCTCCTCCAGTCAGGGCTGGTTCCCTGCTGCGTACGTGGCCCCTATTGAGGATTTCTCCAATAATTTAGCAACAAGGTAGGAGACAGATACTAATCTCAAATCTGTATGCCAAAGTGTTCTTTCTCTGGCATGACACTGGACACCAAGAAAAAAAGATATTGAGGCAAACCACAGGATCTAATCTGTATGATATGTGAATATTTAGGTTGCTGCTCTGGGAGAAGATGTTATTATTTTGTTATCCTTTAGTAAAATATTCCAGATATTTGTCCCACTATGAATCACTTAAAAGATTCTGCTCCTTTTGCCCCAACAGTGGCAGTTCTCTAAGAAGTCACAGTATGAACAATCTGAATGACAGTGACACCTACGCCAACCAGTCAGAGAGCAAGAGTTACGGAGACGTCCCACCCCCGGCCACACCCAATCGTAGAGCCTCAGTGGACTTCAGGCCTATCTCTCCACTCCCTGAGAAGAAGGGAGAAGAGGCGTTGGAGACGAAGCCGAGCCAAACAAGGAGCTACAATGAACATCCACTTCCTCCCCCACCGCCTCCCCCTCCACCAATTCAGAGTGCAAGGAGGAGTTCAGGAGATTTTCGGCCCATCTCTCCCCTACCTGACAGAAAGGGTGGATCAGCATCTGACGTCCAGGTGCTACATGTTTAACTTTAATGAAAATTGTCTCTTTAACACAGAAAAATACGTGACACTTCAGTGCTAAGTGTGGATTTGTATTTATTTATTTATTTATTTGTATTTTTTGTAGGCATTATCACCACATGGACCCCCTGAAAACCCACTGTTTCCCAGGTAATTAGACATGGGTTATGTATGCATTTATGGGTTATTGTTATGTATTGTTCAGGAAAAAAAAATGCCAGTGCAGCACTGCTTTGATTGCATGCCAATATATATGAATCCTATGAATTGTCTTCCCAGAAAACTAGATTACACTTGAGCATATGCAAGGAACATCTTTTTGAATCCCAATTCCCACTGCAAACAATAAACCCTGGTCAAAGTTTACTTGAAACAAAGACCTCCACAGAGTGCTCATTGCACACTGTCAAAATGTACCACCCTCAGGCTGTGGTGTGATGTTAGTGTCTAAACCTAGAGTGTGTGCACCTCTGTCTGAGTGGTTTATTGGTATTGGCAGAAAGCATTTGAGTGCATGTGGTGTTGTATATCATTTTCCATCATCCTCTCGTTTCAGAGGCACAAACCCATTCGCCACGGTAAAGCTTCGTCCCACGACGACCAATGACAGATCTGCTCCTCAGATCCATTAATCCATCGGCACTCGTGCATGCAGGGTTTGTTACTGATGCTGTGAGATCAGGTTGTGGAGGCAGGACATACATTTTTGTTTGTGAATGACGTGACATGTCTGAAATGTGAATGCTCTGAGTGAAATGGCCAGAAGGTTTGTACAGTTTTAAGATAACGTATCTCACATACCAAAGAAGATACTGTAATACACATAGATTAATCAAATATTAAAACCATTAAGTTGATCATAGCATTAATTCAGACAGGCCACAAAGACAAGCTGAGCTGAGCAGTCTCAGCCCACATTAGCTCATCGACATCCCTTTCATAATTTTATATAAGGAACACTGATTAACTTTTGAGTGACTAATTTTTAGTTGTAAAAACTTCCTACTATGAACTTATCAATCCACAGTTATGGTAAATTGTAAGGTTTTATATATCAGGACAGAGTAAAACTAATCTGGTCCTTACCAGGTTTTAAAACTAGCTAGATACAGCCCAGTTGAACTACAAAACATGACATATTACACTGTGTCATAATTTCTTTAACAAAAATTAAGCAAAACTACAGAACGATGTGAAAAACTAAGCACACCGGTACTTTAATTAAGAGAGTATGTAGCAGCTAGTTGCTGCTGGTCAGATTGACTTGATTAACTAATAATCGGCTGGTGTTACCACCACTATATAAGAGGAACGCAATGCTACAAACCTCTTAGGAGGGGATGCCCCAGGAAATTCACCCCAAAGTCAGACTGTGCAGAGCTCAGACAATTACAAAAAAGCACAGAGCTACATCTACAAGCCTCAGTTAGCATACTAAATGGTAAAGTTCTTGACAGTACAATTAGAAAAAGACTGGACAGATATGGCTTATATAGAAGGGTTACCAGAAGAAAGCATTTTCTCTCTAAAAATAAAATATTGCAGCACAGCTTAGATATGCAAAGTTGCATCTGCATAAAACTCAAGACTGTGGGAATAACGAGTTGAGGTGGTTGACCATAATGCACAGCAGCAGGTTTGGAGAAAACCAAACACAGCATATCAACACAAACCCCTCCTAACAATGGGACAGCGGTGGAGGAGTGATGCTTTGGGCTTGTTTTTCAGCCACAGGACCTGGAAACCTTACAGTCAACCTTGAACTCCTCAGTCAAAGCACAGACCTCAACCCGAAATTCTGCAATCGGACCTTCAGAGAACTATGCATAAATTAAAGCTCACAAATCTCTATAAACTCAGGCAGTGTTACAAAGAAGAGTGGATCAACAATGTTGGCTGATAATGTCACACAATTACTTCAAGTTATTGCTGCTAAAGGTGGTTCTATGGAATCATGTGATGTGCTTTGTTTTCAGACACTGCTTCAGTATTTCGGTTTAGGTTTTGTTACATAAATAATAGAAAGGTGTAATATGTCATGTTTTGTTATTCATCTTGGACTGTATTTATTTTATTTTAAAACCTACAAAGGACCAGATAAGTTTTGCTGCAGACTTGCAAACCCCTTTGCAACCCGCCTCCACCCCATGGCCGTCTTGCTGTCTGTATCTGTCTTAACCATCTCTTGTTATTAATGTTCACTCTGTTCTGTACCAGGATCCTGTTGCTCCATAGTGATGTGACGCCAAATATAAATTGCTACAATGTCCAAATCAGCCATCCTCCCCTGACTGAACTAAACTAAAATGTTTATTTTAACAAAACTTTGTACAGCAATTTGAGTTTGTATGTTAATATTCGTTTGAGTCTGTTGGTAAAAATATTCAGAGAATATTTAAAGATTTTTGGAAGTATGCTTGTTGCCAGAAATTTCAAGAAAACACTGATGCTGCGCTGTTTTCTACAGCTACAGCAGCTGTTTGCTTAGCATCTTATTCATGTGTCAGCACCACATTTTCAGTCTCTTTACTATGAAACCTGGCTGTTGGCAAAATATTTATATGTGTGTGTGAGCAAGCAACCTGAGAAAGAAGGCATGTTTCCCAAAATGCTAAGCTGAAGCTCTCTCCACCATCCCAGTGATTGTCATGTTTTGCGATGTTCAGTGTGTTGCATTTGTGTGAGTTCAATGTTGTGTGTTCACTGCGAGTAACAATAAGTAAAGAGACACCTCACGTCAAGTTTTCTTTTTTATTATCATTTCATACTGAGATCTTTTCTCTCTTCACAGCTCTCCTTATATGATTTTATTTACTACATGATCTGATCAGAGGCAGGGAGTGGAGGAGGAGGACGAGGTGGAGAAGGAGGAGGTGGTTGAGGTGAGGGAGGTGAATGAAGGTGGATAAAGAGGAGGAGTGGGAGGAAAGTGCACTGACATGTGAACATCCAGAAATAAAACCAGTCAAGACACAATGCACAACCTGATACACAGAGAGGAAGGAAATTAAGATTTAAGGAGTCTTGAGAACATCTACACCATCTACAACACTAGTACCACCTTTTTTGACCACAGACTATCCTCGCGAAATCATTAAGAATGCTTCTGAAATCCATACAGCATGTGTGGTTAAATATATATATATCTATCTATATATATAAAAAGAAAAATGAAAAGTGAAACTGGTGCCTGTTATGCCTGTATGTTCCTCCTCAGGTGGACTCCCTGTTGGCCTGTTTTTGGTAGTGTTTTGCAGAGAGCAGGCCTGGTCTGACTCCGTGTGAGGGGTCCAGAGCGAGGAAAGGGAGGAAGAGTTTGAAGGTCGCAGTTACAAAATGTGGATGCAGGGACAAAGAGGAGCAGGAAGAACAAGAGGGGAGTTCAGCTTTCCCCTACTCATGCACTAAGGCTTCAAACTCTGAAAAAAAAAAGAGAGCAAAACAAAAATGTAAATGCGCACAAATGAGTGAAACATTGTCAGCATATTCAGTTAAACACCAACAAGAAACTGATCCAAGTATTTCATGGTGTCTGGAACCTTGAACTGTGTTTTTCCTCTGGACCAAAGCTTCTATATCATAAAACAAATCTTTCACCTTTAATACATCAACAGGCCACACTGTTGGTCCAGTTTTCTGCAAAGCAAGTTATCCAACATTTCTCACTCATCCATTCATTCTTGCACTTTTTTATGCCCAATTGCTTTCTATTTAACATTCACACATCAATGTACACATCAGGAGGTTCACTATCTGGCCCAACCACACTTTGGTGTATTTTATGGGATTCCTTATACACCAGCACAGTCATCCCTTGAAGTCGCTGATCGGTGTTACCATAGCTAACATTTCAGATATTGTGTTTTTATGATTATGTTAAAAAAACCCAAAGATTAATTGGCAGTTTTAGTTTATGACATGTTTATTCCAGTAAACAAATTAGATATTTATAAGTTGGTGTTAGCTTGCACAGGTGACATTACATTTTTTTCTAAGTGTGTCTTTTCTTGCAAACTTGCAAATTTGCTTCGGTCATATTCAGTTTTTCAATAGATGTAAACAATAAGAATCAAGTATTAGAAACATCCCACAAAACATACAGCATTTGTGGAAGTGCAGAAAACTTCTTTTAGCCTACTTGCTAACTCTCCTCCCACCCCGTCCTCATCCTACTCTCATCGCCTCTTTGTACCTTTTTGAAGAATAAACCGAAAACATTTTGACACCTTTCTCTTACCATCAATGCCGATCTTGCCATCTCCATCTTTGTCTGCAGCTGTGAGAAATGCTTTAGTCTCAGCGTCAGTCAGATCTCTGCCATCCTTGGAAAAGCCCTTCAGTACAAACCTGAGAAAAGTGCAGGTTGATGCAGAAAGTGGGTCACTGTAGGGCAGCTTTAAGGAACATGTGACGTCAGCGTTATATAGCAGAGCTGTATCTTTCATCATGTCTGCTTTTAGCGTGTTTTTCCATCTGTTTGAGTTTCTTACTTTAGCTCTTCTTCTTCTATAAATCCGCTACCATCCACATCCAGAACCTGAAAGACCTTCTTGACGTTTTCAGCCGACATGGCCTTCATTCCCACCATTTCAAAGAACTTTTTAGGGTCAAATGTTTCTGCTACAAAAGACAAGGCAAAGATAAAAGATTTTATTACATCAACTCCATGTGCACAGAGTTTTTTTAAATAGATTTTTTATGGGTCAGCAAAAAATTTAAGGGTAACTTTTGGCACTTTGCAGCGCTGTGTCTGCTGAGAATAAGCCTCTACAACAGTTACTGACCTGCGAAGGCATCAAGAGCTTTCTTGATCTCCTCAGGTTTTAGCAGATCTGTCATAACCATTTTGTTTCCTGGAGAGAGAGACAGAGAGGACATGAAAGGCACAAAGTTTGGTATTGCATTTCAAAGAGGTGAGTGTAGACAGCAGCAGCTATGCAGCTGAGCTGATGTGATACGAAAGCTGAAAGTAAAATCTGAACTCGTTATGTGCACATGTGTTTGGAAATGTATTTTTAGTTAGACAGAAGTTGCATTTTACAGAACAGTAAATTAAGAGAAGATGATCCATGCTAACAAACCCAAGAAGAATTTCAACCCTGATAGGCCTGGTAGGAATATCTTTAAGGCATTCGAGAGATGGCCTCTGTGGAACTTGGCACAACGAGAGGTTAATTGAAGGACATACGTTAGAATTTAAGACAGAGACATAAATACAGTCTGGCAAACGCCCATGGAGAGAGACAAGCTTTGTACACTGAAATAAGCACCCAGAATTGCTCTGGATTCTCTGTTATCTTAAAAGTATCACTCTGTCGGAGAGATTTAAGCACTTCTGAGGAGAGACTTTCCTGCAATTTTTCTCTTTGACTACAATTTTACAATTTTGACAAATAGAACGTGTGAAACAGCGCACAGCGAAACTGAGTTTGTCAAACAGTACTTTGACATCAGTTAAAGTACATGGTATATTTTAGAGTTAAAGTAGTCATTGCATGATAAACTCTGATGGAATTTATGGTGTGAAAAGAGCCTTTTTTTCATTCAGAATAAGGCATTAAATTGTATGTTATTAATTAAAATGTCTTCTGTTCTCTGTGTCATGTGTCACAGAGTCACAACCAGTGCAACTAGTTACCCTCAGTTGATGCAGATGTTTTCCACACTTTAATCCAGCAGTGTCAAACATAAGGCCCAGGGACCAGAAGTGGCCTGCCAGTGACTCCAATCTCTGTCTTATAATTACATGACAGTCGATAATTTTAAAACATTTAGTTCTTACATTTTAAGCTTATCATGAAATTGCACTTATTTATATGTAGTTAAAATTCTTTATACTGACTAAAAGGGGAGTTTCAGTGGTCTGACCCAGTTAAGATCCAAAATGTGGCCCACAATGTGAGATGATTTTGATTCCTTGCTTTAACATATAAAGAAAATTCCATTAGTTTGTAAAATAACTTTATTAAACCTAAGAAACCTATCCAGTCATTGTGAAATACACACCACTTTATAGCTGAATAACACAAAGTGTGCTGTAGAGCTGCATGTGCTCAGTACAAATGTGTAACCTGTTGTGGTTCATGTCTCATCCGCTTGCTCAGTTCTATTTTGTGATCAGTGTCCTCTTAGTTGCAGTACATGCTTTAGCCTGTAGGTGTCACACCTGAGCTGAACCCAGAGTCCTGTCATTTCAGAGCTCTGGGATCAAGTGCTGAGTTGTCAAGATAGATGTTTGATGAGTGGGTTTTGTGTCTTTAAGAGATGCGAGCTCCTGAGTATGTAAGAGTATATGTCTCACAGTCAGGATACGTGTGCTGAGAGACTTGCAAAGCCCCACCGGGGTCATGTCAGTAGTCCCTGTGCAGATTGCACTATCCTGACCCCTGCAAAATCCCAGGCCTTCCTGTCCAAAGGACAGAATGATAAAAGTACAAACAGAAATTCATTGTCATCCTCTTGCTTTCCGTCCAATCAGCTTCTCAACTGTCACCACACCTGTTATGTGTCTGTTTTTTGGCAGCAAAAGCCAATTAGTGAGCATCTGTTTGTGGTTTGTGAAATGTCTTGAGTTGTGCAGATTCTTTTCCTGTCAATAAGATGATGCAAATAGAAAGCGTCGATGAAATGAAGCCATCTCAGGGATAGCATTTTTTGCCTTTGGGAACGTGCTACAGTTGTTTTTATTACCTATATCAGCAGTCATACGGTTCCAGTTCTGGATCTTGTCAGATTTTGTGTTTTGTATTTTGTAAAACACAAAACTAAACATTCAGATGACATAACTGACATTCTTTCAGGACATTGTAAAATTCACAGGTTTTGTCCCACTGTTCATGAACTTTGCAGCAAGTGTTCACAAGCATGTGCGCTTTCTTTTTCCATGACTGTCCCTCAAACGTAATGTCACTTGGGCCTCAGTCACATAAATCTGTGTTTAAACCACATGTATGAACTGTTTCACACTCAAATCCGACACAAAGAGACAAACGAAGAAGGCCTGGCTATCTTTTAAAGTTTAAACACACATTTTTCATCAATAATAATAGTTGTGATAATCATAATATTTTCATTTCAGATATTATGTGTATGTCTCTAAAAGAACAAGAACAAAAATGCTCAAAATAACATGAAGGATTTTAGCTGAGTTATAATAGTTGTATAATATATTGGATAACATTCTGACAGGCTGAACGATGATACAAAACAGTACACATACACGGCAGAGCCCGAGGTAACTGGGTTTCCTTATGGGGTGGGTAATTGTACGTGCCCACTTATTTCAGTGTGCAGAGTGAGAACGTTTCTGCTCACATATTATGAATGACACTCTGTGACTTTATTTAACTTGCAGTGAAGGATGTGCATGCTGTGATGGATATGTGGGGTTATATTTTAGTATCATAACATAACAGACCTTCACTGAGGATTGAAAGCCACTCTTGCCTGCGAGTGTGCTATAAATAAGTCATGTTTCTTTAGAAAAGTAGATACAGTTCTAACCAGCAACTTAACTTTTTTATTTTTATTTTTTTCTAGTGGCGTTAATGATTTGAAAAGCAGATCAGCATAATACCCTAAAGCACATATAAATATCTGCCAGTTAAAGTTCTGAGTCATGGCACAGAAAAGTGTATTGTTCAGTGAAGCGTGTCTTATTTAAGTCCTCTTTTCAAAATCCCAACAACACCTAAAATCATCTACAGCAGACATTAGCTACTGTACTTAAAGTTACTTAAGTACACAGCTGCTGTGCCACTGACACCTGTTCTTGGTGAAACCTGAGCAAGGAAACACCCACGAGACCAACACCTGCTGCTAACATTACCTTTTATTTAAAACAAGCTACTGCAGAGGAGCGAAAACCAAACTGAAACCACCAAACATCCCCATATTTAACAATTTGTGAATTGATTTCAAAAAGATATATTTACATAGCTTGTTATTCTTCTTTGGCACTCTAATACTGTATCAAGAATATTCATGCACCCCCCCAGTGTTTTATCGACTGGACCTTTTAACTTCATCAAGTTGTGTTTCATAGGCCTCGCAAATCCTGGATCAATGATGCTCCTGATTGATTTTCTTAGTTGAGTTTCTAGTGGAGCATTCACCCTCAGACTTACACAAACACACCCCTGATGCACATCCTGCAGCTACAAACAGTTTATCCCCATGTGTCATTCATATCTTGGTAATTTACAACTATTTCACTTAGCTGAAGTCTCTCTGCTTGTCACAGATAATCCCCCCCCCCCAAAATTGCAGTTAAATCTTCAGCTTCCAGTGTCCTATGTGTGGCCTCTTGCACCTGTAAATGTTTGTGTGTGTGTTTATTTATTTTCTGTCTTACCTGAATAAAGGGGTGGATGATTGCAGCTGAGAAATAAGGCAAAGCAAAAGGTGATGGAGAGGAATTGGAGCAGAGAGAAGACAGAAGGGCAGGAGATGGAGGTAAGATGAGCAAGATGAAGGGGGGACGACACAATATGACTTTTATAGCTGCTTCCAAACACATACACACTTACCCCATACACCCAACATCCCCACCTCTCATTATACTCTATTTTCAGAGGGGAGGAGGGGGGGGGTGGGTGGGGGGTGTCAAGATATGACGCAAGCACTGTTGGCCTGAGAGTGTGATCGTTTTCTGTTTTCTGTGCAGCACTACCATATCACACACGGGACTGGTATAATACCACTTTATCTGTCTTCTTTGGACCTTACCCACATCTTCTGTCTTGATTTGTGCGTCTGTCAATACATTTGGTCCTGTCTCTCACACTCAGTATAACTAATAGCACTGGCTTGGCCATGTTATGAGAGGCTGTAGTTACAACTACTTTTAGAAAATGCCTTCAAGGCACATGTAGCACTGTGTGAAGTCCAATTTCTTTATATTTTGTTAGGAAAATTGGGAGTAGGTGTAGCTGTTTGTTGAAAATTAAGGAAACATACATGGGAATACAGTATGTAAGGCAAATAAATGATGCTACAACCAATCAGACAGATGTATTTCATGGGGCATCCAACTCTGATACTTTTCTGCATTCATCATTACATACAATTTTGACAAGATGTCCAATGCTCAACCCAAAACCATGACAGAGCCTCCACCGTGTTTTACAGATAGCTGCACATGGTCTCTGTTGTACCTCACTTCTTACCTCACATCTTCATATACATATTAATAAAGATTTGAACCAGAAATGTCAAATTACGATGCAGTGGTCCATCAGACCTGCTGGCACTGATTTTCAGTTTGGCATACCTCAGCCCTTTCTCCCTGTTCCCTTTCTTGAGAACGACTTCTTGACCCTTTGAGACAATTTTTGATTAAGTTTCAGTGAACCGCAGATGGATTTGCTTAAAAGCCAGATTTTTGGATTGGATTTTTACCTTTTTCTTAAGGACATGGCTTTCAGATGGTGTTTATCTGCTGTAGATTATTTTTTAAGACAGCCACGTCTTCTTTGTCCATAACTTGTCTAATTCTTGGCTTTTTGGTATATTCAGAAAAAAACAGAAGAGAACATTATTTGAGAGCAAATTATGTACTTTTGGAACATGCTACCAATAACAAAGTGCCTTAAGACAGCAGTCCCCAACCCCTGGACCGGTCTGTGAGTCGTTTGGGACCGGGCCACGAGAGTTGAGGCTCGGGCATGACATTTATAGTTTTCAGGGTTTTTATCGTTTTTTATCGATATTTTGTATCGTTTTTATTGTTAACTCGGTTTCTCTGGGTCTTTTCCTGTGTGTTATGAATAAATCTTCTTTTTTTGGTACTGGTCAGGTTTTATTTTGTTGTATTCATCCGTGACACCGGTCTGTGAAAATATTGTCAGACATAAAACAGTCCGTGGCGCAAAAAAGGTTGGGGACTGCTGCCTTAAGATACACTTTCTTTAACTGTCTTTTGCTAAGTTCTCTGTTATCTGTAGATACAACACTGAGTCTGGCTCTTTGGAAGGAAAAAGAATAGATGGGTGGCTCAAGATTTTTAAATAGCACAGTATAAGTTCAGTGTACAAGATACCTTTGTTATATAGAGCTTTGCAGTACTGACTGTCTAATGTAATTCAGAGTGATTTAAGAGCAGACGCTAAAATTCAGTTTTTATAAGTAAAAGCTACTTAATATAATGATCCTGTGAAGAAAAAACAAGCAAAAAAAACACACAGGACCCCTGTGGTCGTATAAAGTCTTTTTATGTTTATATTGTTTATCTGATCTGACTTGAAATGGCTAGCTTTTTATAGACTGAGTGCAATGATCTGAGAGTGTAGTTTTCTCACAGACCACTTTTAATGTGCTCTAAAATTGTTATAGATTATCTTTGTCCTATGAATCCAAAATAAGCCGCTTACATCAAATTGCTTTTGA
Source organism: Pelmatolapia mariae (assembly GCF_036321145.2). NCBI lineage: Eukaryota > Metazoa > Chordata > Actinopteri > Cichliformes > Cichlidae > Pelmatolapia > Pelmatolapia mariae. The sequence goes on along the minus strand of NC_086232.1, from coordinate 11,792,807 downwards.
ATGATTTACAAACGTTAAAGGTCCTGTTACATTCATCCACAGGGGCGTAAGTACTCACTGAATGTTTGGACGAATATTAAAAAAGTGTGCATCATATGCTATACCCTCTGCACTCGGTGGAACAGAAATCAGTAACTATAGGAGATATTTTAAAGCGCGTTCTGACACCGTCGTCAAATACCAAATGAACAAAGAAGAAAGAATGAAGAAAGAATTACATTTCATCCCTCCAGTAACTTCTCCAGAGACTTGGAGAATCAACACCAAGGAACACTATGGCTGTGCTGGCAGCACGAGGTGTCCCAACACCTTCCTAAGATGCTTTATATTGGATTCATAACTTATTCTTGCATTTTATGAATGCAATCAAATGAATACCACTGTATGAATTGTGCCAAAGAAATGCATTTAATTTTTTTTTGATTTGCTGGGATTTCTAACTCCCCTAAGGCAAAGTTATGCTGAAGAAGTCTGTTCTTTCCATCTTTTATCCAAGAGAAACTTTCCCCTCAACTTTGTCCTCCCTATCTGTCCTTTCATCTTAACATCTTCCTATTTTTTATATCTAATTTCTCTGTCCATATCTTCCTACACCCTACATCTGTGCTTATCAGTCTCCGTCTGTATAGGTTGTTAACTTTGTGCCTTTTTTGTTCTCCCTTTTTCTCCCTTTTGTTCGCTTATCTTTTGCTGAGTGATTTAGTAGGCCACCTTGCACCCAGTTAGTCAAGGCCAACAGAGACATTTATTTGTAGTAGTGCATCTATGAAAGAAAAGAAAAGTCAGTAAGATACTTTAGTTGTAATAAAACGGCAGCCAGTTAAAGATACGAAGGGGTTTTTTTGGGGTTTTTTTACTGCAGAGATTTTCATTATGAGCATTAAATGAGATTTCATCCCTGGGAGTTCATGGTTGATTATACCACACTGCCAAGGTATTAGGCTTTCAACATCAAATATTCATTCTCTGCAAATTTTGTGTGGAAGAGAAAGCTGGAAATTACAGCACATTTTAAGCCTTAATAATGACTTGCTAATTACAGGTTTTAATAATCGAACACCTCCATGGTTAGATTTTACTGTTGGCTGTTAGTAATAGTAATGTCTGCCATGGTTTCCAGTGTAAAATTCAGGCACAAAATGTAGTAATGTTATGATATATTCAACTGCGGCTGACACTGTGACTTACAGTATTGTTAAAAAAAAAATGTTACTAATTAAAGAACAAAAATAGCAACAAAAAATGTAAACATTTTAAATTTAAAAGACTACCAAGCATAAAAAGGGAAAATAAAATGCGACTCTCTGTTCCTTCATGTCCTGCGCTGACCCTCTGTTCTGTCCTGAGACACTCTTAGATTTCGCCTCTCTATTGAGTTACCCCCTCGTCAGCACTTTCCAGCATTGTAGAAAAATGGGAAAGGGAGGAGTGAGTTGGTGAGGACAACATGCTGGAAGGATTTGTAGTTGGTGGGGGTGGAGAACGGTCAGGAAGGGAGGAAAGAGAAAGACACTGAGATACACAAAGAGGAATTTGCAGCTTGTTCATGAGATCTCTACAGTCTTGGTTTATTATTAGACTTGTCAAAGGTTTTTGACAGTGTTAACCAAAACATCCTTGATAGAAATATGGCTTCACAGTGTTACAACTTAGTAAAGAAAATTCTGTAGCTAATAACAAAAATGATTAAAATAGCATTAACCTACTTTTTGGACTACAGTGGTCCCTTGTTTATCGCGGGAGTTACATTCTAAAAATAACCCACAACAGGTGAAATCCGTGAAGTAGCCAACTTTATTTTTTACAATTAGTATAGATGTTTTAAGGCTGTAAAACCCCTCACTACACACTTTACACACTTTTCTCAGACAGGCATGAACATCTTCACACTTTTCTCTCTTGTTTAAACAATCTCAAAGTTCAAACCTTCATAGAAAAATAAGTCCAGTATTACAGAATGAAACCAAACGCACCCACGGTTGCCTTTGATGGTGTAAAATGTTTCGTCAAAATTGTTGTGTTTGTTGGGGAGAAAACCTACAAACATACAGTACAGCACTTCGGAGTCACACTGCTAGCGATTGAAGATTCATGTAAATTTGAAAAGCTGAATGAATTCTGTACTGTACAGGAGACACGGCACAAGATCAATTGACAATGGTCTACAGCCAGTCAGGACGCAGAACACAATGCGCTGTAAAAGACAACAAAACCCCAAACAAACAAACAAACAAAAAAACATGCAAAATTGCACAAAAACAATCAGTGAAACAGAGAAGCTGCGAAAGTTGAACAACGTTATAGCGAGGGACCACTGTACATGAGTCTCACTACTTCTACTGCTCTCTTTGAATGACCTACAGGGGTCTGCAAAAATATGCTTTTTTTGTTTTTGCTGATGATACAGCTTTTTATTTCACATCCATACCTAATTTGAATTTGGCTGACTTTCCTCAGTAGGTAGTCTCTTTATGGACCCACTTTCCCAAAGAGTTCAATTCAGTTTTATTTACAGTTGTGGTCAGAAATTTACATACAGTATGAGCATGAATGTTGACTCTGTAATGACTTAAAAAACATGAACTGGGTGCACAAGTTTGAATTTATTTTGGGTTTTTTGTAATACACAGGGTCAAAAGATTCTACAATGCCTTTAAACTGGACAAGACAAAGGCTTATTAACTTCTCATTAGCGATGATGATTTAATACAACTGGTACTTTCTCTTTGTCAGCATAAAAATGATTTGTTTGCGAGCACTCATTGGATTGACCAATACACAGAACAATGGGAAAGTCCAAGGATCTAAGATCTAAGAAGGAGAACTGTGGATTTTCACATGTTGGCGAAGTCTCTTGGAACCGTTTCTTTACAACTCCAGATTCCTGGATCATCAGTTCAAACAATTGTACTTTAAGTACAAGTTGATTCAGATTCAGGAACAACCCTTTAACCACTAAGGCTCAGGCCTGTCATGCACTAGAAACTGCTGCCACACCAGCATTACTGTTGACATTAAAGTAAGTTTCACATCAGCATAGACTGAAAGGTTGCCCACCAAGAAAAAAGCCCCCGCTCCAAAATTGACAGTTTCACACTCAACTGAAATTTGAGGCTGACCACACGGACAAGCCAAATGCCTTCTAGAGAAATGTTGAAAGAGAGACTGAACTATTTTGCCATGATGACAAAAGGTATGTTTGGAGGAGTAAAGCTGAAGCTTTCAAAACTAATAACATTGTACTAGCTGTCAAGCATGCTGGTAGTAGCGTCATGCTCTAGGACTGTTTTGCTGCCAGTACGGGTGCATTGCATAAAGTGGATGGAGTAATGAAGAAGGAGAAGTATCTCCAAATTTTTCAACTTCACCTCAAATCGTCAGTTGGACAGTTGAAACATGGACACAATTGGGTGTTTCAACAGGCCAATGATCCCAAATATGCACCAAAGCAGTTTTTTTTTCATTTGTGATGTCCATGTCTCGCTCTGAACTGGAGATTGCTATACATGCATTTATTTCCTCACGCTTGGACTATTGTAACTCACTGTTTATGTGTCTAAGCAAAAAGTTCTGTGGATCATCTGCAGGTTGTGCAAAATGCTGCAGCTAGGCTTTTGACAAAATCCTCTAAGTGTTCACATGTGACACCGTTGCTATCTCAGCTACACTGGCTTCCTGTTGAATTCAGAGTCCATTTTAAGATCCTGGTCTTGACTTATAGAGCTTTGCATGAACTGGCACCAGCCTACATCTCTGATATGCTACAGCCCTATGTCCCTAGTAGGTCCCTGAGGTCATCTGATCAGGGCTTACTTGCTATAAAACAGACTAAGATGAGAACTAAAGGTGATAGAGCTTTTGCCACTGTGGCCCCAAGACTCTGGAACTCTTTCCCCCAAACCTTAAGAACTGTCTGTTTTACCTTTTTATGACTTTTTATCTTATGTGCAGCACTTTGTGACTCTGTCTAGAAAGGTGCTATATAAATAAAATTTTATTTATTTGATTTATTTGTGTGTAATTGTGTGTTATATGTACGCTAACTGATGACTTCTTTATTGTGTTTGGGATTTTAGATTATCCCCAAATGAAATGAAAGTGCAATAAATGAAGACCAAGAGTTTGAAGGCACAAATTGGGGTTATAATGGAGTGTGATTACTGCCACAGAGAGTTACATAAATACAGTGTAGGCTGTAGAGACACTCGTGATTATAAAGTGTTTAATTGGCCAAGACAGCTTAACACTGAAGTGAAAATAAGCAATGGAAAAAAAAAACAGGGTGACTGCTAGATACAATAAAGTAGATTCAGAATTAGATAAACGGTCACACACATCAAACTGAAAATAGAGAGAATGTGAGAAAGACAGTGACAGACAGATAGAGGGAGTAAGAGGAATTAAATTTGTTTTTAATCACCAACTTGCTATTCAGCAACAGGTGGCATATGAAATCATGGCAGGGGTAGCTACAAGCCACAGCTGTCTATGTGAATAAGTGTGTATGAGTGGTATTGATATCAGTGGGGCATCCCTTGTCTACTTAACCAAAGATTAGCAGATATTGACCCTAAAAATAAACACAGGGGAACCCAGTGTGCTTACTGATCAGGGGTGGAGCTGGAGAATATCGGACGTTTCGCTTGTACAGTCGGGACTCAAAGGCCTCGATCGCTCAATAAGAAATAGCATCTTACTCACTTGCAGACATGAGTGTGGAAGCATGTCTTTTAACACAACTGCTGGAAGAACAGATGTGTTTGGGAGTGATATCTGTTCATTTACTCCCTGGATTCACAAATGAAACCCCAACAAAATTAAAGCTGCTGTGCCGAGTAACTCTGTATTAATGGATCACATAATTTCATCCATGTAAGAATCACAAGAAGTAACACACCTACAGATAACGAACACCTGACTCTGCAGTTCCTCTCAGCAGAACAGAGCACCATTGCATCTGTTTCTTCTTTCTCATCACTCTCATGAAGCAGCACCAGTAACTTCAGTGAACTGCTGCACTGCTTTCACAAGAATATTGCAGGCAAAATAAGTGACTAACCAATGAACATACTGAACAATTGATTTTGCCAGGAGTTGGTTAATACTGGACTGTAATAGAGCAAAACTCTAATGTTTAGTTAATGTTAGTGTTCCTCCATGTCAGCATGGGGCATCATATCACTGTTTAGTGTTTAATTGGAGATTAAGTATTGGAATTTCAGGAGCAGGACCACGCCTCCAAACACGCTCCTTCCGGTTCTCATCTATATAGGTTCCCCCAGTTCTGCAAGCTTTTTAATTCTCGTTTACGTGCCCCACCCTCCCTCCCCTTTTCAGTTCTTTAACTTCTTCACTTCTATTTAGTACATGGGGATCTGCCAGGCCCAGGAGCTGTCGCCAGTCCCCTTTGAGGCCTTCCCCAAACCGCAGCTCATTTCATGTCCAAGCATTCACCTTTACCTACTCAAACGCTGTCAAACCTAAAGTGAGGACATGGGCCCAGCTAGTGAATAGCAACTCTTGGGTTATAAATAACGGTATCACAGCTTATCTGCTTCACCCGCTAAGTGTCCATCAGGTCGATAACATGGATTAAATGAAACTGCTTTTAATGCGATGTAAACTGCTTCAAGCTCAAGCAGATTTCTTAGACTCCGTCTCAAATATATAAAACTTGACATGGAAACTGACTCATTTTGAACCTGTGAGGTTTGCAGATCTTAGTGTCCACTTGTTTGTGCTTGACTGCAGCGATGCTCGAAACCTTGTCAGTTCAGCTCAGGCCAAAATGCACAGTAGAGTGGGAGAAGGAAGGCCCGCAGTTTTCCAAATGTGCACCACAGGCACCGGTTTTTGTGGTATATTTAGTTCTAATATTAGGGCCGGCGTGTGTGGGAGTGTGTGGGAGATGGTGAGTTTTTAAAGGAATGCACCAAGTTCTTGGGAGGTTAGCCTGTTACTCAGCCAACCTGTTAAATAATGAGAAACCAAATTTTTCCATTATCTGAAAGATTCCAGTTAGTCATGCTCGTTGCTTATTACGTGCTATGTTTAGGGACGGTGGGTGACTAGCTTTGTGTCTATAATTACAACATTGGAACTCTAAAGAAGAGCTAAACCTAATCCTCACATCTCCTTTTTATTAATACCTACTGTTGCTGAAAACTGTGTGTCTTACTAATCTGACATTAGTTGAGTACAGTAATTACAAATATGCTGTCATTTTACGTTATTCAAAACAAGTGTTAACAAGTGGCCATTAAATTAGATCTGAAGTGAAAAACATTGATCATCCTGTTATCATGCAGTGCACCACTGAGAAAACTTTGATCCTGACATTCATGCAGACATTGCGTTCACACCACCCACCTAACATCACTGCAGAGCCTGTGTCTGTGTCGGTTCTCGGTCATCCAGGTCATGTTAATTTAAGGAACTAGGCGGTTAGGGACAACCCCCTCTAGGGTTTAAATACCTGGGACTCTCCACCTTTAGGCTTTAAATCTGAAGAAGCCTCTTGGATGAGATGTAAAACATCTTCATGAAACTTAGAGATGTCCAGTTGCCTTCTTTTCCAGCTTCTGCAGACCATTTGCACTCCCTGTGGCACCGGCACTCACCAACAGCAGCAGCCTCCCCGAGCAGACAATGACCCCTGCAATGTTGCAGAACCTGCTCAGAGCTGCCTCAAAAACACAAAACAAACATGAGCCTATGATGTCGTTTTGACCTCTGAACTCCCCACATACAATATGAGCAACTGCAGCGTTTGCCAGAATACACAAGCCTGCTCTACTGAGGCTGTACTGGTCTACATACTGGTGCCACCAGAGGTCTTGTGTTCATGCACCGACAGGTCTGTTCTGACAACGTGGTGGAGATCTGCAGATTATTAGGAAGGTGGTTTTAGTGTTGCTGGTGGTGGTGTTGATATCCAATATTTAGAATGTACACCTATTCTAGTACTTATAAACTTAAACGCCTAACCGGCCAATCACATGACAGCAATGAGACATGGTGGAGATGACCTGCTGAAGGTCAAACCGAGCATCAGAATGGGGAAGAAAGGTGATCTGAGTGATTTGAAACTTGGTGTGGTTGTTGTCTGAGTATTTGAGAAATTGCTGGTGCACTGGTATTTTCCCAACACAACCATCTGAGGTTTATAGCGTGCCACCATCATGCTGTGTGGCATTCCAGAGGTAGATTTTAGATATCGGCTCAGAGTTTTCATCACACAAAACAAAGACTTAACATTTAGGTTACTGCCCAGCGTCACCTCTTCCTCTTTCTGCTTTCCTAATGATGTTACCACAGCAACCAGCTGTCGACATGTCAAACACAATCTGGGTGTTGAGACTTTCTGTCAGTCCCCCTTCTTCTGTTTCTCTGTGTGTATACGTGTGCACTGGTACCTGTCAACTTAATGGCTTATTAGATTTCATCAACACTTTTTTACAGCATGCTTGTATTTCAAAGTTATATTCCAAGGCCAGCATGCAATAAACTATATACAAACACTGTTACAGTACCCTCTTTTACAAGCGCACGCACACATAGGGACACTCCTCCACTGACATGTATAAGCATTCGCAATCCGCAAATTCACCCGGACACACATACACTCAAATGCGCCGAACAGACTCCAGCAGCTGGCCTGACCTTGAAGATAAATACACCCTTGAAAAATGCTTCTGCAATTCATGGCTGGCGGTGGTGTGTTATACGAGCAGCGTTTCAAAGGATCCATCTCGGGCTGCGTGAAAATAGATATGGAGTCAATATGTGATGCACTCACACACACACACACACATGCACACACACATCCGTCTGTGCACCACTGTGTTTCTGTCTTTTTCTCTCGTGCACACAAGGTCACTGTATTACACTCGATTTCTTGAACAAATCATCATTTTTTTTTCCATTTTCTCTCACTCTCCCGATCGTTCTTTCTTGTAGTTGAGTATTTTGCTGTTTACACTAATAATCTGAGTGTAACTGAATCACATGACTGCTGTCAACCATTAATGCAAACACTTTAGTCTCTGTGAAAACACTACCTCAGCGCTAACACCCTCAGCACACACTGTTTGATTTACTAAAGCATGCAACTGCTCCAATCTCTTTTGTCAATCTGAGCATGTAGAGGTGCCACTAATCTGCTGATTCAGGTGTAGTTACAATTCTTGTGATTCACTGTGCTGGCTTAAAGCAGATGTTGTTTCTTTGTGTGCAGCTGTCCAGCTATAAACAAGTGCTGAACTTGGATATAACTGTAAAAAAATCCTTCCGAGTAACAAGTATGTGAAAGTCATCGGTTAGTCAATAACCTTCGTGGCATCTTGAGCACTTAGAAAACCATTTTAGACTGGACGGTAAATCAGTTCGTTTTTTGTTTCTATCCAACTCCCACACATTAACAACTGCACTGACATCTAGTGTTTGAAGCTTTAATAACCCCATATTTAATGTTTGAACTGTTCAAAGCATTTTACTGCACAATTATGTCCCCTCATTGGAATGTCAGCATCACTAGCTGCTGCCTTTATTGACTTATGAATGTCAGTAACGAGAGACACCCGACAGGTGAACGCTGAATGAAGGCATGCTAGTGTCAAAGTGTGTGTGCATGAGATAAGATGTGAGAGAAAAACTGACTAAATAGGTGGTGGAGAAAGCTTGTGTCCTGAACACGCCTTAAAGAACAATGACTGTTCTGATCTCACCATTATGCTTCTCAGTCAAAAGCCAATAACAGCCTTTGTAAGAGGCTGTGTACACATGCACAGTGTACACATGCAGTCGTTATTACTGTAAATAGCTCTTTCTGGTAGGTATTTGTTCTCAGTTAAAACACTTTACTGTACATGTAAAAATCTCTGTTTGACATCCTAATTCATTATCTGATGGCAAAATGCGGTCAGCAAAAATTACCAGTCATGCACGTCACTTAAAGATTTTTTAATTTTTCTTTCTTTTTTGTCTAATTTATATCAACTAAATTTAAACGGTGTCTCTGAAAAATCAGAGTTCCCTGTATCAGGGTTTTACACAGTTTGAAAGCCCGGATAAATGACACTGTTATTTGAAAGGTGCTGCTCTGAAAGAAGAAACCGGTTGGAGCAATTTGGCATTTTTCAGCTCATTGTTTTGGCTTTTCTCCTTTTGTTTTGGCGCCATAATGCAATGGTTACAACAGTAATTGATGAAACACAGAGACATGCTACTTCAGCTTTCTCCTACAATCCAACATCCCTGGTTAACCTGTTGGAGTATAAATGAGGTGTGCACGTGAGCATGAATGGTTGCCCGTCTCTCTGTGTTAGCTCTTTGATAGACTGACGACCTGTTCGGAGTTTATCCCACCTCTCGCCCTCTGACAGCAGCCAGCTCTCCTCTCCGGCACCCTGAACTGAAGCGGCAGAAGAAAATGAATAAATGGTTGGATGGATGGAGATTTATCAGGTTTTTATTTCACGTTTTCAGTCATTACATAGTTTTATTTTCACTTGCTTTTTTAACTTTGGATTCACTGGCTAGGTTTAAGAAAAGATTGTGCCTTTTTTCAACACTTTATCTTAAAAAAAGTGATGCTTAAGGCTACTCAGTGTATTTAAATGTGGAACTAAGGAGTCCTTTACTTGCATTTGTATAATAATAATGATGACAAGTTGGAAGTGACATCATCGCACATCTAAAGATATCTTCTGCGTATCTGTGAGATGCCATTATGATGTAACTCTTTTAGTAGCTAAAGAGCCAGATATTTCTCTCCGAGGTAAAATGAGAATGGATATTCAGCTTTATTGAGTCTGTTCTATTTGAAAATAGCTAATTACCACATTATGACAGCTTTATGGAGTTATAATATGCCAGTGCTGGGTTTACAGATTGTTCTACAGAACCATCAAGCATACAAATGCCATCTAATACACGCTGACACCAGTGGCAGTTGTAATTTCCTCCTTGTGCCTCTGTACTGCGGAGTAGTACATTATTCTAAGCTAAATGACAAAAGTGAGAGGGGCCTTGCTCGGAGACCATCTGTGTACCCTGTAATCTGCCTTTTGTATACCTGTATACCTATGATAACCCATGTTTGGCCTTTGCCTCAAAACTTCCCGTTTTTTATTTTAAATAACAGAGAAAATAATACATGTGGTTAAAGTTAAACATGCTGGCAGTTCAATGATTATTGATCACTTTTACTTAACTGTGACTCTGGGCTTAAACTGAGATGTAGCAGATGCAAAGGTCTGGTGAAGCACACCTGACAGGGCAGGTAAACTTATGGCAAGTTCACTGAGTATGATATCAGAGTATATTCACAAGTTTTCAGATGTCTTATTCATCTTAGGTTATATAGAGATGTGTGCTGTTTATTTCTATTTCAACACTGAGTTAAAGAGAGTTGAACTACAGGAATATTTGTAAGCAAATCCTTTATCCATTATATTATCAATAAATTGAAGGGAAAAAATATGTTTACTCAATGTTTCATAGTTAAACGCAATTGAAAATTGTATTCAGTGGTCAGTATTTGCAGTTAACTATAGACATACAGGATGGCAGCGGAAATCGGACCTATTTAGTTTGCACAGATGCAGTGCAGTGTGTCCAACAAGGCTATCACTACTGAAGAAGACCCTTACTTGGTCACAGGAATCTTGCTAATCAGTTCAATATTTATTGTTATTTTAACTTCCTGGTGGTGGATGTGGCTGGTTGTACATATACTCTGAGGAAGTGTTTCAAAAATAAACCATGAAAGGGCCAAAATCCTGATAAATGCTTGGGGAGTCCCAGTGCTTCATGTAAACCACACAGTTCTATTTTAAAATCTGCCACTGAAACTGGTTTACAGAAGGGGAGTGGCACCTTAAAACTCAAACACAGACACAAAATGAAACTTATTTATAGCAGAAAAAATTCATACATAACATATGTATAATGTATATTATTCAGTGCATGTTACTGGTGAGAGTCTTTTGAGGGGTGCTCAAGGACACAAAATTCATTCAGCTAGTAGTAGCATAGTAGCAGTCATATTGCATTTTAGTATGATTTTCTGAGCATTGTAACGTCACAACATCAAGAAATTCTCCAGGATGTTACAGTGCACACACACATACACACACATTAAATAGCATCAAAAACATAATTTGGGAGCGCAGACGCATTGCCAGTTGCCAGCCAAGGATCTGATGTCCTTTGTTATTTTAGTTGTTGTCCTTAACCTCCACCCTATCCTTGGTGGTTTTGAAAGAAAAACCGTTTTCCTGAGAACCGGAGGCCATAAAGGGCTGAATACATCTGCAAACAGTATATTACCCCCCCCCCCCCCCCAACGATTGGATCCTAGAATCGCCCCTGGCGCACATTCAGAAACTATAGAAATTCGAAACCTGCTGCTTTAGATGATGCATGGTTTACTCAGTCAATCTGTTTTGATGATTGATAATTCTGCATCCAATTTACAACTTATATCGAAAAAGAAAGAAAGTAAAAAAGAAACCGAGATCAGCTCTCCCAACGTGCGCGATGCCCTGCCAGTGCAAAGAAGCGTGAAGTGTGTCACACATGCTGGGTTCATGGAGTACTTGCTTGTAAAGTGTGTAAACACCGGACAGGCACAGTGCGATCAAACAGATGGAGCACATTTACGATGGCTTTGAAGGACCGAAAAATCCAGTACAAAAGGCTGGACACCACAGATATCTAAACGCTCACTAAATCACATCTAAGTCCGCATACGGTTATTTTCTGCTTGAGTGTTTGAGTTTTTATCCTTATGCGTGTTTGTTTCCAGTGAAATTTACGCTTTTACCACATGCCCGCCCGCACTACCTGTTGCTGGTGAAGTGTCAGCTGATAACGCCTGTGCTTGTGCGTGTGCCTGTGTGTGTGCAGTGAGACTTCCCCACTCATCTGTGTGGCCAAACGCGCGCACCCGTCTGCTGATCTTTTTTAAGGAACTTTCGCTTCCTGTTGCTTTTCTCCGCACTATTGCGCTTGTCAGTTTGAAAGTCAGTCAGCCTGTGGTGTGTGTGAAAAGTGTTTTGTTCACTAGCAGCTTTAAAGTTTCTTCTGCGTGCATCATCATGTCGCTGCCGCAGCAGTTACGCGACCAAAGGTGAGTCTGTCTACAGGTGACAGGTTGGAGTCGGTGAGCCGATGTTTTGCGCACAGACTGACTGCGAAGTTCGTTTCTGATCGGTGGTGAATTGGTTTAGTATATCTAATTTGATCTAAAAAGACCAAACTAAATCAAGATCAGCATGTTTTATGGTTGTTTTACTCATACAGCACAGCTGTCGTCATGTTAAAGTCAAAACAAAACCTTTTTAATTGTAGATTATGTTTTTAATTGTTTGCTTGTGTGTGTGTGTAAGTTTTTCTTCGTGTCATTTTTGTCTTACATGATCTGGTTTTGTTGCTTTAGTGACTTTGATCAGCTCCCTCTCAACATCCCAATCAGCGCCACCATTGCTGATATCGAGGAGAATAAAGGCTTCATCGACTACTTTGTAAGCATTAAAAAAACTAAAGGACTGAGATATTTTTCACTGAGACTGGCTCAGAATACCAGGCTCAGCTGTTTCTTTTTCTCTTTCATTCATGCCTCCGTTTCTCTCTCAGAGGTTTGTGATTGAGGTGAAGACTAAAGGAGAGAGTAAGTACCTAATCTACAGGAGGTACCGGGAATTTTTCAACCTCCACCAGATCCTCGAGGCCAGGTACTCTCCAGAAAACCCGGCCAAACTGGGCCCAAACACCTGCATCTTGCCTCCTCTTCCAGGTGTGTGTGTGGGTGTGCACTGTTGATCGTCAGTGGCATGCACGGTGCAAGATTTCACGTCGCTCAAATATGCGCTTGTTAGTGTCCGGCTGCTGGCAGATTGGTTGTTATGCCCTCTGAAGCTTATCTAAATCTTTTCAGGCATGCCTCGAACTCGGACTATGTCAACAGTCACAGCTTCTGATTTTCAGTCTTGCTAAATTGCTTTTCTGAATTGCATGGTATGTGCTGTGATTCCCACCATGGCAGAAATGGCCCACATAAGAGCTGGTGGGTTCACCTAGCTCAAGGCAAACAGACTGAATTTGAATATGTTCCCTAAAAGTCAAACAATAGTTTGGTCTAGTGTGAAATATTGTAATGAGTGTGGGAAAATGGTAGCTACTGTAATGGTTAGTTTCACAGTTTAGCTGTGTCAAAGTTACACAAAGGGAACTCCTACTGGATCCTTCCTGTATTGTCCATAACCTTACATGCTTGCATGCTTATTCTCCTTCATGCATAGGAGAGCAGGTTCACAGAGACACCTGACTGAATTTCCTCTCTGTCTCTGGAAGAACTGAAACCCCTCTTAATACTCTTTCATAAGCATACGGCTACTGTGTTTGTTGCTGTGCTTACATTTTGTTGTTTTGATTTTGTTTTTCTCATGTATTCAGGGGGAGAGTGAGGCATAATTGGATGTTTTTGGTGAATTTAAAAAACAAAACATGGAGAACAAAACATTAGCTGGAGATGAAGTCGGGGCTGATATTATAAAGAATAAAAACTGTTGTGTCCCTTAAAGATTTCATTACATTTAGCCCAAGTTTGGTGGGAGCTCACTTCTATTCAAATCCGATTCTATTTAAGCCACAAGAGCTTAGTTATAGCACACTTTAGGCACCCATTGCTGCATAATAATGTGAAGCATGAGTGCTCCAAATGCTGCATTTACAATCCTCTTTCTCCATCGAGACATCCGCAGAAAGAAGAGTGAGATCTACTCTTGTTCAGCTGAAGTAAAATGGGTTTAGAATGAAGTTTATATTCTACCAAACCCAGTGAACCTTATTGTGCTTTTTCTTTTATTCGCGCTCGCATCTTTAGACACACTTGAAGCATTTACTGTCATGTTATGTGGCTAAATGTCAAAAATCCAGCATTACAAGCCACCGGGTATCATAGTGCCCCTACAAGGTCAGTTTAAAACCAAACCATACATCAGAGGACAGTAATAAGTTTAATCCACAATGACTGACATTCAGATTAGTCAGGAAAGAGCATATGGAAAGAAGGGCAGATGAATGCCACGGGCAAAATACAGACACTAACTTGAAGAGAGAAGGGAAAGAAGAGCAAAGTTGAAGGGGAAGATTTTGAGAGGCAGTAGGAAGAGGGTGATTTATTCATTCATCCATTTCCAAGGGCTTCAGGTATGTAGCAGCCGATGGAGCAGAGAAACCCAAGCACCCTTTTTGTAGTAATCAGTGACTTGTATGCTGAAGCACCAGCTGGGGGATACAATTGCTCCATCGTGACCACTTTTGTCCCTGGATTATCTGTGTAAATCGTGCCGGGAACAAATCTAAACTCAGCAGAGCAGGACATCGACACACTTTAGCATGCTAGTTAGCTGCAGGTTGATACCGAGGTTTTTCTTGCTGATGGAATATACTGACTTGACTGATTAACATCATGATTTGGTGACTTTAAAACAGCCATTTTAAACACGCATCGCATCCCTACCATTACTGAAATTAAAAGTACAGCCAAACATTCTGCTAGCTTGTGCTTAAACTATATATGCTAGTTTGTACTCAAGGTTAATGGGCTCTTTGCTATGATGGCTAAGATGGTGCATTTCTTATGTTATCACTGAAGTTCTTGAAAACTCCTATCACTTCACTTAGCTGGAGTATTATCACTGTTACTTCACTTCTTAAATGCTGTCAAAATGAAAACTACTATCTTAAAGAGACCTTATAAAGACTATAACTGTAAAAATATTTTGAAACATCCATACCTTAGGCCTAGAGTTTTATATTGAGTCGCTTCTTGCTGGCTACTTAAGTGTCTGTGAACAGAACTTTAGTTTTGAAGGGAGGCTGAATCATATAAGTAGAAATAACAAAGAAGTACAACCAACAGAGTGCATCTAGACAGTTAACAATCTGGAAGAAAAGTCACTTTCCACAGCAAATGAGCTGCTGTCGAAGAAGATTAAGCTCTGGATGAAATGCCTGTACTGGACACAATGAAACAAAAACTTTAAATTAGGAAAAGTTGGTAAGTGTGATAATGAGTGAACTACTGAAGTGCTTTTTAGAGCTCAGTGACAGGCAGAGAAGACAGAGTTATGTGAATCCAGTTTCTAACCCACCTAGTTTTTAATATACAGTAGTTATGAAGGTTTTAATTTGATCAATTCTGACAGCATTGATGAAAAGACAGGGTTATACTAGCAGGGCACGCAGATCTCTACTAAAACCCAACAGTCTGATAGTCATTTATTAAAAAATAATGTAAAAGATTGGTTAATTAAGTTCCTACTCTAGCGTTCACCTGCCCATATTCCTATAATTCCATAAATACATCATCTAGTGGTCCAAACACAAGAATTATTGAGCAGTAAGCTAACAGGCTTCAGAGTTCCCACTGTGGTGTAATTTGTTTCTTTACATGAGAGCACACCCATCGCCTCCAACTCATGTAGCTGCTGCTGCTGGCAGGCTCTGGAGCCGGCTGTAGCTGTGGCTGGAATCCAGGGCCTCAAGCCTTTATCACAAGCACTGTTTAATCATTCTAACACTAAGTAAGCCTGCCATTTTTGGATATGTGTTAGCTGCCAAGTTTACATTTGACTCTTTGGTCCAAAATGCAGCAACACAGATGGTTCTTTAACATAGTGTCAGTTACAGTGCTGCCAGCTCCAAGTTAACATTTAGTCAACAAAAACATTTAGTTAGACCTAGCTAACCTCGTCACAGTGGTCCCAAAAGGTTGATCTGTTTATCTGGATGTAGCATTTTCAGTGGGAGGAATGTTTCGTCACTCATCCAAGTGACTTCCTCCGTATCAGCTGACTGCAGGTTTACCCAACCAATGACTGGAACTAGCCCACTGAATGAACAATGGGCTGTGAGATCAGTTCCTTGATCTCACAGCCCATTGTTCATTGAGAGAAACGTTTCATCACGTTTCGTCACGTTTCGTCACGTTTCATCACGTTTCGTCACGTTTCGTCACGTTTCGTCACTCATCCTTCGTGACTGAAGAAGTCACTTGGATGAATGACGAAACGTTTCTCCCACTTTTGGGATTTACATACCTAGATGACTGAGCATGCATCAAGGCCCGTTACAGGAGATCTGGTGATTCTTTGGTAACGTTAAAACACCCATTTTGAACAAGTAGTCTTCCAAAATTGCCAATATTAATGGATTAGTCCAGAAAGGTTATAAATGTTGAGCTTTAGGGAGAATTTGATCGGATGAAAGCATACCGACCAATCAAAAGACTAGCTGACATGGGGACTGCAGCCCTGCAGATGTAATTTCAAATTGGGTTGGGAGCCCATCTCGTTCAATCTGGTGTGACTGTATCATGAAGAAATATCCAGAATCCAGCCCTTTATCAGGATCTACAGCAAAATTAGAATTAATAGGTTCTTCTTCCCAATTCCACCTAACAAATTTCATTGAAAAACTGGCTCAGTAGTTTTTCTGTAGTCCAGAAAACATGAGACAGAGACAGACAAACATGCCAAAGCAATCACACTCTGCACTGCTATTCACCTTGATGATGGATTTAAGATAAAATAATCATAAGCACAGAGACTTGAGATAAAATATTGTAATGTGAAAGCACAAAGTATATTCAGGCCTCAGTCACTGTTTGTGCTGCTGTGTGGCTGTGTCTGTCCTCATCTGCTCTGTGGCTTTGGTTTTATTCAGCTCATTGTTTCCCCATAAGTCTGTCTGTCTGGGAGGCGGCATCAGTGTCTGTATTGATTATCAGTGGCTGGAAACCAACATGTGCACCAATAAAAGCCTGAGGGCTTTGAATGGGCGGCTCGGAGCATTGATTTAAGAAGGATGAGGATAGACAGAGGTGATTGTTTTGTGTGTAAATTACAAATAGATTACAGATTTATTTCTGTGGATTCACAGGCTTTAGCTTGGTTATTAAATTGTTATTGTCATTATTAAACATTATATTTACTTGGCAAAATGGCTCTGTCTCATCATAGTTGCAGTTTTCCTTTGATACAATTTAAAATACAAAACGAAAGTAAAAATGCATTTAAACTTGCCTATAAAAGTGAGCCATTGAGGACCTGCACAAAAGCTAAAAAGTCTGCATGTAGGGAAACACAAGTTGAGATGGGTACTGGACAGCTGGTTAATGGCACTTAAAAAAACCCAACCCAAAATTAATACCGTACATGGTGGTGAGATGTTGTTGGTATTGAAGTGGGACACTACAGTAAATTAAAGTCAGGAAAAAAAGTTGATCAAATATACTTTGGTGGCCATTTGCCTCAGGTTGAGACATAGTGGGGTTGTCCAAATTCATGGTCTGCATCCTCCTGAGGCCGCATTTTTAGGCTGATTATGTCACAGCGACGCGACGAAGGCTGTCCAAATTCGCAGACTCCCCCGAATGCAGCCGACAAATGCGTCCTCCTTTTTCCCGAATTTGAAGGATGGGTCGGGTGTGTCCTTCGTGGCCCACAATATCCCAGAATTCATAGCGCCGCCCAGCCAATTCCGGTTTTCAACAATGGTGGCCGCTACTAAGTTTTAATATTACTCTTATTACTCTTTCTGGGTCACAAAATACACTTTTAACATATTTTCAGGTGAGAATGTAGCTGTGTAAACTTCAAATATCTGCTCGGTTTATCAAGACATCACATATTTGCAAAAGTGATTACTACAAAACTGAAAGCATATTTCATGTTGATGGGGATGCCATTAATGTTTCTAAAATGTCCCCATAAACTACTGAAGTATCACTGAAACTGCATCATTTCATTTATAGGCCAGATTCACCACTCAAATGCACCAGACAATTATTTAACAGGACAAAAAAAAAAGAGGGCTGAAGGAGCCATAACTACACTTTCCTATGTAGAGCCTACGGTCAAATCTAAATAAACCACTTAAAAGTTTACCGAGCTTGACCCCTCATGATGCGAGATCATGAAAGTTTGTCATCCAAGTAGGACATTTCACACATAGAGTTTTTAGTGGGGATAAAAAATAATTTTTTCCTTCAACACAAGCCATCTTTAAAAGGGGTGTAAGCTGTGTCTACTGCAGTATTTTAGCTGGTTTGTAAAATTAGTATTATTTAAATTATTATTTAAAAATATTTTTAAAGTGGAACTTTACTGGCTTTTAAATATTAGGGGGAAAAAGCCTTCATTAGCTACACATTAGGAACCAGTGGAAACTTTTACTGATCTTGTGTATTCTAGAGGTGCTGTCTTATAACTAGAGCCAAATCTTATGCAATCCATTAAAACCAGGCTCCTACTCTCTGATTTCTTAATTCTCCTGTGTGTCCTGCTTAAAGGGTTTCTTTCTTTCTTGTTCTTTCTTTCTTAACTTTTTTGGGCAGAGTAGTGTTCAGAACGCTTTCCTGTTCCCGCAGCTAATGTCAAGGTCATTATAAATCATTATAAATCACTATGATCAACCTACCAAATTACAGCTGTCATATGTTTGATTTCTTATTAAAAAGCAAGAAGGCTTTTACTAAAAAACACTTTATAGTAAAAATTTTTATGATTTTACAATTTGTTGTAACATGTATGGTGATATCTCGCAATGCCAGCTGCTATATCGGGAAAGTTCTACTTTTCTACAAACTCTGATTTAACATCTGCCACTGAGGAGTCTGTTGGATAATATTAGATCTGATGGGTTTAATTGCAGTGCCAGATCTCATCAGGATGGGAAGGGAATAAGAAAGACAGGGGAGAGAGTGAAGGGAGACAGGCGAGGATGGGTGATGATTTTGAGGGCAGAAAAATAAAGATAGCAGAAAAGGATAGAGGTCTGTCTTTTCAAATAAAGCTATTCTCATTAATGAGACGTAAATAATGTTTCAGTATCAAAGGTGTGTGTGTTTCTTTGTTTCTGTCTTGTGAGCTTGGTGCTATGTTATGCTTTTCTATCTTAAATGTTGATTTCTGAGTCATACGTGACAGCTATAAATTCAAGGTCAAAGGAGCATTTAGGTGAGTGGATGGGTGACTGATTCATCAGTGAGTGAGTAAATGAATGAACTTGTGTCTGCGAGTGATTGAGTGAGTTATCGTGCTCCACAGTGAATGAGACAAGGGAAATTGAGTGAAGAGAGAGGGCTGAGGGTCATTAAGACTGTGCTAAATTTGATTTAACAGCAGGGTTAGATGGCCTTGGATGAATTGGTGGGGCCCGATTTAGACTGTTAGGAGTCTGTGCTGTGCCTCATAATTTTTTTGACTGGACGTAATGTGATATTAGGAAGAGTAATATGCTATTTCCCTAATCTTTTGAAGTAAGGAGCATTTGCCTTGTTTGGGACAGGATAAATGTGTTAGCTGTCTAACACATTGACATATGAGTTGGGCTACACCTTTAATCGTTGAATTAAGGTGTTTTCAGTCCCACAGATAAAAGAAGTATAAAATCAAGCGCTTAGCGATGCAGTCTGCCCGCATAAACATTTGTCCAGCTGTACGTAGTGTTATTGCTAAATGAATGAGTTTGGGAATCACGGCAACTCGGCAATGAAGCGGCAGGTCACCTAAAGTTACAGAGCGAGTTTTACTAGCAATTTGCTAACACGCTACTTCAAAACCGTGTTTAGCATCAAAAAAGTGCTGTCGATTTTTACAGAGTGACAAGATTATATGTAATAGGTGGGAACTCAGATTGCAACTGACCCTGTTACATATGTATTTCTGGGAGTTCCTTTCTTAAAGTGCGGGATGTAGTTAGGAGAATATTTAAATCATATACGCAAAAGGATTTACTAACGCCCGCAACGCGCAGTTTACTGCTAATTGCAATGGTATTTAAAGTCAATAAAAGCATGTCTGATAATGAAATGAACTGACTGCGCCTGTGTTTAAGAAACAGCGCATCTTTTGTAGAACTAACCACATTGTTGAGCGCTATTTGGTACTACTTTGCTCTGTTTAGTAAATCTGGCCTATGGTGTGTAAAAGTCACCGACGCTCTGCTGACACAATAACTACAGATTTCCAAACCTCCTCTGGCTGCATGAATTGCCATGAAACTTAAGGACATTTTCTCCCTAATACATTAGCTTAACTTGAAGCTGTGTTTGTGATTACAAAAATTTGCCATTGCTAGCATGCTAACATGCTAAATCAAGTTGTGTAACATAAAAAACCCTTAACTTAAAACTTATACTTGCGACACACGAGCATCTTAACACTTTCAGTCTGTGTGAGTTCGAGCAAGTAAGGATTAAACTCAAACAACTGGAGCTAATGTTCCCTCTGAATCTTCATATATGTACCTTATCACCTTGTCAGTCGGTTGGCCTATCTGAATGAAACTTTGCATAAACATTGTCACACAATCAGTTAATCCGTATATGTTTATAAAAATGACTTATTTTGAATCCCAATCCTTTTTTGTTTTTTGAGTGTTTGCACTCACTGCTAAGGACATAAAGCAGAAAGGTACAAAAATATATGCTAGTAAATATAAATTACCTAGATTATACTTACCTGGGTTTTGTATAGTACCTGCATGCATTTTCCTGGTTTTTGGTGTTAAAAACTGAACACAATCATCAAGCTAAAATTAATAATTGACATTTACAGGCTCTTGGTGTTTACGTGTACTAGAGCATCAACGGTATCGGAGCATGTTTAAATGCTTGCTTTGTTTACAAAAAACAGCTGTGTTGTAAACATACATATGCATGTCCGCTATGTGAATGCATTTTTATGGCCCCTGTTCTAGAGTGTAATCTCACTTGTGCAGTCACTTTTTAAATGTGTTTTCTTTAGGAAAAATCTACATCGGAAACAAAAAGGAGATTGCAGAGAGCAGAATCCCTGAACTCAACACGTACATGAAGGTAATCACATTTCATTTTAATGCACAATGTGGTCTCTTTTTAAAAAATTTCAACAGAGGAAAGAATTGTTGGCATGTTTGCCATCTTCTGCAGCGTGCAGTGCGGTAGCCTACAACGCAGTGGGCTGAACGATGCTGTAGGTGGATAAGCACTGACTCGGATATTTCAACAGTAGTTTGCAGATCGAGCTCAACATGTAGGCGTTGCTGCTCTCTTCTCTTTGCTCTGCCCTGTGCCCACATCACGTCTGACTGACTGTAGTTGTGGGACTTTTGACATGTTTCAGTGTTGCACCATCGCTAAAAACACGATCAGGTTCTCTTTCTCCCACTCACTCACTTCTCTTTTCTGCTCTACTCTCTTTTTTCCCGCAACCTACGTCGCTCCCTCTTTGCCACACTCTCTCGCCTTCACTCGCCTTACACTTCTCGCTTCATCTCCACTCTTTTTAATCCACTCCTTCTCTCCCACCACCCTGCATCTCCTTCTCCTCTTCCATCAAACTCCCACTCTCTTTACACCCCTTTTGTCTCTGTTGACGTCTCAATTCATCCACCCTGATTTCCCTCTTTTTACACCAGTCCTCATCTCCATCTTTCTTGCATGTCCTTATCGTTCATCCATTTTTTTTACTTCACTCTTCCCTCATTCCATGTCTCTCTCTCTCTCTCTCTCTTAAATCAAGAGGTTGCTGGGTTTGCCAACATGGGTGTTGCTAGACGAGGCTCTCAGGATGTTTTTCTACCAGACGGAACAGGACTCTGAGCATCAGCCGCGAGCCCTGAGGCGTCTCCGCCCAAATACCCGCAAAGTGTAAGTCCCACAGTTCCCCATGGTAACAAGCCAAAACACAGATTGACTCCTTTAACACCAAGTCAGACGTCACTATAAAGAAATGTCAAAGGAGACACCGGTTACAAACTGTAATTTTTTACTAGTATTTTGCTAGGTAAATGGGAAATAAGTTCAGCGACTTAAACACACAAAGTCAGTACTTTGTTCGACCAACTTTATTCTGCAACAAAGCCTGAGCTCTCTTAGGCAACCTTTCTTGTCATTTCTTAAAGCAATCTTCAGGAATAGTTCTCTGGGCTTCTTAAAGAACATTCAAAGCTCTCCTTTGGATTTTGGCTGCCTTTTCTTTTTCTTTCTTTTGTGTTTCTGTGTGGTTTTTTTGTGTTTCTGATCCCACACTGCTTCAATAATGTTGAGGTCCTGGCTCTGGGGAAGCCAGCCTATGACTGATGGTGTTCCAGTGTGAGTTCTCCAGGTATGCTTTTACTGCACTGGCATTGTCTTTGGGATAATGCTAAGAAATGAAGCTGCTGCCAATCAAATGCTTTCCTGATGGTATTGCATGGTGGATCAAGCTTTTCTGCATTCATAAATCTATTAGTTTTCATAAGATCCCCAACACTACTCCGTGAAATGCAGCCCCAAACCATGACAGAGCCTTCATCCTGTTTTAGAGATGGCTGTTTCACACTCACTGTTGTACCCCTGTCTGGACCTTTTACATTCATATTGACAGCAATTTGAACCAAAATTTTCAAATCTGGATTCATGACTCCATAAGACTTGTTGACCATCAATTTTCAATCCACTTCTTGTGTAATTTGGAATACTTGGTCTTTCCTTCCCATTTCCCTTTCTTAGAAATGAATTCTTGACAGTCTCTCGTCCACTGAGACCATTTCTGATGAGGCTTTGGGGAACAGCAACTGATCAACTGGGTGATCAAGATGGGTCATTTCTTGATTTGACTTTCAGATAAATGGTCTGGTACATGGACTTGATTGACCAAAAAAATAATAATTTCGAAGAACTTTAAAACCTTGCAGTCTCACTCAGGAGTTCTCCTGTCAAAATATAAAGAAATGTGGGGCAGCCTGAGACTTTTGCACATTTCTCTAAGTACAAAGTATTTAACTGTGCAAAAGGTGTAGCCAGAGTGAATCAGGTTTAAAGTTGACGCATCTGCAAATAATGACAAAGAAGGGTAATTGCTGGCTTTGAAGGGCTTGCTTTCAAGGCATAAATACCTCTGAAAAAAACTGCAAGGTTAAAACGTGGCTTTAATCTGTGAAATTTCAGAAGCATTTTGACTCCTCGAAAAGAAAAATGCCTCATTTAGCTTTGAAAAAATCTTTTTAGATGAATATAATTAAGATCAATCTAGTGCAATTTGTTCTCTTAAGGAACATGTTTCCTCATCTCAAATAACTGTGCTTTGAAATTAAAATAATTACAGCAGACTGGATGCAGGTCTTGTATGAATTATGTGAGCAGGCAAGATGAAGCTCCAGCAACTTCATTTACCTCTCTGAAGATGGAGAGAGAAGAGAATACATTTCCCCCAAAAGCGTAAACCCAGGAGTGCAGATTTCCATAAATATTTAAACTGGTTTTTCTTGCTTGAAGCTATTAGCACTTCAGTGTCAATTCCCCCCAGATGAGATGCACAGGTTCAGGCAAACCTAGGTTCATTTTATGATACAGCTAATCTCATAAACTTGTGTTCTACTTTATGAGTAACTCCTGCCATCTTTGAATGTCTCATGGTCCTTAGACTTGACTTATGTAACTCCTCGTGGAGGATGAAAGGGAAAACATTTTCATGAATGTTCATCACAAAACTTTTTTAATTCGATAGCTGCTGTTAACTTTGAGTACTCAGTCAATACTGAAGGTCATTTAGACTGCAAATTTAATTGCACAGAAATGAAAGCAGAGAGAGATGAAACTTTGTATTTTAATTTAAGTCTTGCAGTTGGGCTTTTGGTGAAGTACACAAGGAGATAATAATGCCAGCAGTGAATCAGTGCTAAAAACATGTGATGCTGCTCTTCATCTGAAACTTGGCTTAAGCGCTCCACTTTTAATTTAAAGGTATAAACATTTTGTATATCTATGAATTCAGGGTCAGTTGACCACATATACCCACAACATGTGTTTTGCTTATATAAGCTTTTACTTCCTCCATAACAATACATTAATAGGCGTTTAGCCCACACACGAATTCAAAATGAATTCACTGAGGGTTGAATAACAGCTTAGATCTCACTGAGCATACTGAGAAAAACTGAAATGCTGCTGCATTCAACACCCAGTTGTCTTGGTTATCATAAATCACATGGAAACTCTTCAAGCTTCCACATGAGGCTTAATCTTGGGTTGGTCATACTGGGAAGGTCTGCATCATCTTAATGCATAATGGACCTTTTTTCCAGGTCATGACTAGGAGAGCATTCAAAATCCTTTGTATTTATGGCTATTCTATGCTCTTATCAGGAAATATGAAGCAAAAAGCCTTCCAGAGGATGAATTAACTTAATACTTTATGTAATGGCTATCCATTTAGATGTGGAATTAAAAGGCTTGGCTCCCAGCTGCAAGCAGTCTGCTTTTAAAATGAATTTCTTCTCATAACTGCAAATTATATTGTCATAAATAACATGGCTAAGGTCAGGATGATGGCGAGTGCTTCTGCAAAAAACTGCAGGTATGAAGTAAATCAGTTGAGCAATAAGCTTAGAGAGTTCACTTGTGATGGCCACCATGCAGCTTTGCATGAATGTAATTGGATACCTAGGAGTCAGCTGGTAGCCAAACAGCTGATGAGTGATTCACTCGTGTGCTTCTAACTTCAATCACTTATTGCAAGAACAACTTCAGCACCCTGCCTGAACTATTTCCCCCAAAGCAACGTGAGTCTTTTATTGCACACAATGTGCGTTTGCTTTTATAGTGTAGATATATTTATAGTATATGGTTCTTAAAACTACTGTACACATGTGAGAAATGACAGCATCAGTGGCTGAGAGACAGGCTGATATGACTGATCATGTAGACGTAGTAAAAACTTGATCTGCTCAATAAATCTGTATTGATTTACTGAAGATTTGTAAAATACAGAACTGTTTTTTATTATTCAAGGACTCAAGGAGTAGGGATCAGTTTGTTATGGATGAGTTTGAGTGTAAGAAACAGCAGTGTATTGATATTGTTAATCAGAGGACAGGTGCTGTCACTCTAAAAAAACGTAAATATTTGATGTCAAATCAAAGAAGGGTGTCCTGACCTGATGACGTCTCAGCTGAGGCAAGGGCACCTTAATTTGGCATTAACCTCCTGAGACCCGAACTCTTTCATGGCATGCATTTTCAGTTTTTCTTTGCTATTTAGACTGATTGGGACCTGATGAATGTAAAAACAAAGAATGACCCGATTTTTTTTTTTTGACTTGATTTTTGTTTCGGAGAAAAAAGAGATCCACATAAGAGGACAGTTGCTTTAAATTTCGATAGAACAGTGGCAGGATAATGTCCTCGTAAGTGGATATCAGGCCCTTGTAGAGCAAAATTTAGTATTTTGGTCTAGACAACCCAAAATGTGATGTCCACATATGTGGACGCCAGACCTAGGAGGTTAAGAATATCTCTATCTATAAAGGCTTTTTGTCCTTTTCATGTTCTACTTCCTCATTTATAATGGCCATTTAGACTTTTGATTGGTCCCTTTCCCTGTGGCTGGATTACATCAACAGAAGATGTGGCAAAAGCAGAGTCTCTCAACAGGAACCTTATGCAAAAGCAGACTTTCATTGCTTCTTCTGCTCTTAGATCGCCTGTCTTGGTTTGTATGGCCTTTTGGTTGATTTGTCTGTTGGAACATTTGAAACTGTTACTTCCTTCCTGAAGAATTGCCACATATTTGATTTTCACATGGTCTTTCACTGCCAGTACCTATGTTGTTTCAGTATTCTGCAGTAAATACAGTATTTTTCTGAAAGAACGGTACTGTGCAACAGTCTCAAGCAACCTTTCTCGTTTATTTTGATTTTGCTTCCAAAGATTGACATTTTCTTGTAATTTTTTAAAGGGTTTTTAACCAGTAGGGTTTCAAAGTTGTTGGGGTTTTTTTTTTGGACTTCCTTCTTTTTACTTCCAGTCAAGTCCTTGTACATGACCATTTTTAAAATAATGTTTGATTTTTCTTTTGGTTCTTTAGCCACTTGACAAAACAGTAGCCTATGAATCATTCAAGTGTAAAAAAAGAAGCCTAACTCAAAGGATGAATCAGTGTTGTGTCTACAAATAACAGAAAACTTCAGCGCTTTGCTATTAGGAGCCCAAAATTCGTTCCCATTTCTTTAGTTTAATCTATAAGAAATGTCACGGGTAATACAGTTTGACCGAGATAGAAATTGTACTTTTACACTCTCAAAGAGTTGAGCTTTAGTGTGCAGTGTGTTCTTAACAATATTGAGGAAGTAGAAAGAAGAAGTGGCAGGCCTCAAAAACTGCACTGAAAATCACAGGCCTTATGGAGTGATGGATCCAATGTCATCTTATTGGTTTAAATCATCATTAATATGTACATAAGAGGTCAGGAGAGAGGCACAGTAGTTATTTACAGCCATCTGTGAAACACGGTGGAGGCTCAGTCATGGTTTGGGCTGCATGTCACTCGGTGGTGTTGGAAATCTTGTCAAAATTGATGTAATATTGAACGCAGAAAAATACCATCAGACTTTGATCCAGCATGCAGTATGACCTGGAAAGCATATTACTGGCAACACCCTCATTTTTCTATATTGTAATGATCCCAAACATACTATCAGTGCAGTAAAAGCATACCCGTACAGAAGCCTGGAGAACTATTCCTGAAATGACAAGAAAGCTGCCTGTGAGGGTTCAGGATCTGTTGACGAATAAAAGCGGTCAAACCAAATACTGACTATTAGACTCATTACAATTTTTATAAGGCATTTCTGTTTGTTTGAATATTTCAATGAATCACTGCCACTATATCCAAAATAAAAAAAATGCTAGGTGTTTCAGGTATTTTATTTTCAGACATGTTTAATACAAAAGACTTTCTTTGTGCTTGTGCATTGTAACTCTGTGAAGCAGTGCAGCATAACAGTGCTTTGACCTAAATGTGACCATACCCACCACGCTCATAGTGACAATTTTAATATCCTTACCATTCTTAGTTTAGCATGATAGCATGGCAAATTTAATCAAGGAAACCAATTTGTCCAACAAGTGTTGGACAAATTGAAATTTTGAAAGTGCTGAATGAAAAGTTTAAGGGCTGTGTGAGTTAAAATGTATATTTGTTTATTAATGTCTAATATTAATACATTATTATTAATAATAATAATAGTGTCTGTTGACCACATATACCACATATTAACCTTTTATGTGGAATCAATACATCTGTGTGCTTAAATACTGTGAAAGGGTTTATGACCCTGAAAATGACATAAGTGTTTTCCAGCATTTATTGACACATTGTTTCCCAGAGTGAGTGTTTTAAACATGTAGTCGCTCCAGTAAGACAAAGAGTCAAATTTAATTATTTCTCATTTTCTTTAAAATGGTTATGGATTCAAATTAATCACGTTAGATAGAAAAACGGTTATCATAACTGCAGCAGGCTTTTCTCTGTCTTGTCAATTACATTTAAGCTTACTCTAAAGCTTACCGTGCTTTATCATTCAGGCCTTGTGGAGCTGACTAGAGAGAGCAGACTGAGCTTTCGAAAAGGGGAACAGCTTCCCAGTTTCTTGATGTTACAGGAAATATCACTGAAGCATCACTGCTGAAATATCTCTTGCGGATTCATCAGAGCGTTTAACTTTGAGGTCACTTCGAGGAAGTACTTGTATGCAGACAGTGTTCCCTTATATGGCTTGTCTCTGTCCATCTCTGTCTTCTAGGAAACAAGTGAAGTCACAAAAGATGGACCTCTTCTCCTCCCCCAGGGCTGAGGTTGGTGTAATTACTATTTTTTGTGCTGTTGCAACCCACGGAGTAACGACCTTTGTAGTCAAACAACCACGCAGAATGCACCGCATCACCCCGAGAAGCATAATCTGATCCTATAAGCACCATCGGCATGACTGCTTTTCATGGCACACACACACAAACACACACGTCTTTATATAGCCGTGGCCACAGAAACCAGTATTTGTTGAAAGTCACAAGCTAAGTGCATAAATAAACCCTAAAAAACAGATACCATACATAAGTGTGTCATCTGATGTGACAAATCAATAATTACGGCGTCTTTTGTCAAATGTTGTGCTGCGGTTTTTGTCCTCCCATTCTCCCTTGACGCTGTTGACCTCATCAATAGTTCCTGCTTCGCTTCACTTCCTTTTTTAATTTCTGTATCCGTTTCTCTTTTCGTATTAACCTCCCGTTCCCACACTCTCTTCTCCTCCCTTCCACACCCCTCCCCTTAAGCATCCCTTAACTTTTGTCCTTTTCCTCGCCCCGCCCTCTGTCTGTCTCTTTCCAAGGTTGCAACCATCTTTCGTCCCTCTCTCCCCCCTCCTCTCTTTCACATCCTCTCATTTCCATTCTATTCACACCTTCCTGCCTGATGCTGATGATGGAAAGAGAAACCCATTTATATTCTAAAGTCGTTTTTCTTAGCATCTGTGTGATTTGGAGGTTGTGGAGCGCTTGTGGTTCAGGTGCTGGTGTGCAGATTTGGGCATGAGGTCAGGTCAGAGGATGAAGCAGTAATGACCTGCCAATTAAACTCTCCATGAGGGTAAAAAAAAAGAAGCTTTTATTCTTTATACGGTCAGCACAATCTTGGACTGAATTTTGAACGCACATGCAGGCTTCTACGCTAAGAGAGCTCATGTTGGTTTGACTCATTCCCTTTAACCAAGATCGCCAAATCCCATACCCGTTCTGAAATCTAATCTTACTCCTACCGTGTTTTTTAAATAATATTTATCCCTCCAAAACATTAAAACCTTCAAAAAGTGACGAGAGGTCTCACTTTCAAGACTTACAATTCAGAATGATCCTCACAAAAATGTAGTAGGACACAGATATGTCAATGCTTATCAGCGAGTCTAAATGGCTATTTAAAAAAATCAGTTAATCAGTTGAGCCTTAATATTGTTTGCGTGGGAATAGGAATGTTGATAGTACAGTCAGACTGATGGAGGACAGCCCTTCTGTCATCTGGTTGCATTACAGTGTGTAAAAATATCTCATCTCTTTGTGTATCGTTGGTTTGTGCAAATTTGCACAGCAGAAATGTTATTCTCATGAGGTAATTTTTGTTTGTCATCTAATCCTAAAAGTTCTATTACTTAATTTACCAGCATGTTAAAGGAGACCAGAACCAATAGTTATAATACCTTTAAATAACAGAATTGTACTATTAGTAAAAATGCACAGGTACTCCTTTATTAGCGCAGTTTGAAGCCTACCACAGGCAGTAGATTTTGTCAAAAAATGTACACTCAAATACTAATCAGTACTAAAACTGATTAATGGATTAGGTAGTGATTTGCTACAGTATTGATAAAATTCCATCTTTGCGTCCTACAGGTAGCACACAACTTCACACAGCGTGCTGCAGACAGGCAGGTACACAGCCCCTCCCCTCACTACCAGCTGAACACGTGAACAGCTGCAGATCAAACTTGGAGAAGTATCTAAAATAATGTCAACCTAGTTTTTATGAGGAATTTCACAAAGTCATTAAAACACTGGTTTCAACAACATTAAAGTTTTAAAGAGTTATTATAAATGTGAACCTGACTGCACACGTTAATGTGGCTGATTAATAAGTGACAATGTTTAGATTAGAGCTAGAAAGCAAATGGTATCAGTCCTATAACCCCAGTGTTAGTATAACAGGATAATACAATTATTTGTGTTTAAAACATGTTATAGTTTTCTTACAGTCACAAATTGAAGCTGGGAAAAGTCTATCAGCAGCTATACAGAAACAGCAGCATCTTAACAACTGATCAGGAACAAAAATATGGAGTCAAGTCACTAGGAGCAGGAAAACAGGAAATAAAAGGGGGTGTGGCTGAATACTTTTGCATTATTGCAGTATCTGATCAGTATTGTTTACATTTTTTATTAGCCTTATAATTTTGTCCTTTTTGCTCCACACTATTGAAAGTATCTTGAGAGACTCACATATTTTCCTCGATTTTGGTATCGGGTTTGAAAATGTAGTGACAACCCCAGTTTGCACAGAAGCATCAATCTCCTGCTTTTTTACCTCTGAGGGGCAAACAATCGGGAAAGAAAGTTGCCTTAAAGGGAAATGAGCTTTAAAGCCGTTTGTTTTTGAACTGTTGAACTGTTAATAAGGTAGATTTACTTTAGTAGCGTCCAAGAAAAACAATGGAAATCAGCATTTTCAGAAAATGGTGGCCACACAGTCAAGTGGAGCTTCATGAAAAAATTTCATATTAAAAAATATGAAATATGAAAAAATATAATACATCTATAATACATCAGTTACATCAGTATGTAGCCCTGCAATAGACTGGTGACCTCTCCAGGGTGTACCCCGCCTCTCACACTATGGGATAGGCTCCAGCCCCCCTGCTGTGACCTTGATAAGTACGAACAGAAGAGAATGGATGGATGGAAGAATTGTTGTCCAGAATACACATGTATATACCTGTTTTTTTAAACTTTGTGTTTTGGACATGTATGCCAAGTAGTGCATTTTTAAGGAGATTATACTGCGATATTGAAGTACATTTTTATTGAAGTATCTCCAACTTTCAGTACAAAATAAATGTCAGTACAATGTAATAATGTAGGAAATCAAATGGGGATGTTGCAACTTAGTTAAAAAGTCAAAACATAATGTTTAAAAAAATTGTTTTTTTCCCCAGCAAATATTGTTAAAAGCTTTTTTCTTCAAATCTGTTTCATCTCATACTCAGCAGCAGCATTTACAGCAAAATGAAAGATAACCAAAAACATTATGGCTTTATTTCTGTGTTTGTCCACATTTCATTTACTGTCTAATTCAGAAAGAATTAGACAGTAAATGAAGATACTGACGCAAGATTCATGAATCATGAAAAGAGATTTCTAAAATCACTGGTCACCTGTCCAGAGTGTACCACACCTATAGGACCATGCCCTCTGGGAGACATGAACTGGATAAGCAGTTAAGAAAACAGATCATGTGTGGCTTATTTATTTATTTATTTTTTACCTCTGTCCACCTGAAGTGTCTCCCTTTGGTTATATCGCACCATTGTTCCATTAATTTCTCTGAAGCTGTTGAAGCAAATTAAAGTTGTTTAGGGATAGACTGAAATATTCACAGCTGACATAATAGCAGCACTGACTAATAGCTGAATTGATCCACTGTCAGCTAATTTGATGAAGCAATCATTTGTAATACTTTGTAGAGAGAGACACCTTTGCTCGGTTGTGTAAGCGGCTATGTCTGCACAGTATGGAGTCTGTATTATGAGTACATGTCCTCAGGCAAAGTCTGTTTCAGTTCTTGAACTCTGTGTGCTGTATCGCCTTTCAAAAGCATTTAACTTTACTAACCTTGCTTGACACACAAAAAAAGGATGCAGGCACACACATTGCATTTCTCTCTGCACACTCCAGTGGTCTTTTATTTCCAAACTAAAAGGAGCAGCTCCATTTTACTCTCTCCTCTTCTCTCTCTCTCTCTTTCGCCCCTCTCTCCCACACAAAAGTAAAACACTGGTGTACTCTACTCATGAAGCTGCCAGCCTACTCAACATTTATTTTAGCTTTCTCTCCTTTTCTAGCTGAAAAGCTTATCCTTCCTCTGTGCGTTAGTGTGTGTTGGTGTGTGTCCTGCTGTGTGTTTTCCAGCACACCAAAGTGGCTGTCCAAACAATGATCAATGGCCAGCCTGAGCCTGATGGATAAGAGCAGAGCGCAGCATTTGTCAAAGCAGAGCCGGTACAAGTGTTAGCGTTTACACTGCAGCACTTCTTTCCACTCCACTTAGCATTAGCTCAGGCTTAGCCCCAAAACACTGCTATGAGTAATTGTCAGCTGTAGTACTATGAGCTTCAGACAAGGTCAACGGGACAGGCTGCTCATGGTTAGGAGGACTTTAACGAGGCAGATGCTGGTGGCATGATTTGCCTGATCTGAAAATTGAGTTAGGGAAAGAAATAAAGGTAGATAAATGATATAAAAAAGGCAAAAAGATATGTTAAAGAATCACAAAGGGTGGGAAAAATATCAATAAAACTAGAAAATGAAAAATCAAAGAGGTCCTTATCGAGGGATAAGACGGTTAAGGCAGAAATTACAATTTTAGATGAAAAACTGATTAGGAAGTGTTAGTGCTTATCTTCACTAGCAAAAAATGTGACCATGTAACATAAATGTGAAACGTAAAAGTAACCAAGAATTTAGGAGACTTGATTCCAGACACTAGAAAATATCAAAGCGCCATCGTGTCATAGAGCAGGTTTTATCAGTTTGTCCTGATACAGTATGTCAGCAACTTTGTGTTTCTTCCTGTTAGATGTTGGCCATATTAGACACTGTAAACAATACGTTGAACAGTTAATTGACTGTGAGCCACATGTTCACGGTGAGTCACAGTATGAAAATCAAAGTCCTAGCGGTTCAGAAACCATTACCTCGCTCATTGTCACCATCACTCGCATCAATCCTGTTTTGCATCAGTGGAAATCTGTTGAAAGTCGAAAAATAATCCACACTTTGAGATTCAAGGTCTCGCTCTCTAGCAAGTGCAAACATTGTCTTTAACTTATGAATGTGTTGATTATTTGAGAAACAGGAAAAAAATGACTAAAAACCAAGTTTGTGCATTACTAACAAGCTTAAAGGTCAATTTTTGGTGTGACCTCCTTTATTCTTTAATCCAGAACTCTCCTCAGCAAATGTTTTCATAATTTGTCTAAATAGGCTTCAAGAATAGTTCTCCAGAACATTTCAAATATGGATTTATTACTCCATAAGAGTGTTGTCTCGCTCCTTCCTTTAGAAATGCCAAGTTTAAGTATAGCTTCTAGGGAATCACCTTATTAGTTCAAATACATTATTTTATGCCAGTCAGACTGTGCTGTCTTTGGCATTTTCCATAGAATCAACTTCAGAAATGGGGGGAAAAAATATTTGTGACTTGCTGCTAATAACAAAGTGCCTAAAGAATCAATTTCTAACTGGTTCTTTGCTAAGTTTGCTGTGAACACTGGTTCTTCTGTTGAATTGCATTGTTTTGTTATACTTAACAGATTAATAAAAAAGAGAACAATCCTCTGAGAATAGTTAGGTACAAGGACTGGACTGAAACATGAATGAAAAAGCAGCCAGTGTCCAAAGAGACACTTTGAAAGACCGTTAGAGACCCTCGAGAACTTTCGCTCAACACCAGAAATAAAGTCTGTGTCATCGGAAGCAAAATATAAAGAAATGAGGGGTGTCTTACAACTTTTGCAAAGTAATATATACACACACACTCAACCTCTGCAACCTGTGTCCATTCTTATATGTATAAAAAGACATGTTTTCTACTATAATCCTTCACCCCAGGCCTTCTAGGAAATGGGGCATCCATTTAAAAAAGACACTTCCATTAAGCATCATCCTCCCTATTGCCACACTAACGAGCTGAGGGTTTAACAAGCTCATTAAGGCGGGGTCAGTGACAGACTAATTGTACTGGATGATTGCCCCTGTGGCTTTCTGAACCCAAGGGCTGTGTGACTACATTTAGAGACCGGCTTTTCGCTGTGCGGTGTACCAACACCAACCATCGGCGTACGATAATGAAAGTAGCGTGTGTGTAGACAAAGACGAGACTCTATGGTCTTATAGTTTGCTTTGCATGGCTGTTGAACAACAAGAAATGACACAGAGAAGGACATCAGGAAGTCTTTTGTTCACCACTAATGTGTCTTGTGATACATTAGGAAAGACAGATTTTAAGGGATGGATGCTTTGACTGCTTTCAGTTCTGCCTCTATTGATGTCACTGCTGGGGGGAGGAGCTGATTCCTTTTCTTCTTGTGTGAGGAATTAAATGAATGCTGAAATAAGACAATGGGCGAAGAAAAAACTACATGTTTATAAATGTATGAAAGCTTACTTCCTTAAGGCTTACAGTCTTTCTAAAATTCATTGTACTGGCCAGATAAAGAGTCCGGTGGTCATTTTGTTACGGTGTTGTATGGCAGACAATCTTTTTGGGTCATTTGGCATCACATGATCATAGTGTCATCACATTGCTAAAATCACCTCAAAGCTCAGCTCTGCTAATGATTGCTGGGGGCTTGAGCTGAACCCCTTTTGATTTCCTCCTGTGTGCTTCTCAGGATAACATTGAGGACAAATTCTTCCCACCCAGCTCCCATAAATGTTAACAATGACCAACATCACCATCATAACGTTTATTGCATCTAACACTTAGTCATATGTCTATGAGCAGCCCAATCTTACCAACAATGAGAACTCGTAGTTTACACTCATCAAGCTAACTACTTGATTAGAAGGCTAAATTATTAATGGAGACGCAGAGGGACATAGTTTAAAAACAGAAAGGAGTCTCTGGATGAAACAGGCTGAAACAGAGATAAAGGGAAAATGACAAGTAGAAGTAAGAGGATAAAGAGGGGGAATAAAGCTGGCGCTGCATTGGAGAGAGAGAAAAGAGGTGCAGAAAGATGGGGAATTGCTTTGTCACATCATATTTTGTGTTTGTGCTACAGATACCAGCTTATCATCTCCAACACATTGTCCCATCATCTATAAATTACAGGCAGCGGCGGGTCAACGCTGTAATAAAAACAGCGTCTGGAATAATGCATTAAAAATAGCAGCCCCAAATTCAAAGCACACGTGTCCTCAGGGTCAGGGTAATCTCAGTGGATTGTTAATCCAGCCAGCTCCCTCTCTCCCCAGCTTCATTAATCTGCCACCAGTCTGCGTCTCATTTTCTGTGGACACACATGCAGCACACACGTGCACTCACTCACACTCACACTCAGATTTGGACACAGACACAGAACTGAAAGTAAAATTCAGGATTTACACACCAAGTTTCTAATGACCAAAAAGCTCAGTGATTGTGTCTGTTAAAAGCAAAACCAGTATCTCATTTAAATCTATCTGCTGTTCACTTCAGTGTAGTCTACTTGTGGATAGCTCATAGCTTCTGGTGCTCGTACTGGTTTTTAGATCACTCCTGTTTTGTTCTGTTTCACTATGGACTTCAGATTTGCACAGACAGGATTGAACGGTGACAAAAGTTAGATCTGTGGCTATTATTTACACACTCACATCACCCAAGCCAGAAGGTGGTGCATCAGGTCAGCAGCGTGACCAAAAGCATGCACGGATATGCTTGCTGCTTTGTGAAACAGAACTTGCCCTGCCAGGTCAGACTGTTAAGAGCGTGCTGTACTCTTACTCCCTGAGGTCCTGAGCTAGTACGTTCAGTGCAATTTGAGTTAAAAGCTCACTTTTAATGTGGTTTAAGGAGATCCACTTTGCTCTGCAGATGTGCCTGCAAGTGGTCAAAATGGGATTTCCAAACATCGCAGGAGTGACATCCATGAAGGAAATTACAAAAACACCACCTGAATTTAAATTTAGGTGGTGCACTCTGCACTTCCTGTTGTTTTTGATGACAGCTTACAGCATTTATTTATTTACAGTCACTATTCATATTA
Organism: Pelmatolapia mariae; assembly: GCF_036321145.2. NCBI lineage: Eukaryota > Metazoa > Chordata > Actinopteri > Cichliformes > Cichlidae > Pelmatolapia > Pelmatolapia mariae. Next base: position 11,757,423 of record NC_086232.1, on the reverse strand, counting down.
CCATCTCTGTATGTGGTTAACTCAATTTGTATATGGCTGTTGATTGGTTGCTTGCTGTTTAAAAAGGAATACTGGGATATGTAGCATTCAAGTTTACTATGTACTTACCACAGGAACCAGTTCAAAACGTCTTGAACCTGCAGTAATATTTTTGGCCACTTGGGGGAGTGCAACAACATGCATACTCCATACAGACCATAAAGAAGAAGCTAATTTCAGCTGCTCCCTTGTCACAAGGGTTCAACACAGCAGGTAGTTATTCTTGTTTGACCAGGATGGCCCCAAAGGGGATTTGTGTCTCTGGCAGGAGTGTCGCACACGCCATGCGAACATGTCAAAGCTAGCATGTTGGTAAACAGCTGCTTTTACACATCCAGTAGACAACATAGCGTTAGCATTTATTGTGATTCTTGATTAAAGCTCTATTCACTCAGGTATTGGAGCTTGGAAAATCGGGGATTTTCAGCTTTCGTTTGGAAAAAATGGACACATGAAAATGCAAAAAACCAAAACCAAACAAACAATATTAGAAGCAGGCCAACGAATATAAATCTAACTGAACAGAAATCTTGGCCAATCATATGCTTCGAAACATAATGAACTGGTGTCAAAAAGAACATAAAGGCACCTTGTTGCAAGACAAAAGTTTCTGTTTCTACTACATGAAAGGGATTTATAACATCTCCATTTTCAATGACCTAAATCATTGTTTACGTGTGGACAAACGGCTAAAATGCCTAGAAAAAGATCACAGATTAGCTGGAATTGGTGATGTTACTTGCAAAGCACCAAATTTCAAAACAAAACATGACAGACATGAACCTCTCTCAGTGTGTCAGGAGGATCAGGTTGAACACATAACTGGAAATCCTCCATTCACTTATGTCAGAGAGCTGCACGGATGGTGTGCAGGAGGCAGCACATGTGACACATCACTGTGAATTTACAAGAGCGTTACCTCTGTTGTCCACTCATGTTCTTACATCCCTCAGCAGCCTAGTTAGTTAGAAAGCGGGCAGGTTAAAGACAGACCTCTGCATCCTGCTAAATCCTGCAGTACAGATGAGAAAAGGTTTTTCTCACATCCTGCCAAATCATGAAGTACGAAAAAACAGAGATTCCCTACTCACTCGCTATCTCACTCCATCACTCACTCACTGCCTTCCCCAGCACCGTGCCTCTGCTTAACTTTAACTTTTCTTATCTCCTCCTCTTTTTCCACCTCTTCCTCCTCCTCATCTTCACCTCCCTCCCACTGCTTTAACCGCTCTGCATTCTTTTTTCAATCGCTCCCAACCTCTCTGATTCTCCAAATTGTATTTATTATTTTTCACTCCCTCGTGTAATGGCTTTCCTCCCATTGTCTCTCACTCTAACCCCACCACCACACCAGCTCCCTCCCTCGTCCCCTTCCCCCTTAGCATTCACGCCCCACACGGGCGTGAATGCTAATGTGAGTGTGCGGTACACCAACAAGAATGTTGTGTATTTGAGTGCGCACTCCAGATTAATACAGAACAAGTATTAGTAAAAGATTATTGTAGTTTGAGTGTGTGCACGTTTGTCATTGTGTATTACACAATGTGCGTGTGTGTAATAGGCTGTTTGTCATCTGTGTGTTTGAGGAGTCTCTTAGCAAAAGGATGGGAATAGGTGTAGAGCCCCGGTAATGACTCTACTGAGTTCTACTTAAAATGCAAATTCAACTTTGGGAGGCTTTTATTCCACACTCACTGATGCAGACTAGGACAGTCGAGTATCTAGCCACCACTCCATACACACACATGCACACACACACACCTTTACATTGCAGTGTGGCGCCTCCTCAGGCTGTATAACTTTTGCGTTTTCCAATGTCCTCGTACCAGCTTTTGACTTCATCCTACACACACTCACGCTTGTAGAAGTGACTACAGACACTGCATATCATATGTTATGTAAATGGTGCCACATGCAGGTATAGTACATAAATGTTTTCTAGATTAGAAAAAATAGGCATCTATAAAAATGGTTAACCTTGGATGCAAACGTTTGTCACACTTTTATTGCTGATTCTCAAAATTCCATAAATATATAATAGTTGATACTGGAACTGATCTTCAGCTGCAGTGTTAGCTCGCACACACACACATGTAGAGTTTTTTGACAGGCTTACACATATTAACCAGTATCAGCAGGAACACTGCTACTTCGGCAGCCCTCCTTTCCTCATTCCTGTGCTTTATTTCTCTCTTACACAAACATACCTTAAAACTCTTCTTAGACTCACAACTTCACTTTCTTTCTATCACATATCTTTTCTGCTCAAAAATATTATCATCTTCAGGCTAATTTTTGTTCTAGAGTCCCTTCTTTTTCTCGCTCTCTTAATTATACACATGCAAAAAGTGTCTTACCCGTCATTGTTCCTTCTTTGTGTTGAATCCGTATGCTCTTTTAAATCGCTCCTCTTTTCTCTCACTGACTTTGTGTGTGCGTGCGCGTGTGTGTACTCTCTCTTTTGTGGTGTGTATGTGTATGTGTGTGTGTGTGTGTTTCTCAGGCGATGTTTGACTTTCGCGGCAACGGCAAGGCGGAGTTGAACCTGAAGAAGGGAGAGGTGATCTTCCTGCTGCGACGAGTCAATGCCGACTGGCTGGAGGTAAGAACGAAGAGAGAAAGAGGGCGAGAATATGAGGGGGACGAGAGAAAGAGAGAAAGGTGGAGAAGGAGAGAGGCAGCGAAAGAGTGGGAGAGTGGAAGCCTGAGAAAGCTGGATGGAGAGTGAGAGGGAGGGGTGGGAAAATAAAGAAGAGGTGGAGGTGGAGATGAGATGTAAGAAAAGAAGAGAGTGAAGGAGATTTTTTTTTACGTTGAAAGAGGTGGTGTCTTCGTTGGGAGTGTATTGGGAAAAGTGAGGAATAAAAATGGAAGAGCAAAAGATCAGAGTGGAGTAATGAAGAGAGATGGAATTAGGGAAACATCAAGAGAGGGAAAATGAGAGATACAATTATGAAGAAGAGTGAAGAATAGAAAGAAAGTAATGGTTAAGTGATGGTTATCTGCTTTTAACTTAGTAGATAAAAAATAGGCAGGATAAGAAAGTAAGGAGAACAGAGAGAGACTGCAGCCTAAATAAATGCACACACATCCACTTTCCAGTTGTCCAGCGCCTCTTCCAAAAGATGGACAAAACTGATGGACAAAAGACTGAGATATTTTAGTTTTACACACATCTGAGTCCCGCAGACTGTTCTAATGTTTGCCCGGACTGTGTGCACAGATATATTCCAGTAAATATACGAACACGTATATTTATATGGAATTATATTTTGGCACTTCTGCAGTCAAATTCCTCAAAATCAATAACCCGCGCGTAGAACTCAGCAGCTAGATGCACAAAGAAGCCATTGTAGATGCGAGTGTCTTCTTGGCGAGCGTTGCAGTAGATTCATGCGCTTACAGGCAGCTCTGCTCTCAAAGCTGAATTCACTTGTTTTGAGGGCAAAAAGGAATGTAATTGGTAATGTAATTGCCCTAATGTAATTGGTAAACAGGTTATGCAATGACGTCATCCAAGAGGTCACAAAAGACCCTTAAACAACAAAAAGGAGCATCATACCAACAGTAAAATATGGTGTTGTAATGGTCTTGGGCTTTTTTGCTCCCTCAGGACCTGGAAGACTTGTAATAACTGAACCATGAATTCTGCTGTTTACAAACAGTCATCTGTTTGTGACCTCAAGCTGAAGTGTACTGGAGGATTCTGCAGCAGGACAATGATTTTGCAGTGGCTTAGTCAAAGTCCTGACCAGAATCTGATTGAGATGATGTGGCATGACCTTAAAAAGGTGGTTCATGCTCGAAAACCCTCAACTTTGGCTGAATTACAACAATTCTGCAAACATGAGTGGGCCAAAATTCCTCCACAGCACTGTAAAAGATTCATTGCCAGTTATTGCAAATACTTCATTGCTATGGATGGCCCAGTTATTAGGTTTAGGGGGCAATCACTTTTTAACGAAGGGTCATGTAGGTTTGGATTTTTTCCCCCTTATATAATTACAAGCACTTTCATTTATGAACTGGATTTAGTTTGACTTGTGTTATCTTTGTCTAATATTTAAACTTGTTTGATGATCGGAAACATTTAAGTGTGACAAACATACAAAAAAACAGGAAGGGGGCGAACACGTTTTCAAACCACTGTACCTCCTTACAAACACTTCAGTAACTGATCGCTGCGGTCACCTGTAGTTTTTAAGGAAGATGCAGCTGTGAGGAGTGTAGCTGAAACCTCAACATTCGCCTTCTGTGTAAAAGTAAAAGTGTCCTTTAAAACTTATTGGTTTAAGGAGGAAGGCACAACTTTTACTTTAAAGGCTGTTACAGTTTGCAGGTTGAGGACCCAAATGCAAACTCAGGAGGAAGGTGGAATAAACAAAAAGCACAGCTTTATTGGTAATAAAAGTACAACATTGAAGTCCATGGACAAAGTAAGATAAATCCTGCAGTATCAGTGACACAAGGAAACACACTAGAATAGTAAACAGTGTTTGCAGACAGCTCTGTGTTTTCCTTGTAAACTATAGGCAATCACTGCCTTCTGCTTGTGACCAAAGCAGTCGTGTGGACGTTTTTGGTGCAGAAGACTCCTTGCAGCGGATTTCACCTAACGACAGCCAGTAAGCTCTAGGACAGGGGTGGGCAACTCCAGGCCTTGAGGGACAGTGTCCTGCAGGTTTTAGATGTTTCCTTGATCCAACACAGCTGATTCAAATGGCTAAATGACCTCCTCAACATGTCCTGAAGTTCTCCCGAGGCTTGGTAATGAAGTAATTATGTGATTCAGGTGTGTTGACCCAGGGTAATATCAAAAACCTGCGGGACACTGGCCCTCGAGGCCTGGAGTTGCCCACCCCTGCTCTAGGAAGCAACCGTGAAACCGTCATGAGATGCACACGTTCCTCTAGTGTACAGAGACTGTTAGACCCTTGTACACTTTGGAAGTGATTTGCTGGTAACACATCGCTTTGAAGCTAACAGCTGATTGCTTGCAGCTATTCTGGGTTTATTTTCATAGGTGACCCTTTAACACAGGGGTGGGGGAACTCCAGGTCTCAAGAGCCGGTGTCCTGCAGGGTTTAGATGTGTCCTTGATTCAACACAGCTGATTTAAATGGCTAAATTACCTCCTCAGCATGTCTTGAAGTTCTCCAGAAGCCTGGTAATGAACTAATCATTTGATTCATGTGTGGTTTCAGGGTGATATCTAAAACCTGCAGGACATCAGCCTTTCATATGTCAGTTAACAGTATTCTTCATTGTCATTGGTAGTTGCTTCAGTTATTCACCTGGAAGTTGCGAAGAGTTTATCACGGGTCCCACCAACTTCTTGTCACCAGCACTTTTTCCACCTGCAGTCATTTAAATGATCAAATGTCACTCACTTTCTCTTGTCTCTTGTTGCCCCGTCGCTTCAAATTGCTTCCAGCGTGTACACAGTTTTGAGGATTGCCACTGGTCTCTAGACATGTGTGACAGGAAATTTATAAATGTAAACAAAAAACAGAAAACAAACAAAAACCACGAACATGGCAAGCCATGACAGTGTCCATGTTTGCAGACTGTCATGATTGAAAGACATGCACATCTGCCTATTTGTTGATTTATTTACTCAGACCAAATAATAAAGGAATATGTCGAAATCTGAAATTATAAAGAAATGATGTGCCAGGTTTGTAATATGACTAGTATCCACAAAGAGTTCAGCCCAATCTGAGATCTAGAATAACAACTATGAGCAACACTTTGTATGGACGTGCTGCTTTATAATAATCTTTTGGTTTGATTTGATTTATTTGTCTTTTACATATTTTTAAAATGTTTTCATTAGGCCTTTTTTAACTGCAGAGGATAAAGAGCCTGCTCTGTGGCATATCAGAGTCGAGTAGTCCAGTGAGTTAAAATATAATGAAAACAATCATTTAAAAAAAAGATTGACAACATCCTACTCGGAATCAGCCTACTACGGTGACCACAGAGTGCCTTCCCTGGTGTGATTGGAGAAGCCCTGCTCTAGTTTCCACTGTGTGTATGTATGAGTCGTGCACAAGTGGATATTTTTATCTAATACTCTGCATTTTTTTTTAAATGCAATGCTGGAATATGGCTGCTGGCAAATAGATGTCATAGTAATTCTTCATCACTCACTCACTTTGTGAGTACTTAAAGAAAGGTCAAGAAAAAAAAGGTAAAGAAACATGCTTGATAAAACTGTGTGAGGTGTCGAGATGTGAGAACGACGCTGGGTGAGTGGGAGAGAGAAAGGAGGTGGAAGCTGCCCTGATGGGAGAGGGAAGAGTGAGAATCACCACAGAGGAGGAGGAGGATGAACTTAACCTGCCCCCGGCTTTCTAAAGAGATAGAAAAAAAAGTAACAGAAAACATAATCTATTTGTCCTTATGCAACACTGCAAAATGCTGAGGTTTTGTTCTTTTTTGGCAACGCTGTTATCCACACTAGTAGTATGTCTTTTGTTTTTTGGTTTTTTTGATGGGGGGGGTGAGGTTAATGCAACACTTACAACTTGTGAAAAGTTGACTGAGTGCGTAGAGTTAGTCAGTGGACAGAGTGGATGTGGGTGGAAAACGTGACAAATCCAACTGGCATACTGGTGCGTCAAGGTAAACATTTCAAACACACCAGAGTGAAACCACAGTTTTGGAAACCGACAAATCCAGCGGATGCAAAGCTGCCAATGAGAAACAGACTTCATCACTAGCTGCTGCGACAGTGCTGCTCAGCAGCCAACTGAAAGGAGAGTGATAGAAGCGAGCAGCTGTGAAGTGTTAATGCAGAGAAAGAAGCCTGCAGGCTTGGACTGGTCGTCAGCTTTGACTTTAAGGAGAACTGGAAGTACTCTGGTAGTAGAACATACTCAGCCCATGACTGCAGTGACCAGTGACTTCTATCGAGTGACTTACAACAGAGAGTACGTCTACAGAGTCTGTAGAAAATGACACAAAGCAGGATCCAGGTTTGTTTCAACATGTTCTATTCTAGGGACAATATCAGCTTAGATGGGTTTGTAATCCAGTTAGTGGTAATCAGAATTTTTTTTATTAATCTAACCACTTGTATTTTCAGCCAAGAATCCCTCAAAATCGAAAAATATTTTTGCTAAAATAAAAAAAAAAAAAGAGCAAATCTTTGGGGGTTGTCCACCCTTGGGAAGATTGGCAGCTGTCCTGAATATTTTTAATTTGTGAAAAATCTTTCTCCCTGTAGATTTATAAACTTTATGAGGTTAAATAATTTGTAAATGGCCTCATACAGCAATTCTTCCCAGACTGATGGGTCCCATAATTTCCTGCCTAAAGATATGATGTTTTTCCTTCTTCACATTGAGTAAACACACATCTGACTGCTCAATAGCAGTAAAGTGCCAATCAAGTTCTGTGTGAACTTTCTTTTCACATGATTGCATATCAGTGACTTTTTGTCCATGTTTTTTAACCTTATTCCTGCTAACCAACTAACCAAATAACCAACCAGCCAACTAACCAACTAACCAACTAACCAACCAGTTTTCGTCATTTTTTTCAATAAAGTACCTCTTGTAGTACTTCATAGTACTTAGAGTACTGTTACTACAATTTAAGAAAGACTAAGCTCAACTATTTAAGCACATTAACTTGCAATAAGATTATTATGGTGTTCTGTTTTTACTGAACGTAGAAATAAAGCACATGCCGTTTTCCTTTCTAGCCTCTTTTAATCCTCGTAAAAAAAAACAATGGCTAATGATTACATAGATTCATTGCTCTGAATTGGAAGAGGTTGAAGCTCCATCAACACTCGCAGTATAAAGAGCAAATTAAAGGTACAGTCAGTATTTGGGGTGTATTAGAAAAAATGTTCTGCCCATAAATGTTCGTTGATTATTATGTAATCTCCTGAAATGAAGCCAGGGCATAAAGTTTTACAGCCTCTTCCAAAGTAAAAAGCCATGAATACATATTGACAGCTGAGGTAAACAGTAAACCTACAGCCTACACACACTATACGAAAATGGTGTCCATAGTTGTTTGTCCTACAGAGGCCACCGCACCTAGGATTATGCTCTTGAATTGTGCGGGTTAAGAAAACTGAATTCAGTCAATTGCAATCTACTGACATCTAGTGGTGAGATTTTACACACTGTACCTTTAACGACCAATCGCCGGTTTCACCCAGATTTTAAAAAATGGCAATTTTTTGGCAATCCAGGTGCAGGCTGCAAGATGAACCACATTGATCAAGCACCAAAGTTGTTCTACAACTACAACCTCTTTCAAGCTCTCTAGACTTTTGTCCTTCTCTACGGGCCTTGGAAGCACGTGGAGTTGTGATAGAAACCTCTGGCCTGTTTCTACGTTGCACTCTGTTACAAAATGATTATCTGGATGTGCTGTCTTCAGATCCTAATTTTTTTAACTTCACTTTTATCAATTGCTTTAAAGTTGCAACACAAGATACTACAAATGCTCCATTTTTATTAAATTCACACCCATTAGATAACATACAAGTCAGCTGACTAAAGAGGTTTGAATATACAACTTTTCAGGACAGACTGGGTGTTATCATCATTGTACTTGATCCAAAGTTGTGATTTCGGCGCGTTACAATGAAAGGCTTTTTTTCACATAATACTGCTTCCTTGTTCTACAATAAATGTGTGAAAGTGCTGGATGCTTTCTGAAACAGCTTCTGTATGTGTTTCTGCAGAGTAACACAGTGAGACACCAGGGGTGTAGTAAAAAGGCTGTATGATTGTGTTTAGTGCTTCCAACATCAGCAGCATATTATGAGCACGCTAATTAGTCGGGAAAACGTCTCTCTAGATGCACTTCCATGCTGCTTTCTTCTCTTTCTCTCCTTTAAATCATCACCTTGTCTAATCATCAGTCCCCTATCACTCCATCCTCTGAGACATAATTCATTTGTTCGCTCATCTTTTGATCATTTGCTTCCTCTTCTTTATGCTCTTCTTCCTCTTGTTCTTTTTTTTTTCTCCTTCAGGGTACAGTAAACAATCAGACCGGTATCTTCCCAGAAACCTTTGTGAAGATTATTAAACCCCTCCCTGAGAGTGACTCTGAAGGTGAAAGTGGGGGCCACACATACAGCTGTCTCCGCTGCTTCCTGCTCACCCCTTCTGGAGTCGACACCAGGTCTGTCTGACTTTAGTGAGCTAAGACGATATCGTGTGCGATTAGATTTCAGGTTTTAAATGCATTGTTTATTTATATGTTACTGTTGAAACAGTATCATGCCAGTGAGAAGAGATCCTTCATATGATCACCACAGATATATGCAAATTACGGTTCAAATGAATCACAAGAATATTGGCTTAAAGGTAGATAAGCAGCTTGTTTCAGACAGTGGATGAACTGAGGGATACACCGAGGCCCAGGATAAGATAAATAAGGATTATTTCAAACTGTGAATCATGCAAAGCTGCTTGAGTATAATCCTGAATAAAAAAATAATTAAAAACAACAATAGGTCCCCTTTAATTTGATACTTTGAGGCTTTAATGGCTTTTGATGACTAACATCAGATGTTAGTCTCAGCCATCAGGTAATGAAAACATTACAGTTAATCATTACAGGTGATCGTACACTAATATATAGCACTATCTTCTATTTGTACAATTACATCCCTTAAATCCTGCACATTTGTTCTTGAAGTTAAAAGAAAATGAATCCTTTCTCATCAGGAGGTGTTCATACTGCATTTCTCACTTCAGCTTTGTGGAGGGATTTGAATCCCCTTCAGTCAGATTTCAGATGTAACAAAATCAAACAAAAAACCTTGGATTGAATTTGTTACTGTGAATTTGTTGAATTTATTGTTGCAGGCGACATAATGTAAAAGTGAATCTCTCCTATTAGCGTTGTGTATATTAATTTTAGGCCTTCAGTTTTCTAAATGCTTCAATCAGAGAATTGTGTGTTCCTTCTTTAACAGAGATGTGTGTGTACAAGAGGACCTCAGCATCCAGCCATCATACAAGGATCTGCTGTCTCGCATGAGGTAAAACTATCCTCAGTTCCTCAGTAATCTGCCCTCAGTGTTGTAGTAGTGCTGGATTTTAGGTTATAAAAAAGCTTTGACATTTTGAACTTTGTATCTAATGTCACACCCTTATTGCATTTACACCTATATGGGAAAAATTAGCATAGGCGCTGAGGGAGAAATTACTGTGAGCGACTTCACACATGTAAGCAAATTACCACACCTTCTAAAATGTGATAATGATTTACTTGGTTAAAGCTTGTGAATACTGTTAAAGGAGACGTTCATGCTATTTCCAGCTGTTTACATTTGCACTGATGTCTTACTGGTCTATTGGTGCATCATGTGCACACCTTATAACTCCTAAATACGTCTATATATTTATATTCAGTGTTGGTCTGGAATATTACAGAAGCTAAGTTTGGTTCTGGTGGACGTCTCTTCCTGTTAAAAGGGAGTTCTTCTTCCCCAGTATCACCAAGTGCTGGCCAAGGATCTCTAACAAGATCTGATTGTTAGAGAAAGGTCTAAACAGATTTTTAGGAGCTTTACTTTACAATGTAATACACACACACACACACACACACACACACACACACACACACACACACATATATATATAAAATTGAATTGAACTGGAAAATTTAATTCAGCTTTACTATTACTCCAGTGAAAATTGTGAAAGATGAAATTAAAGGGATTCAGCATCAATGACTATAATCTGATTCTGTTTTTCTTCTGAGTTTATTGCATACCAGCGGCAAGAAATTGCAACAGAAACCATCCACAGCAGGAGGATTGCGCTCCTTTACACACGTGGCACAACAGCACGGACTTCATTAACTATTACAGACATTAGAAAATGATTGATTAGGATCTAACAGCAAATTACTTCTGGTTCTCTCTCACATAGTTATAGTTTATATGTTGCAGTTTATTACATGTTTTCATGGTGTTTACTAAAGATTATATGAATGTGATCCCAGATCCAATTGCTTTTTATTCCATTAAAATTCTGGACTGTGTATAAGGATGGCTTTAATTCATAAACAGTTTCAGTAAACTCTCTTTGCACAGAAACATGAACCATACTGTACATGCACTCACATAAATATTCCTATATCAAATATTCTTCCAAATTCTTTTCTGAATTAAAAAAAGACCACTTGTTTTGGTTATTTCTACATGAGCAATTAGATGTTAAAAGATTGCAATTTACATTACAAATCTAAGCTTTTGTCCATGCAAAATTGAGCAGATTTCCATATCTGATGTTTCTTCCAGCATGTGCTGATGAACTATGCTGATTGCTGACCTTTGTGAGCACGCTTTCAGCATTTCATTTTTTGTGAGTTAAAATGAAATTCCACAACAAACAACGATGGGTATGAATCCATTAATTCACCGACCTGCCCTGAGGGGCAACATATTTAGTCATTGTGCACTGCAAACCTGCAAATTGCCAGTTGCCAATCCTCACCACTCATCAAATTAGTTCCTGTGGGACCTCCAAGTCCCCCCTCTTGCAATCTTTCCCACAGCAACATCATCGGATGCATGTGCTCATTACGCTATCCGTTCCTCTGTCTTTTTCTCTTTCATTCTCCCTCTCCCTCTATTTCTCATTATCTGGTAATTTAGATATGTGAACGCTATGATTATTAGCCCTCCCCATTCATAATCAGTTCATTTCCGCCGCTTATCTGCTCATTATTGTTTTTCTGTGTTCAGGCCTATTGTGCCCTGGAGTAGGATGGATGAGACCCTGGTCTTGATTTTTAATATGGCTTAGCACTGATAAAAGGGAGGGGGAGAATAAGGATAGGGAGGAAATGGTGTTGGTAACATACGAGAAGACAGGAAGTAGGAAAAGAAAAGACAGATGCCAGCGCTGTACAACAAGGAAGCTCAGAAAATGGGCTTCCTAAGGTATCAACAGCAATTTTATCTCAAGACTGTTTTATTCTGTTACGTTCTAAATCTAGGCGTGCATTGAACGCAGCAAGAAATTGGCCCCCACTCATGCACCACCCAAGAAAGAGCAAAAACAATAGTACCTTTTAAAGTGCTAAGCAGCCATTTATTTGCTTCAGCAGTGAGCAATGCCAAAATAATAAACAAAACTCCCTAAAAAGGTCCCTATGCTTCCCTATACAAAAGAAATCCAACCAAAAGACAGTTCACTTACCTAACATTCTAAAAGAAAAACAGGAGAAAACCAAGTCAGCAAAAATGGCTTCTCACACCTACCAGGCTGCTGCAGGGAACAATATATACACAATATACAATATATACACATCTATTTACAACGATTTACAAGATCAAGGCTCTAACGCCAGACACAGAAATGAGGTTAAACTTGCGAATCAATTTGCAAAGGCACTCTAAGTATCAACAATTGGAAAACACAGGCTGGTGGTGGAGGATGGTGGAGGCAAGGAGGGAGGGGGCCAGGGGGCTGTCATCTGGTGGTTAATTACTGGGGGGTGATCATCCAATTATCCAATCATGGACAGGAACAAACTCCACCCAACAACTCAGCAGCCACTCCCAGGTGTCCATCCCCTAAGAGAGAACAGGAAAAACCCACAGCCATCCTCTGGTGGGAGGAGTCACACATAAAACACAAACACTGATAACACTGAATCATAACAAAATGTGGTTGTTAGTCCAACTGCAGTCATTTATATTTGGTGATATGGCTCTGTTCTGGGATTTCTTCACACTTCCATCCATATACATGGAATATGGAGTATAGCTGGGAGGAGCTAGGGTGGCAGTGGGTTGCAAAGTGGCTTGCAGATGAGTGATGACAATACAGGGTGCAGCTGCAGGTTGAATAGCATGGCCCTTATGAGATTTGCCAGTTGAATGTATAACAGGTTATGAGCCAGGCCATTAGTTGGCTTTGAGATAATCTCAGTCGCTGATCTCTCAGAATTTCTGCCAACAAGAACTAACAACACCCACAAATAGTTTTTCTATTTCTGTAGAATATGCTTAATATTTTTTATACTCTAAAAAAACACACTGATTATTGAAGTGTTTTCTCGTCTCTTCCAGGAATGTTTTCAAGGTGGATGATATTGCCCTGAACTACCGCGACCCTGATGGTGACCTTATTCGTATCCTGGATGATGAGGATGTCCAGCTGATGATCAAGGAGGGCAGACGTCAACAGGACAAAGTCAAGAGACCTGTTAATCAGTTTCCATGGGAACTGCATGTGACCATGGCCTCTGACCTTTCTGTTTACAATACAGAGGCTTGAGAGAAGTTGAAGAGAAGAAAAAAACGAGCTGGGAGAGATATTTAAAAATATTTAGTTGTGTCATATCAGAAAATGAATTTAACCAAGTGTATAGTTGCTGATTTTAGCTCTGTGTAGTTTGCCTTTTACATTCATTCTGAGTCTGTTTCAGTAAATGTTCCAGTCATTTCACTTAACAATAAAATAACTTAATACCATATTTACATTTTGTGTGCTTAAATTTTTTTCTGCTCGCTTAGAGGCTTTTCAACCGTTAGATGTGCTCTCTGACAGAGTTTTACAGTCTAGTTAGTAGTTCAGTAAGGAGAGATTAGAAGGAATTGAACAGGAGTTATTGATATACAGAATTTAGTTCTGCTATTTGACAATTAGACTCTGGTCCCCATCACTGCAGAATGAAGTCCCAGCAGTGATGGGAATTAGGGCAGGGCATTCCCTCAAGCTTTTTTTTTAATGCTATAAAGTAGGGTGTTGTTGTTGTTCATCCATCAGTATGTGTATGAGTAACTGTATTCCCTTACAGTTACCGTTTTAAAAGGTGGTATTCAGAATACAGTTTCTTTGTTGAAATGAAGGGATTACACGGCGGTCTTTTCCTGTTTCATATGTTAGGCTGTTCCCTCTCTATTTCTTGTAATTCCACGTTGGAACAAAACACACACTAAGAGGCTCTAATGTCTGTGTCTCAATCTCGCGGCCCATGTCACCTCTACTTGTGGCCCACATAATGACGTGACGAAATATTTTTAAAAATTATTGTTCAAAAAATTATTTAATATGAAGGCAATAGGCAGAGTGTTACAGGCACAGCCCTAAAGAATGTAGGCTCATGGGCAGTGTAGCCCAGTTGTAAGTAAGCTATTAAGACTCAACTGTACACTGTGTTCGTGCAGCCTTTAAACGCCTCTCTCTGTCTCTCGCTAGCAAAGTTGACCCAGACAACAAAGTAAAGCTAGTTTTCGGCTACGAGCCCGACACGGAACCCACCGTATTAGCCAGAGGTCCCTTTACTATGGTTCAGAGCCGTGGACCTGTTTTATATACGCGCGGAATAGTTTTCTATACGAGATCGCTGCAAAAAGTGCAGCGTTACCTAATGTCCACCCTACTGTTACTCATTTTATATTAAGATTTAAAAATCTAGTTGGTATTGGTATGGCGAGTAACCTTCAGTAATAGTAATAAATCACACAGCAATAGTACATTCATGTAGTTGTAAAAAGCGTGATGATATATTAAGTAATCCAAAGTATTCAGAATACGTTACTCTCATTGAGTAGCGTAATGGAATACATTACAAAATACATTTTGGAGCATGTATTCTGTAATCTGTAGTGGAATACATTTTAAAAGTAACCTTCCCAACACTGCCTACAACACATGGGTACTTGAGTGCTTGGCACTGTAGAAGGCCACCAGTACATTAATAACATTCATGAGAAACTCAATGGTTCTGTGGAAGACAACAATGGAGGACAACTCCAAATAAATTACGCAAATTACCAAGTGCAGAATATACCAAGGTGTCCCCACTACTATTCTGTATGGGGCTTAACCACCTAAGGCAGCTTATTACTAAGAGCAGATATGAATTCAGGAGTGGTGAGACTATCAGCTGCCTCCTGTACATCGATAACATTAAGTCGTTATTTTCAAGCATGAAAGGTGGTTGGAAATAATGGAGCTATGATCCTCTGGGACTTCAAGTTCCAGACATTTGTTGTTCAACCAACCAGACATAGTGGTAGTTGACAATGACAGCAGACTGCAGGCGTGATAGATGTGTCGATCCCAGTGGACAGCAACATAAGGAAGGAGGAGCACAGGAAAACAGAGAAAGACCTTGGGCTGAAGGAACAACTGGAGCAGATTTCAAACTGGTTTACTCTCGTAATAGGAGAATTAGGAGCTATACCCCAAAACCTGAAGAGTGTCCCCAGTAGATTCCAGGCAGAGAGGACTCCAGGAACAGCTAAGATACTGGGAAGAACTCTCAAACTCACGGGCCTCTGGCAGAGGACCTGAGCTTGTTTTGAGCTAATTTCAAAATTGCAACAAAAACTTTGTGTTATTGTAATGAAAAAGTACCAAATAGCAGTGGATTTATTATAAAGCTCCACAGGGATTTTTTTCGTCAGTAGTAAAGGTTATCAACCTTTAGGAGAAAGCTGTGGGAAAAAGTTTGAAAGCTGTTGAAATAACTTTAAATTTATATTGAGATTAATACAAATCCCAAACATATCTGCCCCCAGGGTTACGGATCAATACTGTTACTCAAACTTTTAATCTTGTGAAACCCAAAAGCTTCTCCTCACCTTTGCATAGAGTTTAAATAACATCTTTAAGAGTAATCTGTAATCTGTTTTTTTTTTTCATTTTTTGTACTTTTTGATGTGGATGATAACCTATATATTAAACAAAAATAACAAAACCATTCATTATTAAGCCTGCAAGTTTTTACAGACATTTAATGCCAATGGGTCGCCGTACAGAAAATCTTTATTTAGATACTTCAGCTGCCCTTTAGCTTTTATAAAAACATTGTGTTCCTTATTGTGTTCTTATTAAATCTATATCATTAAATCTTCATGAGGATTACACACACAGTCTTTCTGCATTCAAACCCAAGACATGTTTTCTTTCTGATTATTTTGTCTACATGCATGTTTCATAACATGTATCCATGTTCTGAATCTTTGCAAAGACTTGGCTATTCACTGTATTTAAAACTTTAAAACCAAAACTCTTTATTTTGAAGTTTCAGCTGCACCTTTATGTGGTAATGAAGGAGGATTTCAGGTTTTCACTTTTGTTTATGTTTGCTTCAAAAGGCACAACTGTATCTTCCACGGCTTTATTTCATTCACACCCAGCATTCATATTTCGCTCATGTGTCTGCATTTCATTCATACTCGCCTCAGGAAATCCAGATATTGCCTTTGCTGGCAGAAGCACTTTTACCTCATCTTGAATGCAAAGTTATTCCCATCATATTCTTTTTTAACAACCTCTTTCAGGCACTGTTAAAATTATTCATCTTTAAAAGTTGCTTATCACACTGGAGGCCACTGACACTTTCCCATATTTAAGCATAAACACCCTTTTAACTATTCAGTAGTATACATTGTTATTTAGTTTCTTTGTTTTTCTTTGTTTGTTTTTCTACAAGAAACTCATTAGCATCATTAGGAAAATAATCAATTTATAGGGAAACATGCGTGCATTTCAAATCTATGACAGTAAATTTGACATCTTTTCTTTTTTAATACTTAGAAAAGATTTTTCAGGGCAATAAATCCTGCTTACCAGATCTCCTCAGTTGCCTTCTCTAGCTCTTGTGGAGAGGCAAGATTCCCAAGCTGGATGTGGGACATGAACATCTTTCAGTGTGGAGAAACAGCAAGTCTCCTCTGAGGCTCTCTCAGATGACCAAGTTCCTCATCCTACCTCTAAGGCTGAGCCTAGACACTCAGTGGAGGAAGCTCATTTCTGCTCGTGACCATTGGTACAGTAAGGGTAACAACATGGATTTTTAACAGATCTTTACAACATTGCTGCAAATGTTCTAGCAATCTGTCTATCAGTCTCCCACTTCACTTTTCCATCACTCATGAACAGGACCACAATACACTTAAACTCCTTGTGGAGCAAATGATCCCAAACTCAGAGTGGGCACTGCTTCCTCGTAATAACAATGGACTAGATTCTAATTCTCATATCAGGCTGCTGCTCAGTGTGGCCAGAAGAGCAGGAACAAGACTGTCTGAGAGCCCCTTTGGTTGAGGCTAAAAAAGTCTGTCCATAACAAATTTGTGTTCCCCAGGTGTTCTGTCTATAATCACTGTTTAGCAAATGGAGTCATTTCTTCATGTGTTATAAATACGGTCACACAGCCACTCCTAAAGAAACATAACCTTGAGCCTAATGTCCTTATTAATGATACACCCCAAGTTACCTTACCACTCTAAGATTTCTGAACAGTTCCTGGTTTTGTCCTATAGAGCATAAAGTTGGACTGCTGGGTTTAGTTTTGCACCTGTTCTTCATGTCTGAAATATAGAACCTGTCCACATAAGAAACTGTTTGTCATCCTCAGCTTACATTAACTGTGGCATCCCTAAAGGATTCAATTAGGTCCTCTTTTATTTCCATTATGTATGATACTCCACAGCTTTGTTCACTATCACTGATATGTGAATGACACTGAGATTTATCTACCTGTAACACAGGCAGACTGCTGACAATGACTCAGAAACTCTTTGACTGAATGATCTGAAATTCTGGATTACATAAATTTCTTTGAACTAAATAATAGCAAAATGGAAGTGATTTTATTTGGCTGCCTACACTTAAAAATCTCTCCACTTGGCCCTTTAACCACATACATCCAAACTGCAGTTAAAAATCTTTGGGTTTTTGTGGATAGTTTGCTTACTTTTAACAAACAAATCAGTGATGTTGTGAAGGGCCCTTTTACCAACCGAAAATCATTGCAAAAAAAGGCCAGTTTTGTGTATAAAAGACTTAACATATAATACTGCTAACTTCAGCTCTTTGGAAGCATTTGTGAAGACAGCATGCTAAACTAAGCTGGTCAGGAACTCAAAGTGATGAGAAAGTTGAGCGTTTGCTGACCTTAGCTAGACCCCAAACTTCAAGAGAAGTTTAAAAAAGGTGGTTACGAGGGTTAGTACCTGTTTGTATTTCTACAGAGAATCACTGTGGTGGTCGCTTTGAACTTTCTTTGGGCTGGTTTTTAACTTTGTCACTTTATGGAGTGTAACGAATTACTTTCTCTGGCACGTAATTAAATAACATACTACATTACTTCTAAACAAAGTAATGAATAATGCGTAATGCGCTGCTCTTTTTGAGTAAGACCCCAACACTAAAGACAGTATATCATTCTTGTTATAGCTATACTGGCTGCCTGTGGAATTTAAAATTGATTTTAAAATGTTATTGCTTATTTTTAAGGTATTCATTGATCAGTTTCACAATATATGGCAGATCTTTTAACCATGTATTTTGCTTCCAGGTCACTGATGTCATGGTCTCAAGAACTTTCCTCAGGGTGCCCTCCTGACTGAAAAACTCAGACATACCAGTTCTCAATGCTTTTAATCAGATCTTAGTTGCCTCATCGTTTGGTCAAGTGCACAGTAAATGTGCTCTAGCACTCCTTTTTTGGCCATTTTCACTTTTGATTTATTTTATTTATATATCTACTCTTTTTTAAAAAGAGTTTTATGCTCCTTTATTACTATTTTATTTATCACATTTTAACCACTTGACTTTGTTCACTGTTCCACGGCCAGGATGAAAATCACACTGTAGCCCCTAAATCTGAGGTTTGGCTAATGGATGGATACTCCTAAGCAGAGATGCTTAGGACTGCTGCTCTCACACCCAGGACCAGGATAAGTATTAGAAAATGGGTGGATGAATGGATTATTTTTTTATATACTACTATAAAAAACTAGGTCTTGTTATTTTTTTTTACTTCTAAAATGCTGTTAACTCTCTATCCAAAAATACAGTTGTGATCTCTGGACACATGGAAGTGTAAATGGTGACTGTTCAAGTGTTAATGGGTGTTTTTGTGAGGATATGTTCCACTGAGGCACAGTACCCTGACCTGCAAAGCTCTGATATAAATGCATAGGGCTCTAATTCACTCTCTTATGCTGATGAGTTGTGTGCAGAAAAAGAAGATGTGTGTGCTTCTATTAATGTTACTGTGCTGAAAGCATTTAAAACTGACCATGCAAAACAAACTGAGAGAGACACAAGCAAACCCTCTTGAAAAAAAAAAATCTCTTGAATTTCTTTGGGGTTTTTTGAGTTGAAATCAAAGTACAGAACATGTCCTTGATATTGAAGTTAATCTGTTTGTTTGTTTTGTGCTGTGTGCATCAGGCTCTTTTTGGTTTATGCTACAAAAATCTGTTTTTTCATTTCTAAAGTGATAGAATGTTTACCTCCTTTTCAGTGACTTAGAAGAACAATTTGACCTTGACAAAGCTGGACTGAAATAAACTTGTTACTACTGAGTAACGCAATTCAAAAGGGAGCAATAGCGTCAGGAGCAAAAACCCTTTGCACTGCATCCTTGGTGACTACTTTCAGTCAGTGCCATGTTTTTAGTGTTTTAAGTGTTAAAGTGACAAGCCCTCTGGTGCCACTGTGGTCTTCAGCTTCGGCTGCTGCTCTCATCCTGGGCAACTTGACACAGAGTGGGTGGGTGTGGTGAAAGAGCTTGTCCAAGGACAGACAATCGAGCCGATCAGAGTTGTTATTTTCTCTGAAGTAGAAAAGACTTTCTTGTTTGAGTGAAACTTTCACAGTTGAGTGTTTTCAGACTAAAAGCGCTGGCTGGAGAGCTCCGCTACCATTTGGAAAACATTTAAATTCAAGATCTCTTTATGTCAACATGAGCCTTTTGTTTGTACGACAGAAAGGGCGTACTCTGTCTTGGCATATCATAATGTAGTTTTGCCAGAAAGTGGGTGACAGCAGCTAAGTAATATGATCTCCATCCAACCTTAGACTAGAATTTAATTATCAGCTCTCTTTTATAATGCCATGCTAGTCTGTGGTACATCTAATTAAGCTCATAATTAATGTCTTTTGGGCCTGTCAGCCTGCAAATTAGCCATAAACAGTCAATGCAATGTGGGGTTCATGTGGTGAGGTGTACAGAAACACAACAAGGAAGTTTAGCTTTGCATTTTAAATGAATGTATAGTTTCTCAGCAGATAGGGTGGACATGTGGACATCAGCTGAAAGGTGATGAGCTGCACTGGTGCTCAAGGTTTGATATTTGTTTATTGAAGCCTTGTCAAATTGAAACAAGAGATTAACATTGTGACACAAAAATGTCTTCACCCTGACGCAATGTGGTTTGACAGTGAGCAATGAGATTTCCTCAAATGGAGAGCTGGAGGAAAAATGGGGAGAAGGCAGCTATCCTGGAAGACAGAAGACCCGGGATGTTCAGTGGTCTGGCCACAGGTGAGCAGCTAAAATTACTGATTAATGGAACAACCTGAGACCTGAGTTTGGACGACACCAGCGGGACTGCCATGGCTCAAGCTGCCGAATGCTCTCTTGTACTAAATATAGACTTCCTCAGTGTAGGAGGTTAATTGAGTCACATCTTCTGTGGATGCATAGGGTAGCTGAATCTGTACCTGGTTGTACTGTACAGTCACAGCCTGTTCAGGGACAGGAGTCAAACAAATCCAAGGGGGCTAAGGCGGAAAGGCAGGGAATAAAAGGCTGAAAACCTTCACGTACATTATAAGAGCACTCAGAGAGCACAAGTCCCCCCGGCTATTGTAAAACTTTGTTTTATGCTGATGTCAGCATTGTTAATATGGAAACCAGCTCTCTCCATGACCTTTCATTTGATATATTACTCGATATGGTTTCTTGAAATTTTCTTTCAAGGTTAACTTTGACCTTGTGTGTTAACAATGAAGGTCAAGGACAAATGCTTAGCAATCCTAAGTATTCATGAACCCCAAGACCTAGTACATTGTCAAGTGTGAAGATGATTTAGAAAAAAATTAAGTAATATAAATTTTTGCATTAATTTTCAAATGTGGTGTGACCTTGACCTGATTTTTACCTAAATTAAATCAGCTTATTATTATCTACCATCGCTGAAAGGTAAGGAATCTGATTGAATAGAAGTGAATTCAATTGAGTTGCCTATAAAAATGACCCAAAAGTCTAATCTTAAATGAAACTCAGAATGTAAAATGTTCTGTAATATTTCATTCATAACAGTTTGAATAGAAGCAGCAGAAATAAAGAATATGTTTAAATGCTAAGCTAAAAGGGAAAAATGAATTTGAGCAGGGATATTAGACCTGAGGAGGAACTACAAGGCAAGTTCAGCATGGACATGCTTTCTTGGCTCTCGTCAGACACAGCAGGATTATCTTTGTATTTTGCTAATCCAGGCTTTTTTCAAATTAGGAATTAAGAATAATAACTGTGGTGACCCAACCAGAAAAAGAGAAACACTTTCATGAAACGATGAAAGTGTAAAGTCTGGCTTTTAGACTCAACATATTTGCCAACCATTCATCTCATTTTGCAGTGAAGCCTTTAGACAGACTTTACTTACAGTATTGCACAGCGTGATGTTTACTATCTTCACTGCTTTATTATGTAGTGAACGGCGTAAAAGTTCAAATATTGGTGAATAAGTCAGCTTACTAACCTTTGCTAATGAGCACTGGATATAACTTGCTAATTATTATGTGCCATTAGTTTGTTTAGTAGTAGTGGTAGAATGTTCATTTAATCTACTTTGACTGCTGACGTTCAAAAAGCGATTTCCTGTATTTGCCAAAAAATGATCATCGGTATTTAAACGATTCTAAATGAGCCCTATAATCTGTCAGCCTTATGTGAAACATATCTCCCATGAATGACATCAAGTCATTTTGATGCAAAAAGCACTTTTATATCACAGCGTAGATGCTGCAGTTAATCTTTGACACAGGGACTTTCATACGGGCTGTCCTTTATTTATCAAGGTAAAAACTCTCATTGACGCTAAAAAAGTCTGTTTCAAGAGAGATTGTGCAGGAGAAATTGCAACAGATTCAATATCACAGTTCTATCAGGATATTTTAAGTGACCAAAGGAGTTGATTAATGATAAAATAGAACATAACGTAGGTACAATAACTCAAAGTCATTATGATTCTTGCAAAATAGTTAATTTCTTTATTCCATATATACCCCTTTGTAAATCCTGCTGCCTAAAACATATTCATCAATTGAAGCAAATATTAACAATTAAAAACCCCACAGAGAAACATCAGAAACTTCTTAGCAGATGACTTTTTGGCTGAAATTTTGGCTGACTGAAATTTTGATGTGAAAGGAGGAAATGTTACAGAAAAGGTCATCGGAAAAGCATACTTACATCAACACTACAAATGAAGAGATGTTGGCAGTGCAGAAAGCAGAAATGACAGTGGGCTACAATAACAAGACAAAAACAAGGCATAAGACAGAACATGGGGAAAGTTCAAAGAATGGGGATAATAAATATTTGATCTCCAGCTAAATTTGTAAGTTTGTTCAAAAAAATAAATACTGTCTATTTTTTTTTATTGTAGTTTAATTTTAACAGAATATTAAAAAAGAAAAATTTGGAAAAAAAACACAAAGTTTTAAATTGATTTTCATGGTATTTAATTGGCTCCCAAGCAAACATCTGTTGGCAAGCACAAGTTCATCATCAGGTTTGCACACATCTGAGGAGGGATTTTGGCCAACTCCTTTTTATAGAAATTCACCAAATCCTTTAGGTTTTTTGAATGCTGCTTGGTAACTCAAATCTTCAGCACCCTCCACAGATTTTCTACAGGACTGAGGTCTGGAGACCGGCTAGGCCCTTCCATCAACTTAATGCTTAGTGCTTCTTCTTTAGCCTCTCCATTGTTGTCTTCGTGGTATGTTTTGGGTCACTGTCATGCTAGAAGATCCATCCGCGAACCATCTTCAGTATTCTGGTCGATGGAAGAAGGTTCTCGTCCAAGATTTTATGGGACATGAATTGCCCTCTCAATGCGGTGAAGTTGTCCTGTATCCTTAGCACGACAACATCCCAAAGTATAATCTTTCCACCTACATTCTTGACTGTGGAGATGGTTTTCTTTGGGTCATCCTCAGCATTTCTCTTCTTCCATACACGGTAGGTCAAGTTGATACCAAAAAGCTCGATTTTGGTTTCATTTGACCACGGCACTTTCCTCTCTTTCCTCACTTTTCTTCTCTTTGGTCTTCTCTATCGTGGCAGAGAGGTCTGATTCTATGGACAGGTGTGCACAGACTTGAGATCAGGAGTTTCTGTAATTGATTGATTGATATTAATCTGTGCCCCTCTTGGGTACTTACAAACTAACAAATTCGGCAGAGGTTCAAATTATTATTTCTCCCACTGTGCATAGCAAATGTAACGGCGCTCCACTTGGCCATAAGCTGGATTATGAACATGCAACTAAGAGAGTGGGCTCTTTGAAAGCAGCCACATGAAGTAACTGTCAGGGTGCAGTGCAGACATTGGGATTCATGTCAGAGAATAAAATTAGGGGGTGGCTGTTCACCTTCCTGAGTGCCCAGAGAAAACAGGCCAATATACGGGTCTTTGTCTAAATTTAACAACGTGTGGTTGGTGAAAGGTGTTAATTTTCCCACAAAGTTTCATGAGCTCCAACACCACCATTTCCTTCTTCTTTACCTTTGTGACCTTCCTTTTACTTTCTCTCTTGTCTGGTATTCTCGTATTTGGCAACACCAGTAATATAATCTTCTTGTAGTGGGGGAAAAAACCTGTTTTCCATTTACTTTTGGTGCCCAGCACAAGGGTTAGTTAAATCAAATTGTAATGAGTTAGCACTCCTCCTGCAGCTGTTCTGTTTGAGATTGCTTTTTCCAAAATTGTATCATTCTACCAACTCAATTGCTTTTGGAAGAGCATTTTAATGAAAAAGACATCTATTTAAATCATGACAGACTGTTATATAGCTGCTAAAATTAGCTATATTTTGAGCTTTGCATTCTTGCAAAATTATTCAAACTGTTCATAAATACCATGCATATTTCATTTCGCTATTCATGTTTCTCAGCTATTTAAGATGATCAAACTTTCTGACCTCCATGTTTCCATATTTGATTAAAAAATATATTGTGAGTTTTAATTAAAAGTCCTCATATGTATATATCTATCTATCTATCTATCTATCTATATCTATATATATATATATATATATATATATATATATATATATATATATATAGAAAGTCCTGGCACCGAGAACCCAACTTTTTGGCTTTTGCTGAATGCAAATTAGAAGTTACTGCACAGTCAGCAGCCAGAATTAAATGTAATTGGTCCTATTTATTGCTCACTCAAAGGGTTCTGCTGTCTTCTTCTGGTGGTAAGAAAAAGTAATGAGTGACTATGACTGGTAACATCGAGCCAGACAGAGACAGGTAAGGAGATGAATGAATGTTAAAGTTTATATCTAATTTCTCCTTGTTTCTACATTTTGATATCCAGACTATGAGTACATTGCCTCTCTCTCTCTCACACACACACACAGTGATCTAACACTAAACTTAAACCTTAAGAGTCTTTAGTGTAAATCATACAGCTTTTTCAGAAAGCTGTTAGTTGGCCCAGTGTGCCTCTGCTTTGCTGGTTTAAGACCTAAACGTAATCAATATCCACTCAGCCACGTGATTCAGATTATATTTAATGTTTTTGTTTGCAGTAAAGGGATCAGGAATAAAAAGCATCAGTACATTGAATTGCACAGCAATCCACACTCTTGTAAAATCAATACTTACAGTTTTTCCTCCTACTTACAGTCTTCCATTCACCCCAAATAATCATGATGAAACCTTAACCGTAAATCATTAGCATGGCTAAAATTTGTGGGAATGCGTCCATGACACTAGAGGGCGCTGTTTTACTGCCTAAAAAATGTGAAGCGGATTAAACTGATGCTGCAGGTGTAAAAGTCAGAACTGAGGGCAGACCATCATAACTGTACATGATCAGGCTGTTTAAAAATGAAAATAAAACCTTTTAGTTTAACACCAGTTCGATTTAATTAAAGTTGATCTTTAAAGGTAATTTCAAAGTGGCTTTTAAAGAAATACTCTCTTTCAAAAAATGAAAGAAATGCAAGATTATATACGGTTTACTGTTCCTAATAAGAAAAAGTTAAAAAAAAAAAAAAAAAAAAAAAAGCATGAGGACACCCGTATGTGAATCTCTTTTATCAGCTTAAAAATTTCCAATCTTTGCCACAGAGGGGCGCTCTTGTTCCGCTCATTTCAGAGGTCAGATGACAGTGCTGCAGAGCCAGTATCCTCTTCATCAAAGTAATCATCATCATCATCATGATCAGAGCGGTCAGCATCAGGAGCACCCTGATCACTACCATTAGCAGCATCCTGCAGATTAGATTCAAAGCAAAGAAAACACAATTACCATTTACCGCTCTCCACACTGCTTTCTCTGGGAGCTGGAATACATCAGATCATGACAGTGCACTGACTCCTGCATGCTTCATTACTGCCTGTAAACTTGTCTTCTCCATTTAAATATTTGTGCTTTCCTAATGAGCTGTAGACACAAAGCCGAGGTGAAAAATATGCCCCGTGGTTACCACATTGCAGTCAGAACAGGAGCATGACTGGATAAATCTGTACCACACTGCAGTACATTTTCCATCAGACAAGAGAGGAGGAGGCGAAGGAGGAGGAGGAAGAGAAGGGGAGTTTTTATGGAGAAATTGATCAATACTGCCATTTCCACTTAGAGCTGCAGAGTTTGAGGGGATAGGCAGACAGTGAAGGAGAAAGAGGGGGCAAAGAAAATAAGCAGAGACGGCCCAGTGAGCAGTACTCAAGGCGAAAATGTTCAAACGGGGCGACTGGAGTCACACAGATGGCTAGACACACACAGAAGGTCAATTATGAAGCTGTGGAGGAGGCAGAGACTGCTCGGAGTCTGTTGTCAAGAACTTGGCCTGAGATGTTGGTGTGAGGATGATGTGTGTGTGTGTACTTGTGTCAGTGTCAGAGGGTGTGTTTCTGTTTTCTGCATGAACTTTAAATCTGTGTCTCTTTGAGATATGAAAGTGGGTGGAGAGAAGTTAGGACAAGGCTGAGACAGGTTGGTGGAAGGTGAGAAATAAAACAAGACAGAAAAAAGTGATGGACTGACAGGGCGGGGTGGGGGGGGGGGGGGGGGGGGCTGAGGGGGCAACAGAGACTTATGATGCACATGACAGCAACAGACAAAAGAGGCTGTGCCAGAGATTTAAGTAACAAATCTGTTTGTCTGGATTACAGTAAGCTGGGCAAATTGTTTATTTCGTGTGTGTGTGTTTGAGTGAGTGCGACAGTGAAGATGTGATTAATCAAACATCAACTGATGGGGAATGAAATTATTTTTTAAAAAACCCAAACGTGGCAAAATCTAATCTAAAATTCATTAAAACGTACGTTCAAAACAAAAACATCTCATCAAAGAGATCATCTTTTCTTTCTGTTGCTCTTTTCCTCCATCTGTAAAGGCAGAGGTCAGGAGGACCTAAACGCACTAGATTACTGGACCTTTCAAATAACAACCATGTAATTACATTTGATTGTTGGCAGCCTTTGTTTTAGGGTTATAGACTGACATACTCTCTCCCTTTAAGGTTAGGCTTAAAACTTTTTTTTTTGATAAAGCACATAGTTGGGGCTGGATCAGGTGACCCTGAATCCTCCCTTAGTGACACTGCAATAGGCCTAGGTGGCAGGGAGTCTTTCTTCTTCAACACTTGTCTATGTGTTTATACGCCACTCTGCATGTAATCATTGGCTATTATATATAATCTCTCCTCCCTTCCACAAGAAGTCTTTCACTTCGTTTCCCTCCCATCATCCCCAACTGGTCACCTCAGATTGCCGCCCCTCCCTAAACCTGGATCTCCTGGAGGTTTCTTCCTGTTAAAAGGGAGTTTTTCCTTCCCACTTTTTTCCTTCGCCAAATGCTTGCTCAAAGGGGGTCGTCTGACTGTTGAGGTTTTCTCTCTATTATTATGAGGCCTTTATATTACAGTTGAATTGAATAGAATAGAATAGAATAGAATCTTATAAATGATGCTAACTGAAGTCTGGTGTGGTGTGGATCTTTGGAAAGTTTCTTTATCATTGTCGGATAAATATTTCACATCAGATCTTCAGAAATACAGATCCGCCATCTCTCGGCTCATGATAGGCTTTAACACCACCACAAACATGTGGTTGGATAAGCAGTGAATAAAATAGGATGGATAGATTAATAGATGGATGAAAGCTATCTTCTTGATGTTCTCAAGAAAATGTCACAAATTAATCTGAATCCAGTGACTCAGTTCATTCATGGTATGAAGGGAATTTTCAGTCTTATCAAAGATAAACAGGCTGTGATTGTTGTTGTATTTTGACAATATATCTCCAAAGACCATATTTCCAAATTACTTCCTACAAACAAATTTGCTTTTCTGAAGAAAATAAACATACAAAGGCTGGTTACAGGATATTAAATCCCTGATTTAACATGTAATACAGCAAGAAAAATAAATAAATGAAAGACAGCATTTCTGTCAAATCCAACCTAATGGTAGAAAACATAAAATACAGAAAGGCTCTAAAGATCTGGTCAATGTGCCGACAAAAATATCCATCAACTCCAGGGTGTCAGGGGCCAAACACGCAGAGTAGACCTCTGAGTACTACTGATGGTTACCTGATGAATGTTTGGCCGATTAACTTTCTAGATAACTGATATAATAGTTATGGTTAATTGATTAATAACTGCAAAATTTTACCAAAACCATTTATTTCTATGCAAGTCAATGGCTGTGACGTTTTAGGAAAATATATATTGTGCATTTTTTTATTCAAATATTGGAGTGGGCAACATTGGAGCCTATCCCAGCTGTCTTAGGGCAAGAGGCAGGTATACCCTTGATAGGTTCCCAGTGAGTCACAGGCCAGACGTATGTAATAACTGCAATCATTTAATGTATTTACCACATATGCACATTTGGCTTTCAATTTTTCTTTAAAAGGACAAGAAAAATATCAACCAAAGCTCAACAATGAGACAGACATCCGTCATAATTCTCTCATCCTTTAAATGTCCACTGCTAGAGTCAAAACAACGGCAAATTTGGAGTCCAAGTACAAAGGTAGAAGCGGAAATGTACCATAAACACGCTGACATTTCTCTAAATAAACTCACACGCATCCTCACCTCCACAGGAACTGTCTGTCCAATCTACTGACAAACAGGAACAGACGTGGCAGATTTCTTTGTCGCACACATACACGTATAAGAATAAACTGTTATCACCATAACATACCATCCCCACTCATCAAAATAACCGTCTTAAAAATATCCCCCCCACACACACATGCGTGCCCGTACACACCCGCACATGGAACGTGTTCAGACATGGGTGTGGGTGAGCTGGCCTCCTGTCCAGTGCAATACAGAATAGACCATTGTTAACAGTAAGTGACAGAGAAAGGAAAACAATTAGGAAAAGTCCCCCCTGACACACACATGCACACACTTCTGATACGTCACTCTGGTGGAAAATGACACAACTCACTCATAAATTATGTGAAATAAGTTTCTGTGTTTTATTATTTTGGTCTTCTTTGTCTGGTCCACCAAACTTACTCACATTTACGCTACGCTCCTCAGATACATATGCACACTCCACCACCCGTCCACCCTACATCCATCATTCTTATCAAGTTTCCATTTTTTGTTCATTCTTGTCTGTCTCCTTGTCTTGCTACGCCATTTTTGTCTCCCCTATTGTCTTCGTCCAATTCTTTTTTTCTGCCAGCGCTTTCTAAATCCCGTTATCTCTCCGCCGTTTCCTCCTCAGCCTCACACTGCTCTCGCTGTGCTGGCATCTGAAACAAAGGGAAAAATGAAAGCCTTTGTACTCCAGTGACTTTGTATTTGATGTCAGAGCGGAAGCCTTTTCATGATGGTCCAAACTGTAATTAGGGTTTACCCGTACAAAGAGCTGCTGCCCTTGATGGGCCTTGTGTGGATATACAACTGACAAACTCACACCTTCAGTGTTGTTGGGGGTGGTTAAGTATCTGTGGCCCCTGACAGAGGTGTCTTTGAGCCGGTTTCTGTGGTTGCCTTGCTGTGACACAGCTGAGTCTTTGGCTTCTAGCTCTTTAATGTGTACACTGCTTTGTATCATGCTAAATGTTTTATGTGGTTAGTTATGTTTGCTATTTTTAAAGAGATTTTCAGATAATGAAAGTCAAATAAAAGGCAGCCAAATTAATCAATATTCTTTTAAAAATCAGAAAATGAAGTGCAGTGCAAGAAGTCATGTTCCCATATTCTATGTGTAAAAATATCTAAATAGAAGCAATACATTTAGTCAACACTAATTAGATCATCATCAGCATAGCCCACCCGTATATCCATCACCTGCCACATGCCCTGTTGTCTTGGTCTGGGTTACAGGGGTAACAGTCTCACAAAATATACCTGGATCTCCTTCTTCCAAGACACCTACTCCAACTCTTCTGAAGGGATACCAAGGCATTCCCATGACAGCTAAGAGATGTAATCTCTTGGCTTGATTGGGTCTGCCCTGCACCCGTATCCTAGTAGGAACACCTCACCTAGGAGGCAGCCAGGAGATGCCTGAATAACTATAACTGGGTCCTTTTAATGAATGACCGAGCTCCTCATCCGATTTCTCAGGGTGAGCCCAGCTGCCCTTTGGAGAAAGCTAAAAAAAATCCAAACTGCCACTTTTATCTGTAATCTCATTCTTTCAGTCACTACCGGTAGTTTGTGTCCAAACGTGAGGGTAGATCGACCTGTTAATCAACAGCTCTGCTTTCAGGCTCAGCTCTCTCTCTAGTCTTGTAGGGACTTGTTCATGAGTGAGGAGAAAGTTCAGCAGGAGAGTGACCCTCAAACAAACCACATGTTGATTGTGTTTCCCTGGAGTCAGGTTAAAATCAACTGCATACATAGTCATCAGAGAAAATGAGCTGAATACTACTGCAGTAATGTAGGGCTTTACTACAGTGGCTTGCAAAAGTATTCGGCCCCCTTGAACTTTCCCACATTTTGTCACATTACAGCCACAAACATGAATCAATTTTATTGGAATTCCACGTGAAAGACCAATACAAAGTGGTGTACACGTGAGAAGTGGAACGAAAATCATACATGATTCCAAACATTTTTTACAAATAAATAACTGAAAAGTGGGGTGTGCGTAATTATTCAGCCCCCTGAGTCAATACTTTGTAGAACCACCTTTTGCTGCAATTCCAGCTACCAGTCTTTTAGGGTATGTCTCTACCAGCTTTGCACATCTACAGACTGAAATCCTTGCCCATTCTTCTTTGCAAAACAGCTCCAGCTCAGTCAGATTAGATGGACAGCGTTTGTTTCAGATCTTGCCACAGATTCTCGATTGGATTTAGACACCAGACAGGTCAGGGATAAAGTTATTGAGAAATTTAAAGCAGGCTTAGGCTACAAAAAGATTTCCCAAGCCTTGAACATCCCACGGAGCACTGTTCAAGCGATCATTCAGAAATGGAAGGAGTATGGCACAACTGTAAACCTACCAAGACAAGGCCGTCCACCTAAACTCACAGGCCGAACAAGGAGAGCGCTGATCAGAAATGCAGCCAAGAGGCCCATGGTGACTCTGGACGAGCTGCAGAGATCTACAGCTCAGGTGGGGGAATCTGTCCATAGGACAACTATGAGTCATGCACTGCACAAAGTTGGCCTTTATGCAAGAGTGGCAAGAAGAAAGCCATTGTTACCAGAAAACCATAAGAAGTCCCGTTTGCAGTTTGCCACAAGCCATGTGGGGACACAGCAAACATGTGGAAGAAGGTGCTCTGGTCAGATGAGACCAAAATGGAACTTTTTGGCCAAAATGCAAAACGCTATGTGTGGCGGAAAACTAACACTGCACATCACTCTGAACACACCATCCCCACTGTCAAATATGGTGGTGGCAGCATCATGCTCTGGGGGTGCTTCTCTTCAGCAGGGACAGGGAAGCTGGTCAGAGTTGATGGAAAGATGGATGGAGCCAAACACAGGGCAATCTTGGAAGAAAACCTCTTGGAGTCTGCAAAAGACTTGAGACTGGGGCGGAGGTTCACCTTCCAGCAGGACAACGACCCTAAACATAAAGCCAGGGCAACAATGGAATGGTTTAAAACAAAACATATCCATGTGTTAGAATGGCCCAGTCAAAGTCCAGATCTAAATCCAATCGAGAATCTGTGGCAAGATCTGAAAACTGCTGTTCACAAACGCTGTCCATCTAATCTGACTGAGCTGGAGCTGTTTTGCAAAGAAGAATGGGCAAGGATTTCAGTCTCTAGATGTGCAAAGCTGGTAGAGACATACCCTAAAAGACTGGCAGCTGGAATTGCAGCAAAAGGTGGTTCTACAAAGTATTGACTCAGGGGGCTGAATAATTACGCACACTCCACTTTTCAGTTATTTATTTGTAAAAAATGTTTGGAATCATGTATGATTTTCGTTCCACTTCTCACGTGTACACCACTTTGTATTGGTCTTTCACGTGGAATTCCAATAAAATTGATTCATGTTTGTGGCTGTAATGTGACAAAATGTGGAAAAGTTCAAGGGGGCCGAATACTTTTGCAAGCCACTGTATATAACCACCCAGGGAACTAATGACTAAATGAGTTTTCATAACTTGATTTACTTTTAGCAGGTTGTGGTTTTGCATTTAACACATTCTGATGCTCACAAATACCGATTTAGTGAATAAAGCAGAGTTGGTTTAGCATCTCTGCAGTTTAACACTACTGAACACTGAAGTGAGAAAGCTGTCACAAGTCAAAGCTTAAACTAAGGTGTTGCAATTTTTTTACTCTTTTCCCCTGTGTTCATATATAAGATATAAGATTTAAAAAAGTAATGTAAAAGCATTTTTAACTCATACAGGGGAGGGGGTCAATATGGGGATGGACAATATACAAACAATTTATTTTTATTTCCCAATATACAGCAGGTTAAATGTAATTGTGTTTTTTTAGTTTAGTTTTTTTAATGCTTTCCTAAATGTGTCTTTTGTGCTGCTAATGTACTGCAGCCAGTCTTCAGCACTTGTCGAGTACATTTGATTCTGTAAATTCCTGCGGTCACAGCCTTACTTTGCTGATCTTCTACTTGACCTTTAATTTAAACCCAACGTCTTCTCAGTCAGGCTGCATGAGTGGCTCATGGTGTAACTATACACTGTTTGTATGGCTGTGTTTAGACTGAGTCCTATTTCATTATGATCATGTTGCTGCAGCAAGGATTACTGATGAAAGAAAGGGTTGATCACCCTCATGGTATGTTTCAGCGTTCATTGATTGCTCTTATTTGAATTTTGTAGAAGAAGGAAAAATCTACTATTTCACATTGGTTATTTAAATTATTTTACACTGGGTTTACAGGCTGTTTCTGGGATTTGGATCTAAGGTGTTTAATAAAATACTATATACCCCTTTGTGACATTAGAAATCTTGGAGATCTCTAAACAAATCAGTCCAATGGCATCTGTCAGACAGAGGTTAGTGGGAAATATGTCTTCTTTGTTATGGTGTGTACATGTGAACAGAAACCAGCAACTGCATGGAAAACATATTCAACAGTCAGATGTCAATGCATACTTCTACAAGCTTTGATAAGGTATTCCCAAGGAACTAAATGCAGGCCCTTATTGCTATAAATATTGCTCTGTGGTTGTCACCAAAAAACAGTCAATTTTCTTCTCCTTATCTGGAAAGTGTAAAGCACTACAGCCTCTTTAAAACTGTCAGTTGCGGTTCAAGGAAAGGAGTCTCCGCTCCTACTTTCATGTGTGTTTTTTGTCTTTGCCTACATTCAGCATGCAGCTGTGCCTGCACCAATTGCACATTTCCACTTTAAACAGTAACAGATGCAGGTTAGGATGCCGGTGTGTTTGTGGGCATCAGTCTGAAAGTGTACCCATACACACAAGAGCGAAGACAGAAAGGGATCAACTTTCACTTTCAAAACATCCTGAAGAGGGAAACACATGCACTAATTCTTTAGTGATGCCCTCAGAGAGTGCATGAAGGATAGAAGTGAGCCAAAGTGCATTTATCCCCTATCAACAACTTGACTTGATGGGAGGAGGATCCTCTTTCACTCACAAACCACTACCACCACAGCTTTCAACACACTGAATGGTGGACACTGGTATAAAGGCCCTGCATATACAACCCCAGGAATTACCAGCTCTTTTGCTTTATAGCAAATAAAAAATCACATATTTGACATAGATTATTGTATCTATGTTAACATTTAGAAAAGGCTTGTGATTTGCATTTCTAAAACAAATACCAGCACAAATTGAATATATCTTAATAGTTTCCAGTTTTAAAATAGAAGAAGAGTTTTTGCAGTCCTTAATGAGCTGTTTCACCTGGCTGATTGAAAGGAAGCACGGCTCCAACGGCATAACTGTCAGGTGAAACAATGGAGGGGATTGTAAAGCTGCAGTGAGAAAGAAATCCAACACAGAAAATGACAAAACATGGTGGTTGTTATCAGTCAACTGTGTGCAAAATCTGGAACGAGCACAAAAAATTCGAACGGTTGTGAAAGAAAAACATACGGGTAAGTGGAAGACAAAGTCAAGTGTCAGGACAGAAAACTAAAAGCAAGATGCCTTGAAAATAGGAGATGCAGAGCAAATAAATTAACTTAAAAAAAGAGTCTGTATTTGTTATAGAGCTGTAAGAAATAGGCTGGATGAAGCGGGATTTATGAGCCATAGAGGAAAGCTAAAAGTTAACCAGTATTAACTTCTAAATGGAAGAAAACAAGGTTACAGTGGACTAAAGAAAGGCAGCCGTGGACTGTGCATTGGCCAAGAAGACAATGCTGAAACTTTAGTTTGATGCTGTTCAGTGATTCTTTTTTAAAATGACTGATCAAAAACAAGAAAAATTAATTTACGATACAAAGCTGCATGTCAGGTAAAGGACCAGATGTAGAGGTGTACTCAGATTTTGAACACTGTTCTCATTTTGCTGATACAAAATAAGTTTGGTTATAATGATGCACCCTACCACAGGCCAAACAGTCAAGCTCTCACTTGAATGTCACAAAACATGACATTATGGGCTATAAGATGTTGGGGATGTGACGAGTCACTCCACACTTGAGATTTATTGAAATAAAATATATTTTATCAAACATAAATCCCCCCCCCCCCCCCCCAAAAAAAAAAAAAACTATTACAAAAAACTCAAAAACAGTAAAGAGGGTTGATCTCAGGTGGAGTGGAAGACAGAGTGAGGAGTTCATTTGGGTCAGCTTTTATGGCCTAAAGGTCCAGGTGAGCATCAGCTGACAACCCTCCAATGTCAACCAGTTATCAGCCAAGAGTAGGCCAGGACTCCCACAGGGACAGAGAAAGGGCGTGACGCTGAGATTGAGTTGAGGCAGCCAGGCTCACCCTAAATCAATCATGTCAGTCAAGACATCTGCAGAAGTGGGCCACATATAGGCCAAGCACTGCTGTCTGGGTCCTGTGTATAGGTAAAGTCAATGTGGCGAGGATGGTGGACTGATAACACTTATAGGTTCACAAATGGGAAGAGCTGCATAACTGGATTTGTATTTCATTGGCCTTATGATATGAGATACAATAGTGAAGTTTTTAGCATTCTTACCAGCCACCTATGTGGAGTTTGTGCCTGTTGTACGGTTCAACAATTTCCTCTATTCCTCCTACAGTTCAAAAACATGCAAGTTAGGTTACCTGGCGATTCTACAGTGGCAATAGGTGTGAATGTGAATATCAGAGGTTGTCTGTGTCTCTGTGTCACCCCTGCAACTGGTGCCATGTGCAGAGGGTACACTCTGCGTCTCACCCTGTGGCAGCTGGCATACACTCCAGCAGCCCCACAAAACTGAAGTGGATAAGCAGAAGAAAATGGGTGGCTGGTCTAATGAGACTAATACAGTCAAATCCTTTTAAAGCACAGTTTATTAAAACCCTTTTCTAGTGCACTAAATACATATCCTGTTTCAGTTCTCACAACTGGTTTTCTTTTCAAAGACAATGGCTTGCATGAAGTCACTTGGACATCTGATGAGTTAACCTGAAGTCGAGATTTTTTAAAGTTTCCAGCTGTCAAGTAAAGCAACATACAACTCACTGCCTTTTTCTTCCAGCTCTGAATGTGAGCACATATTATAAAATCTTATCATAATAAACAGACTAAAATGCTCACTTCTTTCCCTGCATATTGGCTTCGTTCCTGCTTAATCTTGACAAATTCCACTCTGGGCTTTTAAACCTGCGTTTCAGACTGTGCAGTCATCTTATGAAACTGTGTTGACACATGGAGATAGGCAATCCTCATAAAAGCGCGCTTTCCAACACTTGAAAAATAATAACTGTGATGACATTTTGATTCACTTTTGCATGTGTACGTATCATTGTGTTTTCTATTGGATGAAAGATAACAGCACCTTAAAATAAATGGTAATCTGAGCTGCTGTTATAGGAGATGGTAGTGGAAACAGAGCTATTACACCAGCAATCTGTGCCAATCATAAAGCACAACAGCTTCTTTAAAAGAGGAGGTAAACATACCTTGTGCCGTTCAGCCCCAAGCAGAATGGCTTTTGTGGCAAGAACATTAGATTTATTTTAAATTCTTTAAATAAACTGAAAAACATAGTAGAGACAAGATATAGCATGCTATGAGCACTTAGATTACTACTAGAGTTCTTTGTTAGCGCGTAACTGAAATGTTGTCTAATAACTTATCCATAGAGCACATGCTCAAACTTGAAGGGAAACATGTTGTCCTGAACTCTAAATCTCAACTGTGATCGTGCTCCATACAAATAAACAACTGCAACAACAACACCTGAGGGATAAACTATGAAGCAGGTTTAACGTAGGCCTTCCAGTTAACCCCTGCTTTCTGCTTCAGGCTCTGTGGATGCTCACATTAAAGTGACTATTTGACTCTTTTTCCACAAAAAAATGGGTCAGTTGAGCACCACCACACAATCATAAACATTATCAAAAGAAAAGGTGATAGAGAGCTATAAAGATTATTAAAAAATATAACAAGATATAACAAAATGGAGCCCTTTGGGTGCAAATAAAACAAGACTAATGCTGTACAGAGTTGTTAATATTATGGTTTAATAGAGCGGAAAAAGGAAAGCTGTGTTGAGGTAATTATACTTATTTTGCTGCTCAGTGGGCTGCATGTTACAGTTACAAATTACTCTGGCTGGCTCTGAAACTTTAAAGTGTGGACATTTCATGATAACTCAGTGTGTTCGTGTCTGACTGTCCCACAGTCTAATAAAGGAGACGTGAAATCACTTTAAGGTGAAATTAAATGCACTGACTGAATATTATTGGTTATAATTAGCCTATAATTAGCCTACAAATGTAACTGGGAGATCAATACCCATACCTTATACTCCATATGAGGCACAGATGTTCCTGTATACTATCTCAGCCACTTAGTGTATGCCATCCCAGCTTGCTAATATATGTTGGATAGTCCTGTCAGGTGTGGTTGACTCCTGCTGTCCTTTAAGCTCGCCTTTTCTAGCCACTGGTAGGATTTCTTGATGATGGCCACTTCCTTTTTTGTGTCTTATTGAAGCAGGGGCATGAAAGTTTATTTTCCTCTTCCTCATCGTCATCTGTGTTCAGCTGCCTGAGGCGTTCTTGGAGCGGCTCATCTCAGGAGGCCATCTTCATCCAAATTGCTCGTTATTGTTGCCACTGTGCTGTAGCATGGGGCACCTAGCCTTGGGGTTTTTTTTTTTGTTTTGTTTTTTTAAAAAAGGTAATTGTAAATTACAAAATACAATAACCTTTAAAAAGAAGGGAAGAAAACATGGATGGAAAGACTTTCAGGTTCCATGACTACACTGGCACATTTGTACTCCTGGCTGCTTTCTCCAAAAAAAACCCCAAAAACACAAAAGTGAGGAAGAAGAGCTCGTTTACTCAGTTCAAAGCTTTTTATGATGCTCTCAATGAGTCCTAACACCATCTGCAGTGTGTACGCCAGTGCATGCTTGTGTATGCATGTGTGTTAGTGTACTATCTTTGATGTGTACAGTAATAGGTCTGTGCATGTCTCCTGCTCTGTCTCTCCAATGACATCTGGATGGGTGTGAAACAGCTGTGCCTGCTGCAGTCCCTCTTGGGATTTATTGGTTATACACACACACACAAATACGTCTTCACGTAACCCCTCATCCCTTATCTTTCCACAACATCCCACCTCACGCCATTCCCCGCCCTAACCCATCCTCTACCTCTCTGAGCCTGTTTGAAGGAAAGTATTTGGGGATTTTAAGATGCCTCTGGATATGATATCTTAACGTGTTCTATGTCGTCCTGTGGATTGTTTGTCTCTGTGACTGAGTCCATGTCTCTGT
The DNA here is from genome assembly GCF_036321145.2 of Pelmatolapia mariae. Classification (NCBI taxonomy): domain Eukaryota; kingdom Metazoa; phylum Chordata; class Actinopteri; order Cichliformes; family Cichlidae; genus Pelmatolapia; species Pelmatolapia mariae. The sequence goes on along the minus strand of NC_086232.1, from coordinate 11,720,034 downwards.
ATCGGTGCATTTAAACATTTCCACAGAGACACAAAACCCCTTAAACTCCTTCTGTATCTGTTTTAAATGTGTATATGTGTGAGCACATGCATGTGGACATGCACAGTTTCATGTGTTCAGCACTCATGCACCCCCATGGCGAACATTCCTCAGCCTCTGATCTTCCTCGCTTCTCCTCCTTTCATCCCTGCCTTTCCCTCCTCCTCTTCTCATTCTCCTCGGGGCAGCCATTCATAATCAAGATCATTTTGGAAGAAAAGAGGTCTGTTGGGGGGGAAAATACTATTCTTTCATCTTTTACCCTTTTCTCTTTCTGCCATTTGGATTAAAATCAGATCCAATAATTTGCTACAGGATTTATGGGATGAAATTGGCATTATATCACGATGAATTTATTGTGTGCATATCAGTATCTACAAAACAGAATAAGTCTGATTAAAGAAATAGGGAAAAGAATATCACAAAAGCCCAAAATGTGTATCTTGATTCAGTTGTGTTAGTTAGTAGCTGCATGGACCACGTGCATATGGATCTAAATTGTTCTGCCTCATTCAGCATTCACAGTACCATGAAACTATCTGGCAGAAACAACAATGACACAGCCACACCTCAACCACAACTATTAAAACCAGTCAGGTTGATCTGATTAGCACACGCTCTATCTGTCCCCGACATCTCCTCCTTTACTTTGAAACTGTCCAGAACCAGCTAAACAAACCAAGCTTCTCCTTGGAAGGTTATCCCTTTTCCACTTTCCAAATCTGTCCTCCCTAACTTCTAATTCTTTTCATATGAGTGGACCAATAATGAGAAAATTTTATAGCATGGCTAATGCTATTCAAAGTTTTACTGCTTCATCCAACAGATGCTTAATGGAGTTCAATTCCTGGCCAATAAAAAATGCAATAAAAAAGAAGTGCAATAAACGGCAATAAAAACATTTTGATGTTCCTGGAACAATATAGAGATCAAACATCTCTTGAACTGATGTGGGATCGCTTCAAAAACACATTTATTACTACAACCCCAAATCACAGTGTTCTTTACAATCTGTGAAACATCATAAAAATGCATTCTGTAATATATGCACCACACCCTCAGATACAGAAATAACTTTCTGTGGTCCTGTGCAATAATTCTGGAGGCTTTCTGAAGGTCCTTCGAAATTTTTGTTGGACATCGGCTGCTTTTTCACTCATTTATAGCATTCAGTCCTTCTGCCTGAGCATTTTCAGAGAAACACTAACCTGACTGACTTAACACTGGATGAACCAACCAGTGTTGTGTCTACACATAACAGATAACTTAGCAAATAATTTATTTTAAACTGTATCTTTAGTGACTGACGAGCAGATTTACTGTTACTAGCAGCCTGATACAAAAACACATTGTTTGTTCCGATTTCTTTTTAATCTCTGAAAAATGTCACAGTTTCACAGGCATAACAGTGTGTTTGTACCAATTAGGTGATTCCAAAAGAGTTGTCAGGCACAAACTTGGCATATCTCAGCATGATGTGCAGTGTGTCTGTAATATATTTGAGGAAACTGGATGAATGGAGGACAAAAGAAGATGTGGCAAGCGTGAAAAACTATCAACAGCAGATGAACAGCATCTGAAGCTCTTTTAAAAATAACAAATAAATCCAGAAAAGATCCAAGAGATGCATCTGGCCCTCCATGGTTCATTTAAGGTTCACCAAAGCCACATCAGAAATGGTCTCAGTGTAAAGATGGCTGTCAAGAAGCCATTCTTAAGGAAACGAGAAAGGGAGAAAAGGCTGAAGTATGCAAATTTATACAGGAACTGGGCTGAAAATCAGTGGCAACACGTCTCAGAGATAAATGAATCCAAACATCCCCAGCAGTGGTGTTGATGGTGTTATGAAGACAGAAAAGTGCCATCAGATTTGGATCCACCATCTAGAAAGCATCTGATTGACAACACTTTCATTTTTCAGAAAGCCAATGATCTAAAAAAAATCTCTCAATGCAGTAAAAGCATACCTGGGTAGAAAAACACATGGACCGGCCTCCCCAGAGCCCGGACCTCAACATTATTGAAGGTGATTTTCAATTTCCTAATAAAAGAGATAGTTAGTTAGATATAGATATAGTTAATTGTTTAAATATAGTCTAATATATAGTTGCTTTACAGTAATTCTTGTTCTTTAGGTGAACAAAAATAAAAACATTTTAAATACGTCCAAACTTCTGACCTTTAGTGAAACACTGGACTTTAAGAAACCAACAACACATTACACTTTTTTAAAGTTCATGCCAAACAAATAAAACTTTTTTGTCAAAGCAGACTGAACCAAGACATGTAATATTTGTCACAATGGTGTTTTTGTTTTAGCCATAAAATCTGAATAATCTAGTGTGCCTAGCTGCGAGCGGACTACTTGACTGAAACTTAGCGTCCTCATGTGAACTCTAACCTAAGCAGTTTTTTTCTATAAGCTGACTCTGACTAGTTAATAGTCACATCCTTCTTAGTAAACACTTGATACTCTTAAAAGCCCGAGATGAGAGCCGTTTAGAAGATAATGGGGTCTCATTTTTCTCAAAGGTCACACTTTTTGTTTGTTTTATATTTTATCCATGAGTGCACATCTGCCTGACTTCCAGCACACACACAGTGTTAATGTGATGCATGGCTCTTTGGGAGGAACATTTTATGTTAAAGGTGGGAGGTACCTGACAAACTGCACACTCTCGTGTACCACAGTTTCTATGAAACAGCATTTCTGTACGAGCTAAACTTTTTATTTTGATTCATGGGAACACAGTGTACCGACGGAGAGAGGAAGTGAACGACTAATTAGAAGCCGGTGAGTGTGTGTGTGGTGTGTGTGTGTGTGGTTTGTGTCTGATGGACTGCAGCTCCCGTTATAGCCCCAGTGCAGCGATTAGACTTGTCCGTGAGCTGATTAATATTCCCCAGAGACGTCGGGTGAGGTGAGGGAAATGATTATGGGATGGACAGATAATGGAAAGATAATGCCTCCATGGATCACACTGTCAGAGCAGAAAGAGAGTGAGGGAGGGCAAGGAGCAAGGGATGCAGGTACAGCAGGCAAGCCAAATGGAGAAAAAAAAAAGACTTTTCAAAAGATTTTTAAAGTGCTCTGTGAGAGGAGGAGATGCTGAGGAGGGTGAAGAGGAAGCTGTGAGAAGATAAACAATGGCTTTTGGATGTTTTTACCCCATTTTCTCTGTTTGTTGCAGAAGAACTTGATCAGTCTGCATAGGGTCCTAACTTTACTTACCATTTGTAGGCTGAATGCAAGTGCCAAATAGAAACTAAGCCCTGTTGTCCATTGGTGGACAACTTAATCCATTCTGTTGTTATCAAAAAAGTTCCAAATTACTGTGACAAACCTTGTGCATGAGGCTCTAAACCAGACTGAGTCTAACCTGTTTGTCTTTCAGTCTTAATTCTGCGCACCTGGATCAATGATATCTCTTTGCTTTTCACTTTATACAAGCCATTAAAAAAGAAAAGAAAGAAAGAAAAAGAAGAAATCCTATAAAGTAGACCAGGCTCCATCAAACACCTCTGGGCCTGATTAAAAAGACAGTATAAACAGTTTTGCAGAAATCTGCCAGCACCGCTGACACTATAAACAACACATAATGTAACACCTTTTATATTAGTAGCTGGTGTGATATACTAATATCTCTATTAAAAATGACCATATGTTGTAAATATGCATTGTCCAGTGTGTGGATATAATGCAGCAGATGTCAAAAATCCACACAAACACACTATTTCATACGTTCTATATGTATGTGCTGTGAGTGAGTGACACGTGGAGAGGGAAAAGAAGAACAGAAAGGGGGGAGAGGAAGCAGGAGGAGAAAAAAGGTGTTATAGCGGTCAAGGAAGATGAGGACAGGGAGGAAGTCAGCAGACTGGGAGGAAAGAGGAGAAAAACTGGTGGAGATGAAGTCAAGCGGCGAGAAATGGAGCGTAAGATAATGGAAGAGAAGGGCCGCTGAAGAGACAGCGAAGGTGAAAGTGAGGGGGGGTTGGATGCAAGAGGAGGGTGGGAGAGGTACAAACACTGAGGTGGAGCAGCAAGAAGGGATGTGGAGAAACAAATGGGACTGCTCCAAAAGAGAGAGAGAGGAAAGATGAGAGGGGAGGAGGGCAGCTGCAAAGGAGTAAACCCAGCTGGTGTTTGGCCTGGCATAATCTATGCCAACATAATAACGTCAGCCGCAAGCCGGGCTGACAAACAACGGGGATGAGAGTGCAGAGAGGGGAGGAGAGAAAGGGCGGTGGAGTGAGAGACGGAAGACAAGAAAAAGGGGGTGAGTGAGGTGATGCGAGGGCACACAGAGGAGGAGGAGGGAAGCTGTTTGATTAAAGCAGAGGGAGGTCAGAGCACAGCACCGAGGAACTGCAGAGGAACACAGCAGGTTTTGTGGTAAACGACATGTCATTACATTTAAATGTTAGAAAAACTCCGTTGCTGTTAAGACCTGCTGGCAAAAAAATGTATCCTCAATGCACGCGCAGACATGTGGCTAAAAATATGCAGGTGTAAATGCATCAAGGACGCACCGAGAAACTGATCAGCCACAACACACATGGATGAGCTCAGAAATGCTCGTCACCACGGTGTGTGATGAGTCCAGCTGAAAGTGAATGAGCTTTTTTTGTTGATTGCACGCTGTCCACTGATGTAAAATAAGATGATTACAGTCATACTGAAAAAACTTCATTATCATAGCTCACGCTATAATACGCAGGATCCTTCTCTGAGAGCAGAGTCGGATTAATGACTTGAAACGAGTCCGTATAACATATTGTGTTTTGACGGGGCAGCAAAATCCAATCACAAGTGGTCATGGGATATTGAGTTTGAGAAGATAGCTGATGCCAGGAGTAAATGCAGTTGATACTCAGTGAATACATTCATTAAAAGTTTGTTTCCTGCTTTTCTTAACAAATGTGCCAGTTCTAATAAATACTATGAAGGTGACCATTCATGCTGATCCTTACAGCACGTCTGTCTCCTGCTCCTGGGATTAAAATTACTACATCTTTGTCAACAGGTAAGTTGGATGCACTATATAAGTAAACCACATAGTTATGCCATTGTATACAGAAGTTGTATACATATGGGGGGGGGGGGATCATATGTTTAACAAAAACTCAGAAAACTGATCTTTTTTGCTTTCATGTATGTTCAATGTAAAGTGAAATGCATAACTGGTTTGTAGCTACAGTAGTTTTATTATATTAGTAGCCTTATAGTTTTTTAACCAGGAACTAAGGCTCTGACCAGGACAGGCATTATTATCATAGCACATGACTTTCTGTGTACCACAAGCTAGCCGAGAATCTTATTGCCAGGAGCTCAAAGCACCAAACCCCGACAGCTCCCCATGTGGTTGGTGGGCCCACAGAGGAGGGGACCCATGCAGCTTAACAGGGTCTGGGTAGTGACCAAAAGCCCGAGGTCACAGATACAAGTAGAGGACATGAGTTTCATTCAAGGGCTGGCTGGGCTCTCCCTTAGGAATAGGAATAGGATTCGGCCATTTTAGTAGAGCTCCTCCACACTGATAGGAGATAGTTGAGGTGGTTCAGGTATTAGGATGCCTCCTGGACGTGTCCTAGGTGAAGTGTTTTTGGCATGTCCTACTAGGAGGAGGCCCAGAGACAGACCGTGAGGACTATTGAGGACTCAAAGGTCATATCGCTTAGCTAGGTTGTAAACGTCTTGCTGTCCCCGCGGATGAGCTGAAAGAGATGGATGGATTGAGGGAAGACCAGGTCACATGTCGCATGTTGTTAGATATTAAGAGTAATCAATGCTGCTGAAGAAAACCTGGGAATGCTGAATGAAAGCATGCAGAAAACCTTAGCCTAGGTTCTAACACAAGGACTTCTTGCTTTGAACTTAGCAGTATTAACATGAAATTTCCCCTTGTGGGACTAATAAAGGTATATCAATCAATCAATCAATCAATCAATTAACCAGTGAGGTGGGATTTGTCGTTGGTCAAATGTGTTACATTTGTCTCTATTAACTGGAAATTAAAAATGCCAACCCAGAGATGATATGCTAGTGGTTATGTCTTTTTATACAAAACACAGCAAATGATGAGCCAGGGACAAATAAAGGACCATGATTTAAATTATCATTTCAGATCATTGGAGATGTAGGCAAAGTTTCCATTAAAGGATGAAACTTTACTTTTTTTGAAAATACACGTGAGCTGAGACTGGGAAAATTTCTGTTGATCTATTGTATTAGCACACTGGACTTATTATTACTGCAGGGCAGCAGTGACATTCCTGCTGCGACTGTTTCTGCAGATACAGTATGTGTGTATTCGCCCATATCTGCCATACTTGCCTTTTCTGTCTTCGGCTTCATAATTGACCTTTTGTCTGTGTCTAGTCATCTGTGTGACTCGAGCCCTCCAGTTTGAACATTTGTGTCTTTTTGGTGAGGCTGTGTGTGCTGCTCATTGTTCTCTGTCTTTCTGGCTCTTGCTCCATCATGCTGGCGTAAGAAAATGCTGGAATTTGAGGCACTCAGTTTGTACTTCCTGTATTTTCTTCGTGTTGCTAAGGTAGCACTTCCTGTCTGGGAAGCTGGAAAACATTGCTCCGATGCAAAACACATACATGCGCCCAAACAAGCATGCACATACATATTAGAGTTTGCCAGTGTGAGAACTTGAGAGAGATTATTATTATGATTATTGGATTTTTCCAATTTAAGAATGCAAGTTCATACACATTCAAATGTTTAACGACGTGATGGAAAAGATGTCCACAATGAATGACATCATTCATTAGTTAGTGAGTTCCTGAGCTTGTCAGTCACAAAGCAGGTTTCCACCAAAGCATACCCTGCTTTACTGTTCCTTTTTTAGGGACCATGATGTACATAATTAACGTCATGGTTTACTCAACAAGACTTTTGAATAGTGACTGAGAATAGAGGATATCAATATTGAAGATAGAGGATATTCATTCATTTAAACCTTACAGCACTTTTCTGTCTCCAAGAATAGAAAAGAAATATCCTTTATTGTCAAAAAGAAAACAGGTTTATGGCACTTTTGCACTGACTTCATTTCATAGACTCCATATGGTTCTAAGCATTTCAGTGAAAAAGCAAGAGTCGGTGGTATCAAAATAAAGATAAATGTTAAATTGCTTACAGTTGTTTGATGTGGTTTTGTTCAGTCTATATTTTCGGTGCCTCCATAGCTATAAATGCACACCACAAACACCACAGCGACAATAAAAGACATGAAAATCAGGTTGCTGATGGCACAGACAGATCGAGGCGAGAACACAATCTGAAAATAGCAGCAGAGCAAAAGGAGAAAACCTTAAAGGGGATTTAATTTGGTACAATTTTTGCAATTTATTTGAACCTTTGGATTATATCTAAAACTGTAGCCCTGAGATGGATTAGTACAGTTTTAAAGGGACCATGCAATTCACTTTTAAAACATGTCTATGATGCATTGCATTGCAGTAGTTCTAAATAATACTGCTTTTGGCTGCTCCCTGGTTCAGAGGGGGTAGCCACAGCAAATAGCTTTGCATATTTGATTTGGCAGATCTTATACCAGAAGCCCTTCCTGACACAACCCCAAATGGGAATTGCGTCTCCTCCCAGGATCTAACTGAGGATCTTTTGCTTGTTAGGCGAATGTATAATCCACTGAATTATGAAGCCGTTCATTATAGCAGCTACAAATCTGATATTTACTCTTTGCTTTATAATAACACATTATTACTCGCTCAGATTTCCTTATTACTGTTCACACACTTAAATCTTAAAAAAAAAAAGTCTTTCTTTGTTTTCTCTCTGACTCTTTTTTTTTCTGACTGTCACACCAGGTTCATGCCCCCTATTTGGCCACAACGGGAGACTGAGATATCGTCTTGCTGTCATTTTGTCAGACTCATCTTTCTCTCTCTCTCTCTCTCTGGGACTGACAGCCTGTGACAGTACGGAGGGCGATGCACACAGAGTCGCACACAGACTCACATTCTTTGTGTCTTAGTCACTTGCGCACAGAAAATGTCATTGTCAACATCCAGAGAAACAGACAGAGGTGGGACTGCTGGGGGGGGGGGGGGGGGTGAGAGAAAGAGAGGATGTCAAGTGTTGACTTGTGGTTTTGTGAAAAGCCTGCCCTTGTGTTTTTAAGTTATCAGCAGAGAAAGGACAAGGACTGACAAGTATAGCAGTGAAGTGCTGAACAGCTGATAGTATGTTTGAAGTGAAGCGTGCGGTCCTGGTCAAATTGAGACGACATTTGGAAGATAAATGGTCTGGAAAAAACAAAGAAAGAGAAGAAATTCTCTCTGGGCCTTATGTTTGACCTCTTACAATTGATCCTTTTGCCACTAGAAGATTGGGATGTATTTTTTCACAGTTACACATGTTTCAAGGGGTTTTTGTCCATCTTGCTGCACCTGAGTAGATTGATTGGTAGGTTGAGGGATGGAAGGTGGTGTGGAAGGTAATGGGGATTACTTGTTAGGGCTATTCTCACACAAGAGGTAAGAGTATTGATACCAAAGCTGGTACTGGTATCAGATCAATACTGGATGATCAATACTGGTCTGTTTTATTTATAGCCCATAGCATATTTAAACTCAGAAGTTGAAATTTGCAGTGTTACACACAAGAAATTACAAAGTTTCATTATGATTACACTGGACCTCTCTACTTTCTTTGTTTTTGCTACTGTCTATTTTAATGTGCACCACTGAGTTTACCAATCCATCGTAATGGTTATTCCCAGTAGAATATATCCTCATGCATCATCACATTTGCCCTTTGACAACAAGCTTCTTTTCTTTGCTTTTAAAGCACCATCCTGACAGGCGCTAAGAAGCAGCTGGACTCAGATATTAAAGAAAGCTGGGCATGCAACCACTGGGATGAAAAATTCAGCGCGTATACTTGTCCTTGATCTGTCCAAAGATTGAAGTCCTAGTCTTTATCTTGTCTTTTCTTTCTCATATTTCACACTAAAAGTTAAAGGTCCTCAGTTTGAGACAGGGAGGAGACGCAGCCCAGCCTCAAGGGGTCACGAGCTTGTGTACTCACACTGCTGATCCCACGCCTGGATAAATAGGAGTGTTGGGCATCTGGCACAAAAGCTCTGCCAAATCAGGTATGTGGATCCATCCATTGTGGCAGCCCGTTGGGAAATAAGGAGGCAGCCGAAAGTACCTATAAGGCTAAATAAGTATGGCTTGTCTGTTAATAGATATTTGGTACGTATGTAATCAGGGCAGCACTCATTTGTCAAAGTTTACAAGGTTTTCATCACGTATTTTATGCCCTGTGTGTTTGTGCCGTGTGTTATAAACAGATACACCTGGCTCCTTACATAAGCTAAAGCCTACAAGGCTGCGGCACACCTCCACTGTCAGAATTTCCACTGCGCTTGCCTCACAATGTTTATGCAGGCATGTGCATGTACGCACAGGGGTACACAAACACATACACGTGCAAGTTCAGTACAAGGTTCATTAAAGAAAAAAGTAACAACAGTACACAATAACGTAAAGCTAAAAATGTGCTAAACACACACCCACCCTTACTTACCTCTGTGAGTAGGTGGAGGTGTGTGTGGGTGTTTGCTTTGTTTTGTTTGCGTTCTCTTGGTTTTCAACTTGTGGATTTAAATGAATTTGCTTATTAATGTGTGACTTCATAGTTGATGTTTTAACCAAGTCCACATGCTGAATCAGCAGTTAGCACTCTTTATTCATCCAGAGAACCCAAACAGACGCCCACACAGAAAATGGGACATCACATGCACGCACACACGCGTCCTATATGGAAAGGGGCAGGACAGGGCAACTGAGCTACGACATAATAACCACTGGGCCAGAGAGGACAACGACGGATTAGAGAGTGACAGAGAGTGCAGAAGAGAGATCAGGGTCATTACACAGTGACAGTGCTGAGAGTTAGCTAGAGCTGATAACAACACCAAAGAGTGAGTGATGATGAAGCCGGGGGTTACAAAAAACTGCAACACTGAGGGTTTGCTTTTTCTTTGGAATGTAATCATCACTGATAATATGTTACTCGTATTTGGACATGCAATAACCACACGCGTATGTACTTGATAATGTCATTCCCTTCCAAGCTAACAGAACAGCTTGAGTTTTTTGTTTTAAAGCATCCATTTTCTACCACGTATCTGGGTCCAGGTTGTAGGGACAGTCAAGGCAGACATGTCCAGAAATCTCTGTCTCCAGCCATCTCTACTAGCTCTTCTGAAGGAATGCCATGGCTTTTGCAAGTCAGTAGAAAGACTTACAGTCTTTTCACAGGAATCTCTGCAGTCCAGTGAAAAACTCACTGCACCTTTACTGCTTCCAAAAGAATTAAGAGGAAAATGGTGCTAAACAAATAAACTTGACTAATTCATCATTACCAAGTGTGACTAGATTTTGGCACAGACAGACAGACAGACAGACAGACAGACAGACAGACAGACAGACAGACAGACAGACAGATAGATAGATAGATAGATTACAGCTGCGATGTTAGTCTGTGTAGGATAACAATTAATGATTAATGGTCATTGATTGATCCTGGAAAGGACATCACATCACAGTTTTCCCTACAGAATAAAAATGATAAAGCATTTAAAAAAAAAAAGAAATGGTATAATCTACAATAAAAGCAGTAGAATTAGAAAAAGACTGAACAAGTATGGTTTGTTTGGAAGAGTTTTTAGGAGAAAGCCTCTTCTCCCTGGACATGGAAACATAGCTTAGGTTAAACATTCTTGGCCATAAAGCACAGCACTAAGATTGTCAAAAAAAAACCCAAAAAAACCCCACACACACACACAGTACATTAGGTAAGGCAAGGCAAGTTTATTTATATAGCACAATTCAACAACACGGTGATTCAAAGTGCTTTACAGACACATTAAAAAATAAAAACAAATAAAAAGCATGATTTAAAATGAAAGAAGAAAGGAACAGTAGATAAAATCAGTAGTTAAAATGTAAGTTTTAGAATTTAAGCTTAAAAGTGAAACAGGGCGGATTTGGTGCTTTATTCAAATGCAGCTGAGAACAGGTGAGTCTTCAACCTGCATTTAAATAAACTGAGTGTTTCAGCTGATCTGAGGCTTTCTGTGAGTTTGTTCCAGATATATGGAGCATAAAAGCTGAGTGCAGCTTCTCCATGTCTGGTTCTGACTCTGGGAACTGATAAAAAAAAGAAAAATGGATCCAGATGATCTGAGGGATCTGGAAGGTTCATACTGGGTCAGGAGGTCACTGATGTATTTTGGTCCTAAACCATTCAGAGCTTTATAGACCAGCATCAGAACTTTAAAGTCTGTCCTCTGATGGACAGGCAGCCAGTGTAAAGACCTCAGAGCTGGACTGATGTGGTCCACTCTTTTGGTCTTGGTAAGGACTCAAGCAACAGAGTTTTGAATGAGCTGTAGTTGTCTGACTGATTAGTATAGATTCAGTACTAATTAGATACATTAGTACAAATGCCCCATATACAGTGTTTTGCAGCCACAGGATATGGGCACCTTTGAAGTCATTGAGTAAACCATGAATTCTTCTGTATACCAAAGTATTCTAGAGTCAAATGTGAAACTATCTGTCTGCCAGCCAAAGCTTGGCCAAAACCGAGTTGTGCAGCAACTAGAGTGGGCCTAAAATCCTCCACGCTGATATCAAAGACTGACAAAGTCATACAGCAAACAATGTATGCTGTATGCAGTATGTCAGAAGGTAAAAAGGGTAAAAAGTATCTTCAGTACGGTGATGTGAAAAAAGAATTACCAAATGAATTGGCTACCTTTGCATGATTAATGGGACTGAAGACTGATATCAAGCAATATGTTTTTTCCACAGTCAGAAATCAACTTTCTCATGAAGGTTTTGGATATTAATGCTCAATGTGGTTCTACAAGTTATGAATTATGGAGTGAACTTAGATTTTCACAGCACTGCAAAGAGTCTTATGGTGAAAACTTTCTCTTTCACTTGCCTGTAACCCAGAAACCCAGCCACAAAACTGCACCAAAACAAACACGAGCACGTGAATGTTGTCATGTGAAAGCAAGAACTGTCCTTCCCCAATTCTTTGTACAAAGTTGAAAATCGAACTGCTGTCAAAAATAGAATAATTATTATTTTTGTAGATATTTTTCTTTATTAGCGAAGCATGGTTTTACTTAATCCAATCCTTAGTTTGAAAAGATCAGAACTACCCTTTACAAGAGACCATATAAGATATCATATAATTACATAATATCATACATATATACAGCAATTCAGTTATTTTTTGAATTGCTTTGCTGTGAAAAACTTTCACCACCAAGAATGCTACCATCTCTCTGCAACTTTTCCAGCTGGCATCGGCACAAACGTGTGCAATGATCGTGTGGTCATAATGAGGATTTAAAATTTCAAATGATGTAATGCAGTAAAAGATCATTTTTAATGCATTTATAGGAAACAATAGAATAGATGTTAGTTTCAAACAAGTATGTTTACTTGGTGGAGACTTTAGTTTTTTAAAACACTACATACAAATACTTGTACATATAGAAACCTGGCAAGAAAAAAATGTGACAATATTTTCCCATAAAGGTTGTTTTTCACGTTAGTTGATTTGGTTCCTTTTTTTCACTATTAAGTAATCTTCATGTGACTTTTTCAAGATGCACTGTCACAAAAATTGACCGGTTTTCTTTAGAAGCAAATGAGCAAAATAATTTTGAGGTTACTGTCGGATATTCAGGATTTTAAAATTTTCAATGGTTAGATTTCTGCACAATAAGCCATAAGGAAACGTATGTGTGGGTTTTGAGGATGTGAATACAAGCAGCGTTTTGCAATGAGGGTACCACATTACAACACCTTTCCCCAAGAAACCAGATACAAATATAGTTCTGGTTAGAAAGAACAATTCCTCATTTTAAGTTACTTCCCTTCCAATTTCATGAGAAGGGCAAGTGCACAGCAGTATATTGAGAAGGGTGCGATAAAAAAGAGGGAATGGAGGCAAATTGAAATGGATTTTAGCACGTCTCAGAGAAAAACAGGACAGGGAGAAGAAATGGAAGAGCAAGCACTTCATGTTTCACTTCTGCAAACCTCACTGGATATCTGGAAATGAGATAATGCCTAGTTACTGTAACTAAGAGCCCAGGGACAAATAAACTGGTTCTTAAAATACTTCTAGCTATCATGGGGATCTGCTGGCACCAGTACAACTCCAGCTTTTCTTTTTTTTTCCAAGGACTGAAAATCAGGGTTAATGAACAACTGACTTAATGTCCCGGAGCAAATAAACTCTCCACAACCATTTTCACTCCAAGCATGAGGACACAGCCGATACCCTGTCCAGACCCTGTGAACTGAGTTCTCTGTGCAGGAAAGTTAATTTCTCTGTGGACCAAGGGGGGAAAAAAGGCACCTTATACATCCATCCTGAAATGACTGATTTGTGCAGACATGATGTAGAAGAGAACAGCTATTTTGAAATGGACAGACAAATCTTGGAGAAAACACTCTTACTCTATTGATTTTCTCTCTCACAGATATGTACAGTCCTGTAAGTATGACTTCAGCTCTTTGTAAGATAATAACAGGAAACTGTGCAAGAGGATGTGCGGGAAAACCGAATACCAAGCCATTGTATAAAGAATTAGAATGATGACAAATATGGAGCACAAGATTTTGGACATATTTGTGCAGTCTTTGGGAGGGCCTGATATTTTGAGTTTGTACATTTTTAGAAAGTGAGGTCATTTGGGCGCCTCCTGCTACAAAAGGATGTTGTTCAATTAATAGTCTGTTCCAAAGTATTGGTTAGAATTGAGCTTTTCATCATATCACAAACGTGAAATTTCCTGAGTGTAAAATTGGTCTTAATTGTGACCCCAAACCAAGTTGACTTACAGCTGCTGTTTTGGAAAAGATGGGTTTTTCCAAGGATACACTACTCCATTATTAGTAAGCTGTTACTAAAGATGCTGTAGTTCTCTTATAAGCCTAGCCTGTTCAATCCCTTATAGCAGGGGTGTCCAACTCCAGGCCTCGATGGCCAGTGTCCTGCAGGTTTTAGACATCACCGTGTTTCAGCGCTCCTGAATCAAATGATTAGTTGATTACCAGGCTTCTGGACAACTTGAAGGAATGTTGAGGAGGTAATTTAGCCATTTAAATCAGTTGTGTTGGATCAAAGACACAACTAAAACCTGCAGGACACCGGCCCTCGGGGCCTGGAGTTCGACACCTGTGCCTTATAGCCTACGTTATCCGGGAGTTGATTGGGTCATTAAGTGGGCACCATGCTTCATAGGTGTTTCGATGATAGGCCCACAATACCTCCAGCGTGCTCAACATCTGGTGTCCCAGGTGTGCCCCCCCCCCCCCTTTTTATTTGGGTCCAGGTGGTGTCTCCAAAGTCAACTAATAGGCTGTTCCGCAAATTTAGTAGGAGGTTTACCACTGAGCTTTTCCTTGAACGCCTATGTCCTTCATCAGCCTAATAGTTGACTTGCCCTCAAGTCCTCTGCCGCCAACCTGAAATGGACAAATTCTGGCTTTCCATGCACTTTGCTCTGCATCAGCTACTAGTTCAGCATACTTCAGGCTCTTGTATTCCTGGGCCTCTTCAACTGCGTCCTCCCAGGTCATTGTCAGCTCTACCAAGCAGGCAGTCTTAAGAAGGATGTTCAAAGTACGTGATCAGGTCTAAGGCTTGCCATGATCTTTGTTGGGATCATGACACTGTTGGTTCTGTCCTGTGTGGATGTTTCAGCCTTGCTCAGCTCTGTTTAAAACCCAACCAGGAATGTTTATGTCAAGAGTTAGAATGACACACTTAATACACTTGTTCTGGGCTGCATGTCTGTGCAACCTGACTGTCTTACACCTTACACCACTAAAAGCACAGGAGCTCAATTTTACCTGGTAAGACTTGGAACTAAATTAATAAGTATTTAAAAGTGTGGGGCTAATTGTTGTTTAGTGGCTGCAGTTTAACAACCGAAAACCAGACTGGAAACTTCACTTTCAAAAGACATTAAAATCCCCTTAACAGGAAGCTTGGCACAATGCAAATAGCTGGAATGATTAAAACTAGGGAAGATTATGTGTTGGGGCTTTCCTGCTGTCAAATTCAGCTCCTCAGTTTGTGTCCATAGCAAAGCCAGGACGTGTTTTGTTGTCTTGTTAAACTTAAAAATGCATTTTCAGAATAATGTGCACATTGATGTGCACGTGTGTGGTCTCAGACAGAGGGTAGACTGAGGACAAAGTGTGTGTGTGGGTGGGTGGCTGGTGGTGTTAGACAAGGCCGCACATGGAGCCACAACACCCTCACAGCAAACAACAAGGAGACCAAACTACCAGCCCAGCCCATACAAACTCACTCTCCCCACTTGACAACACTATTGTGGCAGAGGGAAGAAGGAGACTGTGTGTGTGTGTGTGTGTGTGTGTGTGTGTGTGTGTGTGTGTGTGTGTGTGTGTGTGTGTGTGTGTGTGTGTGTGTGTGTGTGTGTGTGTGTGTGTGTGTGTGTGTGCAGACTCTGGGGTGGGGTGGTCATCTGAATTTCCTCCAGAGAGTGAAACAAACGGATTGAGGGAGATTCACTTCCCCATTGGGACAGACAGATAATATTGACACAGTCTGTCACAGTGAGAGGCAGACTGAGCAAAAATTTCTGACCTGCCGTTTACTGAAAATCTGCCTGACGAACAAACTAAATCAGAGTTCTTATGACCCATCACTCACAGGATGTGTTTTGCAAGTAAACAATGCAAATTCAAAACAGCACCCAATTAACTGCTGTTACATCATTGTGAGCAGATGACATCTCCTCATTCTTCTTCCCTGAAACCCTGACATCTGTCTGCTGCTAAATAACCCAAATCACTCCCAGGATGTAGGAGAAACAGTGTATCAAGCACTCCTTCACATTACTTCTGCTGTCATTCCTGTAATTCTTGCTATTGGTCCTTTAGGGATAATGAACTGTTTAAGCTTTAAATCCTCAAATGCACCTTTACCTGTTTTGTGCAAGACATTTTAGATTTTAATTTCAGTTGTTTGAGTTTATTTTCAACAGACTGCCATGACTAAAAGCGTAATTTTATTGCTGCCAGCTTAAATAAAGCTTGATCATTTGGCAAACTGTATGAATTTCAAAGGTCAGACGCTGCTATTCAGTCAGATGCTGTCATCACAGAGACAAACAGAAGATGGTACCTTGATGAAGGTACCATTACAAATATGATATACAAATATTGATAAAGGAAACCACAAAGATGCCACAGTGCAACAGCAGAAAACTACCCATGCCTCCTCCAAATGGACTAAAAAATCTGCCGTCCACAGCTGTCCACGTGCATGTGCACAAGATAGTATAATCCCATGCTTATGGTTGATTTAGACTTCTGCAGTAAATCTTTGTAGAGTCAGATATGATCTACGCAAGTGGCCAATGCGCTTGCCAGGAGTCAACCTTGTGCATTATGCAAGTGTTTTATATGCAATGCTAGCCACAATAGAATCAAAGAAAACGCTGGGAGTGTTTTTTTTCCTCCTGGGTCCCCACTATTTCTCTTTTTGTGGCAAACTAATTTCTCAAATGTTTTCACTTCTTTCCCTCACAACCATTCTGATGGTTTCAGCAATTTCTCTCCAGGAATTTGTTGGCATGTGTTAGTACTTGTATTGAGCAATGGTCATTATTTTTTCTATTCTTAAACTGTTGTGAAAAATTTAACTGGATGAGTTTAGGAGGCACTGATGGTACTGAATAGGCCAATCACTACACGCAATGTTTAGTGACATTTACAAGGAGGTGCACGTCAGGTTACAAAGTGGGGTCTCAAGCACCAACAACAACACAAGCACGAGTGCCCCGCAGACCAGTGTACCACATGTTTTGTACACTGCCCCCTCTGGCAACAGAGCTGTCTGCACACAGACATCCCTGGACTGCTGTCTGCTAGCATAAAGTATAGAGCATAATATAAACCCTGTGTCAGAGTGATAATTGTCGTGACATAATTGGTATCACAAGAATGTCACCCAAGAGACTGTTTCACTCTCTTCACTACTTAGGTTTAGATGCTAAAAACTACTAGGTTTGGTTTGTCTTGTGCATATTTAAGCAAGCAGCTTTGACAAAACAGCAACTTTTGACTTCATGGTAATGAAAATATCATGTGAAACTTCAGCAATCATGGGAGCGTAGTTCTTACTGTCCTGAATTTTGGTCGGGCAGAGATGATTGCAGAGAAGAGTGACCCAGATAATCACCATCGTGTATTTACTTTCATCATGTAAAAGTTGCATAACTTGTTTGTTTATATTCCACATTCTGAATAAAATTACACACAGCTACCCTTTTCCACAGCCCACAGATATTTACTGTTAATCTTATTGCAAGCAAGCAGACTCCCTGATGTACTGGTTTGTGTAT
The DNA here is from genome assembly GCF_036321145.2 of Pelmatolapia mariae. Classification (NCBI taxonomy): domain Eukaryota; kingdom Metazoa; phylum Chordata; class Actinopteri; order Cichliformes; family Cichlidae; genus Pelmatolapia; species Pelmatolapia mariae. Next base: position 11,702,536 of record NC_086232.1, on the reverse strand, counting down.
TCCCCTCATTCAACCTGTGCATTTCAGGTGTGTTTCTTTTTTTTTAAAAAAGCTGATTTATTTTGTTAGTTTTTTCGTGTGTGTCTTTAATTTCTCCTCTCCTCGCTCTACAGATATGTATGCACTCCTACCTGGTGTCCACATATGTGGACATCACATTTTGTGTTGTCTAGACCAAAATACTGAACTTTGCTCTACAAGGGCCTGATATCCGCTTACAAGGACATTATACTGCCACTCTTCTATCGAAACTTAAAGCGAATGTCCTCATATGTGGATCTAATTTTTCTCAGAAACAAAAATCAGGTTAAAAAAACAAAAATAACATCACTAATTCTTTGTTTTTACATTCATCAGGTCCCAATCAGCCCAAATAGCAAAGAGAAATTAAAATGCATGCCCTGAAAGAGTGTGGGCATTCGAGGTTAAACACTCTTCCTGTAGATATTTATATACAAACAAATGTGTGTAAATCTTTTTAGCAAGTGCAGTCAGCTGGGATAGACTCTCTCTGAGTCACATGCAATGAAACCTGCTGTCTGTGTCTCTCCTCGCCTCAGATACAGTAATGTCGCACACAACACAAACACACATAGTGGTGCGTCAGGAAGGTGTGTCTACTCGTGTGTATACTGTCTGCATGTAATCATCTGTGCATGTTTATCTGCTAAAACTGTGCCCTAACCATCGTGACCTCTAGATAAAGTGTGTGTGTGCGTGCGCGCATCTTGTCAGGAGTGTGTCAAACGTGGGAGTGACCGCTGCGCTGTTTACACACGACGCCTTGGTGCGACCTCGGAGGTTGCCGGTGACCGTGATTGGCTGCCAGCTACCAGCTCATTAAGCCGCTAGCATGGGGACATCGTGCGAGGAGACACACTCCCCATTTGTTTCACAACACATGAACATAGTCACACACAGTCGTCAGAGGGACACCGCAGGCATGGCAGGCGGCCACGCGCACATGCCCGGTCCTGCGTGTGCGTACACACATCAGAGCGCACCGGCAGCAGAGAGTCTATCTGGCCCCGGTGACCCGGCTGAACTTTGGCTCACCCTCACTGGTTCTCTCCACCACACAACATCACACCTAGATGCCTGTTGGCTGCTGGACCAAACCACGGGGTCATGACTTAGAGAAGAGAACAGAACAGATCTAAATCATTACAACAAAACTGGAAATGTCATGTTTTAGAAGAAAGTAGAGGTGAAGTAAATGTATGTAGTTTGGGGAAAGTCATTAAAAAATGGGAACTTGTGAAAATTAAATTTTTTCCTGATGACCATGTCTTTTCTTGACACCATCCAATGGGTGTTGAAAGAGTGCTGTCAGCAAAATTACTGAGAAAATGTTGTCCATTAAAGATCACCTCAGGGCAGGAGAATGAGAGGTAATCAATGAGTCTAAAGGACGAGTCTTGCCTATTAGAGCACAGGGCTTATTTTCATTCCTGTCACTAACAATATCATAGTACTCACCAAGTGAAATTACAAACTTTGAGAGCATGGCATCTTGGTGTCCTTTGTAACTATCTGACTGCTTTTGCTGCTCCCACTGTTGATTTTCTGCCACTGTACTCCGAGAACAGAGCAATTACCTTGGAAAGTAGAGTGACAGCTGATAAAAGTTAGAGTCCACATTATGTAAATTAATATCACAGTGAATTTGTAAGAATGAAGGAGTATTAGCACATAAATAATGGCACCTTGCACCTTTTTATTTATGTTTGCTTGAGCCACATTTTTTTTCTGCTTTGTTATTTTGTTTGCTTGTTCTCACAGGTTGTTTTTGAGCATGAAGGGTGGATGGGAGAACATCAGCATCCACAACTCCTTATCTGTTTCTCAGAAAAACCATTGTCTTCATTTTACTCGTCTCAGTCGAGGAACAAACATGCCATTGCTTCCACTCAGTGCAGCCTTTGCTGTCTATGGCCCACATCCAAACAAGGCCCTACACCATCTCACTCCTCCACATTTACATGGCATGTCTGCCACATTAAGCAACCTACTAGCCTTGAATGGGAGTGAGTTATAAAGCCTGAGTCTTTATTGATTTGGTGGCTGTTTACTAATGATGTTCTTTGAAGGTGTAACTGTTGGGTCTGTTCCCACAAACCCCGCTAGTTCTAGAGACTTATTCATCATGAAAGAAAACAAGGCAACAGCGTTCGATCGATTACTTGCGCAAGGGAGGCCTTTGGTCAAGAACCAGCTCTTGGAGCTCACGCTCCTAACCTGTCTCCAGCCCAAAGTCCTTCAAAGAGCAGCTTCCCTCGCAGCTATTTATTGAGAGACAGTTCACACAATAGTTTACAACACGTACCTCCCCTCTTAACCCCCCTTGGTTACAAAGATGAGGCACTGTATGTATATGTGTGTGTGTGTGTGTGTGTGTGTGTGTGTATATGTGTGTGTAGGTAGGTATGTGTGTGTGTGTGTGTAGGTGCCCTCCTGCTGATCAAAGGGTCATAAACCCTAAAAGCAGGGGGAACATCCTTGGTCATAAAGAGGGTAGTCTCCCCCACACCCAATGTATGGTTTACCATAGGTAACACAGTGAAACCATACAAAGGGCAGGAAGCTCTACCAAACATCAAACAGACCTCCACAAGGATGTTCCCTGTGATAAAACACCTCAGCCTCACAGTTAAACAATGTAGAAATGGATGGCAAGCATAAAAATGACAAACATTTAAGAATCCACTCTAACAGTAACACCTGGTTTTTGTCCACTGCTAATAAATCTTAAGAGAACCTGGCCAATTAAGAAGCATAAGTCCATCAATCAATCAGCAAAAACAAGAGGTGGTACAGGTGGTGACTCTTCCTCATTACACAAAGGAGTAATGAGGAACATTTAATGCTGCATTAAATGCAGCACAAATATATTTAAATATACATAGCAATGTTTGCTGTTCTTATAAGGATTGCTATGAAACAGTAAGAAAGGTGAAAAGAAAACATGTGAGAATGAAAGTGAAACTGAACAGATGTTTTTTTCCCTTAGATCAATGAAGATCCATCTTCTAGTTTTATAGTACTGTAGGAGACACTGAGTTTCTGTTTCTGTCAGAGAAAGTGAAGTCTTGTGTTGTTTCACCCTGCTCCTTACCTAAGAGACCCTCCAAAGTTACAAGTGTGAAACCACAGAGTTACACTACATGATTGAGTGGGAGGTATGTAGGGGCCAGTCTGGAAGTGGGCCTTTGTGTTGGAATTCAATTAAGAACTTTCCTGGTTACAATGACCGAGGTACACCCTCTGGTTTATGTGGGAATGTTCTAGAGAAAGTGGAAAGACTCTTTTGCCTCTCTCCTATGATTTTACTTAAAAAAAAACATGCAATATCTTGTTTGTTACTATACTAAATATAGCTAAGCACGGTAATCTTCAAACTTAGATTTGCAGCCCATCTCCAAGGCAAATTTGCCACATGTAGGCTATTATGAAGTGTTTATACATGTCAGGTCCTGGTAAAGGACATGCTGAGTCATCGTCCTTAAAGAAGAGAATCTGCTGACCGAATTAGCTTTGCAGGGGGAAACCCCTGTTACACAACAGAATGACATTTAAACTGCTTCTCTTTCTTAAATCATCTTTATAACGAGTTTCCATGTTGCTGTCTCTACTTGCTATAGTTTCACAACTGTATATTTCAATTAGTTGATTATTTTACTACCCAAATTTCCTTTTTTTCTGTTTGTATTCCAGCTCCTTCTCTCTTCTTGTTTTTTCTTGGATGCCATTTCTGCTCCACTCCACCCCCAGCTGAGCCTTCACCCGCTCCCTCCCTTGTCGTTCATCTTCTGGCCATTCCTGCACTGACACCCTCCCTCCCTCGTCTCTCTTTCACCATACGATACTCCTCTGTTGACATGGCCGTCCATGAGTTGCTATAGCAACCAGACATTTCTGCTGACCCCTACCTTGCTTTGCATGACAGAACTGCAGGACGTGCAGTCATAGGGTGAAGATTATCGGTTCGGTCTGATTTATTAGCGCATGCACACAGCTGAACATGCATGTGAACGTGCACTTGTATTAGGCATGCATTCACCTCTATTTAGAGACTCATGCATGCATGAACAGTAAAGTTAAAACAAAATATTCATTCAATATTTTTATTTTATATTAAAAATAACATTCATTACAGTAACAGTTGTACAACCAATAATTATAATCTCAAACAACAATAATTACACTTGAGAACCAGAGGATTTCACATCTCCCCTTTTTTTAAATAAGTTAAGAAATAAAGTTTTTCTTTTTCCCCGTGGAGATCATTTTCTAAAAGCATTTATACAATACAGTGTTGGCTATAACTGGCTCACAGCGATCTCTAACAGGCCAGGTCTTTAAGACTTGCTTTAATGTGGATATTCATAGCAGGTTATCTAAGCAGGCATTTAGCTGTTATTCCATTCCATTTTGATCTGGCAGTAGTACAAAATGAGCAGATTATCAATATTTTCCAGTACATTTAGCTACAGTACACGGTAGAGCACTTCTCTAAAGTCAGTGTTGTATGGTCAGTGTACAGCTACTCCAGTGTTAGATAACTTTAGACATTTTAGGATAACAGTAAGGTTTGGCATTGAGGCCTGAGCTGCACTCTGCAGTTTCCAGTTATCACCCCAGTGTAAAAATCCAGTTCTCCACGTCTCCAGTCTCAAATTGAGACCCAAACACTTAACTTCCAAGTCCAAGTCGGGTTCTCCATCTGAAGAGCCACAAGGTTGAAGTGAAAGGTGTTACAGTCGCCAATCAATGGCTGCAAACTGCAAAAAGAGTCGTTTCAGCACCTCACACACTTCCACTCATCAGTCCAGATCAGCTGGACTTGTGGTTCAACCAAATAAAATCCAGTGTGTCAAACACCCTCTGGTCCACAGAGTTCATATGATTGCACTTTTATAAAATCCTTAACGCTGGATGGGCCGCGGCATCTCTGGAGCAGGTGACTCCGTGTGAAGCAGTCCATTGAAAACAGCAGCACTGTTTGCACCCTCAGCTCTGTCCACACAGTCCGGACTGTCCAACGTTTAAGAAACCCATTCTTCTGGTGTTTCCACATTCCTTTGGAGCAATGTTTCTGGCTGAAATCTTCCTGTTAGAAAGGCAAAAGAAAAGTCGGATAAGTCACATACGTTTACTGTCAGCTTTTTGTCTACACTGATATAATATTTACCTAATAACCCCTGGGTTACAGGGTACGTTGCATATCCCTACATCATAGGTTTTCCCTTACTTTTACCAAATTTCTGTTTTGTTGTTTCTGCATATTAGCTTTTGAAGTCTGCTGCTGATTCAAGATTCTTTATTCGTCACATGCATAGTTATACAAGTATTACATTTCGCTGCGTGTTATACTTGTATAACTATGCATGTGACGAATAAAGAATCTTGAATCTTGAATTTAAATGCTGGCTGCCACAAAACTCTGAAGACTAAATATGGACAAATTCCTGTATTACTAATTACTGACAGAACCCAGCAGTGGCAGATGGATTTCAGAATTTTTACATTTATCGTTTTATCGAACAAAATATTAACACTAGTAATTAAAATAATGGCTCAATTAGTCTAAGGAGCTTGGAAAGAAAAGCGTCTGGACTTCTTTAAGTGGCTTGAAGACGTTTCACCTCTCATCCGAGAAGCTTCTTCAGTTCTAGGGTCAAATGGTAGAGAGTCCCAGATTTAACCCCTGTGGGAGTATTCTCCCAAGAGGGGCAATAGGACCCCCTAATGATCCTCTACCTAATCACATGAGCCAAGGGGGAATACTCCCACAGACCTGGATGACTGAGAACCTTCACAGACAATGGCTCAATTATTTTATCAGCGATCCCAGCATCCATTCAGCCGATAAGACTTCCAAGTACCAGTGCACAGACTACCACCCTCACGTTAAACAATATTGTCCCTTCTACAAAGCTTTACATTCACCTCTCTCTTAACCCTCTGTCTGTCTCCTTGATCTTACCTCGCAGGTTTACATGATCATAGCTCTCATGGCTGCTTTGCTGATGCGTTTGCGGTTCTTCCTCCTGCGGCGTGGTGAAGCGGGACGAAACGGAGCTTTACGGGCTGAAGGCGAAATGGGAGCCGCCGTAGAGGAAGCTGGAAGAGATAAAATAGGCAGTAGAAACAGAATGAGTCAACTTTTTTCTGCAGTTGTTTGGCCAAGTTTGAACACAGAACCTTTTCTTGCACAAGTAAGTGAAGCAAAGAATTAACACATGGTGTAGAAATTGTGCAGTGGCTCCAGTTGTACCCTGCAGGGCACCAGATAACTTTGAAGCCTGTGTAACAAAGCCTGTGGCTGCCTGCAGGTTTTCCCACAGTCAGAAGTTCAGCCTTCTGACTGCAGAGCTCTCAGGGGATTGAGGAAGAATGGCAGGACACATGTGGCCATGTTGTTTAGTCATACATGTACTCTGAGCTGCTTCCTGCCTGGGAACGCGCGCGAGGTAAAACTTACAGTGGAGTTGTGTGACAGGTGGCATTTGTTTGTTTGACTGTCAAATTGCATGCAACTTGCTGGAGTGGTGGAACACGAGTAAAGAAACAGCCGACTAGATTTTAATGTGGATCCTGACCACGTTCCTTAAAGGTGCAAAATATGAAAAAACAGAGCACTGGCCACCAAGATATGTCTTTCCAGTAAAAACTAAAATGATTGTTAACACTGAGTACAATCCACACATCCGGGGTGGTGGTGTGTCTCCAAAAATCTGTCCAGCAGTGAGTTTGCTTTTCACACCTTTCACTTAAAAATGTATTAAAAAAAACACTTTGGTTTTTTAATTCAGTTTTCAAAAATGCTGTTTATACACACACACACACACACAGACACATACACATACACATACACATACACATACACAGACACAGACACAGACACATACACACATATTTGAACAGTACCTGTTTTAAATGTAGTTGGCTTTGGTCTCTGGTGAGGATGAAGCGGATGAAGATGAGTCTGCTCATTCGGTTCTCTCTGTACCAGCTCCAGAAGTTTCTGCCTCCTTTCTGCCTCTGTTAAGCGACCGTCCTCACCGGTCACATTTGAGTCTTTTTTCTTCCCCTGATTGGCCAGCTCTGTGGTGGCCGAGTCCCCGCTGTTGGCTGAGCCACTTTCCTCCCTCTCGTTCCCTTCTTTTTGACTGGCTGTTTCAGTCTCAGCCTGTTTGTGATTTGTGACCACTATACTTTTTTGGCTGGTCACAAAGTCTTTCTGAATGGTTGTTAATGGAAGGGTGGGGGTTTCTTCAAATTTGGGTGGCTCGGTTTGGCTGGCAGGGGGTGAGGCACTGTCTGACTGGGGAGTGTCGAGGCGATACTGCGTTCTCAGCTCTCGGTCCTCCGTTGCTCCGTGGTTGTACTGCTGTGGATAATGTGACTGATGATGATGCTGATGCTGCTGCCTTTGCTGATGCTCTAACAACTGTTGCTGCCTCTTTGTGTGATCGGGATGATGCACTTGGCCCCCACTGTTTGATGTATGCACGCCGCTTTCCTCCCTGCTCCTTTCAAACCCACTCCCATGCCCCACTTGCTGTGTACTTCCCATGACACTGTGCTCCGCCCTCGCTTCAGATGGCCAGCTGCTGACCGGCCTGGGCAACCCAGGCTGGGGTATCTGATGCACCCTGGGCTGGGTCCAGTGTACAAGCTGGGTGTAACTGCCATGCTGCCACTGCCTCACCGCCGGCTCACGCTCTTCAGGACCGTAATGCTGCTGGTTGTACTTTAGGTCATCGTGGCGATGGAGGTCGGCCTTGGAGGTCTGAGTCTTGGGTGAAGGGGGCTGAACAGGCCGGGGAACGTGGGAGGACAGTGGCGGCTGTTGTGGGGGAGGTGGAGGAGGAATGGGGTTAGAGGGAACAGATGAGGAGGAAAAGGAGGACAGGCTCTGGCACCTGCAGCTGACGTGATCTTCCACTGGGATGATGGGTTTTTCATAATGGGGCTTCTTGTTAATGTACTGAATCTTTATCACCTGGCAAAAAAAGGGTGGAAAAAGATCACAAAATTAGCACAACTGATTGTGATTTTAAAAAAAAAATCAGAAATACAGAACTAAACTATGAAATTATCTCTGTATTTGTAATGACGAAGTTTTTGAATGAGTAGCAAAGAGCTCTAATTGCTGTTGACACTTTCAGACACGTTAGCATTTCCAGGCTATTTGATGGATCCTAGTCAAGACTTGTTTTCTCTTTTTAAAAAGAAAAAATGTTGATTTACCTGTTCTTTAAGCGTCATGCATAGACTCAGGTTGCAAATGTAAATTAACAATGTCAGTCTAAGTCACTTCAGGCAATCAAATAAAAATCACAACACAGACCTTAGGCTAGCTTTTAGCCTTTGTACTCCTTTAAACTGGCTAATATGTTATATAATTCCGTAAATTTCCATCCAAAACCATATATTAGACAATATTAACCAGTCACAGGGAATGACTCTCAGTTACTCCCTGAAGTCATTAATGGGAGCTGCATGATCTGCATACCTGTAGGTATCTGGTGGAGGTGACTATAGGGACACACTCCATCCGTGGACTGTTGCAGCAACCTGAACACCGCTGCACCTCCACACATGGCGGCCACAATAAGAAGTTGGCATTGCGGCGATCTAGCATAGACCTCGTTACTTCCATCACCTCTGTTCGCACTTTACAGGCCGCCTGCTGGGCTGGCTGCGCCTCCACTGTTAGGAGAGAAGAGAGGCAAAGGCAAGGATGAATGTGTGAGTTATAGTAGAACTAGCATACGAGGTAAAAAAATAAAAAATAAATAAATAAATGATTTTGAGGGATAAAAAGGTAGATGCAGAAACTTACCAAGACTTCTAATGTGGCGACCATGGGTGCCGTTTGGGAGAATATCATGCACGTCCTCTTCCTCTTCTACAAGAGAAGAAAGGAGAGGGGATCAAAGGATGAGAGTTAGCAGTGAACTTAATAGCAGTCTTGGGTAAAATTAAGCAAGTACTTTCACAGGCAACAGAAACCCTGTATAACATGCAAGTCCGTTAGGGCAGTTTTTAGCCAAACTCATTGTTCACTACACAAAGGAAGCCATTTTTTTCCTCCACTAAAACAATTAGGCTATTTTCTGCAACAATTTGTCTCGCTGCTGTCAAGAATACTGTTGAGGCGAGATATGAGCAGTTAAATATAGCTCATGCATGGAACTGTGAGCGTATGTTTGCACTCTCACATATGTCGTCATTTCACACTCTACCCTCTAAGCCCTAATTATATCCCTGGGTATAGATTGCATGTGCTACTGCGTGTGTCTACGTGCAGTACATTAATGTATGAAGTGCTATTTGGCAGCACAAATTAATTGCCTGGTTCAGACAGAGAGCAGATCGTTAGGTTCTCAGAAGCTAATTTCTCATTTTATCTGAATATTTGTCTGTTTCTAATTGGATTGGAGAGCTGAATCTTGTCGTCCTCATTCATATATTAATATCTGACTCATTTAATTTTTGCTAGCCGGCTAGCCAGCAGGCTGTATAGCTCATTCTGCTAATTCTGATAGCATTTTATTTCATGTTAAATCTCTTTCTGAGGGCCAAGACTTTCATGTTTTTATTAAAGTGAGTACATATATTTACACAGCGATAACAAGAAACTCTTCTGCAGAGAAAATGGAAAATGCAAAACTGAGAAAAATATATTTATGAGCATAGCATAATGCTAATGAACGTGTGCCTAAATGCTAACAGTAACAATACTAGCCTTGCTAGCATTTTAGCTAACAAAAAGAATGGTAACAATAGCATTTCACATGATGGTGTTTACGCCAGTTTCACATCATAAAGCAGTCAACTCTTCAACTGTTCAACTCTTTGCCTCATTGATTTTAAACACAGCATTATTCTTTATTATTGTGTATTGTATTTATCAAGACACAATAAAAGTTTATTGGATAATTTGCATTAAATACAAAGTACAGCTCAGGCTTACGTCACTCATTCTGAAGATGTCAAACAACTTTTGTACCCTATTTGTGCAGGAAAAAGCCCAAACGTTAACCATTCGGTAGTACCAGAGAAAAATTCAGTGATTCAAGTTTGGAACAAAGCAAACTTAAATAAGACAGACCTGAAGCAGAGTTCCAACATCCACTGAGTCATGACAGAATTTAAGATGCTGAACAATTAAATTTGAACACTGGCATTGCTTAAAAAAAGAAAAAAAATTTAGCAGTAAAATGAGTCATTCGTACTTCGTCATCTCAGAATCTTGATAAAACTAAAACTCAAAAAATAACTGGCTTCAGCCAAAAAAGGGAAAAAATAGTTTGATCTACCATAAAAACAAACTTTGAGTCACTTCCTCGTGTCCTGTTTCTGAGCATCCTTCCCATTGCTGGTTCCTCTCTGTGGTTGACGTTATGTCACTGCTTTATTTATGCATTATGGAATGATCAAAAGTCTGTCTATTAATATATGTATCTGTGACTTGAGTCCTCTAAAGGGTAAGACTATAATTAATTTTTTAATCACCCGCTGGTGCGCATTTGTGGGCAACTTAGTTTGGACTCTGTTTGAGGGTGCAGGCATAGCGGGGGGAGGTCTGTGTCTGTTATACAAACATCCATAACTCAAAACCAAGAGAGGAATCCAGAGCAGGAGAACAATGTAGTGACCTTGTGTTGAAGGCTTCTCTCGCTCTCTCTCTCTCTCTCCTTTTCAGTTTGTCAAACATACAAGGTCACTGCTACTCTCTCCTCCCATCTTTCCTTTTGTCATCAAACTGCTCTGTGGGTACACCCAAATGCTTACCTCCTCCACGTCAGTCTTATTACTTTCTGTATATGTGCGTGTGTGCATGTGTGCGTTGTGGTCATTAGTACCTATTGCATCGGTCTCCTCCTGCAGAAGTAGTTTCAGGTCTTCCACAGAGGAGATGGGAGAGTTCCTCACCAGGTCGACCAGAGATGAAGGGAGTGGATCGCCCTGTTGAGACAAACACAAGCATTTGTAGTAAATCATAATAATTTGCTTGGAAACAGCTTCTATTGTGAGGTAAGCCCTATGGCAAATAGAACACACATGGATACATGGAGGTTTTTGAATTTCAGCATCTTTCTCAAAGTGACTTTGATACGCAAGATTACCAAGCCGCTAATCAAAGTGACATTGCATCCTATTCAATTCAATACCCAAAAGAGAGACGAAACCCCAACAACAGATAACCCCAGAGTGAGCAGGCACCTTGTGACAGTGGGAAGGAAAAAATCCCTTTTAACAGGAAGAAACCTCTGGCAGAACCATGTGAAAGAGAGCCAGAGATGAATGATAAAAAACTAATGACTAGATGCAGAGTAGTGTATAAACTCACGGAGAATGAAAAGAGGTGAGTCAAGAAGAAACACTCAGTGCATCATGGAAGCTTAACTGATGTGTGTCCCAAATCAGGACTTCCACACCAAATACATCGTCCTTCTTGTCACATACTTTGCTAAAGGTTGAGGCATGTTTAGGTAAGGGAAATGGTGCTTCATATGTTCATATAAAGTTACATAAAGAAGTACTCCCCAGGATCTGTAAACAAACTATGATATCTGCTTTAAGGCAGTTTTTTCTCACTTTGCATGTTTGCCTATCAGGAGATAGCTCTACAAGTCAAACCTAAACTGCCCTTTTTTTCCTTCTCAATTAGCAGCGTGGATATTTTGCTAGTGAAACAAAGCTGGTGTCAAATGCCTTGTCACAAAACCTGCACGACTCCAACACCAGCACAAGAACTTTATTGGCTGTTCGAGGGCTAAAGTCAATCTTGAATTGCAATTAGCTGGAGGTCTTGTTTGGGAAGGAAATGCAGGTCTAGTCTGGGCTTCAAGTCCAAGAGCCTGACCCTGAACTGTGGCACAGTTATTATTTTACACAGGAGGCAGGGAGTGTCCTCTTTGTAGAGGAAAGAATGCATTCATGGGAAAACAGCACCACACATATACACCATGAATACACGGGCTCGCTGTGTTTTAAAGATTTCGGATCGTCGATTAATTTTGGTAATTATTTCCCACAATGCCAAACGAGGAAGAGGATTGACGTGCATAAAACAGCAGAAGACAGTTGCAAATGTGTCACAACAGTTACACAACTAGACAGAATTGTGCACTGGTGGTTTGAGAGAGACACGAGGGCTGGCGTACAATATCTCAGTCCTTGATCTCCAGTTGAAATTTGCTCCACTTTCGCTTCCTCCATCAAAGGAAATGATGGTTGTGATTGGCGTTTGTTGCTCCCTCCTTGGCCGTTTACCCACAAGGACTATTTTCCCCTTTTCTCTGAATCAATCCTGACCATTTTTGTTCTTTTAGTTCAGTTGCAGTCCACCAGCCTAAACCATGAAGTTTGTGTTATAAAACAACACAAAAAGGAATGAAAAATATCCTTCAAGTTACGCAAGAATTCTCATTATCACTCAAAAACATAAAAAATAAAGAGAGAGAGAGAAGTCATGTAATAATGAATGAAGTTTTAATGAAAAGTACTGCACGATTTCATTACGAATTCAGCGTCGCTGTTTTTAAGGGAAGACCCTTGTGGTTTCCTTATCGAGATCAGAGGCGGATGACTCGAAAGTCATTGGCACATTTTGCTTTGGTTGGCTCTAAGTTAGCGCTATCTCCAAGCAGTTGGAATAACACTTCATAGTGTCACATGCCAGAAAAATGCCAAAACAAATTAGGCAGTGTTACGATCATGTGGATAACTCTCAGAGAGAGGCGGGAAAATGAAAGCAGCGAAGTAGATACTATCTCTTTAATGATGGTGAAAAAATGTGTGGCCGTAAACGTGTTTATATTATCCGTTTTATCTCCCGTGAACACTTCAACTGCAGCAGTCATCACGATCAGGATCTCTACTGACACAGCTAGTCAGGTGAGTTTTATGTAAAACCAGACTTGTGTCTTTACAGATCTAGTGTCCAATTTCTCAATGTGTTTCCTATGGTTTTGTGAAGCTTGTTTGCAAATGCAAAGGTCCCCAAACTTGAGATGTTTCTTATGATTTTAACAGTAAACCGATCTTTCTGATGAGGTGCACTCGAGGGGCAACATCAGTGTGCACCCTCTCTGCTTTATTCCTTTCTACATTTCAAAGCAGCCGTTTTCAGTTAAAATTCTGCACCTAAATTGAGCAGAAGCATCATTAATGTTGTTAGGAGCACCCGTGTTAGGTTTTTCCACACACACAAGTGCAAAGATTCAGATCTTCACTCTGATTATATTTGATTTGTAAGCTGTAAGTCTGGAACAGCTGTGTTAATGCTGCAGACATCTAGAAGAGGTAGAGCAGCTCATCTGTTAATTAGAAGGTTGGTGGTTCGACTGGCTCCTCCAGTCAACGTGCTGAAGTATCCTTGGGCAAGATACTGAATCCTGAGTTGTTCACCGGAGTGTGAACGTTTGATAGAAAGCACTTGGACACAGACAAAGAATCCTTGTATGAATGTGTGTGTTTATGAGAGACGTTGTATAAAAGAGTAGAAGAGCACCACACAAGAATCAGTCCATATCTACCACCACAATAAAGAACCTTCCATCTCCATCTTTCACCTTCTTAGCTTTTACATGTTTTACATGTGCTTCATGCAGGCTAAAAATAAGTCAGTACAGACTTAACGAGCAATTGAAACCCTACCCTCCCAGGTAAGGCCCTGCTGGACTGCTGAACCTGCAATTAGCCAAATCCAAGCCTACCATCAGTGGACAAGATTTTCTAAAGCTTCAAAACAAAGCTAAGAGGCAGTGCAGCGGCCTAGCTCCCTCTCAAACTACCTGACGACAGTAGGCTCAGTGATCACTGTGGTTTTTATTTGTTTGCTTTTTTGTTGCCAAAAAGGCTCCCCATCACTTTTTTTGTCATGAATATACCAACACTGTCTCTCAGATGAGCTGACAGATATGACTGTATACACTCTAAGAATAAATAAATTAGTCAGTGTAACGTCTCCTTCTCCTCACCCCCAACCGGTCACAGCAGGTGGCTTCCCCTCTCTGAGCTGGGATCTGCAACATGCTTCTTCTTCGTTTTTCCTTCCCACTGTCACCAAGTGCTTCATAATAGGGGGTTTTGTCTGTATTTTTGTAGGGTCTTTACAATATAAAGCTCCCTGAGGTGACTAATGCTGTGATTTGGCGTTATATAAATACAACTGAATTAAAATGAAAATCAATGTTTTCCTTAGGATGATCACCTGTTTAAAGTCTATCCTCTGTCTGATCCAGAATGATTTCTTTTATCATCATTTCATTGCCTCCTATACGTTCATTTCCTCAACTAGCTTTCTGTTCTTTTGTCTCCTTCTGTCTGCTTTGTGGGCGTTGATGGCTCAGGACACCTGGATGACTTTCACGAGCCATTGGCTGACCTAGTTAAGCAAACACACATACTCACAGTCTCTTACACACACAACCTCGCCCCCTCTTTTCCCGTTTATGTACAGATGCTTAACCACTTAACTGTCTGCCAAATTTGTCCAGCGAGCACTGCCACAAACTTGCACTCACACAGGCTGTTTCCACTATGCAAGAAGCTATCATTACAGCCCTAGTGCTAATTGCAAATGCACACAAACACATGCAGGCACAAGCACTCACAGAGAAATCAGAGAGCAGAGCAGTGAGACAGGGAATAGTTTCTCACTTGGACATGCAACAACCCCCTGGTTAAAACAGAAAGAATACGAATGAGAGGACAAGTTAAAAACAGTGGTTTGAGCAGAAAATCGCTCACTACAATAAATTAAATATCCTGGCTTATACAAATCTATTTTCTGCTGAGTGTGTGTGGCTGAGCTTATGGGTTAAAATAAGCGTATATAGGATGTCACGGTCCGCGAGGAGGTCATACACATATTCGTGATAACACACTGCATGGGGCCTGGGAGGAAGCCTGGAAGGCAAAGAGTTTGCATGGAATGTTTGAGGAGAAAAGCGAAGTGTAATGGAATGTAATTATGGGGCCAGCTGACTGCTCTCTCACACACACACACGCACACACACACAATCAGAAGCACAGACCCTGGAAAAAAATAAACACAAAATAACAGCAAATCTATATCTGTGACTACTGACTCATAATCACACCGTGGTATCACAACACATGCCTCCTTTTATCAAAGATGAGGCAGACTGCCAACTTACTACTGCATAAACTGATAGACTTGAAGACAACAGTGGGAACTCTCTCACTTACGCACAAATATACAAACAAGCTGAATACAAAGATCATGACCGCCACCCAACACACACACCCACACACACAATCCAACCGTGACTGCAGAGATGAGGGTACAGATGATGGATGGAGAGCCAACATGAGGACAAAGGGGAGCGGACGGGCGGGAGAAGAGATGAGCTGAGCTGAGATGGGAAGAATAAGAAGGAGGAGGAGATGTGAACAAAGCGACTGCAGCTACATAAGTCTGATCATTACAGCAAGTGCCACTTCTATAATTTGGCGGCTTTTAAGTGAATCTTGTGTTTGCACGTTGCGTAATAAATTAATCAAAGTGCACTGAAAACTCAAGGGAGTTCTTCTGCAGACACATTATTTGCACAGTAACCAAAAGGCGGAAATAATAACTTAATTAGCCATTTAGTCACTTGTCAAACAAAATTGAGAGATAGTCTTTCCTCTCAGCTCCTCACTTGTGAGCTGCTGCTTCTCTTTGTCTCAGTAGTCTTGTTTGGATTTTGGCCTGACAGCTTTGCCCAAGCAACTTTAAACATTTCACTCCAAATACAGTTGAATTAGTGATAAAATAATAAAAATAATAATAGACTTCAACAGCATAAATAGCTCCACTGCTCAGGATAAGTCTTCACTATGTAAGGGGCTAGTAACCTGTTTCAAAGTAAAAGCCTGACTGCTACTTTATTAACTTTTTTTTATTAATCCTTATGGGATAGCTCAGTAGGTAGAGCAGTGGCCCCATGATCAAAAGGTCAGGGATTCGAATCCACTGAACGATACCTTCCCTGAGGTATCCATGAGTAAGGTATCGTCCCTGCACACTGCTCCCCAGGTGCTAGATTGGTGACTGCTTCACTGTGTGAAATGCAGAGAGGGATTTCCCCATGGGGATCAATATATTATTATTACGGTGGCCCCGAGAGGTCAAAAACACTGTAGCTTAAGAAAACATCACCAAATTGAAAAATGCTGCAAAAGTAAACCAAACTATATTAGAGCTGGTTTTAATGCAATCAGCTTAAAAAGCTAGAAGCGAGCCCTTCAATGGTAGCCCACAAAACAACGGCGGCATCGCAGTGGCTACTGCCATCTTTTATATACAGTCTACAATATTTCTATTGTTTTTCATTTTCATTCTGCATTACATAAGGCTGACAGCCTCAAATTCTGTGAAGTCAGTGTTTTTTCTCTAAAAATGAACTGCACAGGCTTACAAACAAATACTCTTATGTGCCACTGCACTTTTTCTATTTGACACACATGCACTCACTCAGAGGCATAACCCCTCTGCAGTACACACAAATACAAAAAAAAAAAAAAAACCACAAGCACATATGTCCACTAACACATACACAGCTACGCCCGGTCACGTATCCAGATGTGCACACACACCACAGAAATACACACACCGCTACACAGGACACAAAGTCCATGAAATCCCTGACAGATTAGTTGTTGTTCTTATGTAAAATGGATCAAGCCGACAGGCAGCAGCAGCAAATCATCCCCGCTCGCCCGCAAAGACAATAGTCAGACAACAACCTGTTCAGGAGCCACCAATCAGCATCTGTGATTTGAACAGCAGAAGATGAAAGAATTAAGGTCTGACCTGATGCGTGGGGGCTTTTGTGTATTTGACTCCAGTTCCATTTAAATGGATTTTTAAAAAATGAAATGTAACAACTCTGTGTGTGCATTCACACTTGTACCTGTTTGATGCATGATGATGCAAAAGAAGTGACAGTTTGACTGCATTACCCTTTAACAGCAGGCAGAAAAAACTGTTCTTGCCACATAAATTAAAATAAAGATTTGGGGTTTAACTGATAGCATCAACCTGCAATGTCACGATGTAGCTGGATTACCTGCGTGTGAGTGAAGTGTTTTTCACCGACAGATGTGACCAAACTAAGACAGCCAAAGACTTCCTTTTGCAACGAGTGGGCCAAACACTGAGAGATACACTGACTTAACAAGTAAATTCATAATGCTAATTAACCCAAGTGTGCTAATACTTATATTGACTGGCCTACAATCTAGGGGCCACAAATCTAACTCCCACAGTGCATGAGTTCAACACAGTGAAGTTACTGAACCTCTGAAGCAGTAGCACACTGTCAAAGGTCAACTGTGCAACACTGAAGCCTTCATTTATTCAGAGTAAATGTTCTAAGTGTATAAAGGAAGACTCCATTTGTTGGTTCCAACCCTTACAGGATGATGTGGTTTTGAGGAAGAGAACCTGAGATTGGTAAAAAGGAGAGCACACAAAATTTCAGGTCAACTAAGGTCTAGTCACATTTTCATTCACCTCAACGGTGTTACAATGCAAACAATGTATATACTGCATATATGCGTGTACTGAGTTGGGGCTCCAGGGAAACAAATGAATGACGCTGCGAAACACTTGTGCACCATCTGGTAAGGGGAAGTCCCAGCTGGTTAAATATTCTTGTGATCATGATTATGTGCTAAAGTGGTCCACAGCAAGTCCAAACGATTACAACTACTACATATGTATAAGATATTTACACATTATGTTTGTTTTTTTACTGTAATTATACATGTACAGTCTTTATTTGGCCAACTATACGTTTCTGTTCGCAGAGATATACATAGCAGCTGGAAAAATGGGTATCCTTAAAGAATCAATTCCATAGAAAGATGATTTTGAAGGTGTGGCGACAGAGGCCCTTGGTGAATTTGCCGTGACAACAAAAACAACAGCTATGTTGATGGATGGATTTTGGCTCCAGCTCCTTAGACTGGTATAACTCCTGATGCTGGGCCACTAGCCAAGGCCCACCCTCAACCTGGCTTTCCCGCTCTCTCTGTGACACTGTTACTCTCAGTACATCTGGAATATGACCTTCTCGAAACGTGACAGACAGAGAAGCAGATAATGCACAAGCTGCAGAGGCACAGAGAGATAATTGAACAGACTCATGCACAGGTTCACCCATATAAACACACAACTGTACATTTTCTCTTTTACTTGGCCCATAATGTGTAACAGGAAACATCCACCAACCGTTCGTAGAATCACCTCAGGGAATAATATATGTCAAACACTTACTCACAAGTCAAGAATTCACATTGGCTCACTATGTGACATATCAGAGTCTGAACATGAACTCACAACCGTGTTGACTGTTGTGTTCACTGATATTAGATCCTACCTTTGGAAAACTGTATTCTCAGGTTAGTAACGATCAGAATAAGAAAGATATCCCTGCCAGTCCCATCCAAAACATCTACGTGCTAATGGTTTCAAACTCATGACCTTTTGCAGGCTTCTCAGTGTGTCCTGGATGTCTCACGGGTGGCCCTAAAGCCAACCATTTTCCCCACGTAGACATAATGTTTAAGCCTTTAAATTAAAAAAACGGACAAAAGTTTTGCTACAAATATAAAATACTAATCTTAAATCAAAATTCATTTTGTTGTGGTTGCTTTTCAAGACAGATCACCTTGGTCTTACTACCTCCATCATCCTTAAATCAACAGTGCGACTATATTGATTCTTAACCTGTGTCCTCTCGTAAATATTTACCAGCACGTCCCACAGTCTTACCTCAGCGCTGCCGAGCCGGAGACGGGCCGCCAAAAGCGCAGCCAGCAGCAGCACCAGGACCCAGGACCTCATGTTTCCGCCCAGCCAGAGGAGCCGCAAGCGACCGGCTGGGCATTTAGCACTTCGGTGTCCAATCCCCCGGCTGCACCGAGCGTCCTCCCGGTGTTGTGTGCTGACCTCTGGTGCAAAGCACGCACTGTTAAATATCCCCAAATGTGTCACTGCCTACAAGGGCCGCTTGTCCAAATGTTTGCTCACGGTGACTCACGCGCAGGCTAGACGTCTGACTCTGTCCATACCGCTTTTTTAGAAAACTCGGGAGACGTCAAGGGTACCTTACAGTGCGCTAAGTGCGTAACGCCGGGTGTTGGGAAACAACAAAAAATGCAGCTACACAGTTCCTGTTATATCAGCATGTAATGCAAAAGACAGTCCAAATAACGTCCTCCAAATATGCAAATAAAAAGATTCGTGCGCGTGTGCCAAGGTGTTCGATTCGTCCACTTTCTGGATAAGACAAAAAATCCAGTAAAACTGATTAAATCGCAAGTTCTCGCTCCAAAACTGCAGTTAAATGTAACAATAATGCAACTTCATGGTAACATTTTGAGCCCCACATCTCCAAATGTCCGTGCGTAAAAGTTGGTTCACCTTGGACTTGCGCGTCGTGCGTAATTCTCTGGACTCTGCTGTTAAATAAAAGTCAGATTATTCTTATCCCAGCGCGGTTTATCTCACTGCAAAACCCGAGCGTGTTTCTCGTTAATAGCGGCTCTTTTATGTCTCGTGCTTGGCTGCGTGTCTGTTCCTCCTCCGGGCGCTCGCACGCTCGTTCATCTGCTGGATCAGGTTGTTCTCTCCCGTCGTGCCTCTCTCCTCTCTGATTGCGACTCGAGCGGCGAGTCCCTTTTCCGAATCGAAACAGCTTGAAGTTTAATAATCAAGCTGGGCTGATGGAATGAACACGTACCGGAAAGCATCTGATTTGCAATTTTAAAAATAAACTATTCGTGTTTTGATAGTCATTCAGCCTCGTATTCATAGCGATATTCTACGTGGGAATCCACTCAAATCACGAATTTCCACTAAATTCTAAGACACAGCGTTTCATTTATTAATATATATGGCGTGGGAAAATTTTATTTTGAAAGTTTCCCTGCGGAAGTCTGTGTCCTTATGTTGCCATGTTGCAATTGACGTAAAAGTCGTAAAATTTTCTCCGGGGGTTCGGTTTTCTCTTTTTGCCACCTTCTTATTAGTCGCAAGGAAACCCAAGAGCCTGTGGGTGCTCTTAAAGGGGAAGTCTGTACTATAATAGATCGAATATTATTTTCCATCTGCATAAATCTCAGTCAAAGGTGTCAGCTGTGTTCACAATGTCAAACTGTCATATTTGGTGACAAAGTCTTTACCCCATATATTAAAATGCAGCTGTGTGGTTCAGCTGGGGAATTTTCCCTTTCATCTCAGTTATAATCCACTGCCGCACTTTTAGAATATGAGAAAGAGAAGAGAGATGTGTTCAGCAAATTCAGCCCTCTTTATAAAGTTAAGAGTCAGAGCTCAAACAAATAGTTTCACTAAAAAGTCTAAGAATTTGCTGTAATCTGGCTGGATTATAGTTTAGATTGAACGATTGGGGGTGGGGGTTAGCAAACAGCACAAACCAAACAGAAGCAGAAAGTCCAGACAATCCCTTGATTGTATTTTGAAAGCACTTCACTGGCTGCGCTGCTTCAGTTGTTTGGACAAGGTGAACTCCACCTGTTACCAAGATAGAGATGGATGTCTGTCAGACACATTAAAAAACTACAAATTCAGGTTTCTTGCTCTACCGAGAATGTCAGAATGTGCAAAATATGCAAAATAGCTTGGTTTGTCCTCACACACTGCCGCAGCATCACGACAAGCTGATTGTTATCATGTTTGTTTCACATGTTTTCAAAAGGACTGCAGGCAAATTATTTTCATCCTGCTGAGATAAGCCGTCAGCACTTTGAATATCTAAAAGTACTAGTAAGATTTACATTATCCTCTGGTACAGAACTTTACCTACAAGGCTTTAAAGATGGACTATTATGGCATCTTTTTCTTTTTCTTTTTAAAAAAAAAAAGAGCATCAAAGGGCTTTATTTTATTGGCCTTCCTCATCCTGCTCTGTTGGGGAGAAAAAACTATTTTTGTTTTGAACTGAGAAGCTTGGTGACTTGAAGATAAATGCACTCTCGCTGTAGACAGTGAATGTTTTCCAGGAAGCTCATTTTGGGGTCATGGCTTGATGGACCACTATGGAAGCCGGGAGTCACGTTAGATTCTTCCTCACTGCTGACGGAAGACAGAGGAAGCAGGCATCCCTCTTTAGCTATTCTTAGACCGCATGCACACACATACACGTACTTACACACTAGCAAATTGGCAGACCTTGGGATCACTCTGCTGTCAATGACAGGATGAAGTGTGACCTCTCAAATGTAATAATGAAAGCATGCCGCATATACAGTTTGTGTGCATGTACCAACTTGAAAGCGTATCAGGTTTACAGCGCTGCTTGCTGTCAGTTCTGAAGGTTCAGCATAAAATTCCTGGTATGTCAGACAGGAAGGATACAAACCACACACACGCACACGTGTTTGAGCAGGTGAACTACTGCGGAACAGCTTGCACAGCTGTCCGTGACACTGGGAGACACAGATGTGCGAATACAGCCTCTGTTTTTTGTGGCATCTCAAAGCCAGGGGAGGCACAAACTCACCTGCAAAGTCATTTTGATAAGACAGTGAAACAAAAGCAACAGAGCTGTTAATAGCTGCACTGAAAATATACTCAATTCAATTCTATTTTATTCAGTTTTATTTATATAGTGCCAAATTATGACAGTCACCTCAAAATCTCTGAAAGAAGTCTCAAGTGGACATTCAAGGTACTGCAGCTTTTTGACATTTTAACATTTTGTGTGTTCATTATGAATTGGAAATAAATGTGTTTACTGGAGGATCCACATTCACATGGTTCCAAAAATAAGATCAGACCAAAGAAAACCCCTCAAAAACTGAATACGGACAAAAAATACTAATTCATTTCCTCTGACCAGAGGCAACAAAGAAGTAATCAAAGGAGGTTTCAGCCTCAAATTTCGTAGCTGAAGTTGGTTTAATTCAAACAGCATATCTAGCTTGTACCACATGAAGGTTATTGTACCATTCATTTGCTTTCACTCTCACACTCTCTTTCTTTTTTTAAACCTTGCTGCACATGTGAGTCTGTGTAAGAGCGTTAATTAACTTCCTGTCTAATATCCTTATCTAATTAAAAGGGGAAATTTCATCCCCTCTCTCCTCTTGCTGACTTCCTCTTTCACCACAGCCAGTTGTAGAATGAAGAAAACAAATGCTGCGCTCCTACCAAAGTTCAAGCTCGTGTCAAAGATTTAACACACAACACTGGAAACTTGTCCTGCTGCTACCTTGGCGGGCTGTCTCATTTAGGGCTTATTGAATCTTAACCAAGATGATTTTCCTGTTATATCCTAGAGGATCAAAAGTTGAGAGGTTTTGTTGGGATACACAAGTTATTGTTAAAATCTCTTCTTTGTTTAAAGCAACAGCTGACCCCAGTGGGGTCACAATGAAGAAAAATGGGCAAAGCTAAACCCTGAAGTAGACATTTAAGGATCACTGAAGACTTATAATACTTTATTTTCTTCCCTAATATCTGCTCTATTTTTAACTCAGTAAACTCATCCTGCGCAGTGAAATATTCTGATGTATTTCCATTCTAGTAAATAAAATGTTATAATTATTGTTATGATGAACTGATGCATTCAGATGGTGTTACATTAGCCAGAGGACTGCGTTATAGGATGAAAATGGAAGAAAACTGGAAATGTCACAAAGTGGACTTCAGCGAATGGCTAGCTTTTGAACCTAGCCATAAAACAGCTAGCCATAAAACATAAAAGCCTATCCCCATAAGGTTTTACGTTTTATACAGACTAGTACAGAATCAGCTTTGGTCTCTTTATCTAATTTTTCCTGCATGTCAGCTGTCTTTTGGGGAAAAATTACAATAATTTGCAGTCTTAGGGGTAAGGTTGATATAAGCGACAGGTGGCTGCTAATAGCTCTCTACTAGACATTGTTTTAGCTAATTGTAGTCACTGAAAAAGACCTCTCACCCATGTCTGTGGTATTTGTGCCTTGTGAAGCATTTTTAATTCAATTATCTTTCCAATAATATAGCCATTATCATTGAGTGAGCAATTAGCAGTGAGTGATTGTCGGAAGTGTTAGCATTGCTAACACTAAACTTCCCAGAGAACTAAGCTAGCTAGTGTTACATCTACCTCACCCTCTCTTGTGCGGTGAGTATGAGTCACATCTGGTATTTTTTTCAAGGTTTTCATAAGGAAGAAAAGGAAAATTTTTTATTTTGGGTCCCTACTTTGTATTAGAATTGGTGTTAATCAAATACTAAGTGTGCTCTGGAAAAAAAGCATACCCACTGACATTGTCACAGCTCTGTGAATCACTTTACAATTTTTTTTTCTCAAACCAAGCTTTGATGAGATCGAAAGCGAATGAGAGACCGCTGAGTCAAAGCGAGGGAAGAAAGAAAAGGCAGGGGGATGCTGAGAGGAGAGGAAAGGAGAGGGCGGGCAGCTGCCTCACAGCTGTATTGTTGTGTGTGTTTTCCCAACATCAACAGCAGGGGAAGTGGAACAGAGCAGCTAAATATGCAAACGGCACAATGAGGCAGCGAGTGTGAAGCAGCTGTAGAGCACAGCCGTCGCCAGGTCCATGAGTATGAAATGCTGAGGACCGCCTTCGCTTTGTACAGGAAGAGCTGACAGAGCGTACACACTGCTTTTCAGACAACAACCCCACATAGATAACATTGTTCCTAATCTGAGCATCTCTTTTACTGAGAGAATATTGTGTTAACGAGACTTTTTGAATCTTTTGGTCTTTGTACAGCCAAGAAACAACATGTATAACCCAGTCCTGTGCGGGTAACACTGAAATCTCACCAACAAAACTCATATTTGGCTCAGTGGCATTTAAAGATGAGCCTAAATAGTTGAATTTTGGGGAAATTTACTCTAGATTGTTCCTTCCTGCAGGCTTGAATATGTAAGGGGGTGTAGCTCAGTGGTAGAGCATTTGACTGCAGATCAAGAGGTCCCCAGTTCAAATCTGGGTGCCCCCTTACAGGCTATGACCTTGTGTGATTGCTTTTCTGTGATTGGCACACTTTGACCCCACATTTAGATGTTAAAGGGACGATAGTTCCTCAAATCAAGCTACAAAAGTTATGTTTCTCCTTTAGACACTCCAGTTTCTGTTGCACAGCCTACCAGTCTCTCACAGGGAGACAGAAACCAGCCGCTCAGACATCCACAATAAATTTAGAATCACCAATTAATTTAATGAGCATGGCTTTGGACTATAGCAGAGAACCCACACAGGCACAGGGACATGCAAACTCCATTCAAAAAGGCTTCACGCAGCCAGGAGATTCAGATCATGATGCTGTGATGTGACAGAACTAATGACCGTGCTTCCAAGCAGCATATCTGACATTCAAACCAGATGGATCATTATTAGCATATTTGTTTGTTATCAGACATCTGTGAGTTCGGGGAAACAAGTCTGCAAGTAGTGCATACGTGACATTTCATCTCTGCCAAATGTCCCATATAAAAACAGCAACAACAGTAACAATAATACATTAACCCCCTACCTTAGATTGCTTGCCACCATTAGTATATGTGTAAACTGGTGAATGTGATTTATCACATGTTGTGTACTTAATCTAACACGTAATTACATAACACTAGTACATAATACATTATGAGTGTGTGTGTGTTTGTGTGTCTCTTCATGTGATAATTGGTCGTCTTGGCTAATGCAAAAACAAAACAAAACAAAAGGAAGCCACGCAGTAGATATTTTTCCTTATTACCTTAGCAACAACGGATGCAGTTGTTTTTTAGGGGCTTTTTTCTTAGTGTTTATTTTTGGACTTGTTGTGTTACCTGATAAGTGATAAACTTGTGACATATCTATTGACGCATATGTGCCGCTTGCTTTGATCTGCAGTGCTTGACGGCAGCAATGTGTGATTTCCTTCAGAAATGGTCCGTGTCACCACCATCATCACTGCTATCATTATTGTTGTCATTGTTGTTTTTTTTAACCTACATCCTCCATACCAACTGTTCGTTATGTTCCTCTTTCCTTCTCCTCCTCCTCTTTGCAGCGTTATTATAAAACAATAGTTTCCACCAACAGTTTCCTGCCTATCCATATGTTCCACCTCAGTCTCTCTTCCTAATCCCATAATAGCAGTGAAAACCTCGTGTTTACCATGTAATCATCTGAGGCCAGCTGAATTGCTAGAAAGGTCCGATCAAATGTGCTGCTTCAGTCCTCTCCCTGATTTTTATGAGTGAAAACACTCGCTGTGTTCCCAAACACAGCTGCCTGCCGAGTGAACGACTCTCAGCAAGATGATCAGACGCCAGCGCTCAGTTTACTCATCACTGCTGATGTTTCTGCTGTTTCTGGTTAATGAAGTGCTGTGCTGGTCCTGCTTCACCAGCTGTGCCGGTTTTCTCCAAGGCGTGCCAGTTAAATAGAATTAGGCAGGTTAAACGTACGAGAGTGTGCTTTCAATATTTAATAGCGTTGTGTGTTTGCTTTGTGTTTTTATCACAGTTATCTTTCTCGGGCAAAGAAAAAAAGAACAGTAAATAGTATACATATGGTTTAAGAAGGTCATACTCTTTTCCTTGGCTCGGCTTGCAAACCAAGAAAAAAGTTCTTTGTTCTACTATTATAAACACTATTACAACAACAAATGAAAAGTAAATAAATTATTAAATAAAAGTACAGCAATGAACAGATTTAAATTGGAGCTCGTTTTGTTTGTTTGTTTGTTTGAGGTAAATTTCTGAATAAATCATTAAGTATAGCTCAGTGACCTTGAACTACGTTTTTACTGCTCCAAAACTACAAATGTGGCAACTTTGTTTCACTCTCAGTTGCATGTTGCCACTCTGATCCCAACAGTATATGAAAACATAGGATTAAAAATTTGACTTTTTAATTGCATCCTTTGCAAAATAATGATCTGAAATCTGCAGACTGCAGTTCCTTCATATCAGTCAGGTATTATATTAAACACGGTGCTTACATAACACTCTTGTACTCTAACTGAACTCTCCTCATGTTTTTTTTTTAACTATAAACAGGTCACATGCATTCATTGCAGTGTTTTCTATACCTGAGCATCTCATCTAGCATTCACACACACTCACATGCTGATGGAACCACAGAGCTACCTGCTGACAGTCACTAAGTATGATGAGGTTTAGTTCAGTGGCAGAAGGTTTTACTGCTTATCCTATATTGTATTGTGGCTATAGTGGGGGAGTATATTCAAAGTGATAAAGTGACTTGAAGAGAAAATATGAGTTGTTCGGCAGAGTTAATGTACTTGCTGATTGTGGTTGGGGGTATAGCTCAGTGGTAGAGCAATTGACTGCAGATCAAGAGGTCCCCAGTTCAAATCTGGGTGCCCCCTAAGCCATCTCAGTGGAGGGAAAATAGTTGTTCAGAATACTTAGAAGCAGCTCCCAATAAGACTTTTCTCCAATGACTTGAGTGCGTGCAATTGTTTGAGTATCAAATGTTTATAACCTCTACATACTTGGGTGATGGGTTGGGGTTTTATTGCTCAGGAAAAAGTAACAACTGTTGGTTCACCACATAAGACCTCTGCTTCAATTAAGAGGGAAAAAATATTCTCATTTTAAGGAAAATTAACTGTTCTTATGTTGTGCTGTAGTTAAATATCTCTTCACAGGGGAATCTTTGTTATATTGTTGAATCTGCAATGGCTGCAATGGCTGCAACTGATCTTAGACGAACTGTAAGGCTGCTCAGAGAAGTGCCATGCCACAGTCATCTGACTAATGTTAAAACAGATATTTTTCTCTTCTACTTCTGAGTAAAGCCATCTGCCTCATGATTTGAGTGAGTGAATCTCTAAACGCATTGTTCTGCGGCATCAGCCACTGTCTGCATCTGCTGGCTGCTGTGTGGTCATCTTAATGCATCTTAACAGTCAGATGATGGAGTCAAATTCACGACCTTTTTGCTGTGAGGGAACAGTGCTAACCACTGCAGCACCGCACCCTTGTTGCCTCTCACACCACCAGTGGCGTTTAAATATACTGAGCAAAATAAAACAGAAGCAGAGTGTGTGAAGATCAGCAGGGTAAACTATAACAAACTGCTCTGTTAAGGTGCTCATCGGGGAGTGGAAAGTGGTGATAACACTCATTAGTCTGGTTACAATGAACTGAAGTTGGCTGTTAATTGTTATAAAAAGGGTTTCAACAGAAAGTTCAGTTGTAATTAATCTGTTACAATCTGTTGACTTCACATTTTCTGAGCTCTTTTATGAGACTTTTATGCTACTGCTGCAGGGTTCCACTGACTACAATGTGGTGCTCACACTGAACAGAAACAGTAGTGCACTAATGCAATGTTCTTATGGGCTCTATTTTACACAGTATGATGGCATTGGTCAGGTGGAGTCCACCTGCCCAAATCTAGTCACAGCTCCACCTTATATACCCAAGATATCTTGTGAGTACTGACAAGTGGTCAGCATTTAGCCCACCCAACATTTGCCGGTACACTGACTGAGTCACTAATGTCAGAAATGCCAAGATTTAGCCCTAATGTGTGTCTGCTATTGCAGTTGGTGCAGTTGTACAAATGGAACAGAAGAAGAAGCTGGAAAATGTTACCAGCAACAACTTTCAGGTTTCTAATATAGCACCTGCTGTGACAGAATGCGATACAATATAAAAAGAAATTCACATTTCAAATTGTTTGACCACTCACGGATAATTACGTTCAGTTCAGTTTTATTTTTATAGCATCTGACAGGTTAGAGGTGTAGGGAGGGAGAATGGGGAGGGAAAAAAACTCAAACCCTTTTGAGTTTAAGGTTTTTTTCTCCCCGTGCTAGGTTTTTGTATTAAAAGCATCTTGGTTAAGGTTAGGGAATTATTGTGCATTTGGGTTAAAACATGTTAGTTGACAAATGACCATCAGTCTCACATATAGTATAATCTAGTTTAAAAGACATCTTGAAAATAAATGAGCCAGATGAGCAGCTTTGTTTTTACAAGAACAGGGTAGAGCTGAATTCTGGTCATGGCAGATGGAGGCCCCACCCCTGAGCCTGGTTCTGGGGTTTTCTCTGTATTATTTTAGGGTCTTTACCTTACAGTACAAAGCGCCTTGAGGTAACTGCTGTTTATAATTGGTGCTATATAAATAAAATTTAGTATCACATTGTTTTGGGTCTGCTTGTCAAAGGTGCAACATGATGGTGTCTGTTTCCCACAGTTTATACGGCCCTTATTATTCCACACCTTTAAGCTTTTTTTCTAATAACCTTCTAAGGTGCTGATGCTCCAGACGCAGGTGCAGAAGTGGCTTCATGCACACAGACACACACAAACACATAGACACTTTGATCTGAGAGGTGGATGTTCAATTGGTGGGAATTTCCCCTTATATCGCTGTAGGAGGCTCTTCTTCCTTTACCTTCCAAGAAAGTAAAACATCTTCTATTCTTGCTTTCTTCTTCCAGCTCTTCTGAAGCTCAGTGAGATTGCCCTTTGGGGTTGGAAGCCTTTCACACTGCATGTTCAATTTTTTTTCTCCTTCTTCTTCTTCTCCTCCCTTTTGCAGACACGCTCAATCCAGTCGTTGTTCATAGTCCTGTGATCCTTTCTCAGTGAAGCCAACGAGTGTTTTCCATAGGTCTCCTATAAGGTCTTGGTGTCACACTTCAAACAGCCCCTTTAAGCACTTCCACGACACTTTGTTGCTGACGAGTGCTTATAGGATGAAGTGGAGCTGCCAGCTGTGAATGAGGCTCACTGTCTTTCACCAGAGTAATGAATGTGAAGTTTTCATTCGAGCAGTGCTTGCAGCACCTCGTCTACAAATTAGCCCTGTGACAATTTGACGTGATTTTTTTTTGCTGTAAAGACAAAATGATGATCTTGAAAGAGGGCGCCATTCTTCCCCCCTTCTCCCCTCAGGTGGAGAATTTCCTCCCCGAAGGCCAAAATGTGAACTTGAGAACAACAAAATTAGATTTAGCAAAGATTTCACACGCTCTAGCTGCAGTGGCCTCCCGTCTTTTCAAATTAAAATAAATACTTAACTAGTATCCAGTTTTCAAAATCACATTTACACTAACTAGATCTCGTTGAATGTTCTCACTGAACCTCACTTAACAAAGACAGCGTTTGTGCAAAGATGCATGAAGAATTTTAAACCTGTACTATATCATTATTAAATGGCTGCGGTGTGAAACATCATGCCCTTACATAGCAAGAGTCGGGTTTAAGTTAAGGTTGCTAAGGTTGTGGTTAAAGAGACTGTTGTATAACTGAAATGTCACAGGTGCAATCTGTGCAGCAGCCACGCAGAACCAACTGTTCTGATAAAAGCTCCTGCAGCAGAGTCGCTTTCTTTCCTCTCCTTATTCTTCATTCATTGAAACATAGTTAAAAATGAGAAGCAGACTGCACCGACATCTGAAATATCTCAAAGTTTTCCTGCACCTGCATTTCCCATGTTTCCAGCAGTTAACCTTTTAATTCTTTTTCCTTTTTTTTTCTTATGATGAACGACTCTCAGTGAGGCACGACCGCAGTTCTTTCCAGCTAGGAGTTATTTTGCCATCACGAGCTCAAAAAAAGCAACAAAAAAAACCTCTGACTCAAGTTGTCAATTTTTAAGGAAAGCGTCATGAGTGCCAGAGAAATAGCACAAGATGGTGTGAAAGATGAACACACAGTGTATGAAAAGTGCGCACACAAGATGCAAATAAATATGACACACACCTCGAAGGGAAGCCACTTCCCTGAAAGTTGCCATCTGGGGAAGTTCTTGTGGTTTTTCTGTGTAAATTTACACAGTTGTGGCTTTTACAGAGTTGCTAAAAAAAAATCTGAACTGAGATGTGGAGCAGAGGAAATGCGTCAGCACAGGAGAAATGCTAACCTCTCAGTACAAGCTCATCCATTCACGCACTTGCATATGGAGCCTGTGTGTGTAAGGGTGTGTATGACCCTGTATAGTTAGGGTCATTGTCTTAACAGGCTGACTCTCATCTGGTCAAACAAGTGAATACTATAAAAGCTGTTATGCAACTTTTTTTAGGTTAAGGCTGTGCTAAGTCACTTTTTTGTTCTGTTTATTTAGAGCATTTTTTAAAAAGATTTGTTTAATTTGGTCAAAGTAAAGATCTATGATAGATTTCAGTGTTAAGCCAAGAAGGCAAACACAAGCAGTAACCTGCTGCCCCAGACATCTGAACCACACTACTTGATTTAAGACACAAAATCAAATAAACTCAGGTTCAGGCAGGTCTTGCATATTGAATTATCAAGACTTGGAAAGGACATAATGTAAGATATTAAAAACACTGTCATAAAGAAGAAAGTAAATGTCGTTTTAGAGCTGAAGAGCTGCTCCCTGGCTTATTTTAATGCAATTCAAAGATGACCTAAAGGAATTGAGAATGGACATGGGAGTGTATTTGATTGCTTTTGAAAACCCAGTATAGGGTAAGTGCAGTCTCTTTTTCCATGTGCATTGCATGGATTCATTCACTTAACCCCAATTTGATTTATTTTTCCAAATATAGGCGTGTATCAGTCATAGCTTTATTAACATACCTTATCCTGTGCAGGACACTTCCAAAATCCAAATGTGCAAAACTGTTTTCAAAGGTAAAAAAGACTATTGCAATCCTCAATAATTCAACAGGTTAGCTTGGTTTTCGCTTTCATACAGCCTTACAATAGTTAGAAGTCTTATGATTCCCAGAAGAGAATCAAAAGTTGGAAGTGGAAGGCAGGTGATGTGGATGATGAAAGATGCAGAGGTAGGAAGAAACAGAGATAGAGAAACTAAAGGAGAAAATGACTGTGAGATGAAAGTATCTCTGGTATGCACCTTCACCTAAAGTCTAACCAGACAAAACACACACACACACACACACACACACACACACACACACACACACACACACACACACACACACACACACACCCTAGCTTATTTCTGCAGTATATGATAAGGTAATAGGAGCATTAGGTTTCCACTCTTTTCCCCACAAACATTATCTGATTTAGGGGGCTTCCTGCTTACTTTCGCCTCCCTGCTCCCTTCACTCTTTGATATTTATACTTCACAGTGCATGCTGCTGCGTGCTGCTGCACATGTGTCCATGCCAAAAGCAATATACACCTTATAAAAGTCAGTCCTGCACTAAGGTGTGTCAGTGAGCCGGGTGTATGTGCATTTCTGTAAATGCACACACACCCGGCTCACTGTGCATTTTAAGATTCGTGTGCATGTTGCAGGGATGACTTGCTTTATTTATGAGATAGATAGATAGATAGATAGATAGATAGATAGATAGATAGATAGATAGATAGATAGATAGATAGATAGATAGATAGATAGATAGATAGATAGATAGATAGATAGATAGATGTAAGTCAGCACTGGATAACAATTTATGATCTACACAATTTTTGTTCTTACAAATTAGCATATCATTATCTTTTAGACATATTGTGATGCAAGAAAAAATAGTTGATCACATACCTGATCATCTACATCAGAATTCTTTATGAAGGGGAGATCTGCAAAGTCTTATTTCAACTTGTTGAACTGCAGTGATGCCCCGGGGCTGCTATAGGCGACATTCTGCTAAAGCCTTGATATGAAGGTCATCTCTGAAGAAATGCTACTCACAGCTTGTTGGCTTTGCAGCTGATCTTGCAGCTGCTACAGAGGAGCAGCCACACTTTTATGCTCATTCACATGCATCACAGTTAGAGCCTATGCTGCTGTATTAAAGTAATCTAGAAAATTTATTGTGCAAAGTTCTTTAGACACCCTGCATTTCTTTATATTTTCCTAGGAAAATGGCAAATAGGTGCTGCGACTTAATGAAACACGGGGCAAAAACAGAGCCTGTACAATTCAAACAAGCTTGGAAGGAATATTAGTATGACACTTTATTCTTCAACACACCCTGAAGCTTTGTTGTTAGTTCTTTATCTATCCAGGTATGTTTTACCGCTCTGCCAGTGTGTTTATGATTTTGTCGGAATTATTGTTGTGCTGAAAAATGCAGCCATTGCAAATCGCACACTTTCGGTGGAATCTGATAGAAACTTTTCTGGATTCATATTTCCATCAGTCTTGTCACAATCCCCAACACCACCTCCCCACTGGCTGAAATGCAAGCACAAACCATGACATATCCTCTGCCGTGTTTAACACATAGAGTCACACTCATGGTTGTGCGTGTCTCCTGACCACTTTCATTCATATATACAACTGGAACCACTAAATCAGACCTGTTGCCACTGATTTTCAGTCCAATCCCTGTCTCTCTTCCTTAAGAATGTGCTCTGTACAACTATATACTATTTGTCTATAATGGTGGTGGAATAGCATCATAAGAAATAGCATGTGAAGAGTTCAAATTTCAGTCAAGTTGTATTTTCAGGCTGGATGTAGTTCTGTGTAAGTGTGTGTTTAAAGTTGGATTGACTTCCACTTCCTCCGTTCCTGTCATATCCACTGTCCTCACTCTTTCCTGTTTACATGAGGCGACTTCCGCCTGAACATCGGTAGGACCTCTCTTCTCTCTTTCTCTTTAGATCCAGATAAGTCCCTTAATAATAATGAAGGTTGATTACAGTAAGAAGGCTGTTCTCTGGCTCTTTTGTCCCCCTGAGAGAATTGATCAATGAGCAGGAAGTTGAAAGTTAAAGCAGCTCAAATGGCCAAATTTTCTTTCATCTAGCTTCCTTTCAAAATGGTTTAATGCGTAATGCGCATAAACACACACACACGCTATTATGAGAGCCTTCTAATGTCCTGCCATGCAGGTGTGTGTTAATCTTCTAAATCCAATAATAATGGCAGTCCTGATCTTCATATGAGCCTATCGGGATCAGTGGAGCAGCTGTACAGTATGTGTTTACACATTAATAGGCACACAAAGGTATAAAAACACACACATATAAAGTACTGTATTACAGTACTTTATATGTGTGCGCTCCATCTTAGAAAGAGTATGTTAGAAAGCGAGGTGGGGCCTTTTTTGTCTTCATAATCTGTTAATTGTAAGACAATTTAGCTCCTTTTAAACTGGAATTTATATTGCAGCCTATTTAGTGTTTCATTAAACTGTCTCACATTAGCAGAAGACTCCTTTTTTAATAATAACTCTTCTGTGATAGTATACTAATAGCAATAATATCATCAGTTAATGTGCAATTCTAAAATGACTGACCAGTAGAATAAACAAAAGTTTTGTAAAGCTTGAATTAAACTAGAATCCCCTCCCAAGACTGAAGGTCATTTTTAGCTGTGTTTTTAGATCTAAAACGCTTCCAGCAGATAACCCACGCTGCTTCACAAGAAACTGGATCATTTTTATGTGAATAATTCTCTATGAAGGTGAGATCTGCAAAAAATACGAACAAGGTGAAGTAAAAAACAGCTTCTTACACCATCAGTATCATTGCTGTTCTATAAAGTCGCAAGGACATTTATGCTGCACACCTGCAGTATCACTATGCATATTTCAGAAAACACACACACACACACACACACACACACACACACACACACACACACACACACACACACACACACACACACACACACACACACAGGTTTCCATCTGGTGAACTTTTTAATCATCACTTTTGAAGACCACCCTTTCTCTGGAAGCCTTTTGTCCCCATAATGTCGTGATTACCAGAACACACACACGCACACACAATTGCAATGGCCCACTGTATGGAAAGGACTATTTGTTCATAATAGATGGGGGGGATTTACAGCACTGAGACAATGGAAGAAAAGGTGAGAATCAGAGGCAGTGACATCACTTGCTAAACCTCATAAATATTTCAACGTGTGAAAGAAAGAGGGAAGATGAAACAAAGAAGAATGACATCATACATCTCACAGGAAAAATATAATAATACATTTATTATAAAGTGAAAATCATGGAAACTGGGAGGACAGTGATAAGAATATGAGCAAAACAACAGAGTGACATTACAAAGTACAGAGTGAGAAAATAGTGCTGATTAAACCAGGATAGGACATGAGAATGGTTAAACAGAAGACAAGGGTTACAGTAGATGTGATGGAGAGATGATAAAGAGATGAAAAAGAAGTCAGTAAAATCAGTTAAATATTATTTATATAGCACTAAATCACAACAACAGGTGTGTTATATTACTATATTACTACTATGGTAAAGACCCTACAATTAGAAGAAATAAAGGAAGGTGGAAATTACTAAAGGAAAAGAGAGATCAAAGAGTGAAGTGATAATGATAAATGATGCTTTAAAATGCATAGAAAATAGTGTGTATATCCAGTGTATAGTGTGTAGTGGAAGCAGAACAATGTTTAGCAATCCATCTTTTTACATCTGTGAATCAAACATCATCTCAACCTATTCGAGTACAAGAGCAGCTTTTACAATAACGTGCTGGTCTTCGTGATCTGATCAGCGACCATACAGGAGTGCAGTGCCTTGGAGATGTTTGCCTGTGTGGTCATCAACTCAAACTACTCCAGTCTGTTTATCGACATCCTGCCTCTAAGTCTGCTTTCATATTGAATTTATGCTTTGAGAACAATTCTTTACAGGAAATCAGAGTCAGGGAAAAGGTCAGCAGAAACATGCACACATCTCTTTTTAGGGTTAGAGTTTTTGAAGCTTCTCAACTACTTGACAACTTACAAAAAAGGAGCAACTTAGCAAATTAAGTTCAGCAAAGCATGGATAATTTGTTTTATTACAATGCTATCAACATTTTTTAATGGATTTCTCAACAATGCGAGTTGCATATTCTATCATCATCACCATGTGTCTGTCCTGGTAGTCAGCAGCCAAGTTCTTATATGATTGTTCTGGACCCTTTCAATGAACATATAATCATTAAGAATACTGTTCTAACATCTAACCAGCTCAGTAGGTTATTATCATCCAAAGCATTCAGTAAGAATATATGATACAAGAGACACTAGGGTTGTGGGAATAAGTGGGAGTAAAACTCTAGTAGTAATTGTCAAGGTAAGCTAGCAAATGGAGCCAAAGCAGTCAATGAAGAGATAACTTGCTAGTGATAGGAGGAGGAAGCAATGTAGTGGTAATATGTACTGATAAAAAATAATAATGGCCACTCTGTGTGCTGATAACACTTGAAACAGGAGGGTCTACACTCTCTTTACTCTCACCCTCATCTGTCTTGTTCTTAAAATCCAACTTAACCATCACCAAATAGTGATGCCAATCCAAAAGGCACAGTCCCAGTCTACCAGACTGTCAGTCCCTCCATGGTTATGTACAATGACTTCTCTGCAACTCTTAGCAGCCTTCTCTGCATAGCTTTGCAGAGATGTCTCAGCAAACACAACTGCTTCTCAAAGATGGAAAAGTTGGTGAAAGGAAAGAAGAGCAAAGAGAAGAGAGGAAAGGAAGCAGGCCATAAAGGATGTAGGGAGGGAAAAAAGAATCCAATTAAATGGAGGGAGGTAGCGAAAAAGTGGGAAAAACAAGCTGCTCATTAAGTGAAGGCAGAGAAAGTAACACCGCAGCTCTTTCAGCGGTGCTTTGGTGTGCGTTTCCGTGTGTAAACGTGTGCATATCTCTGTAGCTGCATGCCTGATGTTACGTGTATTTGGTCACAGCCTGAAGGCATGACTGGGAGAGTGACTAATTGTGCCGTCTGCTTAGCATAACACGCATACATGCACTCACAACGAGATTATGCAATCGCCATCAGGATAATCTCTGTGGCCTGGTATTTTTTCCCCCCAGAGGATGACTATCGACACGTCTAGATTACTCGCTTGTCTGAAAATCCTTCTCTCTTTTTCCCTAATCCCTGACCTGTACTTACATTACACCATCCATCCGCGTATCCATGCCGTCTCAGTCCATTCCCATGCTCATCCAGCTCAGAATAACTAACCTGACACTTAGTGGAAAATTTCTATTTCATCCACCACGGGCAAACTATTTGTTCAGCAAGGTGTTAACTCACAGCTGTCATCTTGTTTTGCAATATTCAAAAGAACTTTGATGTAGCCTCTTTTCTTTTGTTTTCTTTTGCAACAGCTTAGTTTCATTATGGGGATCATTAAAGTGTTACCTTACCTCTGATGTCACAAATAAAAGCTTTATGTAGTTTGCTGACTCCTCTGTTTGATGTGGAGGGAAACTCTGTGGGTGATTGTGGCTCAAGAGTTGGCAGTTCGTCTTGTGATCGGCAGGTTGCCGGTTCAAGCCCTGGCTCCGACAGCCTTGGATGTTGTGTCCTTGGGCAAGAGACTCCACCCATTGCCTACTTTTGGTAGTCAGAGGGCCTGGTGGTGCCAGTGTCCGGCAGCCTCGCCTCTGTCAGTGTGTCCCAGGGGAACTGTGGCTACAATGTAGCTTGCCATCACCAGTGTATGAATGGGTGAATGACTGAATCTAGTGTAAAGCGCTTTGGGCTCCATAGGGACTAAGTAAAAAGCGCTATACAAATACAGGCCGTTCTTTTATCATTAGTCACACAACGCCAAGTTTGGAGGGAGCAATATCTGATTGCTATCGATTTCAATGAAGAGCATGACAAGTAGCAGGAGTACACATGAACTATATTCCTAAAATAAAAAAGATTGGGGGGTTTTAATCAGGTAAGCCCCTAAAAATATTTCTGAAATGTTGAGTTTGATGTTATGATGTCTGTTTTGATCTTGCATTTTTCACATCAAGGCCATTTCCTACAACACCATCGCCTGCATCTCCTGCCTTCACACTGTTACGTTTCTGTTCCACCTATTTTCTAAGGAAATTAGCAAAACAGTGATGGTCCTGGTTATGTGACATTGGTGGGGTTAGGAGTTGGAATTAGCTACAGCTGATGATCTAGGGGTTAAGATTTAACATCGACTGAGTTGTTATGCTTAAAGTAGTAATATTTGAAGTTTTCCTTGAGGGTGGGTTTAGAGAAAAGGCTATGTAATCATCAAATAAAGTACACTAATATTAATTAATTAATATTACACTTAGCCAGAACTGGACTTTACAGTACCCACAGCGTGGTTGTTTGTCTTACACCAGCATACTGCTTGTTCTTCTCACACTTATCAACCTTTGTGTCATGAGTCAGCAAAAAATGTTCTCAGCACAGTTTTGGATGGTCAAGGTGTTCACTGGAAAGCTTCAATATTCATGTAATTTGAATCTGAATCACAAATTTAAATGAGTCTGCAGTACTGAAAACGCATTTATGCCAATAAAACACAACAATTCTGAATCAACACCTGACCGTGCACCTGCATCAGCCAATCACAGCTGTTCCCTGCACCCTGCATTGTGAATGTTTCGGAACTAGTGTGGACAATTAAGGTGAAGAGCTTCTCCCTTGAAGTGGATCTTCATCCACTGTTTGGAAATACTTTGGATTTAGTGCTGGCGACTTTAAACAAGAAGAAATCATATGCAAAGAGTTCTGTGTGTTTGCAACACAAGGCAACACAATTTAATTATTCAAACAATTGAATTGCACCGTGATGCTACTTGTTACATTACTTTTGTGTTACTCTGTAAAATCAACCTCTTATAATTATCAGAACTTTATAAACCTGAAGCTGCAGTCCCACACACTGATAAAGCTCCATCTTAATGACCACACATAAGAGTTTTCTTTCAGTACTGCATACTAACTCAAAGTGGACAACACAAAGCAAAGATGAAAACAACACAAAGAGACTTTAAAGCGATTGCCATGATTCTACTTTAGAAACATGAACACTGACTGCTCATCGCTGCTTTTGTTACCTGTTCAGGATCAGGGTCTAGCTGCTGGACTGGGGTCTGCATTCACTTAGCTTTATCATCACTCTGGGTTCTTGGCTAGCTTTGTGTTAGCATGCTGTCTGTGCAGATGCTTGCAAAAAGGCAAAGTTGCACTACTAGTATAATATGGTTGTTTCTGTCCTATTTGCAATTTACTCTTTAAAAACACCCTCTTACTGTTTTGTGGAATAAGAATATTACTAATATCCGTATCTCTACTTCTCAAAACTTGAAGACCACATCAGCATTTTTGTAATTTATATATAGGAACTAAAATGAGCTGAGTGCAATGGCACATTGAGACATGTTTAACTTTTTTTTCATTCTATCTGCCTGTTGTGTGGACAATTGAAGAGCCTTAATAACACAACCAACAACATAATCGTAACTTAAATGTCACTGAACAACTGTGCAATAATGTGTTACATTACTGCATTATTGCAAAATGTGTAGTGGAGTTAAAAAACAACAAAGAGGCTGGACGAGACAGTGTCATATTTAGAGAATACACATTTAAAGAGAAACTAAAATACAAATACAGATTCCTCTTATCATTCCTCGGGGTTGAGATACACATAAGTGTCAAATTCAATATATTTTTATTTTTAAAAAAACCTTACTTCTAGAGTGAACCCAGCTAGCTCAAACTTAGAGAAGGGGTCACTGCAAGTCCATCTGAATGATCACCTTTATCCTCTGATTAGATCCTTCGGGAGGGGAGCGGTCTGATCGAGGATGTCCCCATCCGTAGGGCAATAAGGGGTCACTGGGTAAATATGCTATCATCTTAACAGTCACAAGATCTCAAACCAACGGAAAACACATGAGAGATTTTGTGCCACATATTAGACAGCGCTCTCTATCAACAAAAGTGTTTAAGGTTAGGGTAAGGGTTACGGTGTGAGTGTGCATGTGCATGTGCTGTCCTTGAGGTGTGAGATAAAAGAGTGTCAGCCACAGTTCAGGTAACACTGAAGAACAGAGCAACAAGGGAAAATCAAAACACTGGCAGGTGGTCCCACACACAGAGCGGGCAGTTTACTGTGGAAGAGTTAGCACGGACAATTGGAAACTGCAAAGCAGTGCAGATAGATTTGAGGAGGTGACAGACTGGACAGGAACAAACAGTAGGTACAAAAAGAGTTCAGTTACTAAATGCACCTATTCGTCTCTCTGCTAGTGCTGTGCGATACTGCAAATGTCAGTATCGATCCTATGCCAAGTAAATACAGGGCCAGTACTGATACTTTTGAACTTACAAAGGCAGCTTATGTAGGGCAGGGCAGTGTGGAATCACTTATGAGATGAGTCATCAGCTTATAAAACCTCTCAGATTTTCATGTATTTTGAAAGTTTTGAACTTTTCTCTAAAGCACTTTGGGTCTACTGATGTTTTTTAAATGTGCTATAAAAAGAGCTGACAGTCAACACACAACGATTTAGACATTTTTATACTTCGTGTTTGAGGTAGATTTCTTTCATTCACAGTAAAAGAACTTATTTAACACAATTCAATGGTCTGAATATGTTATTTGAATGAATATAGCCTATAGGTAATACATCTGCCAAAGTAAACTAGGATGATACTTTATCCTTATCAATAATTAATGTTATTGAGAGCTATTATTAAGTGTGACTGCATGAGAGGAGCTGTGTTTCCACACACTTAAGACTAAGATGACAGAAACAAACTAAAGTATCAATCCTATTATGCTCATATCTATCTGATACCAATACCAGCATTGGGATCAATACAGCTTTTACTGTCTGCAGCTCAATCTTTCCCACTTAAGACGGGAGGCGTGAAGGAGTCATGGCAACAGACATTTAACAAAACAAGGCTCGTCTTCTTGTGAGCTGTCATTTTAAAGAGGCAAATTCGGGGGTGGGGCACTGCTACATCATTCTGTTCCAGCTGCTACAGCTGTGCTTTGCGATCTTTGTCAGACGAGCAGAAATAACTTTTATGATCACTAATGTGGATGATAGACCAGCTATGCTAATGTGTTCTGCCTCATTGCTCTTCCAACCAACCTTCTCTGTCCTGTGCTCTAGATTTAAAGTGAGACATCCTTCAACATGTCATGCTGACATGCACTTCTTCAGATCAGACATATGAGAGGGAAGACAGGATAATAGCTGACATTTTTTTTCTTTTATAAGGAAAAAAATGTCAGCCATATTCTACATTCAAGTTAGTGCAATGTGCAGTGGGCTTCTCACAGAGTGATTCCTGTAATGAGCAACATGAATGCTTCAGAAAATGCTGACAGTCTAAGGTTTGTGATAATGAATCAAAACACTGAAGGCTGTTTCCACGGCTTTGACTGTGTGGTTTTTATGCCGTTTAAAGTTGTAATTTAAAGAGACTAAATGAAGGAATTGTTAAAAGTGGTGTCGAGATAATGAAAGTCAGCCAAATATTTTAAGTAGCAGCAAAACATGTGAACAATGTTTGGAGGTCATGGAAAAATCAAACTCTCTCTGAGGTCGTGACCCAGGCAAACATGAATGTCTGGCCTTTGCTTCACACTCTACATCTGGTGGATTTGTTCTTGTAAATCTTTTCCCCTCACATACTCAGACACTCGCGCCCTCTCACAGTCTCCCTCCATCAGTCGTGGCCTTTCATGTATCAATGGCTCCATTGATAGGCCTGCATGAGTCTCTCTGGGTGGATCCTGCTTTTGGGATTTTAGTCCTCTGTTAGACATCCTTACCTAATGTTTCCACACACAGACACACGCTGTCCCTCTGCTTATCTACCAAAATCAACGATTCTTCTTTGCAGTTACTGGGTTTAATGCAAGTGCACACTTTTTAGGTCCAAAAGATAAAAGCATGTCATAAAACCTACAGTTCCATAAATGGCCACACAAGGTTTGAGTCAGTCCCTTTGGACTCCTTTGTTAAAATGCCAAACTCTACAGTAGAAATGAACACATTTCCTGATAAATTTAAATATTAATAGTTATACACAAAAATAGCATGAATCGCAAGAAATCTTTGCTGCAGTTTGGGAAGTGAAATTGTTGTTTTTTGCTTTTACATTACTTTGCACTAGTTAGTAGCTATCTCTATGTAAATCCACACAGTTTAATAATGTGCTTGGCTAACCAAGTTAGCTAGCATTTACTGATAATTTAATACTCCACCTTCATTCATATATGGTCATTTCTGCCTCCAAAAAACTAAAATGTTAATAGACAAAATATTAAACTTCGGTCCACAAAGCAATGGGTAATGACATCATGGTGGTTACTTTCATTCTTTATAAACAGTTAATAACTGAATGTTTTGATACAGTTGAGCAGTTAGAAAAACTGCAAACATTATTACAAGAATTGCAAACAATGAATGCATATGTTTATGATTCTTTACGATGAGCCTTTTGGTTTATTTTTATTTTTATTTTTGTTGCAAATGATTCCTATAAATACAAACAGTGTTGCTGTTCTATCCCTTTATGGGGCAGGCTGTGGCAGAACTCCAGACATGAGCTCACAAAGAGACTCCCTTTGTTGTGGTGGGGAGGTGAGAGGTGAAGAT
The DNA here is from genome assembly GCF_036321145.2 of Pelmatolapia mariae. NCBI lineage: Eukaryota > Metazoa > Chordata > Actinopteri > Cichliformes > Cichlidae > Pelmatolapia > Pelmatolapia mariae. Next base: position 11,661,180 of record NC_086232.1, on the reverse strand, counting down.
TTGTGGTGTCTGCAGCACCCAGGTGGAGATGCACAGTTTAATAACTTGTATACCGTTGTGACGCTCAGAAACACACCCACCGGGGTCTATGCGTGCATACACTTGCACATGTGCATTCATCCGTAGACTAGTACTTCATGTGTGCAAAGGTAACTCAAACACAGTGGAAAAGTGCAGGAAAGTTTGGTGACCTGAATGCTGACCGTTCTGAGGGAATGTGTGTCGTGAATAGACAATATTTTCCACTTTCCCAAACACACATTCGGCAAAAGCCCCAAAAACCTGCAGCTGCCCAGTTTCCAACAGCAAGCTTGTGGTGTTCGTAGGTAAATTCCAGGTAGAATCTGATTTATACTCCCTCGAGTCATTATGGTTAAAAAAAAATAATACTCTTAGTCACACACTCTCTCATGCAATCATCAGACATATGTCAAATTTTCCCTGGGCATTGTCTCAACACATTTTACAACCCACTCTTCCCCTTGATGTTTCTAAATCGCCGTCTCTGTGTATGTTTACTGATGCGGTTGTGTCTGTCATTAGGGTACATCTTACTCCAGCTATTCATAGATTAGAAGAGGCTTACTGTGATGCACCCCGTGTTTCTTGTTCACACCCCGTCTTTATTTGCAGTGATTCATGGAGTTGTGCAAGTATGAATCTGAAGATGACTTTTACCTACTGTATACAGGAGGTGAGTGACAGGCTTATGCAGCGTGCAGTTTTCTTTTTCCTCTTTTATCTAAAAGTCAATCTTGCAGAAGAAGAACTCTGAAAGAAACTAATGATACCCCACGAAACAAGAGAAGCAATGCAAACCTAATTCCAAATAGGCTGAGGCAGTGAGCCAATATTGGCTTTAAAATGGTACATTTTCTCAGTTTACAAACTTGATATTGTGAATAAAATACGGGTTTATGAGTTTTACGTGTCATTGCCGTTTCCTTTGGCCTTTCTCTGTATTTCCCATTTTTCACCTTCTTTTTTTTTGAACAAAACATTCAAAAAAATTCATTAGCTCTAAATGATGATTTACTGTGACATTGATGGTGCAATTACTTAAATGTTTAAGCCATTCTTGACGGCGTAGCTTGCAGATACATACATGTAGTGGCTTGTAAAATAAGTCAAACTGAGAGGAAATGCTTACACCTTCTCCCTCAGTTTAAAAAAAATGAAGCTAATTATTTTCACAGTCAGTGACTTTGAAATAACACTGAGGTGACCTGTACTTTTCTTCCTGTCTACTCATCCCGAGGACAATCTGAGGAAGCGGAGATGGTGTTTCTTAATGGGGGTAGGTCCAAACAAATAACAACACTGATCTCCTTTTAAGGATTCTTTCCGATTATTGCATGAAACCCTTTGTGCCGCTTTTCTGTCACGGTCCGTCCACTACCTGTGACGTTGGTGATAAAGAAAATTCCCCACTGGTGAGATAGCAGGGAGGCTCTGGTTAATAAGTGACAGTATCTGGAAAGGACTTACTGGTCTCCTGTAACACAAAAACAGTGTCTCGTTTTTCTCATTCGCTGAAGTCTGTCTTACTTAGACACATGAAATCACACACATAACAGTGAGTAATGTCTTTCCTCATTGCTCATTAGACCTTTTTAAAGCAGTAAAGGTAACACTGACACATTCATAAAGACCATCATAAAGTTGTGTGTCATACAAGTTTCACTCAGCAGACTGGGGTTAGACTCCATTATGGAACCATTGTTTTTTTGTTTTTCCTCCTGATTTCAAACATTTTATTTTCACTCTGTATTTACTTCATTTGCTGCTTTTATTAGGAACTAAAATCACTTAGCTGGGTGAACAGGAAGGTCATAGTTTGGGCTAGCATAGAGCGTTTCACTATGTTAACCACATTAGAAGCTTACCAGAATGATTGAATCCAACACTGTCTACATCAGCAGTCCCCACACCTTTTTGCACCACGGACCGGTTTAATGTCAGACAATATTTTCACGGACAAGCCTTTAAGGTGTCGCGGTGTAACTTTATTAGCAGCATCCTCCTGAAATGTGCCAACAAAATTGAGAGTAACATCCTCCTCTCTGCCCCTTAATGCTCTCTGGCCGCTTTGGTAACGTGTAAATATTTCTTTCAAAATAAGACACACAACTACAACATGGGAAAAGACCCAGGGAAATCGAGTTAACGATAAAAACCCTGAAAACCATAAACACACCCGAGCCTCAACTCTCGCGCCCCGGTACCAAATGACTCACGGACCTACCTGTCCATGGCTCGGGGGTTGGGAACTGCTAGTCTACATGTACCATGGTCCTAGGGTTTTATGTTGTTTTTTACCTCTGCTAAGGGACCTTTGTTTTTGATAGCGCTTGCATAACGATAGCTTGAAAAGTTCAAATCTGGTCAAACTTTGTAGGGGTCATGTTAACAATCCACGGAAATTTGGTCAAGGTCAGTTTATTGGTAAAAAATTGATCAATTGATCAATTAGAAACTATGATTCTTACAAGTGCAGTGTCTTGGGAACATTTAGAAAGAACCGTATGAAGATTTAAAATAACACATTTGACCTTTGACCTCTCCTTAGAGGCCATTAGATTGATCTATTAAAATAGCTATTCGCTATCTGTTTCGTTCTGCCACTGATTGCATTGATAGCACAGAGGTATATATGAAGACTCTAAATATCATGTTAATATCATGTTTTTGACCTTTTTCCTCTTCTTCAAGGTCAAATAAGGCCAAACTATCATAAAATGTCTTTTATATTTAAAACTGTGTTTAAAATTCTACTGTTTTTGTGTTGGCAACATTTAGGAAAAGATAGTGTTGTACAGGGATTCTATTGACCTTTGAGCTCACCTTTACATTTCTCATCTGCCTGTTTTTCAAGTTGACCCCAAAATGCGTTATATCTTTAAAGAAAGTACAGTCAAGAGAAAGAGCTGGTTAGAAAAGTACAGAAGTTGCATAATAAGCTCAACTTATTCATTCCCCCTTATTTACCGCTTTTTCCATGTTTGCTTTTTTAGGCCTCAGTTTGTTTGTTTTTTAGTTATATTAGGCTTTTTTCTACCCATTGTGTGCTTCTTCTTCTTGTTATTCAGTAGAGCTCCTTGTCTTCTCATTTTTGGCTAGAGAAATGGCCATAATTGATTTTTAGATTTCAAATAGCCTGGTAAAGAAAAACTATACAAATAAAATAAAGATGCTCTGTAAAACCAACTCTGAGGACCTTATTTGATCCAATTTTGATACAAAAGCACAGATTATTTCAGGTCAACCAGAAAACAAGAGAACTTGTTAATCCTGTACCATCCATCTGTCCCCAGATGGAAAGTAAGTCCTTTACCTTAACACTGCTTCCCCTCCTCCTCCCTGGCCGTCATTACTCTCAGACTTGTCTGACTCACCTTGATGACATCACCGCAGTGAGGTCAGTGTCCTGCTAGGCTGGGAGCGGATTAAATCCTGTGGCTGTTGTCGCACAGGTCTCAGGGTAGCTTAGGTGTGACTGCATGCGGTCACTCTGTGAGGCTCAGCAGATTAAAATGTGTGCCACGCTGCTGGTGATGTCATGAATTTGAGCCCTGCACCTGACCCACACCACCTAACATCCTTTTTCTTTACTTTTTGCACAGTTTCCAAAGTCATTTAAAAAAAAAAAAAATTAAGAAAACATCTTAGTTAAAGTCTTTCATATGAAAATAAGGGTCAATGTTATTTTGCAGTTTTGCATTACTGTGTGTCCCCATTACATAATCTGCTGTCAACACTTTTAATTTGAACAACTCCAAATGAAAACACACAGCGGGGTAAACACTCACTATGTGTAAGTCAGTTGTTTTGGGGTATGGGGTGGGGAGAAGGGATCCCTTTAAGTGAGAACTGCTTGTTGGCTGCTATGAAAAGAAAATCCATCCTGTTTTTGCACATTCCAAAAATTCCAAAGGTCATACTTGGTCATTACGCTCACAGAAAAACAGATCGGGAGATGGAAATGCCCCTTGGTTTTCTCAGGAAAGACCATACAAGAGAAAAAAAAGAAGAAAATAGCAGACGCTAACATGGCAACACTAGTAACAATGCATCGGATTTTTCTTTTTATGTTTCATTGTTTGTTCCATCAGGGGAAACTCCACCGATGTTTCATGGTCATCATCGCGGACGCAGGAGATGAAGCAGTTTCGGCAAGTCATGGGACAGGACAGGAAAAAATATTGCTATCATGTTAATTTATCATTGTGTTTATTTCTGATAGCATTCCATGCAAGTGCAGTAATCGGTTGCTTTTAATTCCTCTGATAATGAAGTAAACATAACTTCAAAGAGAACATCAGTGTTTGGCTGAATTCTGGATATTTTTTCTAAATTGGACTTTTTTTTTATATATGCTACAAAAAAGGGGAAAAAACAGCCAAAAACAAGTCTGTTGGGAAGTTTATATTCTCTTAATCATATGTGTGCAGTCAGTGCTGCAAATTCTTACTCCAGCATTGCAAACGCTGCCACACAGGTGGGATCCAAAGAGGTCTAGACTCAATCCCAAATCTAACCATCTAAATTTAAGTGTCTCACCAGACTCTGTGCCATGAAATATTTACTGAATGTGACCCAGAATAAATGGAGCAAAGCCAGTGAGCCAGTTCAGGCAGACAGTGAGCTGCAGACACTCACATGACTGTTCCACTGCAACGTACGTCCAAAGCACATTTTCAGCAAAGGTGTCCTCAAACAGCTGTGCTTAGACACTGCTGGGTACAAGCTGCAGTCCCTCTTCAGTTCGCCTTCAGTTTCAAAATGATGCCCCACTCCCTTACTGCGTATAGGCAGGTTTCTAAATCCTCTTGATTTGTAGGTGTGCTGTACTGTGCCAAACTGCAAACAGGCATCAGAGATCATTCAGGGTGCTAAGAGCCCTCCTATAGGTGCCTCAAGTGAGGTGTTTCAGGTGAGTCCAGCTGGGAAGAGGCCTCAGCACAGACTTAGGACATGCTGGAGAGTTTATGATTATTTTGGTAAATGCCCCTGAAAGACCAGGAGGGAGTGTAAGGAGAGAGGGAGGTCTGGGCATCACTGTATAAGTGCCAGAAGAGATGGATATCAAACGCATTGCAGAAATAGATATTTTGCCCTGAATTGAAGGTATAACAAGTCCACAAACGTGTGTAGTAAATTTCATGTTTTGGTAAAAATAGCAGTTTTCACATACAACATGTAATCAGCATCACAATACAGAGTACAGTCTGTGCATCCAATGCCCTGTAATGGATTTAATGCCCGGATCTAGATAAGAAGTTGTGCTGATGACTCAGACTGTGTGTGTGTGTGTGTGTGTGTGTGTGTGTGTGTGTGTGTGTGTGTGTGTGTGTGTGTGTGTGTGTGTGTGTGTGTGTGTGTCACTGTCTATAGGTGTGCCCCAAGTCTGTTTAAAGATTTCACTCTCTCTTTCCCTTTTTGGCTCTGCCCATGTGACACCCCCTCCCAGATCTTCCCTCCACCATGTCCCCCTTTTCTCTCATAGTCATCCCTCTATCACTCTCGCGCTCTCAAAAACAAACCCACCCTACACACACACACACACACACACACACACGCACACACACACACACACACACACACACACACACACACACACGCACACACGCACACACACACACACACACACACTTCTGGCTGAAGTCACTGAGTTGGAATGCAATCAGAAATAGAGTGAGTGAAATGTGTGTGTGCATGGACGGGTATTAACATCTTCATGGGGACCAAAAATTGGTAGTTTACTATACTTGTGGGGACAAACAGCCCTTGTGGGGACCAAAATCCCGGTCCCCACGAGTTTGAAGGCATTTTTGAGCCTCAAAATGTGGTTTTAGTGTCAGGGTTACAATTAGGTTATGGTTAGGTTTAGGGTAAGGGTCAGGGTTAGGCATTCATTTTTGATGGTTAGGGTTAGGGTAAGGGGCTAGGGAAAGCATTGTGTCAATGAGATGTCCCCACAAGGATATAAATACACACATGTGTGTGTGTGTGTGTGTGTGTGTAGGTGTGTGTGTGTGTGTGTGTGTGTGTGTGTGTGTGTGTGTGTGTGTGTGTGTGTGTGTGTGCCCATGACGTCAGCTGTTTGTTTGCGTACCGTGGTTGTGTCTGGGGCACCAGCTTGGTAGATAAGCAGGGTGGGAGTCTGTGTGTGTGTGTGTGTGTGTGTGTGTGTGTGTGTGTGTGTGTGTGTGTGTGTGTGTGTGTGTGGTAGGGTATTGAGGGAAAGAGGGAAATGCCAGACATGAAAGTGCGCATAAAAAAGGTTTTGTTTAAAGTCAGTGGGGCTGGCCTCAGGAGTGATGGGCTTGTCAACTTTTATGGACTCTTCATTGTTGAGCGACTGATGATTGAGTATATTCCCGTGTCTCTGTCTCTCCTGCTCTCTCACCCCGGCCAAAGGAAACTGCTGCATAATGAGAACACACTCTGAGACAATGGGTTCAACTGGCATAAATACACGCGCGCGTGCGCACCCATGCAAGACGCGTAAACATGCGCCATAACTGCCAGAACTCAAGGGTCAGGGGTCGGGCCTGTGCTCCTGATAGTCTTCAGACCTTCTGAAATTATTTATCGAATATGGAACAATCCGGACATACCAGCAGCATTTCTGAGGGTTTTTTTTTTTTTGGTCACTTTTCCTTAGGTGACTGTTGGAATAAAGAATTATCCCTCTCCCACCTTCCCTCCCCTGCCTGGACCTGGTCTGCCCAGTGATAAGGTCAGATTAGATTTATTTTTGGGCTCCTTGCAGTATTGCAAAGAGTACCAGAGCCCTGAGGGTTTCGCTTAAAAGCATTTTGTTGTGTTTTTGGGAATTTTTGCCTGTCACGTGTGATGAAGACACTCAGAGGGGGAAAAAAGAAAAATCCAAAAAATGGCCTATTTTTCTGAGTAGTTTGACCTTGATCTGGTTCCATTACCTGTTCCTGGGGCTGCAGTTTTTCTCTCATATTGTCTTTTAGTCTTCTGTGTGTACATTTTAAAAGAAATGAAAATAGAAGGTGCATCATTAAATCAAGAGCACTAGTACCAATTAGTGTCACATATTCAGTAAGCATTTCTAACTATACCAGCAGCCATTCTAAACTGAATTGGTATAAAGCAGAATGTATTATTCTAACTAAGGCAGGGGAAATAGATGCAGTGATGCAAGATTACACATGGATAATAGATAAGTGTAATCAAATGTTTGAATTGCCCTCACACCTAACCAAAACAAATAAATCGACTGTGATAGGCAATTAAAGAGTTTAGTGTGCTTTTAAATAACCTGTAATAAAACATGAAAGAATATTTTGGAGATTAAAGATTTCACAGAGAGTCGTGTGTGCTTATGAGTAGTTTGTCTGACGTTTTCATTTGAGTGGAAATCTAGATTCCATGTGTCTTTTTTTTCCTTTAAACTCAGCTCTCAGTCTGCTATGTCCATACGTCAAACGCATAATGCATGATACAGTATAGATTTAAATGCTGTTCTAAACGCTGCAAACTGCAACATGATGGTGCAACAGAGACATTAACTTGTGGAAGGCCTGCTCAGCACGCGTTACTCGCGGAGAACTGGCGCCACCGTGTGGCAGCAGTTCTGAATAGCAGCTTATGGAAAAATAGTCCCGAAGGAGCACACTTGTCGCCGCTAGATGGAGCCATTCGTGTATCTGATGTTTGCTACCGCTGGAACGAAACCGGAAACGGTTTCAAAGTGTGCCGCATCATAGCTGCGGTCGTGTACAGAAAATAAAATAAATAAATAAACAGCTTTAAAAAGGCACTGTCTGAACAAATTTCCGGTCAAAATATCTCTTTAATCTTGCCATTTTTCTTTTAAAAAAATAATTGAAACAACAAAAGAAAGAAACACGAGTTTGGGTAAATTATTATTAATTTTAGAACATAAATGATAATCTGGATGCATAGGTTAATATGTCTCTCAATTCTGAGAGAACTAGACGGATGTGGTGTCTATTATTTAAACCACACTTTAAATGGAGTTCATTGTTTAGCCCACTGTCAAACTTATATTGCCTTTCGGAAGTTAGATATGCAGAAAAAAAATGAATTTACATTTATTTTCGTTGTTCAAATGCGAGGAATCGCGTGGGCGACCGCTATTTTGCAAACCCTTACCGGAAGTGCTTCTCTTCTTCGCTCTAGCTTGACTCCGCTGCTGTCAACATTTGTTGCGGTGAAACCTCCGAGCTGTCACAGCAAGCGTCGGTTGATCCCAGTCATGCCATCTAGGTTTAGACTTGTGGAATTCCTCATGAACCAGGCTGCTATTTTGGGATTAACTGAACAGAGTTGAACAAAACGGGCATGTTTGTTTAAGTTCAGTCTCCGTGCGGATTAATATTTCTGGTTAACCGTCTTTGCTGTTCGTTGGCGTGTTTTTTGGGGTTTTTTTTTTTTTGTATTATTATTTATCTGCGACGGACTTCACAGTTTAACGAGGTAAGTTACGGGCACGGGGTTAAGGAGTCCAAGTGGTAATTAATTCGTGTTTTTTCGGTTTCTTAAGGTTGAATTTTGGACTTTTCGTGTCTCCCTGCATCTCAGCTGCGCTTCAGGATGCTTTTGTCCGTTGGCTGCACGTTGAGTTTAGCGACTACAGTTTATTGTCAACATTAGCTGCCTGCAGATCCTGCTCACTCTGAAAGCATGCGGGGTTAGCTGTCTGCTGGAAATGTGTGTTAATTTAGCGATGAATGTAGTTAAACAGCGAAGTTAAATGTCAGCATGTTATATGTAGGCGGAACTGGTTTGTTGTAAAGGGTGGAGTAGCTGAATTAACGGTTTCTTTAAACTAGGTTATTAACGCAGGTTGATTAACAAACCTGCCATACTTTTCTGCATAGGCTGCTCTGCTAGTCCCCATAAGACCACTACTTAACAAGTTTATGAGGGAGTGTTTATGTCTTATTACCATTTTGTTGTTGTTATTATTAGTAGTAGTATTAGTATTAGTATTATTAGTTGCCATATGTTACTTAAGTAGCATTTAGTCTTATTTGTCCACAGCAATACATGACATGAGCTTGGGCATTGAGGGCTACTGTAGCCATACTGAGCTTGGTGCAGGTGCACAAAAGGTTAAACTGCACAAAAAGCAATTCTTTTTCTGTACTTCGATTAACAAAGTGCATGCTGGGACCACCAGGGAATATTTAAGGCCCTCAGAGGGTGTGTCAAAGAAAGGCAAGTACAACTTGGCCAAACTGGCGATAACTCTTTTATTGTAAATAACATGTTTTAACCTCATTGCCATATTAATAAGTGTGTTGTGTAGGGAAGCATTGTTACATGTACTGGCTAAACAGGTGCCTGTAGGTATTTGGACTAGCAGACTGTAGCTATGAGCAAATAAGCAGTGAATTGAAGGCTGACATTTACCAGTGGGGGTGGCTGATGTTTATCTTTTGTCTCACATCAACCACATCACAACACCAGAAAGAAAAAAACTACTGGGATTGTCTGTCGTTACGGTATCATACTATTGTCTTTCAATATGTAACCACATTTTTTTAATTTATTTATTTATTCATTTATTTATTTTTGTAAAGGTATGTTTAGGTATTGCAAAATCTAATGAAGTGCATAAATCATCCCTGCGGAATTTTCTTTTTGTTTTTGTTTATTTCATGTAAGAATCATAGACTGTATGTAAAAAGTAAATGTAAACACTATTAAGTTAGACGTGATTAGTGAGGGTTTGATCCGACAGAGCAATCAAGGGACCATTCACTCCTCAATCTTTAAAGCAAACCCTGCTTCATCATCCTCGATCGCTTTTAACTAGAGTGTAGTTTACAAAATGAATATCGTGTTGTATTCAAAAAGTCCCCAAACTGCAGATTGAGATCATTAATATATGCGTGTAGTGTTTACTGTGGTTGCATCTTTGAGATATGTTTACCATAGACTTTTCCACAGTCTTATTTCATTTTACTATCAGAGCTGTTGTCTCCTGCTGGAGTTTAAGAAGAATGCTTCAAAATCAGTTAGCATTTTCTACTTCTGGTTTCCTTAGCCTGAAGTTAACATTTTTCATTTTTTTAGATGCTTTTAACGTTTGTGATCAAAACACACAATATCTTGATCTATAGGATGTATTTCAATAAATGCACAATCGTGAATATTGAAGCCTTAAGTGTTTCTGTAAAGGCGTTCACTAACAAAGGACCATGGAGACATTGAGCACAGGGTCGTAGTGAAGTTATACAACTGTCATGTAGTAATTTTCTAACCTAACATTGGTCTTTTACTTTGGGGATTGCAATTATGTGTTAAAAATCAGGGTAGGCTAGAAAAACACATCATTCCTGCAGCGGTCTATATTACAGATAAATGCTACTATTAAATGGGGCGAGATTTTGGCAACATTGTATCACTAATCAATACAGGGACACCAGATATTAATATTTTATTAAATAAATTGAAATACTCAGGGAATACTATGAACAACAGGGGTCATCTCACCACCCTGAGATAACAATAATTCAGCTTAACCAAAAAAGTCATCCAGCACTGGACACGAGTAAAAACAGGGCAGCAGGAAAACTCTGTAAACGGTTGCAGCCTAATTTCTACGAATCTGGATCAGCGCAGTTCATGTAATCCAGCTGTTGTTCAGTGTAAGGGAAGTTAGACTTTTTTTACAGTTAAAATTAAAATTGTGATTTTTTTATGCAATCAAGGGCTTGATTTAGAATTATTAGTATGGAAATGGAAGGAGATTAATTCAGAAGATCTTTAAAATAAAGATTGTTTCAACACATTACTTGAAATAAATGAGATTTGTGTGAGGCTGGAGGAAAGCAGATGGGCCTGCCTGAGAGTCTCGGGCAGGGATGGTAAAACAGCTTTGCAGCCCTGACAATAAAGTTTCTTTCGTGCAGCAGACTATTCAGAGAGACACTGAGAGAATGGACGTTAATTAACTGGGTCACATTGTTGTAAACAGACCTGGTTAGGTAGCAACTTAGCTAAAAAACTGTGCTTAATTATTTTCTCCCCTTAAACTTTACAAAGAGATTGTGGTCCTTTTGTTAGAAGGCAGTACACACTGATGACTCATCCGCTCTCTGTGAGTGAGTCATATTTCACTGGCACGGTACTAATGTTAGCCACAAACCATGTGCCAGGCTGGTTTGGTTTGATGAAGACTAATTCTCGGCATTCCTTTCTTCCCCCACTCCTTCTTACCGTACCATTTTCCCTTCATTTCTACACTTTTTTCTTCTTCTTCTTCTTTCTGAGTTCTTTGTTTCAGTCATTCATAAAAGTGTGAAATCATAAAAGTGATTTCACACCTTCTCCACCACCAGCCAAGCTTTCATCTTTGTTGGTCTGCCCGTTCTGTCTCTTCTTTTCTCTCCAGTGTCTCAGTGTCTTTGTCTCAGTCTGCATCAGCTCTTACTCTTCGTTTCAGTCTCTACATCTTTGTTGTTACAGGCCGTGTCAGCTTTCCTTCTTTGTCGCTGTCCTGACAGTGAAACAGTGCCCCTCTTTGCCCAGCCCTGAGCAAATAATGCTACTACATCTCAATCTCGGCTCTTTGATTTTGTCCAATAGAGATTCCTGCCATCAGCTTTAAGGGCTCACATGTGTTTTTACATGTGCTTGTGTTTGGGCTGTAATGGTCCTGAACCATTTGGCTTGCACAGTTCAGTTTGGTATGACGTTTCCTCGCTTTTATACAGCATGTGAGTCATACTGTTACTGAAATATAGAAGTCTATTTTTGCCAGCATACTTGGGTTTCTGGAACTGACATTTGAGGCTTTATCTGTAATCATCTGTTATCAGCTGCTGATAGACAGCCTTAGCATGCTAACAGGAGTGGTTGTGAAAGCTGGACAGTACTTCCACTTTTACTGAACATTTATGCCTTCATTTACACACAAACAAGTTTGGTGTGTGTGTGTGTGTGTGTGTGTGTGTGTGTGTGTGTGTGTGTGTGTGTGTGTGTGTGTGTGTGTGTGTTTGGTTCTCAAAGTTTTTTGGACCTGCCCCACTTCAGAAGCTGAAAAAAGTTCAAGCAACACACTGATTATTGATTATGAACCACTAACTAGCTTAGAGTTCTTTCTTATAAACAGTAGGCTTGTTATGACAAACAAAATACCTGCACCCAAGACAATACTTGATATTTTAAAAAAGGGTCATTAGTGTCTCCATAGTGTAGTGGTTAAAACATTGGCTTAGTGAAGTGAAAGGTTACTGATATTTTATTAATGAGTAATTATTTCTCCTAGGTCCTGCCAAAAACCAAAAACAACAACAATATTTGAGGTTGTCTGAGGTCATGCAGTACCCCCGATGACTTGGGAAGGTAGACATGGCACTGGGTGTGTTAACATTTACAATAACTGTTTAATACTTCTGTGTTGATGTAACAGGAGATTTACTGACCTCTTCAATTCCTCTTTAAGAGTTGTTCAGTGTTGTGAACGTCAGCTGGTTCAACTGTTAGTGAGGGAGGGGCTGTGTGTCTGCAGCAGTACCGTGTCAAGTCTGCTGCTATCATTGCTGTCACAAATGGGTGTCTAACCTGATAATAATTCTTAGTATTGCTTAGTATCTGAACCTGTTTTAATGGAAAGTAGCAGCTTTTTTTGGCCTTAATGTTACAGAAAGAACTGGAGTAGCCAACTGCAGTGAAAATGCAGTGCCATGATCCCAAAACTGAAGCACATACCAAAAGGGTTTTTTTGTTTGTTTGTTTGTTTGTTTTTTGCTTGTGTGATTATTACAGCTTAATCAATATACTGGCCTATCACAGATGTAATAGTTTTCCCGTATCCAGGAAACCACATTTTCATCTATTGAACCAGATGTTTGGTGACCCTGGTATATTTTTACAGCCCAGATCTTAATTCCATTTACTGCTTAGATGTCTCTTTTAGATAAAACCTTGAAAGCGAAAATGCTCACATTGTTGAGCCCTGCTTACTATCATCAAATCCTGTGTTATGTTTTCCACAACACTGTTGACCCGAGGAACACTATAAAAATATAAGTAATTCAGACTTTACTGATACCAAACCCTTTATGCCACTGCTACTGTCTCCACTACATGTAGCACAGCAGGCATCATAGCCGAGCAGGGCGATGTTGTGGCGAGGCGACGTCTGAGCTTTGTTCCAGTAAATTTGCTTCTTCTTCTGCTTCTTTTGGCTTGTTTTACACTCTAAGAGACTATAGTAATTATATGAGGCAGTATATTTATATGGGAATTTCTTACTCTGACATTCTGACATTTTTGAATTATTTTTGTTGGTGTTGAATCATCCAAAACAAATTCTTTATACAGCTGTTTATAAATGATTCCAGTACAGTAAATCCTGTGATGGGATGTGAGACACCAAATGGATAACTGGTGGATTTCCACACTGTTCAGGAGACTCTCTCATTTCACTTTTTCATCTTTCATTTTGACTAAATGGCTGAATGTGATGCACTTGTCACTGTTGTCCTTCTTCATGATTGAGGCAGATTTATTTCTGTGGGAACTGTGCAGTTTGTGCTGCCTGTTCTTGATGAAAAGCCGCTTTTGTGTCTTTCTGCACATGATTCCCACAGGACCTGAATCAGGCTTCTCTGTCTCTGACAGGGGGGGATGTTCTCATCCTCACATTTGTACATTATTGACTTTCCATACTGCACATTCTTGTGGAGGAATCATACCTCAATGACACATCCTGTCTGCAGTGCAATGGTGACCAAGGCAGAACATGTTTTCTCAGCAGCTCTTTAGAAGTGAGATGCTTAGAAATTAAATGAAAGGCCTCAAATCAGTCACGCGGGCATTCCAGGACAAAAACAGCTCTCTCAGTTTACAGCATGAACAGACTATTGTAAGATGTAATTTGGTTTTAGATCAAGCGGATTGGATGACAAGCCCCGAATAAGGAAAGTAAACCTACACAAGAATGTGGGACGCAGTCAAACACGGCTGCAGTGTTTCAGTGAAATGAGCAAAAGAGGAGGGACATCTTGGTGCAGCAGTGTCCTCTGTGTGGGGTGGGGGTCGGTGATGTTCAGGAGGAGAATTGTGCTGAGCTAGGCTCCACTGAGATGCCACTTAAAGTGTAAGGGAGGCTTTAGGGGAATTAAGTCCAAAATGCTCCCCCTCTCTACGCTCTTAGCTTAAGCCTCTTGACGTATTAAGAAGAAAGAAATACTAAATGTGTGTTTCCTCAGCAGCAGGTCCAGGCTGCTTGCACTGTGTAGTCTAAATAAACATGACCCTTGTTTGTCTGTTTTGTTCTAATGATGGGATCTGCAGATTAGATTGTTAGACATGATGGGATTAAAAAAAAGCTCTTACCTGTCACATGCTATAATTTAAATTTAAACAGCCTGGTTGTTTGATAGAGAGAAGAAGGTGCAAGTTACAAAAAAATAAACAGATTTAATATGCATCTTCATAGTAAAGATGTATTGGAAACGTAGCTGTCTCTGCAACAGAGCAGTTTCAGTATGATGGAGTGTTTTCCTTATTCACAGTAAACAGAACAGGCTGGCTGTAGCAACCACCGCAGGGGCTGCAGGGCGTCGTCAAGTACAGTGTTGCTGTTATTAGCTGTTTACATCAAAACGGTGTGGCTGCTGATATTTACTCTTTTCTCTGTTTCAGTCTTTCACCCCCTCGAGTCTTGAATCAACAGACGAGCAGAGGGTGACAAAACTAGAGGAAAAGTCTGAAAAGAGTTTGTGTGGTGTTGTTGAGCATGTGTGCAGGACAAAGTTTGTTTGTAAAGCATATTCATGATCTGTAAGTAATTATATTAAATATCTAACAAGACGATCGCCCATTTTTTTAAAGTGAGGGTTTCGGCGCGCATGTGTCCTCGTGCATCAGCTTCCTGTCTGTTAGATGCACAGACGCAGCTTCCCTTTTTGTCATCTTCTGCCGCTCATTTCAGTTGCACAAGTCTGCAGTGATCGCATCCCCGGCTAATGACATCAAGGCTTTTATTGGATGTCAGCTCTGATTGCGTTAAAACTTCAGAGACAGGAAGGCTGCTTTCATGAGAACAGTCAGAAGCTAAAAGAAAGGATCGCAGAGGGAATCTAAAGGCTGGTGGATTTCCTGGGGGCCTCTACTTGTCACCGAGCTCAGAAACGCCCCGTGCAGCTAGCATTTCTAACTTTCAGCGTCCTGTTACTGTCAAACGCCTCGCTTTATTCAACAGATTGTCTGGCACTGTAGCTGCAGGTATGTACTCGAGCTCTTCATTTGGTCTTATCAGTGATGTGCAGCTGGAAAGAGGGTTAATGTGGAGTTGAATGTTTTGACCCCATCGTCAGAGCACTGCTCGTGTTTTGTGTTTCTGTAATGAATTTAATGTGTAACAATAAACTTGCTGCAGGAGCTGACAGGCGGTAAAGCTGCTGCTAATTATCCACACTGTAAGAGCACATCTTGGACCAATGGGATCGCTTAGCTTAAGATGCTTGTTACATAATCTTTGCGATGGCTGCCGTGCTGAAAGTTAACCTCGTAGATGTTTTGTAACAACATAGAGCTGTTCAGACCCGATCGCTACCTGTGATAGTCTCTGAAGATTTTCTGAACTTTAAGTATGCGGGGTCTGTTAAGGTATGCAGAATGTGCATCTGTGTGTGTGTATCATGTATTCTATACTGTAAATGTGTCTGCACTGTAGCGTAATGAAAGTGTATGTCCTTGTCTTTTAAGCTTTGCATGTACAAATGCCTTCATGGTGTTTTTTGGGGTTTATATTTACTCTGTAAATCTTGGTGTTGTTGAGTGTTTGTGCAGCAGGACTGATTAGCTGGATTACAGGCAACCAAGATTAACTAAAAGAGCATCTGTCAGTGACATACTACTAATATTACTTCTACCACAACTACCGCATCACTGTTACTGCTACTGTGTGTTTCACTGTGCTGCTGCTTTACTGTTTTATTGTAATAATAATGCTACATTCTTAAAGGTGAATATATAGTCTTATTTATTTAATGTGATTACAGGAAATATCATTACTGAAATATGCAAGTCCTAAAAGATGCATTGAGTTGCCAGTTTGACTTACTGGGGTCACCAGTTCTTGACTCCCCGTAGAGATATTTATGAAATGAATGAGAGAAAAGTTGATGTGAAAATGAAAAAATGTGACAGAGGCAAAAAAAAAAAGAAAACATATTGCTCAGACATAGCAGATGGAAATAGCCACTGCAGTCATTCACTGGTTGTGAAGTCCCATTTTGAATTTGAATTGGCATTATAGTAGTCAGTCTCTGTGTGTTCTGGAGCTAGAATGAGTGTATTTGAGTAAGAGGGTGAGTTTATCAGCAAGCTTCATTAGTAAGCTGTGCCCAGAGGCGTATTGGAGTAAAGATTATTTGATGATTACCACGCAGCAAGTTGTTTGTCAGAAAGTTGAATTAAAAATGCTCCAAAGGGCAACAACACTACAGACTTCTGCGGGAGGCCCAATTCAGTGGCTCAGAATTGGACCTCCTACCTCAGGGTCACAGTCACCTGAGGTGGGAGGTGACTCCTAGCAGAAAGCTACTAGCCCCCTACTACATCACTGTTCTATATGTCTTTCATATTTGAAACTGTCTTTAATTCTTGAAACTGTTTGATTGTGCTTTACTCTACACCTTCACATATAACACTGAAGTCTTGTTCCACAGTATCTGTACATTGACAGTAACAGTTTATCTTATTTCATCTTTTTCTTGCAGATGATTTCTAACTTTTAAGCCAAACATATTAAATTATATAGAAGAGGCACAATTACTAATTATACTACTAATTATATTCTGGGCAGTTTCTTTGTTAGCGATGGTGTATTCACTCTATCTAAATTAAGCTGGCAAATGAGGTTACTGTAGGTGAAAACTGCAGTTTTATGTAGGCCTAAGGATTATGTATTAAGAGTAGCTGAAAGCAATCTAAACACAATGCAGCAGTGTTTGCTGTGGACTTCAAAACACCACACTGAAATCCTATTCCACTGCTCTGACTAGGTCTGCTGATTACAAGGATTATCCAATTTCAGTAACTCTGTTATGTATATTGAGTATATTGAGACTTACCAATTTTCCTTGTCTATGTGTTTCAGTCATGTCTCGCAGAAGTTCTCGCCTGGTTTCTGGTGGCTACTATAATTCAGATGAAGAATCTGACTCAAGCAGCGTGACCAACATATCTATATCCTACCGTGAAAACCCTGTTAAGTAAGTGACTGGTTTCTGTGCCGGTGTGCCCTTGTGCTTGAAGCTTTTTTTCTACATTCTGATTGTCAGTCTGTAATGTAACCCTGCCTTTCTCTCTTACCAACTTTTTCTTCTTCAGGGTTTTCAAGAAGAAGGCCGGGACCCGCAAGCCCGCCTCCCGTACCTCCAGCAGAGCCAACAGCAATACTAGCTCCGCTGCCCCTGACACACCTGTCACTCCAGGTCAGTATGCTGTGACGGTGCATGAGTGACAATGACATAATATCACAATCTGAAAGTTTTCAGAGTAGGTTAAAGAGAAAGGTTCCAAACTGTTGCCTATAACAAAGCTCTGGATTACTTCTAACTCCTCATCAGTATTTTACTGACTGTCAATTATTTAGTTACTCTTTGTAATAATGGACACAGATGGAGTATTGGTGTAAGGAACCTAATTTATTCATCTCATGCTTCTTTCTCTCACTTGGCTTTTAGTCCCATCTCCATTAACCATTGAGAGCCAACCTGTCATGAGGACCGTACCTTTCACCCCATCCACAGCCACCCCGCGGCCTGCCCTGACCCCATCATCATCATCAACCCCGAGGCAGACACCCCCTCCTCATTGCCACTCAGCATCTCCAGGAAACAGCTCTCCTGCAGGGCACTGCAGCTCTAGCAGGCCAGGATTACACTTTAGACCCAGCCATAAGGAGCTGAGTCAGAGTGGCGTGGACAGCTCAGGGTACTCGTCCTCTGAGGGTACTTACAGGAAGCCCATGGCGGCCCCCTGCAGCACTGGTAGAGTCAGCATTAACACTGGGGATCCCAACACCGGATACAGAAGCAGAATCAAAGGTGCCTTCAACAGCCTTGGCGGTGAGTGTTGAAGTTTGCTTGTGTTTGCGTGTCTTTGCGCTGCCATGTAATAATCTCTTTGTTCCTGTTTGTTCTTTTGGCAGACTCAGCCCTGATGCTCGGTGCGACAGTATGTGCAAAAACACATGACGTGGCAGCGTTAGGTATGGTGTTTGTATATGATCATTGTTCCTGCTTGTAGCTGAAGCTCAGTATGCATCTACGTGTGCCCGTGCATTATATACAGATCCCACATACTTGAGTGTTTTTTCTTAGTTGCTGCATGTGATTTGGCTCCAGCTTATCAAAATCCCTGCAAATCAACGTTCTCTTCCCCGCAGCTAATTCTCTAATCAGCAGTCGCATGAAGAAGGCTTGTGGTGTGGCTCTCCTCCTCCTCCTCCTCCTCCTCATCTTACTTTTATGTAAGTAACATAAACGTAATTGAATATATTCTGTGTTTTCAGAAAGCTGCTGTATTTTCTGCTTGATCTACTTTCCTGAAGACAGTACAGTAATCTTCTATGAGCTTGGGGTTTCCCCTCAAAAGTAGAAGGTGTGGTAGGTTCTGCCACAGAGGATTCTCAGACTTGCAAAGCAGCACTGCTTAGTCTGCTCCCTACATCATGTGGTGGGGTTTTACTCCCTTCTCCACCTCATTGTGACCGTATGAGTCACTGTAAATGTCAGTCACTCCGAGAGGCTTTCACTGTTGAATATTAGAGTTGGGTGATCTTTTTTTTTTTTTTTGCTTTGTGTGCTTCTGAGTGCTGTTGTTCAGGAACTATCCCTTCTGTTTTCTCCAGGTCTTTGGTTGTTCCTTCCCTTGCTCACCTCTTTCATCACCCGCATGAATGTCACAAAGAGCCCATCGCAGACACAGCCTGTTGTCCCTGCTACTCCTCCTCCTGCTCAACCCAACAACATCTATTCCAAACCTGTGGTGGTAGGACTGCAACTGACTGTTTTTCTTGCTGGTTAGATTGATGGGTGCTGGATCAATCTAACTGTCTGAGTGACTAAGTAGATTGATTAATTATAAATGACAAACTTTTATAATAGTGCTCAAGCTCAAATCTTCAAGGCCTGCACGAGGGGTTATTCAAAATGCCAAACCACAGCAACAGTCGTCTCAAGGTGTAAAGTTCAAATCCAATAATACAGAGAGAACTCCAACAGATGGCAGAGGTAGCCATTTGCACCCAATACAATACATATTTTTTTAAATGAAATCTTGATATTGTTTAAATAATGGTAATAATGATATAAATAATTGTGTAGTTGTTTGTTTATATGCAATTGATAGTCCTGTCTCACTATATCCGTGCACTTGTATTTTAAATTTTATTCGTTTATCCAAAAAAAGGCAGACAATGAGTTAAAGATGAATTTGACTGTTAGCAGTCATTGTTGTTTTCTTCAGTGTAACCTGGTATTATGGCGGCCCAAGCGTGAGATTTGTTAGTGTCGTATTTTCCCAGCACACATTTGTGGATTTTTAAAGGTTCACAGAGTCTGTTTTCTTCATAATGCTCCACTGTGGGTGGTTTACAAATTGAAAGTGAAAGATCAGCAGTTTGATCCTGAGAGGAAACACAAATCCCTTGGGGGATGTGTCATGACGGATCAAAAATCAGCCAGCAAAGCTACCTGCTGTGGTGGTGATGAATTGGAAATAAGAGAGCTGCTGGAAGGTGCTTTTTACTATATTTTCTTTATAAATCTTTATAAGCACATCACATTCTCAGTTAAAAGAGTTACAGTTTGAGAACAATTACACTCTCATCAATGTCATTTCTCTCTTACCAAGCTACCTTTGGTTGTTTTCTTATTCACAAGGGGTTGCGACAGCAGGTAGCACCACATGTTTGATTCACAGGATATTTTGCACCAGATACCCGTCCTGACACAAACCCAAATGCAACCACCTGCAAATGTGTAAAGCGCTACACTTTGGAGCCCCACTGTTCTGGGATTATTTAGGGATGGGATTTATGATGTTTATGATGAAAAGTTTGAGACTTATTTGTAAGTCCTTTAAGAAGTTCACCGGTTCAGGGACATCTCAGTCAATTCTGAAGCATTTTTAAAGGTCAAAAATATATTTAATGTAATAGCTGTTCTGATTAAGCTTGCTGTTATGAGGCTCTTATGATGTTCGTATGAAAATTTGGGTTCTTTTTTTGTTGCAGTAATAGTTTGTTGTTTTTGTATTTTCAAACAGGATCCTACCATTGTGTCTGCTGTAGTAGATGAAAAGATGCAACGTCTTCTGGTAACAAACCATTTCCTTGCAGTCAGAAGTAAAAAATTCTGCACCCTCCCTCTACACACGCACATGCACAAACAAAAATTAAGTTGCCTAACCATATCAGAATAAAACAAAGGAAAACTAAAATAAATGCACTGGTGTTACTCTGAGACCTTGCATGTTGATCTATTTTGAGGTGAAAGTGATGTGTTGCATCTGTTACAGGTGGAGCTGCAGATGAAGCAGGAGCTGCTTCTCTCCCAGGTGAGAGAATCTCTTTCTGGTTAACCCTGTGGGTGGTAGAGCTTCTGCCCACGGATGTCAGAAAGGAACACAGGCTAATACTAATAGGGTCAAAACTCAGGTATGCTAGAGTGACATCTAGTGGTTGACATCTAGAGCAAATGCAGAGGTTTGTTTACTAACCTACAAGCACTCAGGAAGTGCAGTTGATGAATAATTCCCCAAAGGCATAATTTCTGATTTGAAGATAATTTGTTTTAAAGAAATTTTAATTTGATTTAAGGCTTTCTGATAAACGGTTAACCATGGTTAGCTTTTAGGATGAACATATATGACTTAAAAACCTGGCTTTAAAACGTGAGATCTAAAATGTATGAAAGAGACAGCCTGGTATCTATGAGCTCACTTCACCTATCAGCACGTCATGTTTTCCTTCACTCTAAATAAAAGTCCACTCGACTTGGTTTTTCTAACAGATGAAGGAGAGACTCCAGCTGGAAATGCGCAATATGAAGGCCAAGCTTGAGGCCACAGACTCCAACGGTCAGCAGCATCTGGAGCAGGAGGTCACAAGGTTGAGCAGGCGGATGGCAGATTATCAGTCAGACAGCAGCACTGCTGCTGCCAGCCTCACCCTCAGAATCCAAGCTTTAGAGGATCAGAATAATAAGGTAGAAGTCCTGATAGGTTCAACTTATCTATATTTAAAGCAGCCGAAGGTTAATGAATGCAGTCTGGAACTTTGCCTGGTTTTTATGCATAGTCTTTTCTCTTACAGTTGGCCCAGGAGTTGTCATCCATCCAGGTGATGCCTCCTCCAGCCCCCTGCCCTGATCCTACCAACACACCTATACACAATCACCTCACACCTGAGCTCCAACAGGCCATGGAGAAGTGGCTCACTGACCGCATCAAGGTAACTAGTAGTAACTGTATGCGTGTGTTGGCTTATGCCGCTAGATATGAGTTGTTACACCTATCAGTACTTAATAGTATACTCTGTTTGTGAATGTGAATAAGGAGCAGGATGCAATCAGGCTCAGCAGCACTGGAAGCTGCGCAGACTGTGGACGTCCCATGGCTGATAAAGTGGCTGACTTTGCCCTGGAGACTCAAGGTCAGGAATGTTTAGATAAAGATCAAATTATTTTTGATAAAATTCAGTGTGTGCATGTGTGTGTTTGCTGTTTTTGCACCCAAAAAACACTTTTTATCATAAATATTTAGTTATTGGTTGTTTAATTTATTTACCTGTTGATTTGTCTTCTGTAATTATTCTAAATGACATTCATGCATCTTGTCATCAGTCACCAGCAAAGATTGTTGTCATTTAATCTTACACTCTATAATGTATAGAAGATTTAAAAAAGCATTTCTTAACTCTTATTGCCCTTTGTGTGTGTGTGTGTGTGTGTGTGTGTGTGTGTGTGTGTGTGTGTGTGTGTGTGTGTGTGTGTGTAGGTGCCAGTGTGATCAGTACCAGGTGCTCAGAGACGTACCGTATTCGATCAGCATGTGTGACCCTGTTTGGTTTCCCTCTTTGGTATCCATCTGAAAGCCCACGCACTGTCATTCAGGTATAATGACCATCAGTTTGCTTATCTGTCCCCTTATTGTCATTTTACCCTCCAGGGCTTTTCACTTTAGACTGTTAGCCCTTTCATTTTTACTGACTACATCTCCCGCCGTCTTCCTCCCCAGGGTTACCCAGTGCTGCTTCCAGGGAAATGCTGGGCATTTCATGGTGTCCAGGGAACACTTGTGATCTCTTTGTCCCACCCCATACGGATAACTCATGTGACACTGGACCACCTGCCACGCTACAACTCTCCCACTGGCCGAATTGACTCAGCACCCAAAGACTTTGAAGTCTATGTGAGTGCTTCCAGTGTAGAAACAGTGTGGGGACACATGACTGCCTGTGCTTGCTTTAAAAAGAAAAAAAAAGCTGCCTGCCTGAAGCAGGAAAATAACCAGTAGCTAGCAGTCAGTTCATCATTAATGAGAGTTTGTGAGCTCGTGGGTCTTAATGACTTAGATCAAACATAGATACATGGAGGGAGCAGGGAGGGTACTTTCCCAACAGACCTGGTGGGAAAGAGCGAACCCACCAGGTCTGTTTGTCCTCAGCCAGAGCATCACGTACCCTTTAAGACAGGGGTGTCAAACTCCAGGCCTTGAGGGCCGGTGTCCTGCAGGTTTTAGATTTCACCCTGGGTCAACACACCTGAATCAAATGATTAGCTCATTACCAGGCCTCTGGAGAACTTCAAGACATGTTGAGGAGGTCATTTAGACATTTAAATCAGCTGTGTTGCGTCAAGGACACATCTAAAACCTGCAGGACACCGGCCCTCGAGGCCTGGAGTTCGACACCTGTGCTTTAGGATATACAGATGTACTACAATATCTGTCAGACGTAAAGATGTGAAATTATACCTCAGAGGCAGCATTTGTGGTTGAGACATTTAAAGCTGCTGCTAAGTCATGCTGGTTCTCAGGTACACTTATATGCATACACAAATTAACTAAAACATCAGATTGAACTGCACACAGTACACATGTGATCACATTTCCAGCAATAACTCAAGTAACAACGCACACTCTGCATTTGTCCACAGTGACAGCACACACTGGATTTTAAAGCTTTAGCATTTTGGCCTCTGCCATGTTGCATTATTGGTGTCAGAAGTAAATGTATATGGATGAAAGCTAGCAAGCATGGTTTGCAAGCTGGATCTTAACCTTGTACAGCCTGAACCATGACATAAAAAGATTTTTTATTTATCTATTTATCTATTTTTAAATGGATATTAAATCTTCTGAAATATGAATTGAAACAGTAGAGAAATATCAGTTTGCATATACGAGTTTTCATATGTATCAGTTTTGCTTTGTCTGGCAATTTATTCAGGTGTTTGAAGACAAAAATCCCATTGATCATGTAGAGGTTAACACTGTTAAGACTGTTTCACTCACCTTAACTGGACCACAGCTGTTTGTAAAAGTAACCGTGCAGCTCAGATAATTCCATGAAAAATCCACCAGAAGGCACCAAAAGAGCACACACATCTCTAAGTTTAAGCCTTTACAGTTAAAGGTTAATACACTCCATACACTTGTTGTAAAGGACGAAAGTAGCTGCAGGCCAAACTACCTTTGTACCATTGTGCTGTAAATTTGCGCTTTTTACCACAGGAGCCAGCTTCAAGTGTAACCTTGAGCAGCTGCAGTTTTTTACTGAATTTCTCACAGCAGAGTTTTCTGCTTGACAGACACGCATACCTGCCAATTATTACATTCATTTTCTTCCACTTCCTATTAAAAAGCCTCGGCACAATGTGATAGCTACAAATTGTAACTTTTCTGATATTTGTAGTTCATGAATGTGACTTGTTTATTATTTCACTTGTCATTTTTTAAATGTGGATGATCTAAATCTGCCATTTATCAACCGTAGGACCTAATGTAGGAGTACTGTATGGAATTAAGTCTCAAAGAAAAACTTTGAGAGTGACATAAAGCCAATTTTAATTTTGAAATCTGACCCAGGTGCCATTTGTCTCTTTCCAGGGGATGGAAAACGACACAGAAGAAGGAACACTGCTGGGGACGTTCACTTACGATGAGTATGGAGAGCCAACGCAGACGTTTAAGATTCCTGTGAGTTCAAATGAACCCATCTTAATATTCACCGCTCATTATATTTACAGAGACACAGACCACAAGCAGACTACTTCTGCTTCTGTATAAAGTGTAGTAATCATAAGTGTTTGTTGCATGCTCTCCTTTACACTTAGATTTTGTTGTTTAACTTTCTTTCCTATCTTTTCTTTTCTTCTCCGCCTCACACAGAATCCGAGCGACATGGTTTACAGAGTCGTGGAGCTGAGAGTTCTCAGTAACTGGGGTCACGTCGAGTATACGTGTCTTTACCGCTTCCGCGTGCACGGAAAGATCGCCACCACGTGAGGCTTCAGACTCACTCGGAGTGACTTGACGACGCGACGAAGCTTTGCTGGTCTCAGGGCCAAATGCTACTGAAAAGTGTTTTAGTGTTCACACGCACACCTCTTTGTTTCAGCTGTGTTTTACTGGGGTTTTTCGAACCTCTTAATATTAAAGGATAAAAACGTGTAAGATCCTTGTTGTGCAGTGCACATTTGCTTTGATAAAAGTTCCTGAAAAACAAAAGTCTACATGGAAGTTTAAGGTTCTGGCAACTTTATGCTTTCAATTATATGATTGTGCCACAAGATCATTTTAAAGCTTTTCTTATTACAAACTATTATTATTAACAATCTTTTTTTCCTACTTTGCATGTGTACAGCGCTCCATCCCACCTGAGAGTTCTCTGGTAAAATAACATCTCTTTCCGTTTTGTCGCTGGGAAGCCACAGAGGAGTTGAATGTTCAACACCTTGCTCAGTGGCACAGTGACAAGTAATAGAAACAGTCTCTTATTTTATTTACTTGTCCTGGTTTCTATAGCTGGTTATTAGCTTTATTCATCTTTCCATCTTAGACCACAAAAGAAATGAAGTGACGTTAATGAAATCTTGTTTCTAACACACTCTGTTCATTCATAGGTATTTAAATGAGTCTCAGTATTTTATGTTTATACAATTAAAACACAAAAAAATCAAGTTTGCCTAGCACTCAGTCACATATGTTGCCTGATACCTGAACAGGTTGAAAACACTGTTTTGTTTTGTTTTGTTTTGTTTTGTTTTGTTTTGTTTTGTTTTGTTTTGTTTTGTTTTGTTTTGTTTTGTTTTGTTTTGTTTTGTTTTGGGCTTCTTATTTTTTTTGATTTGATGCTGATGTGACATCAGCATCAGGTGGAAATACACAGAGGGCAGCAGTGAATGTTTTCTAATCAGCAGTGCTTGATGTTCTTAAAGGAAAATGTAATTTCATATCACTATGAAAGGTAAAATATGCAGCTTGGTAACATTTCCTTTCAGCAAGTTTTGACACATCAGTGTGGATTTTCCTTCTGGTACTTGAATACTTGAAAAGCTGTTTTTCTAACCTCTTTGACAGACGTCGTGTTGAAGCCATGACAGCTTTGTTTTTTACTCTGTACATAATGCTTACATTTGTATGAAATGTTTAACCAGGATAGAAAAAAGTGCTATTTATGCATAAAACAGAAATTCTTTTACAAATTCTTTTTGCTCCGTCCATTTTGTAGGACCGGCTCGAAAATCATTTTGAATTATTGTCAATTATTATGTCAGATCTTTGGATTGTGTCATTCAAAACCCAGAAAACACAATTTCACACAATGACATTGCAGAATTTTTGTTTTTATTTGTTGTACATTTAGACAGAAGATGAGAGAAAGTATCATTTACAGAATGACGTGAAATGTTCTTCCTGATTTCAAGCAGTTCAGATTTGGATAACTTAACAAAGGGTCAGGTTTTCAGAAGTATTATTATTATTTGTGTTTTGTCTATTTAATAGATGCTGATATATACAAGTTGTTAAACAAAGGAGACACAGTGTCATTAACACATGTTTTCAAAAAGTAATGTTAAAATGAAATGAAGATATATTTTTGCATTGATGGCTGTTTTATAAATGATTGTTTACATTCCTAAAAAGCTTAATAACCACTCTCCTGGTGTACTGCGGGCTATAGATAAACTGAACATAATTGTAGACAATACAATACACGCAATAATACACGCTAATGTTGTTAAATGTGTTTAACATGTTCACTTACAGTTTTCACTTTAATCCTTAAATAGCTTGATTTTGCATAACTAAACATTCCAACATGTGTCTAATAGACTCACATTTGCTGAAGCTTTGTTTAAAAATGTAAGCATTGATGGGAGTCTAGAGCCTACACCTCAGAGTGTATCATTCCTCTTATTTGACCAGTGTTAAGGTTTAGATTGATCAATCAGGTTCATTTTCTCTATCCTCAAATATTAAATTGTTTTTTAGGATCAAGCAAAACAAAACATTTGTTTTCAATTTGGATTTTAGAAATTTTCTCTCACACGGAGCCCTAAAGTGTTCTGCAGAGTATTTGACTAAATTTTTGTCTGTAAGCCAAATTTGGATATTTGAGTTCTAAAATAAAACAATGCAATATGTCTTTGTTGTTGTACTTATTGTACATCCTGTGAAGCTCATCGTGGTTATTGACAAATTTACTTCCTGGTTCCTGAGTCGAAGATATGAGAGAGAAAAATGTCAGGTTTGCATACAAGCATTTAGAGGCATAAAGCAGCTACCAGTAGATTTTTTTTAAATCGCAGAAAATACCAACAACTTAGTATTATGGTTAAAAATGGATTTTTAAATATTGCTGATCACTGTGCAGGTTGCAGCTCAGCTTTTCCATCACGTTATCAGCCGCTCTGCACTCTTGCATCAGTTTTACTCTCCGCTGATTTTGGGCAGCTGCTTCGTTCGGATGAGATAAGTCAGAGGCTGAACAAAGCTGCTCATGGAGAGAATCCAGTAGGCCACACAGGTGACAACTGAATAGGGCTTGAAAGAAGTGGGACCAAGCTGCCTCAGCAGGTATTCTCCAATGGGGGGGAGGTAGTGGACGTTGATTATAACCAGCGCAGACAGCACTATTTTGAATGCTCGCTTTTTAACTGGGTGGACCTCTTTTTTGCTGGGTCCTGACTGGCGGAGAGACTTGAGAATCAGGGTGCTGCAAGTTGTTACGACCACAGTGGAGAAGCTTATGATTGCTAGTATCACATTCCACTTATACCCTGCAGAGACTTTGACCAGAAGGCAGCAAGCAGCAGTGATGGCACTCCCCATCAAGCATAACGACAGCCGCAGTTTGGGATCTTTGAGCCGCAGAAAGAACAGAGGATGGCAGACTGCTACGTAGCTGTCCAAACTCAAAAAGCAAAGAAAAAGCGGCCCCCCTCCCTGGTTTAAACCCCACGCCAGGAAGCTAGTGGCCTCCATTGACTGATTAAACCAAAGATCAATGTATTCGCCCACGACTGTGATACAGAACAGCATATCGATTACTGCCAGATTCAGTGTGAAGATCTCTGAGGTAGAGCAAATACCAGGTTTGCCCAGCAGGAGGTAAATGACCCAAGCATTAGTTGGCAGTCCTAGTGGTGGCACAGTCACTACTGTGGGCAAGAAGTACCACAAAAATATTTCAGTCTCTGCCGTGGAGTTTCCCATGTGTCGAGCTCTGTCAAAAACAGAAGATATTTTACAAAAATTTGAAATCTCAACTAATTCCTAAAAATGACTAAAACACAACACTGATACATTATTACCTTACAAAGTCTAACAACGTAAGCTCCACTGGGCACTTGCTTCAATTCCAAAAAACAAATCTTTCTATTGTAGACAGTAATGACTTTGACTCGTCTAAAAAAACACTGCTTCTTTATTTTGCATGTCACGTCAATCTTATGCCAGGTGCTGTTTTGCACACTTTGTTTCGTTTATAGAAATGATGCAAATTCACTCTATCTGTCACGTATTTACCAGCTCTACTGTTATCATAGTTCTGTTTTCAGCTTCTCATTTGTTTAGGTGATGTGGTCTCCTGTGAGCTGAACAACAACACAGTTTGATTTAACCCACCGTTTGCTGAAATCTAATTAACATATAATCCTGATTAATTAGTAGAATCTAGACTTTTAACAGTCTTATACAGTACTGTGCAAAGTGTTGTTTACATTGTGCTATGAAAATGTGATATTGGTGCAGTAATTTATAGATATATGTGCAAAGAACTGCAACAAGCAGTATGTAAGACAAAAATAGAATTTGTACAATTTTAACAACCTTGTAAATATTTGGTATGACTACTTTTACTCTTCAACACACCCTGAACTCTCATAAACTAAAACTAGTAGTTTTGGACTATGTGCAAACATCCTGAAAGTACCCTTTTTTGTGCATACACAATATACATAAAAGTTCATTCCTGGTGAGGTACATTTTTTGTGATTAAATGGTTCATTGGTTAATGTTCAGTGGCTTAGCAAAACAATAAATAAATAAATAATGGTCCATTTTAAGAACTGGACTGAAAATGATTGCAAAGGCAGCCAATGTCCAAAAAACCACTTTGAAAGACCTTGAATTGGTGCTCATAGATAGATAGATAGATAGATAGATAGATAGATAGATAGATAGATAGATAGATAGATAGATAGATAGATAGATAGATAGACTGCAGTCAAATAAGCTAGCATTTATTAGATTTCTGTCAATGAAGTAACCAGAAAAGGGTTTAAACTGGAAGTTAAACCACAGCAGACATTTGTTTGAAATAAGAAGACATTTCTACAAATTGTAAAACATCTTACATTTACTTTGCTTTTCAGAAATTCCAGTTTTTTCTCCAGAAGTCCATTAATTCAAGCTTGGATCAGTTTTATGACAAGCCACAGACAAACTCCTGACCGAAACTGAGCTCTTCATGGATATTCATTTTATTCATTTGAATATCCACAGCCAGAACTGGCAGATGGGGCATCACATAAACTTCCTTCCTCATTAATGAAAATGAAGGGCTGTTTTAAAGTTTGTGATCTCTATGGTTCTCTATGTTTTTGCATAAAGATGTCATAAATAAACCGTCAGATTTTCCCAATTTAAAAATATTACACTTCATTCAGGAATTTACAAGGTCATCCCAGGTTCCTTTGTGGCCTCCCAGCCTCCCTATTGGTGTGATCTGTTTTGGTCAATCACTACTGGGAGAGGTAGCAGTGGTCTTGAATGGATTTGTACACAGACTGTCAGACTGTAGATGTTGAGGGCCAGCCTCTTCAGAGACAGTTCTGTTAACCTTATTTTACACTGGCGAGCATCAGTAACTGTCTTTCCGATACTGAACATTCACTTCTATTTACATCAGTGTTTCAACATAACAGTCAGATATGACGTTAGCTTCTCTATCATTAGGAGTTGAAGGATAATGTGCACAGACTGTGTCAACTGTACAGTTTGTACCAAAAAGGTTGTCTAATAATTTTATGTTGGTATTACATAAAGGTAAACGATTGGCATATATGCCATATATGCAAAACATTAACAAACATACAGGATAGTTTGTATAAACGAGTGTTTTTCATGGCTTTGCAGGCTCATATTCCCTACAGCATTACCCTTTTTAAACTTTCTACAGGCAGTTCAGTAACACCTTGCATTAGATTTCTCATTGATGCTTACCTTGCATCACCTGTTTACAGTGTACAGTTGCATCAGTGAGATGAATATTTCACTGCAGTTTTACTGTAGGTAAATTACCCATAGGAACAGACCTGGGATCAGCTTGCCTTATACACCCTATGAGTCATAAATGAAAAATATGAAAGCAGAGAGGCAGTTTGGTGCAACTATAAGACCAATGTCTTTATAATAATGCAACAGCAACAACACAACTTACATATATCATGTTCACGGCACAAAATAAGGTTCAACAACTACAGACCCCTGATGGCATGTAGCCTGTAAGTCATTTACTTTTACCTCTGAAGCCCATATAAGTACTTTTTAATGGACACAATAACATTTCAATCTAGATCAGCCAAAACAGGCTGTATGTACGCCACATATCTGAGTTATCCAATCGCGGAAGCTGTCTCTGCATCACTGGCCAATCACGGCTTGGATAAGACATGATTTTGAAAAGACGTCTTTGATGTCGTTCAGATTGGCCCACATCTACTATGTGACATTAGTCCTTGTGGAGCATGTTTATAAGTGAACAGTTGGTAATAACGGGAAAGTCCTGCAGTGAGTGGCGAAGACTAGGACCACAAGACAAATCAAAAACCTTTTAAGGTAAGATGTCTTTGTGTATGTTTCATTTTTAGATTTAAGCCATAAGCAATGACATATCTTATGTGAAATTTTATACTTTAAAAAGGGGCCACTGTTTGGAATCAAATAGCAATCAGTTCCTCCATGGCTCTATTATTTATCAAAATGTAATATAGATTGTGAAGAACATTATAAAGACTAATAGTTCTTGAAACAACACAATTTTCTGGTGCAAAAACATTTTTAAAAAGCATATCTGTGGAATGGGCATGCCCTTCAATTTTTTATTTTTTTTTTGTTGGCTGCTTGTTTTCAGCGAAGCATCTACACATTTTATTTAAATACTGAACAGTAAAATCTAATTGGTCTTTCTAACAACTTTCCAGCTCCTTTGTTCTGCAATGTCCAACAACACTCTGAACACTGCCTACAATCATTCTGCAAACTCTACCAACCCCAGTGCGGTCCACGTTCGTCCGCTATGGTACGAGTTCCCAATATGCGCCGTGGCCCCTTATGGCTATATTTTCTACTATGGAGTCAAGGTGTTTAACTTGGCAGTAGGGACTCCGTGTAACATCTTGGTCATCTGGCAGATCATTACCAAGAAAAGTGACGCTTTCACATCTGACACCTTTATCCTCAACCTGGCCATACTGGACGCCTACTTCTGCCTCATGACGCCCGTCGACCTTGTCAACGGGTTATTGCTGAATGACAACGGCATCTGGTACTTTAAGAGATTGGCATATGGAATCAAAGACTTAGCGCCACTCTTTCTGGTGAGTATTTGTTGCACTAGTGTATCAGATGTTTTCAGATAGTTTGATGTGCGAAGAAGTCAGACCACTGGAGTGTTTTTTGTTTTGTTTTGTTGCTCTCCCAGTTCAATAAAAAGCTAAAGCTATAAAATTATTATTATCAATTTCGTTATTTTTCAAAGCACCATGAAACACAGTCTGTCTTCTTGTCTAACAACCCAGGTGTGTATTTGTCTGGACCGCTACATGGCTGTGGTCCACCCCGTGCTCTTCACTGGCATCCGTGACAACAAAATCCGCATCGGGATTTCTGTGGTGGTGTGGGGCCTCATATTGGCTTACGCCCTGGTGAAGTGCATCCTGGGACGCATGCCTGTCGATGGCGTCTTCAGTGGCATCATCCTTTTTGCGTTTGCATTGATGATCTTTTGTAACATCTCCATCATCTGGGCCCTTCGGCACTCTGTGACGGGAAAAGAGGTGATGCACCCGGTGAAGAAGAGGGCCTTCAAGATGGTGCTGATTAACCTGGCCATCATCGTGGTCAACTACCTGCCGCCCGTGGCGCTCATGCCCTTTGCGTCATACTACACGGCCGTGGCGTTTCAATGTCAGATCCGCGTCAGTGTGTACTCCATCATGGATCTGAGCTGCAGCATTGAGCCTCTGCTCTACATCACAAAGATGGAGCGTGTGGAAGGCACATGCTGTGGAAAGAGTGTCTGTGAGAAGCCGCTTGATGTCACCACATAACTGAACCTCTAGTCATAAATCCATCACAAAAGTTTTTCAGAGAAGACCGTGCATGCACTGTTATATTTTTATTTGAAGAATTTTGTTCTGTGCGATCCGGAGAGCCGGTAAGAGAACAACGTCAAAGCTCTTGAGCTGGTGGACACACCTAGCTGTAGTTGAAATGTAACCTAATCTTTTTCACTAGCTGTTATGTGGTTGTAATACTTACTCCATGTATATGATAATTAGTAAATAGTTGCTAAATGGTTGCAATATCCAGAAGAAATACATAATCATACTACACGATTTTCAACAAACCACAATTTAGTAATTCCTTGAGTTAAAAGCAACTTTTTGAAAAACTGGAATAAGTTGCCTTATGCAATTAGAGAATGGGCTTCTATTCATAAATTTAAAAAAAATTATGAAAAGAAGTGATTTTTAAATTTTAAAATCACTTAAAAGCCTATTTAGGCAGCTTTTAGTGGCGATATCATCTGAATTTCAGGAGCGGGACCACTCCTCCTTCACGCCCCCTCCGGCCTGAGGCTATAAAATCCCCCCTTCTCCAATACCTGCTGTTCTCATTTTCATATTGTGATATTTATATGCTCATATTTCCACAATTGTAAAACCTTACTGTGGGTGTAAGAGCCAAATTATGTAGATATTTTGCATCCACTTTATTGTGTAATATTTTATTTGATTGTATTTGATGGTTTGGGCCCCAGGAAGACTAGCAACCACTGTTGTGGAAGCTAATGGGGTTTACTTATAAATAAATAAACAAATAAACAGCATCCACCACAACCAGTTGTTTCTTATTCACACTTGTAGTTTGTGTTCTCATCTACTTATCCTCTGAGGGTTTATCGTAGTTATTGTTTGGAAACGATTGTGTTCTTTCATAAATCCTCATTTGCATTCAGTAGCAGAAGGCTAGTGTTTCAGGGGTTATATCGGCTAATGGGATAACAATTTAGCTATCCCAGGACTAGCTTATGAGCACCAAGGTAAGTGGAATTAAGAGGACCTACAGGTCTTTTATTATCATCACTTAGATTAGGCTTTGCCTCTAATGGAACTGTTGACATTTTAGTTTTATGTAGTTAAGCTGTCTTTGTGCCAGGAATTTAAATTTAGTGAATTGTAAATTCAGGCTAAATTCTGCTCCTCACATACAAGGACTTGAATCATTAGGCCCCATGTACGTCATAGTACCATATCTCCCCAATAGAGCACTTCACTCTTAGACTTTGTTCCAAAGGTGATAGTTTTCATCTAGCAGGCATCTCTCCAGAGGAACCAACTCCTAGCCTGGATTCAGGAGACACAGCCTCTCTACATTTAAGATCAGACTTTAAAACATATAGTTAGGGCTGTCCTGTCTCCATCTGCTCTCTTCCCTTTCCCCTCACCCCCAGCTGCTCGCAGCCTATCGCTGCCCCTCCCTAAACCTGGTTATACTGGAGGTGTCTTTTCTGATAAAAAGGAGTTTTTCCTTCCTACAGTTGCCAGGTGCAAATAGAAGCGATCGTTAAAGAAGTAAAAGAAGCTGTTGGCTAGTGAGCACACCAGACGAGTAAATAAATTCATTTGAACCATGGAGATTACTCCTTGAAGACTTCAGCTAGCTCTCTGCTTTTTCCCATTGCAACCAGCAGCAGAAACCCTCCTCATTAACTCATGAACATCTTTTGGACCATTATAATGACAGCCAGGGGCACTGCCTGTATTACAGAGCACCGATTAAGCACTTTACTAATTAAGTTATTAATTAAGTCTTACAACATAATCACACAGAGGGACCAATTAGTAGATGTGTAATGAGCGAGCACACAGATTATGCAAGCAAACGAACTAAACACATAACAATCTAATTAATAAAGGAACATAAATAGCACAGTGTAATGATGCTATGACATAACTGAGCTTTTTGTTCTGTATTTCTGAGGTAAACTGTACATGTTTACTGGTTTTTGGCAGAGTACAAGTGTGCAATGACACTGATGTTTTAATCTAAACATTGTTGGATTTTAAAGAATGTATTTAATACGTGATCATTTTTGGTTTCTAAATAAAATCTATAAACAAGTAATTTAGAGTAATTTGTAAACTTTAATCAGATATTTGATGTCTGAATCAAATGTTTGTCTTGCAAAAAATGAACAGAGTCACTTAGAAGTACTTAGCTAACCAGCCCGGGTGTAGTCATTCAGTCATGATTGTGCAAAGAGAATGGTGATTATTTGGTAAAAACAGTATCAGAGTCAGAATCAAAGAGCATTACATTTGAGTGATTTTAGTGTGCATTATCTTCAGACTCTCTAAGCTGGCTTCAGGCCCATCTTCTGATGTCACATATCCCGGGTAAGTGGGGTAAAACTGGGGAGACGGTGGTTTATCTGGTTTATTTTCACCCGCTGACAATGGCGGCAGGAATAGTGGTATCAGCTTGGCATGAGCGTAGTCGATCTCAAAACCCTCAAAAATAAGCCCCACCCCCCAAGCGCCCAACCCATCCTCCAGGAGCCGCGACACCTTCTTGGCGGCCAGCACCAGTCTCTCGTAATCTTCTTTTCCCAGTCTGAATATATCAGAGGTCAAAGGTCGGCGTGGGACTAACACAGTGAATCCAGGGGAGTTGGGGAATGGAGTGAGAAAAGCCACATGACCTTTGTCCTCCCAGACGCGCCACTGCTGTTCCTCACCACGAACAATACGTGAGAACAGGGAAGGGTGAGCCGGATCGTCCCCGAGGAAGGTCAGATCAGGGGGGGCATCAGGCAGCGGCAGTTTGGCTCGAATCCTGGTCTGGATTTCAGTCAGGCTGGAGTCACTCCATCGTGGGGCGGTCCTGGAAGTGCAGTATCCCGGGTCATGGGCATTGTGCTCTTCTTCCCCAGCCAGATGAGGGCGCCACTCTGCGTCCAGACCACACAGGGGGAGGATACGGATCTGTAGTGAAAACACGTGTGTTTGCTAACTGAAATTTACACAGAGGGAGCTGTCTACATGTATTTACATATGCTGTTAAAATGCATCATCAGCCTTTCAGATTGCCACTGGTTACACTTTACAGTAAACAGGTCTACCCAGTGTTCAGACCCTCACCTGAGCAGGTCTATCTCTGTGGGGTCTGCTGACCAGCGCACACCTCCGAACTCCCAGCCTGTCACAAAGCAGTTCTGCCACAGCTCTCGCCCCAAGCAGCCAGGACAAGTACTCTGGCTCCCCCAGGTGGAAAATGCTGCCTCCTTGGGTCCCGGGGGTGCTGCTCTCCAGGATGACAGAGCCCGGGGTCCAGGGCCGAGGGTGAAGGTAGGCTACCAGCCCATCTGACTCCCAGATGACGTGACGCTGAAGAGCGGACGACATGCTGAGGAAAGGGAAGGAGAGAAATATGAATCAGTCGTCTTACTCATAGATGAAGTTTGCATAATTATTAAATAATCTTTCAAACCACAAAAACGCTCTTCCCAATAGTCTAAGATGAATTTAGTGAAAACTGCTGTTTCTGACTACACATCTGACTCAGGCGCACGTGCTGGGTATTGGAGCACGTGACCATTGTGAAATTTAGCCACTAAATCAAAACGCATCATTTTAATGGAGTCATCCTTTTAATCGTTTATGTTTAACTGTGTATCAGACAGCTGCATGCCATTTATAAAATAAACAAACAAACAAAAACCCTGAAGTAATGTCTGTGTCGTGTCAGTAAGCGCCACGTTACGCTAAATTACTAATTACGCTCGCTAAATTATTTCGTTAATGCAAATAAACGTTATGCCGATAGAAACCTTTGACTCAAACAAACACGTATGAATGTTGTCACTTGTGCTGAGATGTTCCTGGAATAAAACAACAGCTTTCAGAACAGAGTTTGGATTAACAGTCTGCCATTAACATGAATGTTTGCGTAACTTGAATAGACATACCTTCTAATAATAAGCCTTGTGAATAAAGTTGTAGTAAAGAAGGGCATGCGGACAACACCGACCTGCCTTCTTCTTCTTCTTCTCCTCTAAGCTGTTTGTCAAAGTTCCTGTAATAAGCACAAATAGCGACGAAAGCAGTGGCAGCGGCAGCACTTAGCCACATCAGTCAGACGTGCCGACGATACGAAACTGGGACACTTGAAACGAACTTTTACACAATAAAGAAAAACACAACAACTAGAACTCATACATTTTTCAGCTCATGCCTCAAACTTCCGCTCAGTTGACAGGAGCGGCTTCTTCTTCTTTCACCTCTGTTAGCAGTTTCCAACAAATCGGCACATTACCGCCACCACCTGGAGACAGTTTGCAACAGCCCGTCTATCTATGACACCTGCTTCCTGACTCTTTCTGTAGTGCTGAGAGCACTTTTGTATGATGTCATTAAGATCCACATATACATATCTATATTTATCTTTCCTTCTTTGCTTTCTTTCAGCCCCATATTTCTAACAACATAATATAATCAACTTAAAAATAGCCTAGTGAATAAAGGGGTTAGATTATTATATGAAAAATAAATAAAGCCCTAAAGTGAATAAGCAATGTCCCAGTGCTGAAGTGCTGGACATTCTGTCTGCCATTTGTCCAGTTCAGGGCTAATACAGACAGACACTGGCACCTATACTCAATTTAGAGTCACCAGTTAACCTATGAAGCATGACTGCAGGAGGAAGCCACACAGACAGCATGCAAACACAGGTGTAAGGACCTTCTTATTATGAGGTGACATCACTAATGACCACACCACTGTGCTATCTGAGAGAAATCAGTATTTCAGTATTATAAGTAATTAATATATTTATGCATAATTGAAGTGCATTTTCAGCGTTTATTAAATAAAAACTTGAAAAGTAAAATTGCTTTATCTGAGTTCAGCATCAATGCTAAAAGTGTGACTGAGACATAAGTGCTTGCAATAGTAAATGTGCAGCTTTGGCGAGAATGCTGCAGATCACACTTTGGGGTTCATTTTTAGCCTACAGTCTAGCAGATTCGCATCTCTGTCGGCCTCAGAGCTTTAAAAAAATTAGTTTAACAGCAGCACTGTGTATTTTAATTTATTTTGTTGGTCAATAATAAAAAAAAAAGCATGTATACGAACATATGAACACTTCTTGTATGTAAAAATGAACAGAAAACTCTTTGCAGTGTTCTGGAACTTGCGTACAGGGCTTGTTTGAGATGATTGAAGAATTCCACAAACATAAATTATAGAAGGGAGAAAATGTATGTAAATTCATGTAAAACAAATCAACTGTACTTGACTTGAGAACATTTGAACTGTGTGAGGACATTTTTCATGGATGAGTGTGCAGACTCATGTTGCCTGAAGTGTTTTGTGATGTCATCACAAAATGTTACCAAAAAAACCTTCAAATTCAGATTTTTAATTAATTAAGTTATTTGTTTCCAGGCCCTCCTTTGACTTATCCTTTTATTTTCTCCTAGGAGCTGTTATGTCTCTGACTTAAGGTCCTGTGACCTGTGCTCGCCTGATGATTGTTGGTTTTCAACACAGACAGCAGAGGGCGCCAATGAAGCGCAGACAAATGTGAGTGCCTGATACACAAACACCATCACACACCACAGACATTTAAACTGCTTATAAACAGTACAAACTGTCTGCTATGGAAACAACTCTTTATCAGATCACACATCACAAGTGTGTTGACTTTCATTTCTGGCTTATTGCCAGCAGTGTCAACTAGCTTCCTCTTTCCGAGGAATGTCAACAGACAAAAACCCACAGAGCACTTCTCGAAATACTGTCAGATGACTCATTCCACACTTACTATACACATACATGCCTTTACCAGCAACGAGAGGGCGGATAGTGCTGTAGTCTCTGTGCGTGTATATATGTGTCATCGTGGTAAAATGTACTACAACTAAAACATGGCCACGTGCTTCTTTGTCTCTATGAGTGACTCCGTGGCAACAGTACAAGGCGCAGTCACCAAACTTTAGGTGTGGATTTTAGAATTAAGGTTATGATTACAAACTAATCCTAATTAAGTTCTAAAAACACATGTTGGCATGGCAGTTGATAGGTGTCATGAGGATCCTTATTGAAATATTGGATTCCTAATCCCTAATCCAATCCCTTTTCATATCACCTACCACCTAACCCTAATCCTTAGTCTTAGCCTAACCCCCTAATCTTAATTCTGCCTTTAACCTTTAAGGGAAGTTTTAATGTTGAAAGAGTGATTTGAGGAAAGGAGGAGCAGACAAAAATATCATCACTCCCTCAAATGCCCTTTAAACCTCTGAAGGTTCCTCACAGACATGGACAAATCAAATCATAGATTTCCGAATGTCTGCGTCTGGTAGCAAAAAGATTCCACTGAGCTTGAACTGCTCCACGTAAAAGTATAAAAAAGTGCACAAAAATTTAAAGGTAAAGCATGACTCTCTCATTCAATACAGTCATTGTAAAGCAGCTATGGAGTGTGGTGGTATTATATGTTTCAGAGGTGTGCAAAATACAGTTCCCTCTGCTCTACTTCATACGGGAAGACTTTCAGAAAGTTTGCATGTGGTTTCCTGTGATAGACAGTGCGGCACGGTGAACAAATGTGTCGTCCCATTTTATGGAAGTAAATCGGTCCCTAATCTGCCCCGTGACCTCAGTAATGAGCTCAGCTGCTCGGGGATCCTCTGTGGGCATTGTCAGCTGAAGACCAGTACAGTGGGTCACTAAGTCAGAAGGGGCAGAATTTAAAGCCCGAGTGAAACACCGAAGGGTGGTAGGAAAACACCAAAACAGTAGAAAATACTATATATGATGCAAGTTGGTTTTAAATGAACTCAGACTAAGTTTCTGCTGTATGTGTCACAGTTTCTTTTCTCGCTTCCTACAGCAACGCAGAGGTGTCAAAAAAAAGGAAATAAGCCAACAAAAGTGCACTGGGGTCAGACGAGTGTTAAATCTTGAGGAGAAGCTGACATGAAAAAACATCCAGTATATGAAGCAAAACCAGAGTTTGTAAAAATTCTAGCAAGCCTGACAGTCAGTATTTAGTATGACCACCTTTATTCTTCAACACAGCCTGAGGTCTCTTAGGCAGCTTTCTTTTAATTAGTCTTTAGGAATAGTTCTCCAGGCTTCTGAAAGGACATTCAAAACTCTTCTTTGGATGTTGGCTGCCTTTTGTTCTGTTTTCTGTCAAGATGAAAAAACACAGTTTCAATAGTTTTATGATCCAGGCTCTGGGGAGGTCAATTCACGACGGATGTGTGTACCATTCTGTGTTTCTCTGCCTAGGTATGCTTTCCAGTTGACATTACATGGTGGATTAAAATCCAGTGGTATTTTTCTGTGTTCATAATTCCCTTGATTTTGACAAGATTCCCAAATCACTGGGGGGCTGGAGCCTATCTCAGCTGTCTTAGGGCAAGAGGCAGGGTACACCCTGGACAGATCGCCAGTCTGTCACAGGGCTAACAGATAGATTCAGACAACCATTCACACCTATGGGCAATTTAGAGTTATCAGTTAACTTAACCCACATGTCTTTGGACTGTGGGAGGAAGCCAGAGTACCTGGAGAGAACCCACAAAACACAGAGAGAACATGGAAACTACAAAGAAAGACCCCAGCCTGATGGTGGAAAGGAACTAACTTGCTGTGTGGCAATAGCGCTAACCACCGTGCCACCATTCCACAATAA
The DNA here is from genome assembly GCF_036321145.2 of Pelmatolapia mariae. Classification (NCBI taxonomy): domain Eukaryota; kingdom Metazoa; phylum Chordata; class Actinopteri; order Cichliformes; family Cichlidae; genus Pelmatolapia; species Pelmatolapia mariae. Next base: position 11,621,649 of record NC_086232.1, on the reverse strand, counting down.
ATAGCCACGTTCAAGGACTGGAGTGAAAAAGTGTAAAAGCAGTCAGTGACCAACAAAAGCTTTTGAACAGGCCTCTGAAATTCTGGAGAAGTGTTGCTCAAGACCACTTTAAACCATTACAAGAAAGTCAGGCTCCTTGGAAACTTAATATGGAGAAATGAGTGGTGGCTCAAGACTTTTGCACATTACTGTTTTCAGTTGTAACTGCAATGTATTGACGTGTTTAATGATTTACCCACATGTGGTTTGTGTGTGTATTCAGCTGTGTTGTTCCTGTTCACAATTGGCAGGAGCTAAAGCGTCATGGATCTGAGCCTCCATCACACGCAGTGTAGCTGTCATGCTACCAACTGTTTCCACAGTTCACATCCCATTTTTAATTTAGCTGTAAATGTAAAAAATAGTCAGCTCCACTTTGTTATCATCACGGCTTATATGTTGGAATTTTCTACCAAACTGTCACCAACTGTGCTTGCTTTGTGAGCAAAGGAACAACTTTAATACATTTTTCTGACATCACGAGTGGGAAAGAGCTGAACTCACTGTAGTGTGAGTCACTTTTATGGTAAAATAAACGAGTTAAATAAAACATTTCTGCAGAGTGTAGATCAGTGAGCTTTAAGATAATAAGATAAGATAAGTCTTTAGTGTGGGCTGTAAAATCAGACTACTTTTGAATTAAGAATTTGTAAATGTACAATAATAAAACAATGTGGCAACATTTTGTTTTCAAGCCAAGCAATATAATGGAGAAAAACAAAACTTTACAATCTTAAGGTATAGATTTTACTTATTCTTATGTTACATGAATTTACAAAGTCACTGGATACGGTGGCCCTGAGAGGTCAAATGCACTGCAAAACACCAGCAAGTAGAAAAACACAACAGAAGTTAAATAAGAAACAATAAAAGTAGGGTAAAACGCCATAAAACACAATAAAAGTGTTTTTGGAGACACAAAATTTAATGGACCACCTACACAGATACACAAAACATGTGGAGGACTGCACAGAGACACACTTTTTTTTAAAAAAAGCAGAGGATTAGTCTGTCTTGTGAGATAATGCAGAGGTTGTTTTTATTACCACTTTGGTTTATTCTGTATTTTTCTGTTTGTCAGTGTTTTCCTAGGTTGCAGTGCATTTGTCCTCTTAGGATCCCCCTGTACACGAAGTGCCAAAAAGTGATTTATATATATATATTTTTTGTTGTTGTTGTTGTTGTTTCAACAACAACAACAATAATTTAGTATAAATTCATCTATTCTTGCTGCTCTTGCCCTTTGCCATCATCACCCGTGCGTACTGAAGGACAGCATTTAAAACTGCATGATGCACAGCTGCGCAGGAAGTGCTTCTGGCTCGTGATCACATGCAAAAACAGCAGAAACTGAAAATTAGGATGAGGCCTCTTTGTAAGTTATGTGGATCATATGTCACTGGGCATGCACCTGCGTACACATGTTAGCCTGTGTGCACAAGATAAAAAATACAGCTTCCAGGACCTCTGGTTTCTAAACCATCTTCTGTTTTAGAAATGGATAGTGGTAAGAGGTAAGTGTCAAGTGGTTGGCCAGTTAGACTTTATTTACTTTAAACTGCAATGAACTGTATCCTGAAAACAACCCTCAGGTTCGGGGGAAGATATAATGGTGGAGTTGCCTCGCTGACACGTTCCACTGCTGCGTGTTTTTCCTGTTGGCAATAAGGAAAGTGAGTCTGTCATATTGTCTGCTTATGTGTTGACTAATGGAAATGTCATCTTTTCACTCTCTATGTTTGTACACGACTTTCAGGTTAATCTCTGATTAATATTAATATCTGCTTCTTTTGTCCTGTCACCTTTGGCTGCTCCGCCCTGAGCCCGGTTCTGAGGGAGGCTTCTTCCTTTTAAAAGGGAGTTTTTCCTTCCTCTGTCACCAAGTGCTTGATCATAGTGGGGATCATCTAATTGAAGGGGGTTTCTCTGTATTATTGTAGGGTCTTTACCTTACACTATTAAGTGCTTTGAGGTGGATGTTGTGATTTGGTGCTACATAAATTAAATGAATTTGAACTGAATTGAAGTGAAAAGAAAAGAAAAGAAAACTGAATTTTAATCCTTTGTTCTGGATTTCAGTTTGATATGCTTCATATCTAAAAGAAAAAAAATATTTTAATGCTTTACAGTAACTGTTCCAAAGCAGATCACCTTCAGATTTCATTTTATTATCCAAATATCTGCAGGAGGAGTTCAGAGCGGAGTAATAATCCATAAATAGGGCCGTGAACGAAAGTGTCAGTTTGCTTGGCTGTCACTGACTTACAGTAGTCAAACTATGAATAGCCTTAAACCCTTACTAGGTTTCATGCCTTTGGTCAGCCAGATACCATGAAGTCTTGTGATATAATGTGAAATAGAGTTGCCTGCACTTTAACATTCAAAGTGCAGGCTGTATAAATGTCCGGGTCAGAAGTGTCTTTTTTGTGTTGTAGTTTCAGGCCTCGGGGCTAAGAAGACACTGGAGGAGAGCTGCAGTGTTTGGAAACTCATCTGCCCATTTCTTGTGTACACTTAGTCAATGTGTACTTCCTGACTTACTTTGGAGGTTCCTTATGTGGTTGTCTGTGTTTTTTGCTTTCCTCATTTCCTTTCTCCTGCCCTCATTATTTTGTAACTCAATCAGACATTACCCTTTTCGTGATGTTCAGTCTGGGTTTATTCTTTCAGTTTTCCCCTCATTTTGCCTCTTTGGACTTTTACTTTTCATGTTTTGGACTGTCAAAGATTAGCCTTTGTAGCCAAAGTTTGTCTCCTCTGGTGTCATGGTTCTGGGTCATTTTGACCCAGCATTCTGAGTTTTTTATGTTTTGGTTTGATTTTGTATTATGGGTTATATTCTTAATCTCTCGTTGTGTTATTATTCTTAGTCTATGTTTCAGTTAAGGGTTTTGTTCTTGTACCCTCGTGTTTACTATAGCTTTAGTCCTGTGTCAAGTCTGCATTTTCGTTTCTTGTTTCCTGTTTTATTGTGAAGGCCCATGTCTCATGTGAGTGTATTCTGTTTTGGTTCCCCCTGTCTCGTTAGCCCTAATCTCTCCCAGCTGTGTCTCCCTCCTGTTTCCCATTCCCTGATTACGCCTCAGTGTATTTAAGCCCCGTGTTTCTCTGTGTCAGTGTTGTGTCGTACCCTCACTGCCACTGTGAGTTCTGTTTGCCAGCCTGCCTGTTTAGTTAGTTTTCTGTTTTGTTGCCTTCCAGCAATAAAGCTGGGTGTTTTGAGTTACGTTTGCCTCTGTGAGTCCTGCATTTTGGGTCCTCTCTCCCTGCCTGCCTGCCTGCACACAGCCATGACATCTGGTGTCTGCAGCCGTCCTTGAATGTGCAAATATGTTATCAGTTTGGCTCAAACTGTTAACAATAAAGGAGCGTCCAGACATACATAATCAGTTTATTTAAGCGTATCACATGCAAGCATGAATGTTTTGTAAAAGCTTAAACTACCAAACTGAGAGTCTGGGCTAACAGAGAAAAAAAGGCCACTTTGGCAACCTGCCCAGGTTAGTAATAAAGGAAAAGCCAGGGCAGAGCAGGAAAGCTGCTCTGTCTTTGTCTTTTGCAATAGAAAATAGAACATTGCAAAAGATTTTGTTGTGTCACATTTTATCCGGACTTGCAACAGTATCACAGATTACTACGCAAGGCCATATTTTCATTAGGCCAATTGATAACTGTGCACGAAAATATGATTGTGCAAAACAAACAAACAAAAACAAGGCCCACAGTATGAGATATCAGCATCTATTTAACGATTGTATATAAGTTCCAGGGTATGTCCTTTTCCCATCTACAACCTGTGGCATGACATATGTAAAACAAGGCCTCAGTTCAGACCAGCTCGGGCATGAAAATCTCGCAAATGGAGACACATGACTGCACGGATTCTGATCCGACTCTGTTAGTCTGGGAAACAGCAAGATGACAGCGATAAAACTGAAACTGGAACAGAGGGTAATAGGCCAGTGCTCTGCTCAGAGCCAGTACAGCTATCACCTGCTTATAAAAAACAGATGTTTCTATCGTAACCTTTGTTTATCATTTCAGAAGTTTTACCTCACAGTATGACATTGAATCAACATGTCTCTTCTTGTCTTTCCTTTCAGCTCAGCCACCCTTCTTATCTGGACCACATGCAAATATGAAGTTCAGGTCTGGATTCTTAAGGTCATGTTTTGGATAGTGTCCAATTGTCCAACATCAGACAAATAAGTCAATGCTATTGGACAGAGAAATGTCCAAATGCATTAAAAGGCTTATTCATAGCAAAAATAAATAAATAAATGTGTTTTTTTAACACACCCACCTGGATAATGGAGTTCAGAGCATGGTCATCCTTTAGTGACAGGTTTCCTAACACCATCTGCTAGGCTTCACCTCCGCTAATTGGAGTCACTGAACTGGAACTCTCTCCTTCTTATCTGCTGTGGGCACCTTCTGAAGCATTTGTAATGGGATTGTCTTACAAATAATAAGCTTGCTGTTTGCTACAGACCATTCAATAAGTTTCAGTTCAGTTTCAGTTTGATTTTTTGTCATATGAAAGTCTGCACAGGGTCAACATTACAATGAAAAGTTGAACGAGAGGAATACAAATCACAAAACTTCCCAAGATAAAAACTAAAGGAATAAGAGTTTAAAACCTAAGGTGAAAAAATAAAGAGAAATAAGATAAAAGAAGTAAATAAATCAGCATTCTTGGATTTACACATGTACGTCAGGTGTGCGGTATTCAGCATTACTGCACATGAGAAACCTGACAGCAGCAGTACCAGTGTCGGGTTAGATAACACCCAATATTCATTCCAACCATACAATTTATGAATGCAGCTTGTTAACCAAACTTGCCACCCAAGCAGATAAATTAGCACTCCACCCTGTCGTCCAAATATGGTAACTTCTGTCTCCAGAAAACCAAGAAGGGGCTGTGCAAAGCATTGCTCCTGCTCCTGCTCACATAAAAATCCCTCTTAGCTGGACCAGTGATGTCTTTTTTTTTTCAGCTGTTGTTAAACAAGCAGGAATAGTGGAAAATACAAAGGAAAGTCTTAATAACTCTTAAACTTTCTTCATAGCATTAAAGTATATCAGTCCCTAACAGATTTTTAGCATGTTCACAGCTAACCAATAGACCACGCCGTGCTCGGTATAGCCTTGTCATTTGCACTGACCTGATTTTGTGTGTAAATGCTCACTAGATGGGTCATATTGCATACTAAATCAAAGCTGCTTTTCAGCATGTGCACGGTAGAAATGTGGCGATGCGTCATTCTTCAGTGAGGTGTTGCCGGGCATTGTTCCAGCCCAAAGGAGAAGAAAAGTCAAATTAACCGTGGGTGTGAAGCCCTACCAGACAGATCAGATAAATAAAATTATTAACGACTTCACTTTACTAACAAGTCTCATTTGAACTCTACATAGCATTTTTTATGTTATATTATTATTATTTTCCTATAACTGGGTATATGTGTGTTAGCAGAGAGGTGAGGTGCATGTGACCTCCACAAGTGATAAAAACAACAATTTGGTTGTGGATTGTGACGCTTAGATTTGAGTTGTCAAATTGATTTGGTTCTAGTTTTTAATAGTTTTAAATACACTGCTTTGTTTCTGTAATAGTTAACCCACCAGCATGCAGAAGCTCTTTAACTGAAATGATATTTTAATGCTAAAATTTAATTATTGTTGTCCACCGTTCATTTTTACCATTAAGCAAAAAGGCACAACGAACAGGGAAAACACATTATTGTTATGTTTTGATGAGTGACACTTATTTACCAGTGCCAGTGTGTTGGCTCAAATTTGGGCATAAAAATGTGAATTCAGTTTATTGTTTGTCTCATAAATAAAAATAAAAAGGCCCAGGGGCCTGTAACTAGAAAACTATTCATACTCTGATGGTAAAGGTTTGCCTAACTTCATTAAATATGCAAAGGCTACTGTACACAGAAAAGCAGCTGATTCTGAGCGACTTAGTGGGAAGCACTGATAGATGTTTTAAGAATGACCCTATAACAGCATACAACAGTGACATAAAGGCCCTTTGAAAGTTTTCAGGTAAAAGCCTAACTGTAACAATTAAACACAAGGACCTTAACAAGGACTGCAGGGTCCACATAATACCAAAGCAGACCTTTTTCCTCATCTCTTTTCTTGTCTTTCCTTCCAGCTTAGCCACTCTTCTTATCGGTATCTTCGCAGGAGGACAAGGCCTTGCTACTGAGGAATCTGTTAAGGAGTGTGCATGTGTGTGTCTGTGTGTGCGCCTGAAGGGTTTTACTGCCCAGACTAAATTTACACAGCTGGTCAAAACAAGTCAGCACACTGAGTTGGCTTTAAACCACACACACTAGGATTCTTTACACCGACTTAACTGTAAGTTAAAATACTAATTCATGCTTAACACACAAGGTATGATCAAATTAAAAAGTTTCCAAATGTGGCCTATAACACACACACTCTTTTGGAACAAAATATGCAGACATCCCCCTCCCCCTGAGTCTCTCTGACACCATGTGCGAGCCTGGCGAGTGTTGTCTAGTTTCACACTTACAAGGACTTTCCCATACAACCTTGGCCCATCTGTTTCTTTCTCTGTTCTTGTCTCATTTCCAGACAGAAAAGCTGCTTTTGCAGCTCCAGATGGTGTGACACAAGTTTCAGTTTTTGTGATTAAACTTATTTAGCAGGTTAAGTCAAGGGAAAGTTGCACACACTCTTTGTATAAAGCAATTTTTACTTCTGCTTAAACATGGGGTTTATGTTAAACACAGGGTTTATGTTAAACACGATGCATTGTGGCCTTCAACTGATAAAACATGTTGCCCTCACTCTTCTTCACATATTTCTACTGAGTAGTAAACCAGCCAGACTTCTTTAACACACTAACATTAAGAGGACCTCTGACTAACACAGAGAATATGTAAATACTACTATAACGCAGCTCTGTGGAAAGAGATTTGTTTTCTGATTAGCATTCCAAAGGTTTGAGGCATTAGCAGATCTGGTCTGTGACAAGGCAATACAAACCAGGTAAGGTACAAATGTAACTGGAAAGGAAATTTCTAAATATATATTTGTGCACAACTTTTCCCAATACAAGGCACCATTTTTATTAATAACAACATTCACTTTATAATAACCTTGCGTTATAAGATGACACTCAAGTCCTAGTCTCTGGCTTAGTAATCAATCCTTACATGACTCATTTTTCATCATCTCATTGCCTTCTGCAAATGACTCAGCATTTTTATAAACATAAATATATCAAAGGATCTCTGTGTTAAGATTTTATTTTTGTCACTGAAACTGGATCATCTTAAAAATCTAATTTTTATCTACCCATGTGTGTTTTACAGTCTGTCGTATCAATTTTCCAGAAAAGCCTGACAGACTTAACTATCAAATGTACTCAAAATAAAAAACAAGAACACAGATCATCACTGGAGTACTGATAGATATTTAATAGAAAAAAAGACCAGCAAAGCATTTTTTACAAGCCAAACACCAGTGCTAGGAGACAGAGCTACCAAAGATGTGATAAGATTTTATCCAACATTAAATTAAAAAAGAAAAAAAAAAGAAAAAAAAAATACCCACAATCTGCAAGCAAATGAGGAGAAACTATATACATAAAAGTGAGTCGAGTGTAATATCATGAATTCATAAGTAGGCTGAGGCCCCTTACTGGAAGTGAAGATGTTAAGAAGAAGGTCAAAATAGGGTTGCATGGGGTTAGAAGGTAGTAGGAACGGGGTAGAAGTGGTGTTTAATTTTACTGACTAAATGTATTTAAGCCCATTCGAGTCTGGTGATGATGTGGTGCTGGAGCGAGGGGATCTCTGTCAATGAGTTACAGGTCTACAACAATACCAGGAGCTACGGTGACTCGTGCTTTGCATGCCTAGTCTACAAAGACAAACTTACACCCTGTTTTTTGTACCAGGAATAAGACAGGGGACTGAGAGACAAGCATGTACAGATGCTTCACCTCACAAACTCCCAGCCCCCTAATCTACACTACTAATCTCAACTTCTATATGAGTTTGACTTCTTATCTGGCTATTCATTCTATTCCACCAAGTGGCAGGTTTCACGCGCAGCTCTTTTACAATTTTCTTCAATTACTAGTTTGGATTCCCTTTAAGCATGTGATCACTGAAGCAGGAACACCACTCTCTCACTACTTTCTTTTTAAGCCACTGAGTTGGTCTTTACACGGCGGTGCTTTCGAACCTCTTCCATCAGGTCCTTGAGGTACTGGATCTCTCGGCTGATGGACTCTGCTTTTTCCGTCAGCTCGTGGTTCTTCTTCTCCAGCTCGTCGCACTCTTTGTGCAGCTCCTCCTGCTCAACCCTTTTCTTCTGCCGATAACGTGTGGCTGCTGTCTTGTTCTGTTCCATTTTCTTGAGCTTCTTCTCCACCCCTCTGGGAGCACCAGACACTGATTTGACCTTGGAGGTCTTGGGAGAGGTGGAAGCTTCAGATTTGGAGTAGGGTTTGGTCCTAGAGGAACCAGCTGCAGGGGGTGGGGTAGGAAGAGGAGAAGGAAGGCGCACCGGAGAACCAATGACTGACTCAATGCCAGAGTCACTGTCGCATTCGCTTGGTGGAGAGGTTTTAACAGCTTGATCGGGGAGAGATAAGAGGGAGGGCTCTTCTTTGTTTGAGAGGACCACCACAAAGTGACCAGAGGTGGGGATGGAGAGAACAATGGGGGTCGACTGAACGCTTCCACTGGGGTCTGGGATGATTGTGAGGGACGTGGTCTGCTTGTCAGCATCTAGGACATCTACTTCGCTTCCCAGCTCCAATGTGTAGACTGGAGATGGGGGAGATGGTGAGGGAGGTTCAGATTTAACCTCATGAGGAGGAGCAACCTCCATCTTCTTGGCCTCAGCTGCCACAGGGAGAGGGAGCTCCAGAGGGGGACCGGGAATGTCGGGCAGAGGCAAACTCAGCTCAAGGCTGCTGTGTGGGACGGGGATGTTTGTGTTAAAGGGATCTAGATCCAAATCCATGGAGGAGTCCAGGGAAGCCAGGAGATCTTCAGGGGAGCTGGGAGACTCATCAGAGGAGCAGGATCCAATGAAAGATTCCAGGTCAAATTCACTCAGGTCGATTTTCTCTGACATCCAGTCCATGCCGACAAAAGCATCATCTGCTAACAAATATTATTCATTAATACTCGCAATAAACAGTTCAGAAATTTGGATCATTATTCTTACAGTGAATCATTTCCATGCAATACTCCATAAAGCTACTTATTTGTTAAATACCAGGGTTGTGAATTGTACTGGATCAATTTTTACAGCCTATAAAAAAGCCATATGACAATATCAACACTATGTGGGTTATAGTCACGTTACTACATATGACAGAAAAAAAACAATGGGCGGATGTAAATTACTGATGCGGTTATAGGGTGAAAGCTGCTGTTTAAAATATTGACCCAAGATACAATATTCCAAAATATTATGAGAGCTGCTGGCTGCAAGCATCAACAAAACATACAGTGTTTACTTTTTATACATCAAATTTTCTTGAAATGTTGTGATGATGTTTTGAGACTTTATAACCCAACCGTATTCAACACATGACCTCAGGCGTAAATTTGATCTCTCCCTCGATTATGCTTCTGACGTTTACAAATACTCAAGTGAGACTAAATCCATAAAACAAGGAATTTTACACCTTCAACTGATGCCAGGAAGAACAAAGGGCTAAATGTGTCATTTCACAATGACGTCTAACAAAACCAGTTTGAGCCGGTCATTACAGCACAACTCTGAGCCACACCCGCCACTCACAAACCAATAAATGTTTGTTGCCCTACAAACATCCAGGTTTCTTACCCACAGCCTTAACGTCAGGTCTCAGCCTGCAAGCAAACCTCAAATACTTAACTGACAGCGGGCCTCTCCTCTGAAATATTCACAGCACAGAAATACTCCCAACTTCACAGTCTAATGAGAGTGGAAGATGTAGTTTGGTCCTAAACATACTCCAATTAGTAATCTCCCATCATTTCTTTTATTTGGTTTCTAATCAGCTCAAGAACTGGTCAAATTATTTCCTTTTGAAAAATAATTGTTAAAATTTAGGACTTGCCCCCTGCTCATTAAACATGTATTTTAAGGCACTCTCACCTTTGCCATCATCTGCTCCAACATGGGCGTTGAGCAGGTCGCCGGCACCCAGCCAAGAGAGGGACAGCGAGTCCGCTCCGGCCTTGGTTCCCAGGAACGAGGAACAATGGGTGGGAGGAGGAGAGGGAGATGGGGAGGACAAAGACAGCGGGGAGAAAGACATAGTCTGATAAGGGGACGAGGAGGATGGATAAGTGGACAAAGAAAGGGAGGGCGAAGCTGGCGCCTTCCCCTCTAGGGAGGAGGGAGAAAGAGCTTCTTCTTCATCTTGGTCCAGAAGGGGCCCCATGGGGTCAGCCATCAGAAAGGAGGGCCCTGAGAACAAAAGATCAGCCCGTCAATTTCTAATTTTGGGCATCCAATACATACAATCTGTCATTCATCCAATAACTCACTAAAACATCTAACCCATCTACAGATAATTCCATACTGACCATATGGAACTGTACTTCATTGGCTTTAGAATTGTTGGGAATGGTATTATCATTACCAAATGTTATGCAAACAAAGCGGCACATTCAGCAGTGTTTGTACTAGTGCTTTGGCAATATGTGTCATCACAACACACACCTAAGTACAGGGCCTCCACGTCCTCCAGGGCTAGCTGGGACAGGGTCATGGCTGCTGCTGGTCAGTGGTAGCCGTGAAAAGGTGTACAAGAACAAAGGTGAGTCGAGAGGTCCAGGTATGCTGTCGACGGCAGCAAAGCTGAAGGTGGTTGCCGGGAGAGACCTGGTTGGAGGGGAGAAAACAGAAATCATGTTAATGGGAGAAAAATAAGGAATATAAGCAAATGTAAGTGTTGATTCATATGGAAACTAAAATGACGTGGCACATTTTATTGCCATAAGTTGTGAAACGATATATTCAAACTTAATGAAAATTCGACGTTTGGCAGGGCCAAGTTTATTTGTTAATGCAAACTTTCCCCAGAGCAGGTGTACTTCCTGAAACAAGCATATTGTTGACTGACAACCCTTGTGCAGACAATGTAGGCTTCTTTGGCAGTGTGTACTGGGGTCATTAAAGGAGTTGACATCCCCTTCATGGGGGGGGGGGTTGTATCTAATTTTGGCTAATCCGTTCCCCTTCAGCGTCAAAGCTGTATTGATGGGAAACTCCGCCCTCCACCGGGGGATAACTTTGCCTAATTTGGTCATGCATTGGCTGGTAACTCCACCCACGCCTATGAGTCATGGCGGAGATGTGGGAGGGCAAACCGCCATTTTCACAACAGAGCCATCTGCGCGAGGCGGGGGAACGAGCTAAAAACCCACAGCGCGCGCCATTTTGGACGCCACGTTGCCAATGTGAAACATATACAAAACACTAAAAATGTTTAGTATCACACTGACAACAGTGTCGCAGCCATGGAAAAAATTACAACTTCAAATGAGACGTCTGAAATATTTCCAGTGCCCAACCGACGGCTCGTTAGCATGATTCACAACACAAAGTAAGGCGCCGGCTCGGTCTACTTCAGCTGGTATACTGTAATTTGACACCTTAGCTCCAAACAAGGAACTTTGACTCAAATCACACTTAACAAGTTTTTTTTTTTTACAAAAACAAATAGCCTCGATCAACAAGTTGATAGCCAGTAACACATTCTAGTTGACAGGTTAGTTACTACAGGAAGTGGCCATATTTTTTTTTCTCTTTAGAAGACTGCAAAAAAAAAAAATACTTACGCCATTTTGCCAGAAAAAGCCAGTGCACTTAGCCGTTGCACTGCCGGTTTGTTGCCGCTGCAAGGTTAGCTGCCGCACGCCTCTACACTGCCATTTTGGCCCGCTAGAGCTTCTCTGCACAAAGTATGTTTGCTTTAGGAACTGTAAGAACGAAGAGCAGGTAGAGTCATCGCGTGGGGATTATATAGGGCCGAAGTACTGTTGCGTATATCACTCCGCACCCAGCGCGAGGGCGTTTGTTCACTGTGAAACCAGCAGCGCGAGTGGGAGGTATTCACAACAGTATCAACAAAGCGTGGCCACTCGACTATGCTGGTTGACTTAAACAAACGAGCCTTTTTTGTGAGTGCGATCCCTCCGCCCGACTCTTGTTTATAACTGGTTGGATGAATCACATCTTTTGCAACGGACAAAGTAGATCCACATGGATGCTGTGACGTAAAATATAGGTCAAATCCAGGATGTAAACATTGAGTATTGAGTATTTTATGGGCCTTCAGCTGTTTTACTGTTTGTAAAAAAAACGTCCAAATCGCATTTTTGCAATAATATTCATTGTAGCGACTTCACTGGAGCGAAGATGTCTATTGTTTTAACTGGCCGACAGTTAATTTAGATCACAACGTGTCACATTTTATATTTTATTCACATACAGACGGACATGATTCACTGCTTATGTCTAACACATGTAGGGTCACACCCTTGTCATTTTGAGCAGTCTTTCTCTGGTCAAACAAGCCTGGTAACTATTATTTGGACCGAACAAGACTGAGCAGACTGCAGAGCGAGGAGTCTCACTTCATACATTTCATCATAATTATTATTTTTTCACCCTACATGAAGGTTTAATGTGATTGGGATGGTTTTGTAAAGGGAAGACATTATTTTAGATGACTGTCAAAGTAGTCAGCGAGGTAAATAAAAGGCTGATTGTCACTCAAATGCACTGTTCCTTTTTTCAAACCAAAGATGGTGTTGAAGCCAAATATTAGAGCAGCCCCCTAAAACCCCAAATTGGCATCTGAATTAAATCTTCAGTATTGTTTGTAGATACACTTGTTTGAGCCAGTCATAGTGTAATAAGCAAGTAAGGACAATAAAGCAAACATAGATAAAACAACCTCCATCCATAGTTGAAATAGGGGTGGAAACATCAAACTTGTTCTGCAGACAGTACTGAAAGATCCAAGCTGCAGGACAGTAAATGTGAAAGCACACCTGGGTCTGGTTTGTGCTTCTCCAAAACCAGTTTCTCTTGCTATGTTTTTTGTTGTCGTTTTAATCTCACTGAGATTTTACCCCCACGATAGGTGAAGGATGTGACACTGGCATCAGGAAGTAAAAGAGACCATTTCTTATCATGGCTATTTTTAACTATTCATTTTATGAGAGAGCTGTAACTATGCTGTTGCAAGGGATTCAATAAGACACTATTGGTCCTGAAGGTGACATTAATTTGGACCCAAACCCATTCAAATGAAAAATGTAAAAAAATGTTTAAAAAAAGTTTATAGCATAATCAGTCAAAAATTGAAGGACAGAATGAAAGGAAGGAATATTTGAATAAAAACTGAGAAAAAGTTTGACTACCTTTCTGTAACTGTAATATGGTCTGTATGACACACAGTCAGGTCTGGTACCTGAGTAAGTTTATGGAGAAGTAACATTTAAAATGTTTCATTTTAAGCTTCCAGTTAACAACCACTCACATTTTTGTGTAAATTGTTTTTAAATGTGATACGTAAAACTATACCACATATAAAGTCAAGCTAAGAATGACAAAAGTCAATGTGTTTTAAAAATGTGTACTCAGCATCAGCTGAAACATTTTAAAAGAAGGACTCCACTGCCCCCTGGTGGATGGCGTAAGTCTTTATTTAGTAGTCTTTTTTATGTCATTGGATTCTGTTTAACACCTAGCTTAAGCTGTTTACTCATCTTGACAGGAGAAACCAGCTAAAGTAAGGGAGGTTAACACAATCTCAGTTTTATACAGCATTAATAACCATATGCGATTTAAAAGAAACTGCTTGAAGTTACAATTCCTAAAGTTGCACCAAAAGCTTTGTTCTGTTTTAAAACCTGTTGCCAAAGAAGTAATCTCTCTCTCTCTCTCTCTCTCTCTCTCTCTCTCTCTCTCTCTATATATATATATATATATATATATATATATATATATATATATATATATATATATCGATCAATAAACTTTAGTAAAAACTGAAAATTAACATTAAAAGACAACCCCAAAACAAAAGATATTCAAGTGGAGAAAAATACCCTCCTAACAATGCTTCTCAAACAGTTCTTTGATTTTGATGAACTCATCCAGTCCTTTCTGGAGATCCACTATCAAGGAGCGGAGTTTCTTTGCCAACTTTGACTCAAAACCCTTCTTCACCTTGGTTCCATATTTTCCTTTGGTGAAGTACATATCCATGCCAAGGGCAAAGCCTTCTATCATCCCAGACGCCTTAGAGTTTGCCTCCAAGGCCTTGGCACATGCACCTCCTTGACCACAGAACTCCAGCACCTTGGAGGCCTTCTCTGACTTCACCTTTGTGTTCTCAAGCGTGAACACACCATGCTGCCTCAGCTGCTCTATGCCCTCATTAACATAAACTAATTTCTCCTGAATGCCCTTACTGAGGGTAAAGTAAAGATCTTCTCAATTTTCTTCTGGTCCTGATTGCATTTCACCTGGAAAAACATGTTTCACAATCAGTCCAATACCAGAAATTCAGATAACTAGTGTGTGTAGTTTCCAGTAAGTACCCTTTATTTATTGTGATAACATAAAAAAACAGGGCTTTTGAGCTCGAGAGACTTTATATTTTAAAAGCAGACATTCAGCATTTTAGATTGAAGTCCTGGAACTCCAACAGTCCCCTATGACAGCAAACACTTAGACAGTGGGGAGAAGTGTTCTTGGCCAAGATACTGAAGCCCAAAAACTCAGATGCATCACTGGAGTGTGAAAGTGATAAAGAAAAGCTGCGATTGTTTTTAACAGCAGAATTTAATCAAGCCAGTGCCTTAAAGACCATCACCTTATTTGCGATGGCTGCTGATGCACCAGTAACACCGCCAGCTGCAGCCACGCCGACCCCGACAGCAGTTAGTGCCAGCGAGGCTCCCAGTGTGAACGGGGACAGGATCACCCCAGCAGCTGCTGCCACACCTCCTGCTACAGTTGTAGCGCCTCCTGTGATGCCAGCGATTTTTGTCCCCTTTGAAACCTGAAAAAGAAAATGATTAAAAAGGGAACCCATGGACACAGTTATACATATATCCATAAATATATCCACACCTTCTTACCTTATCTAAGTTGTCAGCGATCGAGCCAAGCTCGTCAATTTTTTCTTGCAGCCCGCCTTGACACCCAGATGTCGTCGAGATGTAAGAATTGAATGCTTTATAAAGATGTTCAGCTTTAACTTCTATGACCCTAGAATGTGTTATAAAAACTTTATTAATTCACCTTTAATACTGACAAAACCATTTGCATTTTAAACACACTTATTCATGCTCCCCAGATAACAGACTGTAATAACTTTGGTGATTCTCTGACTTTTCCTAAATTAGGAAAAGCACTGCATTTATCACGGATAACTGGAACACTGCACTTTAATTTACAGTGTAAGTCTTCATTTGCTTCACGAGCTGCTTCTTTTGTTCATGGTAGATTATTTGGTGAAGCACGTGCCTGCTGTGAGTATATTTTTTTTTAAGCAGGTCACTTAGTTTTATGTGTTTCATACTATTAAGAGTTGTTCTGTATTAAAAGTCTGCTTTTGTTTTGGTTTTTTTCTCTACAGAAGTATTTGGACCAGATAGAAAGCAACACTCAGGACACTATTTGACAATGTCTGTTGTGTAAAAAAAATCAGTGTGAATCTGCGTGTCGTTAATCATTTGAAGCAGGAGGCATGTAATGAAATTACAGGAAAGACTCCTCCAAACAGCTCAAATCGACAACTAACCTCAGATGTGTTTAGCCGCACAATTCTGATGAATCTCATTTAGAAAAAATAAATACTTAAAAAAAAAAAAAATCTCCGAACGTCCAATGTTTGGTGGCTAAGGCAAATAAAATGTTCTTTGTCCATGTTTATGGAAGTTATTCCTGTTTAGCTTGTTTAACTTACTTTTAGAAAGTGAAACTAATGCTTAACAATAATGCATTCATATGTAACTAGATTAGAGGTATGAGAGTTGCGAGCATAGCCTTTTTTCTTAAAGACATTCTTTATGAAAAAAGGCTATGTGAATGGCTGGGAAGTAAAGTTAAACACATGCAATCAGCCAACCAACTGTATGGTATAAAAGAAGTGCTGTAGTCAAAGGAGTGCACGAGTAGGTTCATGACAGTACTGTCAGTCTGTCTATCCTCTGTTAAACACTGAAGCACAATGATGTCTGAGGATACAACAGGATACCACAAAAAACAACATCCAATTGAAATCTTTTCAAGCTGGATATTTTTACTCACGTGTTGTCTCTTCGTAGGAGTTTGACAGACTCTCAGCATCCTAATTAAAGAGAGATGATTTAAAGTGACTACAACATGACAAAACAATCACTTGATATCAATTTAATGCTGTGTTTGTTGTAAGTAATTACCAGGGCTTCATTTTCATCATCAAGCTGCAGTCGATGGGGTTTAGGAGGCAGTGGAGGGGGTTCATCTTTATCCTTAAAACACTGATCTTAGAAAAAGAGAAACAATCCATGTTTATTAGATCAACCTTGAACATGTTAATCCTGTTTGAACTGTGCACATACTTCATGTATTATCTCACATGACAGAAAGTTTTATCAGACACACCAGTTTCAGATTCTTTGAATGCACATCTGAACTCTGTACTGCTGCAATTGAACTGCTTTCAGATAAACTACATTTCCGTGACACATTAAAAGCATTCATTGTGTGAGTAGATGCGGACAGAAAAAAAAACATTAGATATAGACCAGCGGTACCTTTATTTTTTCCACAAAAACTTCATTTCCTATTGAACTCTTTCTAACAGTCCACTTCTTTGGTGCCACTGGTGGCGGACTCGAGCAGATGTCCTGAGTTTACAATAGAGAAAAAAAATTCACCAAATAATTAAAAACCATTAGAATGCAACCATATATGTTTATATATAGCCACTGCTTAAACTTCTGAGAGTGTAGGTGACTGAACCCAAACCTCTCCAGATTTCGTGGGAGACAGGGGAGCACTTTTTTCTGGCTCATCAGTCTTAGGACTCATTTGAAGGAAGATTTGTTTTCTTGGCAGGGGAGTCGGAAGCTTTGGCTGGAGAAAAGAGGGAGCATAATTGAAGGTGCTGCCACAGTGTGACAAAGATAGTTATGTAACACAGAATAAGTTTATCAAAGTAGAACTGTGGTCTACAATTTCAATGGCCCCGTCCCTAAACCTACTTTTAGAGACCACGAGTGCATGTTCATGATACAACATTGAGTCAAATCTAGTGATCTATACATTTTTACAGTGAAATTTGCCTCAAGATTTCTAAGGAACTCCAAATCTCAACACATTATATTTCAATTCAGAGTCAGCTTGCAGAGCTGAAATTCAAGACAACCAAACTGTTAATCAACCTGGTCAGGCCCGCCAAACAAGGCTGCTTACATCTCTGAAGCTAACACACCCATTGTGGACTGGTTTCACTTTTGCTTTGAGTGCAAATCTAATCTAATTCAATTTTTAATGATTCTGGCAACAAAACCTTTGCAGTTCTTTTGAAATATGTTGGAACAAATTCCAGATAGGTAGGATATTTTGACCAAAACAATATGCATGGCAGTTTGAGTAAAAGTTGTTGTCGTCTGAACTTAAATAAAATTCTATTTAAATTTCTTACCTGTGGCATTGTGTAACATTGCCTGCTGTCTCTGTGTCACTACAGGATGCTGCACTTTGGCTGGTTGATCCACTAAATGAATGCTCATCACACAAACCAAACAGATTGCATGACTGTGACTGAAACGTCATGGCATAGTATGCATTCACCTTTTTTCATTCACTTCTGTTGTTGGACTGGAAAATGTTGTTTTTAGGATAACAACACCTGCTACTTGTCGCAAGAAATATTAAAGGAAATAATTTAAAGGAACACTTTAGGAATACTGTGATGAATAAATAACAATTTTCTTTCACCACCTTTTTAAGACTTGGACATGAAATTCTTTTTTACTTTTATCAAAACCTTACTGACTTTGCAAAGGTTTCTGCAAAAAATGTAGGGATAATGCAGAGTAAAAAGGATCCAGACAGAAAAATTACATGTGATGGATTTATGTGAAAAATTGCTGAAATGGAGAAAAGCAAAATAATACTTGTGAAAACATACAGATCAGAAAACAGACAAAGAATATATATACAACCTGAGAGCATAGCACCAACTACTGTAAGTCACACTACATACATTCAGCAGCCACTTTATTAGGTATACCTGTTCAACTGCTCAATAATGCAAATACCAAATTAACCAATCGTGAGTCAGCAATTCAAATCATTCAGGCATGTAGACATGTTCAAGACAGCCTCATGAAGTTCAAACAGAGCATCAAGAAGTACGGTATAATAGGCATGGTTTTTGGTCTGAGTGTGTCAAAAACTACTGGTCTACCTTCTCACACAGACATGTCAAGGGTTTACACAGAAAAGTCCAAAAAAAGAGAAATATCCAGAGAGCAGCAGTTCTCAGGGTGAAAATGCCTTGTTGATGTCAGAGACCAGAGAAGAATCACCAGAGCTGATAGGAAAGCAACAGTAACACAAATAACCAGCGATTATAAACAAACCATGCAGAAGAGCACAACAAATCTTACCTTGAAGCAGTTGGGCTACAGCAGCAGAAGACCACACTTGAAGCCACACCTATCGGCTATGAACAGGAAACTGAGGATACATTTCACATGGACTCACCTGTACACCTTTGGCCTTCACAGTCAGCAGATCTCAGTCCAGCAGAAGGAAACTTCCAGGACACAGACAAATGTACGCAGACACATATCATTATGCGCAGAGGTCCACCCTACTAACCAACTATTGGATCTCCATGTATGCACATATGAATGCGCCTACATTTAAACACATGCAAAGTTAGCTTCTATCAAAGAAACTAAAAAAAACCAAAATTAACTAATCAATGGCCATGAGTACCACTCACAGAGAGTTGGGGAATGGCTGCAATCACAGCATTGTAAGATGGTGAAAGATGTACCCTTGGGCTCCCTCTTTAATTCAGAGATGGTCTTTCCCTTATCACGTAAATGGCCTCGTCAACTCTCCCCTCAAACCAGAGTTCCTACGTATCCAGCATGTGTTCATCATGCCTGCAGGCATAAATAGACTGCAGAGTCCTGGCCTGATGAGTTAGGTCTTCTGTGTTGTCCCATCGGCTTAGCCAGATAGCATAAGGGTACATCTTTTTCCATCTTACAATGCTGTGATTGCAGCCATTCCCCAACACCACAACCCCATTGTTAGTGTCAGTCATTATTGTTCGTGTTGGTGTCAGTCATTAAGCAAATTTACTGTTTATGAGGTTGGGGAAACCTGCAGTCAGCTAAGACTGAAGAACTTACTGAGTTATGAAATGTTTCTCTCACTGAAAATACTACGTCCAAATGAACAGAATCAACTTTTTGGAATTTCTTTACCCGGATGATTGAGCATGATTGACAATTAAAACACGTAGAAAGAACTGGTGTAAAGGAATGATAAAAGGAAAATGAATAGTGTCCATGAATCCAAAATGAATCCATCCATCCATCTTCCGGATCACAGGGGCATCAGCCTAAGCAGAGAAGTCCAGACCTCCCTCTCCACGGCTACCTCCTCCAGCTTGGCCGGGGGAACACCAAGACGTTCCCAGGCCGGCTGAGAGATATAATCTCTCCAGCGGGTCCTGGGTCTGCCCCAGGGCCTCCTTCCGGTAGCACATACCCAGAACACCTAACCCAGGAGGCATCCTTATCAGATGCCCGAACCACCTCCTCCCGGATGCCTGAACTCCTCACCCTGTCTCTAAGGGAGAGGCCAGCCACCCTTCGGAGCAACCCCACTTCTGCCGCTTGAATCCGTGATCTCGTTCTGAGATTGAGAGGTAAATTGAGAGCTTGGCTTTTGCACTCAGCTCTCTCCTCACCATGACGCCACAACACCAATTCGTCTGTTGATCTGGGAGGTAGGAGCTGGTGAGGGAGCTAGTCCATCAATCATGAACAAGGCCCTGAGATACTTGAACTTCTCCACATGGGCATGAACTTGTCCCTGACCCGGAGGGCACTCCATCCTGAGGACGATGCAAGCTGTAAGCCATTATCTGATGAAGCAAACAGAACCACATCATCCTCAAAAAACAAAGATGAGATTCTGAGATCACCCAAGTGACCAAGGCATGTCAACCAAGACAGCCCTACAACATCCAGAGCCTTCAGGAACTCAGGATGGACCTCATCCATCCCGGGGGCTATGTTACCAAGGAGATGTTTTACTGCCTCAGTGACCTCACCCCCAGAGATAGATGAGCTGTCTCCCTTGTCCGCAGATTCTGCTTCCTCCAAGGAAAATGTGCCAGTGGGATTAAGGAGGTCCTCGAAGTATTCCTTCCACCACCCGACAATGTTCTCAGTTGAAGTCAGCAGCGCTCCACTCACACTATACACAGTGCAGGCAGAACTCCACTTTCCCCTGCTGAGTTGCCTGATGGTTTGCCAGAATCTCCTCGAGGCAGTCCAAAAGTCTTTTTCCATGGCCTCTCTGAACTCCTCCCACACCCGAGTTTTTGCTTCAGCCACTGCCTGTCGGTACCTATTAGCTGCCTCCGAAGTTCCACAGCCTAACCAAGCCTGATAGGCCTCCTTCATCAGCCTGGTGGCTCCCTTCACCTCTGGTTTCCACCATTTTTACCACCACGTCAGTCACCAACCACCTTGCGGCCGCAGCTCAGTGGAGTGGCTTCTGCAATTGAGATGCTGAACACGGTGCGTTCAGACTCAATGTCCCCAGTCTCCCTCGGAATGTTGTTGAAGCTATGTGTTTTGAAGATCTTGTGCACCGGGGCCTCAGCCAGGTGTTCCCAGCACACTCGATCTATAAGTTTGGGTGTTCCTGTCTGTCCAGGATCCTCTCCCGCCATCTGATCTAACTCACCACCAGGTGGTGATCAGTTGACAGCTCAGCCCCTGTCTTTACCTGAGTGTCCAAAGCACATGGTCATAGGTCTGGTGATACGATTACAAAATCATTCATTGACCTGCAGCCTATGGCGTCCTGGTTCCACGTGCACTTATGGACACTTATGTTGGTGTACGTTATGGACAAACTGTAGTTTCCATCAACAAACCATCACTCAGGTTCAGATCTGGGAGGCTGTTCCTGCCAACCACGCCCCTCCAGGTCTCACTGTCATTGCCCACATAAACGTTGAAGTCTCCCAGTAGGACAACAATCCCCATGTGAAGCACCCTCAAACACCCTGCCCAGGGACTCCAAGATGGCTGGATACTCTGAACCACAAATCTGCGCATAAACGCAGACGACAGTCAGGACCTGTTCCGCGACCCGAAGGCGCAGGTCACAAACCCTCTCATCCACCGGGAGAAACCCCAACATACAGGCAGTAAGCAGAGGAGATATTCGAATACCCAGCTAAGCCCGCTGCCTCTCATCAAGTGCAACTTCAGACTGAGACAGAGTCCAGTCCCTGTCCAATAGAATGGTTCTAGAGCCCAAGCCATGTGTTGAGGTGAGCCTGACTATATCTAGTTGGCATCTAACCAGCCTCATGCACTAACTCAGGCTCCTTCCCCACTAGAGAGGTGAAATTCCATGTCCCTACTGCTAGTCTTGGCAGCCAGTGATCAATCCGCGAGGGCCTCTGCTCCTGGCCGCTGCCTGGCACAGATACGGCGCCTCCTGCGGGTGGTGGGCCTGCATGAGGATGGGTCCATGTCCCTTTTTTGGGCAGTGCCTGGCCAGGCCTCATGAACTAAGGCCCGGCTACTTGACACTTGCCCTTGGGCACCCTCCCTGAGTCTCACTCCAGGGTGCAGGCGCGGTAAACCTATCCCAGGGAAGGGTGAACTGTTCCCTTGATCTTGCACTCATAGGGGTCCCCTGAATCCCTCTTTGTCTGGTCCCTCACCCAGGACCAATTTGCCATGGGAGACCCTACCAGGGGGCAGAAGCCCCCGGACAACATAGCCCCTGGGATCCCTGGGGCACTAGACTTCTTCACTACGATAAGGTAGCGATTCGTGTGGTTCCACTCCGATACCCCAAAGGCCCCCCAAAAAAGAGGTGAGAATGCAAAAAACTAGCAAGAGGACACAACGTTTAAAAGGAGACATTATGGCATAATAAAGGCACCAGCTCTAAGAGAAGAGCTAAAATGTAACTTTTTTTACATTAGGTTTTTTCTCCCACTCCTTCCAATAAGTAAAATATATAGCAACAAACAACAAACTTAAATTGCATTGATTGTTTATTTTAGTATCATTCTGTGACTTTAACCTTTAGGTAGCATATAATGTTTGACATTTTTTATAAATTTTTCTATAAAATACAGTAAATAATTTTAAAAGGGTGCTGTTATTGAGTGAAAATTCCAAAGATTGCAGGTCTGGATTAAGCCCCAGTGTTTCAAGATTCTAGTAACACTCCTGTTTATGTATCTTAAAAGATACAAGATTTTTGGGGGCTGACTCTGTCACGGTTGGCGATGGCCAACTGTGGGGAAGTGAGGAGGAGGACCCAAAATGCAGGACTCTGCGATGCAAACAGTGCGTTTATTTAGAGTGTGGTTAACAACAGATGCACACAAAATCCCCTTTGCTCCCTAAACTCCCGTGTGTGTGTTCCCCTCCGACGTCCGTGCTTGTGCTCCTCGCTGTCGTGTTTCTGCACACCCTGTGCATGCTGTCCTTATTCTCCAAGGACAGCACGCACAGGTGTTCGCAGAAACACCTGCATCCATACACACACCCACCCACCCACACACACACACACACACACATATCTGCAAACAGGGAGAAGAGGGACAGCACTACCAAAAATACATATAATGAAAGATAAGTCCATAAATGCTCAGGGACCCTGGGTCGCTCAGACCCAGGACCCTGACAGACTTGACGATTTTAGTTCATCAAAACTTTAATGTGATTTTAGTTTAAGACAATAAAGTGGCTACATTTTGGGTAAAATTTATAATAAAAGAGTGATGCTGGACATAAGCAGCTGGGCTAGTATGACACCCTGCATATTTTAAGCATCAAGATAAACTTCAGATTCCACTGAACTTGTGTTAACATTGCCTTGATCTTATGTTTCACACCAATGATGATGATGGTAATGATGAAGCTCTATTTGTCACTTGCAGTTGCCTGCAGCAAAACGGGACCTTTTCCGACCATACATACATTACATAAACATCACATCGGGGAGGCAGGTCAGAACAGGTAGAGTAAAGAACAACAATGTTAAACTCCAGCCGTGCGCCTTCTTTTCACATTGAGTCACCCACTCTGAGCAGAACTATGAATTCGGGGATAGGGAGCTCCTGGCAATCGAGTTGGACCTGGAAGAATGGCATCCTGGCTGGAGGGAATGGAACAACCATTTCTCATATAGACAGACCAGAAAAATCTAATTTATCAATGAACAGCTAAAAGGCTTAACTCTCTGCAAGCCTGCTGGTCACTGTTCTCTGCTCTTTTTAACTTCTGTCTCCCCTATCTCCCAGGCTCTCAGAATATCAAGCCAGACGTGCTCTCCTGCCACTATTCTCCAAACACCGAGCCATCTCCACCGGCTCCCATCCTACCTTCCACCTGCAAGGTGGGCGCCCTCACCTGGTGTATAGAAGAGGTCATCCGCCAAGCATTCCTGGGGGACCCCGATCATGTTACAAGTCCTCCTGGAGCTGAAGTCAGCGCTCCGCTGCTTAGTACCCCAAAATCCCACCACCTGGGCCACATAATTACCTTGGATGGAATATGCACATACCTCACTTATATCTTCTACTACAGGATTATCGCCATTTGAAGGTTCTCTCAGCTATCAACCCTTGCTCTTCCCTGAAAACGAGCTCAACCTTGCTGTCCCCTCCGTGCAGCAGCATCTTCAGCGCTGCCAACGAACTTGGTACAAGATGCGACAAGCTCTCCTCCGAACCAGGGAACGTCATCATCTCTTTGCCAACCGCCGCTGCACTCCAGCCCCCTTGTACCAGCCAGGGCAGAAGGTATGGCTAGCTGCCAAAGACATCCCTTCTCATAAGTTGGACCCCAACATCGTCGGCCCGTATGAGATTGACACTGCAATCAGTGTCTGCGGTTTGGCTCAAGCTCCCTGCACCCTGGCAGATACATCCGACGTTCCACGTTTCTCAAATTAAGTCAGTCCTTTGCAGTCCGCTGTGCAGAGCCAGTTTCTCTTTCTAAGTTTTTGTTGTTGTTTTAAGCTCACTGAGATGTTTTTCCCCTGATAGGTGACTGAAGGATTTGAGACTGGCATCAGGAAGTAAAAGAGACCATTTCTGATCATGGCTATTTTTAACTATTCATGTTATGAGGGAGCTGTAACTATGCTGTTGCAAGGGATTCAATAAGACACTATTGGTCCTGAAGGTGACATTAATTTGGACCCAAACCCTAATTTTTTTTTTTTTAGGTCATTTAAACTTTTTTTTTTCACAACCCAAGGTGTCCACACCTTATGATAGCATGAAAATGTAAAAAGGTTTATAGCATAAATAGGTTGATCTGTCAAAGACTGAATAATAGAATGATAGGCAGAACTATTTGAATAAACACTGAGAAAAAGTTTGACTGCATTTCTGTAATTGTCATACGGTTTGTATGACACACAGTCAGGTCTGGGGCCTGAGTAAGTTTATGGAGAAGTAACATTTAAAATGTTTCATTTTAAGCTTCCAGTTAACAACCACTCATGACATATAAAGTCAAGTTAGGAATGACAAAAGTCTATGTATTTTAAAACTGTACTCAGTATCAGATGAAATAAAAAACAGAAAAAAGAATTACACTGCCCCCTGGTGGATGGTGTCGGTCTTTAAGTAGTTTATTTTTAAAAAATGTCATGGCATTCTGTTTAAAACCTAGCTTAAGGTGTGAATCGACAAAATCTGATTAGATTAGTTTTAGAAATAATCTTAACAGGAAAAATTGGCTAAAGTAAGGGAGGTAAACACAATCTCAGTTTTATACAGCATTAATAACCACATGCCATTTAAAAGAAACTGCTTGAAGTCACAATTCCTAAAGTTGCACTAAAAGGTTTGTGCTGTTTTCAAACCTGTTGCCAAAGAGGTAATATATATCGATCAATAAACTTTAGTAAAAGCTGAAAATTAACATTAAAAGACAACCCCAAAACAAAAGATATTCAGGTGGAGAAAAATACCCTCCTAACAATACTTTTCAAACAGTTCTTTGATTTTGATGAACTCATCCAGTCGTTCCTGGAGATCCACCGCCAAGGAGCGGAGTTTCTTTGCCAACTTTGACTCGAAGCCCTTCTTCACTTTGGTTCCATCTTTTCCTTTGGTGAAGTACATATCCATGCCGAGGGCAAAGCCTTCTATCATCCCAGATGGCTTGGAGTTTGCCTCCAAGACCTTGGCACATGGCCCTCCTTGACCAAAGAACTCCAACACCTTGGAGGCCCTCTCTGACTTCACCTTGGTCCTCTCAAGCATGATGACACCATACTGCCTCAGCTGCTCTATGCCCTCAATGACATAAACAAGTTTCTCCTGAATGCCCTTACT
The DNA here is from genome assembly GCF_036321145.2 of Pelmatolapia mariae. NCBI lineage: Eukaryota > Metazoa > Chordata > Actinopteri > Cichliformes > Cichlidae > Pelmatolapia > Pelmatolapia mariae. The sequence goes on along the minus strand of NC_086232.1, from coordinate 11,595,962 downwards.
GAGGGACTCGTAGTCAGTAAAGACCTTTTCGATTTTCTTCTGGTCCTGGTTGCAGTTCACCTGGAAAAACATGTTTCACAATCAGTCCAACTCCAGAAATTCAGGTAACTACTGTGGGTAGTTTCCAGTTAGTACCCTTTTTAAAAATTGTGATAACATAAAAACAGGGCTTTTGATCTTGAGAGACTTTATATTGTAAAAGCAGACATTCAGCATGTTAGATTGAAGTCCTGGAACTCCAAATTAACAAAAGAACAAAAACAAAAGTGAGTCAGAATAGATTTGAAAAACGTATTTTCTCTTAAAAATTTAGGAAAACCTATTAACCTACAAAAACCATGAACAAAGATGTTTTAAGCCAGTGCCTTAAAGACCATCACCTTATTTGCGATGGCTGCTGATGCACCAGTAACACCGCCAGCTGCAGCCACGCCGACCCCGACAGCAGTTAGTGCCAGCGAGGCTCCCAGTGTGAACGGGGACAGGATCACCCCAGCAGCTGCTGCCACACCTCCTGCTACAGTTGTAGCGCCTCCTGTGATGCCAGCGATTTTTGTCCCCTTTGAAACCTGAAAAAGAAAATGATTAAAAAGGGAACCCATGGACACAGTTATACATATATCCATAAATATATCCACACCTTCTTACCTTATCTAAGTTGTCAGCGATCGAGCCAAGCTCGTCAATTTTCTCTTGCAGCCCGCCTTGACACCCAGATGTCGTCGAGATGTAAGAATTGAATGCTTTATAAAGATGTTCAGCTTTAACTTCTATGACCCTAGAATGTGTTATAAAAACTTTATTAATTCACCTTTAATACTGACAAAACCATTTGCATTTTAAACACACTTATTCATGCTCCCCAGATAACAGACTGTAATAACTTTGGTGATTCTCTGACTTTTCCTAAATTAGGAAAAGCACTGCATTTATCACGGATAACTGGAACACTGCACTTTAATTTACAGTGTAAGTCTTCATTTGCTTCACGAGCAGCTTCTTTAATTTTGTTTGTGGTAGATTATTTGGTGAAACACGTATGTCATGAGTGCCTGCTGTGAGTATATTTTTTCTTAAGCAGGTCACTTAGTTTTATGTGTTTCAGACTATTAAGATTTGTTCTGTATTAAAAGTCTGCTTTTGTTTTGGTTTTTTTCTCTACAGAAGTATTTGGACCAGATAGAAAGCAGCACTCAGGACACTTTTTTCTTTTTTTTTTTACTCAGGACACTATTTGAAATCAGTGTGAATCTGCGTGTCGTTAATCATTTGAAGCAGGAGACATGTAATGAAATTACAGGAAAGACTCTTCCAAACAGCTCAAATCAACAACTAACCTCAGATGTGTTTAGCCGCACTATTCTGATGAATCTCATTTAGAAAAAATAAAAACACACACACAAAAAAACTGTTTTATTTGCCTTAGTCACCAGTGTCAAATAAAATAAAATAATTTATTTTGTGCCCTTCCATGTTTATGGAAGTTATTCCTGTTTAACTTGTTTAATTCATTTAAGAAAGTGAAACTAATGCATAACAAAAAGGCATTCATATTTAATTATTATCATGAGAGATATGGGAGTTGCCAGCCCTGCCCTAGATGTGTAACGTTCATGAACAAAAAGGTCACAGAGAACGAGCCCCTTCCAGCATCTCTGCATGCCTTCACTTTCACTTTTTCTTCTTCTTTTTCTTTCTTTCTTCCAAATGTTTTGTGAAATTTTGTGGTCTTGAAAACTGCTTTCCTTCTCAGCTTTGGGCAGCGAGAGCCAGTGTAGCATGCAAAAATGTTCTTTAAGAAAAAAGGCTATATGAATGGCTGGGAACTAAAATTAGGTTTGAACTTAGACACATGCAATCAGCCAACCAACTGTATGGTATAAAAGAAGTGCTGTAGCCAAAGGAGTGCACGAGTAGGTTCATGACAGTACTGTCGGTCTGTCCACCCTCTGTTAAAGACTGAAGTACAATGAAGTCTGAAGAGAGGAAGAAGCTCACATTTGTGTGGTGTGTCTGCTTGTCACTGAATTGAATTAAGCTGCATTGAATTGAAGACGAAATTAATCCAAAGACAAACTTAGTGCCAACAAACAGTCATTTTAACTATAACTACTGTTCCCACATGTAAAAGCATGGATGAAAAACTTACATTTTTTCTGGTAATCTACCAAGTTGGAGCTCACTACACAGAGTTTTCCAGGCTAGAAGCAAATGACACTACAGTTCAGCAACAACAGGATACCACAAAAAACAACATCCAATTGAAATCTTTTCAAGCTGGATTTTTTACTCACGTGTCGACTCTTCAAAGAAGTTTGACAGACTCTCAGCATCCTAATTAAAGAGAGATGATTTAAAGTGGCTAAAACATGACAGAAGAATCAATTTAATGCTGTGTTTATTTTAAGTAATTACCAGGGATTCATCATTAAGCTGCAGTCGATGGGGTTTAGGAGGCAGTAGAGGGAGTTCACCTTTATCCTTAAAACACTGATCCAGCATCTTAAAAAAAGAGAAACAATCCATGTTTATTAGATCAACCTTGAACATGTTAATCGTGTTTGAACTGTGCACATACTTCATGTGTTATCTCACATGACAGAGAGTTTGATCAGAGACACCAGTTTCAGATTCTTTGAATGCACATCTGAACTCTGTACTGCTGCAATTGAACTGCTTTCAGATAAACTACATTTCTGTGACACATTAAAAGCATTCATTGTGTGAGTAGATGCGGAAAGAAAAAAATACCCATAAGATATAGACCAGCGGTACCTTTATTTTTTCCCTGAAAACTCCATTTCCTTCTGGACTCTTTTTAATAGTCCATGTCTTTGGTGACACTGGTGGTGGACTCGAGCAGATGTCCTGAGTTTAAAATAGAAAAAAAAATCCACCAAATAATTAAAAATGATTAGAATGCAACCATATATGTTTATATATAGCCACTGCTTAAACTTCTGAGAGTGTAGGCGACTGAACCCAAACCTCTTCAGATTTCGTGGGAGACAGGGGAGCACTTTTTTCTGGCTCATCAAGACTGATTGGAGGGGAGATTTGTTTCCTTGGCAGGGGAAGGGGATGCTTTGGCTGTAGAAAAGAAGGAACATAATTGAAGGTGGTGCCACTATGTTACAAAAAGAGTTATGTAACACAGAATAAGTTTATCAAAAAATGCATCTACAGTTTCAATGCCCCCCCCCCCTCCTCTATTTTTAGAGACCATAAGTGCATGTTCACATTACAATGTTGAGTCAAATCTTGTGATCTATACATTTTTACAGAGGAATTTGTCTCAAGATCTCAGGACCGCTAAACAACGCTGATTACATCTCTGCAGCTAACACACCCATTGTTGACTGGTTTCACTTTTGCTCAGAGTAAAATTTGATAATGGCTGTTTCTCAGTTTATCTATCAGCGGCATTGTTCCAAAGTCAGCCTTTGACTAATAAAATAACAAAGCTGTAAACATACTAAAGATGCATTCAAACGTACAAGCATTTCTAAGGGAATATGATGTTGGCAATGATGGTACCCATACAGTAAATATGGGAAGCAGTTGTATGCAATAGGAATTCCAATGATTTGTTCTGACTACATTATTACTTAATAACTCCTTTATTATTGACTCCAATCATCTTCAGCGTAATCAAGTGCACCATGCTTGTATATATGAATATATGTATGTCAATGTAACGTAAATGTAACATCTAAATAAAGTTTCAGAAAAAATCACCAAAAAAAGAAATGACAAACAAGCACAAACAAGCAACATATTTAAGACATTTACATGCTCACACTGTAATGACCCCTCCCTACGTATGCTTGGTATTAAGCAGTGAAGACGATGTTTTTTTTGACTATGTGACTCAAGGTGAGTTGCATAAAGTTTGCAGTTTACAAAGCAAGCACAAAAAACTGACATTTGAAAAGCCTTGCAACAACATGGTGATATAGAAAGTACTAGAAAGCAGTTCTAAAGATAACAGTTTACTGTGAGGTTTGCAGAGACTGAGAGCTGGACAGAGCCTCATTCTTCAGCGCAAAATGACCAAATTAACTTCCAAAACCTGATTTTTAAAAAAGATATTTTATGATTCTAACAAATAATATTTTGGAACAAATTCCAGATAGGTAGGCTATTTTGACCAAAGCAGTATGAATGGCATTTTGAGTAAAAGTTGTTCTGAGTCATCTGAACTTCATTAAAATTCCATTTGAATTTCTTACCGGTGGCATTGTGTAACGTTGTCTCTTGTCTCTCTGTCACTACAGGATGCTGCACTTTGGCTGGCTGCTCCACTAAATGAATGCTCATCCCACAATCCAAACAGGTTAGGCATGACGGTGACTGAAACGTCACGTAATGGTATTCATTCTCCGTTTTTCATTCACTTCTGTCGTTGGACTGGAAATCGTTTTTAGCATAACAACACCCGCCACTCGTCACTTGCGTGAACAGAAAGACAACTTCCGCTAATGTTTTTCTAAACTGGGATATACATTAGGGGGAATCCCATTAGTAACTGCTTATACAGAGCTCTGTATGTGTGCCTTTTCAAGTATGTTAAGCAGGATAACTGTCTTTTATGTCACTGTAATACAGTTGCACCAGTAAGACAAAATTTCATATTTGTAAAACTGTTTTTTGTTGTTTTTTAGTCACTTTGGTGGAATTCTCAGAGCTGGAACATTCTTCTCACCACTCTTTCCCACTAATGATCATTGTTTTGAGAAAGCGGTTACAGATGTGAGAATTGCACCAAAGCAACTGAGAAAAACTGCAAACCTCTTCTCAGGTATGAGAATGAAGAGTGCTAATGTCATGCCAGGATCCGCTGTAATTCACGCCCTGGCTTTACAGTTTGCCTCAATCAATTAGGCACAATGTTCACAGCAGGAATGTTATTCTCACTGCACTTCATGTAGTTCTCAAAATAGTTTTTATGACACAGACTCACCTGTACTAAAAACAGGACAATAATCAAAATGTTTTTCACATTTGTCAAATGTGCCAGTCAGTCAATCACTTCAACTCTGTGATTAATGAATCACAAGATCTATTCTCTTGGGTATAAAGGTATGTAGATGATGCCGGATTTGGAGAAACCTGAAAAAATCCCTATTGCTTAACTGGCATTGATCTTTTATTGACTGGAAGTCCCTAAGAGTTACCTTATCATAAATGTACAGTATACCGTTAAGCCTTGTCCTGCCCACTTTTTATATGTCGCATCTAATTTATTGGGTAAAAAATCAGCTGGATTTTAGTTGATCAAAACTTTACTGTGATTTCAGTTTAAGACATTAAACTGGCCATGTTTAAGATAAAATTTATGATAACAGAGTGATGCTGGACATAAGCAACTGTGATTCCCTGCATATTTTAAGGATTATGATAAACTTCAGTTTTCACTGAATCTGTGTTAACATTATCTTGATCTGTCTACATCATTTTAAAATGTATTAATTTTGTTGTTTGTTTGTGTTGTTAAAAGAGTTTTGTGTTGCTGTGCAGAGTGAAAAACTCACCTGATGTAGTGTTAAGGTGATGTTCACCAGTAGATGGCAACAGGGACAAATGAGTAACTGGCACAGGTATTTTCTATACAAACAAAATTTCACACTGAAAAGCCTCAGTGGGAATTTTTGTTTGCATAGAAAGAAAAGGAAAAAGTGTCTTCAGGTCTTTCCAGTGTTTTCAAAATTGTGTTTTTCAGATTCACATCAAAACCTTACACAGACACACACACACGTTCGTTTTCACATCTTAGTGAGGACACTGAATTGACATAATGCCCCTTAACCCACCATCAGAAATCAATGCTTAACCCTCACAAAGAAGTTTAAACAAGAACACACACACACACACACACACACACACACACACACACACACACACACACACACACACACACACACACACACACACACACACATACAACAAAATATGTAAAATTGCATGTATTTCTCGTTAATTTTTATTGAGATTTTAACCATTTTTAGTTTTCATGGAAAATAACTGTTATTCATGACATGACATAATTTCAAATAACTTCTTAAAGTCAGTAAATAGCTGCCACACAAGAATAAATAAAATCAAAATCATTGTCACTGTACCTACAGTGCGGTCATTTAACCATCTGTACACACTGCCTTTATGTATCCAAAACATAAAAATTAAAATGCGCTCTTTAAGACATTTGTTTAAAATAAAATTTGCACAATCGAATCCAGAAAAACACAACATAAAGACCGTCAACACTGCAGTCCTGAAACCAAGCATGATAAAGTATACGCATAATAGAGTACTCTGGTTATTTGCCTGTTGTAGCATACAAGGTAATATGTTTTCTGCAATAAAGTTACCAAGTTAGTCTGTTACAAACAAGCAATCCAACATTGTTAAATATGCTGCTATATGGCCAAAAGTATTGGGCCACACCTCTGAATTGATGAATTCAGGTGTTTCAGTTCCATGACTACAGGTGTATAAAATTAAGCATCCATGCAGTCTGCCTTTGCAAGTATTTGTGAAAGAATGGGTCTGAACAGTTCACTGCTCTCATAGTGTGGTACTGTAATACTATGCTACGAAGTGTCAGACAACATAAGCTGAGAAAGTGAGTGCAGGCGTGCATAGTCAGTAAAAGCCACCAAGGCTCTGCACAGCTCCAAACCTCCTCTGCCACTGACATCAGGATAAAAAATGTGCACTGGAAGCTTCATGGTATGGATTTAAATAGCTCAATATGTATGTGGCCAAAAACTTTAGTCCATGTAGGGAATTTTACCACAGTTTACACAGATTTACGCAGTTTAGAGTCAGTCAGGTCAGCTAGTGTAATGGCAGAGAGGGCAGCCTTTACATTGTAGAAAGAGTCACATTATTTTATTCTGGGGTGACAGTAACTGTCTATGAGCTTCTGAGCAGGCATAAATATTGATATAAATATATAAAAAACAAAAGTAAAATACATTCATGGAACTGTCAAAGTTGCTGAAAACTGAGCAGAAGAGAAATATTTATGTGATGTTACATTTTCCTGAGAACTGACTGTGATGACTCCTCCAAGTGCTACATGCTATTTTGTCCTGCTAGTTGAGCCTGCTGTCTGTTCTCAGCCCTCCTCCTGTTTCACTGGCATATATCCATCACCAGAGGGCTCCACCGACCTTCCTGTTGACAACAGAGCAAACCCCTGTGTCATGTGACCTGGCTGGAGCTGCAAAGCTGGACTCAGACGTGGCCCAGGCAAGTTCAAAGGCAGTTGTGGAAAAGAGAGCAGGGAGCATGGTAAAGCACTGGAAGGATGAGGTGGAAACAGGAAGCGTGTAGATTCAGTGGACTTATCAACATCCTCCATGCCCTCATCCTGACTCAGCTGCTCCTCTCCCCCACTGCTAACACCTGAATCCAAGCTGGGAAGCTCCGGGCTGTCAGCCTGCTGTTTCTCCACTCGCTCATAATCAGAACAAACCTGGATAGACTTGCCAAACACACCTCTGCTGCTTCCAAACAGCCTCTGAAAATCTGCCTTTTGTTCATTCCCTCCCTCCTTCTCTTCCTCACCCTCAGGTTCCTCATCATGGCTATCAGTCATATTGATGCTATCTGCCTCCATGCTCTCTTCACTGACCTCTTCACAACTGCACATGCCTGAATCTAGACTCTGAAGCCTAAATCGATCATTGTCGAGCCTCTCAGTTTTCTCGTAGTCTGAAATCACCTGCACTGACTCACTGTTACTGCTGCCTTTGAGCAGCAACATTAACATCTTTTCTTTCTCTCTCGCTTCATCGCTTTCCTGTTCTGCGCTTTTTCCTTCAACCTGAGCACCAACAGGGCCATAAGGCGTGTCAGCCGCACAGGGCTTCAGATTCCCAGCAGTGAGTGAGGAAATAGGAGGAGGGCTACAAAGCTCAGAGTAACTTGGGTTAGTGAAGGTGGAGCTGGTGGAGTCATAGCTGCCTTTGTTCAACACCATCTTCTCATCTGGCTTGTAGGTCACAACAACATCCACAGGCGAGGTTAATTCTACAGTGATCATTTCCACTGGTTTCAAGAAGGAGTGAAAGTATTCACTGGGGAACCCACTCTGGAGGAGAGAAAGTCACAGAACAGAAGAGATTAGAAAGATTTGAAATATATAAAATATTCAATCTGCACTTCAAGAAAAGGATTAAAAAGACGAATGGATCAGTGAGCAATTTTGTTTGTCTGGTTAGACCGTCTGCAGCACAACTTTCAGTAATTCTCTTTTTATGTTGCATGCTGTGTCTGTTTATGAGCTGCAGTTAGCTCATTTTTATTTGTAGATGGTTATGACAAACTATTTGAACTCAAAAATAAAGAAGATTCAGTATTCGACTTACAGTCATATGTGGCTGACACACAGCTCAAAATAAATGCTAACGATAGCTGCTAGTCATGTACATTTACTGCAAACATTTTCACCATGATAGTACACAAATGTTATTTTTTACTGCCCTGAAATGGCAGTTTCGATTGTTTTTCATTTAAACTGTAACCTGTGTTTGGCATTACATGATTTAACAGTAGACAGTAAAGAGGACACATCTAGAGCCTGTATGCTTACCTTAAAATGTACATTCTGCAGGAAGGATTTTCCTGGGTCTGGTACGGGCTGACCTTTCATTGTCTTTACTACATAAACCCTGAGGCAACAAAATTACAATCAAAACCAAAGCTGTCAAAAAGAATCTTTTTGTTTTTAATACATCATGCCAGAATAACTAATCATAATATACTGCACACTGAGATATTTTTGGAAAAGTTTGCTTACCAGTGTTTTTTAGTTGTGCAGAGAATGACTGCCATTAACACTACAACACCTGCTGTAATTATGCACACAACAAGTCTAGGAACACCTGAAAAATACAAGAAAATAAAACAGAATAGAATAACTTTATCGTCCACACTAATGGAAAATTGTCTTTGGTTCATCAAAAATCAAGCAGGCAATAAAATCATAATAAAAATCTTGGTAGGAATCAGACCACATTCAAACCTAAGCATAAATAAAACTCCAATATACCTATAGAAATACTTCACAGTATATGATGATTTTTTAAGATATTAAATGCTTTTGACACAAAGGATCTCTTATAGACTTTTTTGCTAGCTAGAGGCATCTTGTAACGTCATCCTGACAGCATTAATTCAAAATCAGAGTGAAGAGGGTGTTTGGGGTCAGTAACAATAGACCAGGCTTTCCTTAAGACAGCTTGAAGATACTAGATTCCAATCAAGGTTGCTATCAACCAGTAATTGTTCTGGTAGTTCTAACAATCGTGTTACAAAATAACAAAATATTCTCCAATTAGCTTTCCTGTAAATGGAATGAGCATAAAAAAATAAATCTTGTCCTTAAAATGTGTTTCCAGATACTTAAAGATATTAGTGACTCTCACAGACTGACCAGAAAGTGAAGCCAGTCATGGGGACTGGGTAATTCAAGACAAGCTTTTTCATTTTTAATAAGGAAATAATGAAATTTACACCCTTCTTCCAACCTGCATCCCTGAGCAAAATCATTAGGGCTCGAGTTCCTATAGAAGACCAACAATAGCCATATCATCAGCATATTTTCACATTTTCACTTTCCTATCTTGGAGCTGCATGTCATTTACATAAACAGAGAATAACAATGGTACTGACTGTACTGACTATGACTTCATCAGGTAAAACAAATACAAATTTTCTGTGGGCTTTAGTTGCTCTTATAAAATGTGTGTCCTTGTTGTACTGAAACAGAAGACAGAGCCGATCACGTTAGCTTAGAAAAATGAGAGAAGGCAGGACTGAATGTAAAAGAGAACTCTGTAGAGTTTCTTAAACGAAACCATTTGGCTTTGGAGCCATTTGGCAAAAAAAGTACCTGATGGTGGTTTTCTTTTTCCTACTGGTGACTCCCATGATGCAGTGGGGCTCCAGTCGCTCCAGGCTCCCTGGGGTTGAGGTTTAACAGACCGCACACGAACTCGTACCTCGTACTTCTCGCCTTGTATCAGTTTGTCTGGCTCCAGCTCTGCCCTGCACTCATCCTCGCACTGAATGTCAAGTTTTTTCTGCACGGTGGGATCCTGACAGACAGAAAGATTTTTATATCACTTTATTTACTCTTGCTCTGAATTCACACAAACAAAGGGCAAGGATCGTTTGTACACACTATTTAAACGTGCACTTTCAGGATCTCAACTTCATACCCAAACTCATTCACACTGTGATACAAAATCTAAACTTACACTCCATGACTGATCCTGCTGCTTCCACTGCACTTCAGTTCTGTATAAACTGATCATTTCATGTTCGGGGACTTGGGACAACCAGGAAACAGAGGTGGCGTTGACTTCTGGCTTCGAAGGAGGATTCACCTTTACTGTAAGAGTGTGCACATGAACACACACACACACGAATCACACAAATATGTTCTATGGGCTCCGTAAATAGGTCATATTGTAAGTAACAATGAGGTAGTATATTATAGATTACTCACTGTGACAGGATGGCTTGTAGGAAGTGATTAGACTCTGCTTCATATGAGCACAGCTCAGATTCATGGACAACACATGGAAAGACAGAAACTGAAAGAAATTGTTTTAAAAAATTAAATACAATGATCCAAAACTAGTGAAGATCTAAATCGATTGGTAAATTTAAAATGTTTTGATTTAAATCTACAGATAATAGTTTCGATGTAAATCTATCAGTGATGTATATATGCTTGAGGCTTTCCTTGGTGTCACAGAGTGAAATTCAGATTGTGATCACAAGGGTGGGACCAGTTATGGTTCTTCTTAATTTTTGATATATTATTATTTCATATGTGCAGGTAAACCTGCACATATTAGAAAAAAAGGGGTCCAGAATGCTCTCTTAGTTTAGCTTCTACGTTTTGAGAAATTTGCATTTTCACTTTCTTGTCAGGAATACTGATAGTAGTCTGTGTCTGCACAGAAGCCATAATTAACTTTAATTTCACTTCATGTGCAGAAAAGGAAAAAGTAAAAATAAAAAAGAAGCCTGATCCTGTCTGAGTTATACTTCCTGAAATTCATGCATAGATACTCAAATATAAAATGGAAACCAGTGTGCTTTAAATGTCCTGCTGGCCATATGCTCATCACAGGCCTCTTCACATCTGTTTATACCTTAAAAAGCAGATGATTCTCTTGTACAGATTTTAAACATATTTTTAATAAACAGGGTATCCACCAACAATGCTAGTTGTTTACACACTCACAGTGTATTCCATTTCAAAGATGAGGGTGCACTCCTTTAGGTCTGGTCTGGAGATGTCAACAGACTTTAGGTCACAGGAAGCGTTGTAAAACCTGAGAAGAAGAATATTCATTTGATTTTGCTGTAGATGACATTACTGATGACATTTGTGACTCGTGTATTGTAAGTGTTATGCATCTAGGTTTTCTTTTTGTGACTGAGGTCCTTACATGCGGTTAGATTTAAATTGAGCATGTATCGTGCATGCAGTGTCATCAGACACGTATTTGCTGTTCCACAAACATGTGATGTTTCTATTGTAGTCAGTGTAGCAAGTGAGATCTGTGAGAATTAAAACAGGAGAGAGATGGGATGAAAATGAGTAAATATGTCAAACAACAGATCTTAAAATCAGTTAAATATGAATCAAGAAGAAAAAAAAGACTAACTCTCTGGAAGCCTGGGACACTCATCACTTCTGCAGAGCAGCAGCAGAGGCAGCAAAATAAGAAAGGAAAGAGTTTTCTTATTTCTCTCCATTTGTTAAGTCCTCAGTTTTCTTTCTTTGAGGCCACTGGGATGGTTTGTTTCCAAAGCTCAGTGACTGGAAGATTTGAAGGATCGTAGTCGCTCCAGACTTTGGCTCACTGCTTCCCAATTTTTCTCATCCTGCCCAGATAAAAAAAAAATTTAAAAGTGTTTTTTAAATCATCTGGTTGACAAGATGCAACGATGTGACAGAGGAGTTTTTCACAGTTTTATTTCTGCTTCCACACATAGAAAAAAAAACTGCTGCCTACAAACACATCAAGAATAAGTTGTAACATAAGCAGTCGATGGAAAAACAGAAATAGAAGTGTTTCAGATTCTGCCCCACTCCTCTCCGGTTCCACATCTGTACAAATGTGACGTTTGTTCTCTTGCAGAAACAGAATAAATGAACAATGATGATTTGAGACAACAAAGTTCCAATGTAAATCAGGCTTATGCATCAAAATCAACACCAAATACAATGTCATTGATATTTCCTTTTTCCAGGTAAAACAAGACCAGCTGTTTTTTCTGAAAGACCACAGTCATACAGCCATTAAAACAGGTAATGAAAAGAAATACTCTGGTCAAATTCTCATTTTACACTCAGCCACGCACACTCAAGGCATGTAAAACCTTTCATCAGCTTCCTTTTTAGAACATACAGCAGTCTGCCTTTTTCATCCCGCCCACATTTGTGCAAAAATTTCTGTATATCAGCAGTTTCCATTCAATCTCCATTGGAATTCAGCAAAACATTTGAATAACATGCAGTTTAAATATCAAACAGTTCTCTTAATAAAATAATAAATATAATAATAATTTTGGCAGCTACACAAACCCAAACAGATAAGAGAGAAAAAAAAGGTTGAATTCATTGAATTCAACCTTTGCTTTGAATTCAAGCAGTCCAAGCAATTAACACTGTAGAGGATCTTACTTTGAATCGGCACTGCTCTCCTGACTAAAATGTGAACTTCTGATTAATTATTCTTCACTTCTGAGCATTTGAAGCACGTTAACACGTGTTTCTTACTTCCTATCATTTCCTTCAACTGACAAATAAGGTTAAATTTAGTACCTGATGACACATTTAAACATGCAGTCAGGTAGAAACTGGCAGCTTCTGCGTTAATGTTTCAGTTTTAAACTTCATCATCATTTATTAGTTTGTTGACTTTAATACAGCCTGCCATTTCCCCCAGCCTGTTGGATTTTTAACCGTGCACAGCAATGCACGCAAAGGGCATGCTACAGCTAATACTTATAAATGTATTAGCTGCAGCTGCCTTTGCATGCGGACCGCAATGACATTTAAACTCTGTGAAAAACAGGATGAAAAAAAAATGTGTTTGTGTGGATTCGTGGTTCTTGTGGTTTTGCAGCCAAGTGCAAGCTGACCCACAAACACACACAACCTGACCTAAAACTTTCACTTTGTGCGTTTACTGCAGTAAAGCATTTTATCTCTGCAAGAACACATTGATATTCAAGCGAACCTTTCTTTTCATTGTGATTAACGCAAACATATTAAGTTTATACTGCATAGTGCTGACGTTTTAGATTCTTTACATGTTTAGATTCCCATTCATAACATATATTCTGCTTTGCAGCGTGATAGAAAACCTAAACCTGCAGCTAGAACCCTAAATATTATCTTCAGCCAAAATCCATAGAATAACAAAGTGCGTTCCAAGTGTCGTGCAGAAGTCAACACTTGTGGCAATTCGTGGCAAGTATACCATGAGTTGCTGCAGTTTAAAATGCAGTAGGATATTTTAAAAATCATTTACTGATAAATATTTGTGGTGCCAGTATCATTTCTTTAAAAAAAAAGAAAAAGTGTTGTTCTCCTTTTTTTTTTTAGCCTAAACCGTTGCACACTACTGTTTTTCTTCCATTTCCGTGCACAGGGGAAAGCACATCATCTTGGTGCTTCTACGGTCACCTGTTTGCAAGGTTTAATAAAGGTCAAAATGTTTTTCTGAGAACTCAAATGTTCCATTATTCTGACAGGTTCACTTCCTGCTAACGGCACTTCTTAAAAAAGGTTAATCTGATTGCATGCAATGAGCTCAGACTTGCAGGATTTTAATAAATGGAGTATACAATTTCCAGTCATGCACATTACAAGAAAGGGTTTTAGTAGTCAGGAAGTTGATAAGCTTAACAGGAGGCACTTTGTGTAAAAATTAACAAGTTGTCAGTTGATACAAAAGGTGAGAGGGGGAAGTTACACTAACTACATCCTCTTAAAATGTACTATTAGATTGAGTCATGTGCTGCAGCATAAAAGCAATATCAGTTCCATCCTGACATTGAGACTCTCTGATGAGAGATCTTTTAGAGTGACAATGTCGCATGTAGTGATCCAAGAAGATAACAGCTTTGCAATCTTCCAGAATAAAAAAGAGAAACACCAGTATGGGATAGGAAATGAAGATTGCTTATTGTGTCAGATTATGATATGAGACCGCTTATATTTTATTTGTTATCTGATCTTTCCGCATGCAAATGGTCTGATAACAAACACCTACCTGACACCTCTAATGCACTGCTGCTCCTCAGTGTGAGGAATCTGTGGAAACTGACCTTTCACGCTACCAGATCTATAAACGTCACACTGCAGTCACATCAATCTGTAGCAGACGGCTCAAACAAGGCACATGTTTGATGTGGGTGTTTTGGTTTAATCACAGCTAACTCTTTCTTCTTGCCTGTGTAGACGTCCTCTGCAGTTAAACCATTCAGACAGACTTTCAAAGAACAGTGAGTCTTTTAAATGCAAAAGATTCATCATGAAGTTCCATGAGCTTCTTTGCCAACACTTACTGTTATTCAACTTCAACAATATCACTAGTAAACATTGCACACATTTTCATAGTTATGATGACAGAGCCAAGCTATATTTATCTATGAAGCCAGGTGAAACTGTCCATTTAGTCACATTTAAGCGTTTCTTAAAGATATAAAGGTCTGGATTATGTAAAATTGTCTACTTGTAACCTCTGCTGTTGTGTATAGAATACAGAGCATGAACAGTTTCACTGTTATTACTTTGGATAGTAATGCCTCAGCCTCAAGTACAAACCATTTTTCTACCCTTACAATGTCATCAAAGCCAAGTCTTTTGGACAGCCTTGTTTCAGCTGAGTAATATTGTCCAATTATGTCCAATGTTTCTGATTACTGCTGTTTGTTGTTTTTGGTTTGACTTCAACAAGACTTTTTCTGTTCTGGTGGATTTTTTTTTAAAGTTCATAAGACTGAAATCACAAGTCTGTTTTGAATCAAACCTGAAGTCATGTGATTAATGACACTGGTCAAAGTCATACTGGACAATCCACAGACTTCCCCAACTAACAGGAGATTTGAATGATTTAGCTCAGTTGACCACTTATCCAATCGTGGAAAACCCGCTTTGTTAATAACTTCAAGATTCCTCTTCTTGCCTCTTCTTATCAGACACTATCTTAATACTTTACCTTCTAAGAACCATTTTTCATGTGTTAAGCATAAGTTCTCTCTATATAATTTGTCTACTGACTTTTGGACTTCCCCTACACTGGTCCTACAGCAAAGTGAAAAAGTTGACACTCTTTGATCTCTTTTTTTTTCTCTTTCGTCTCTTTCTCTCTTTCCTTACTCACTTCGCTGACACACGAGAAAAACAACCACAAACTGAATACAAACACACACTAAAATCTTAAACCACATCCTAACCCCTTTGTCTTCCCAGAAAGGTATGTTTGTTTCCAATAACAAAAAAAAGCAAAAAAAAAAAACCTCATTCACAATCCAGAAAGTCTGCTCTTCATTTCTTGAACTACTTTTTTCTTGACATTACTGGCGCAGCGGTTTCTGAAACCACAACTAGTGGTGAGCTGGAGTAACATGTTTTACTCATTTCCGTGGGCATAAAGATCAGAACTGCTTCATAACAATCATCATGTTAAGCTTCAGTCACATGGGCTTAAAGTCCGGTCCACCCTGCCAACCTACATGACTGACAAAAATGTCACTCATTAGATGGTTGGTGTCAGGAAATGCAGATTTTCCCTAAGCAACTGGTGGTTACCAGAAAGTTGCTGACCTGTCTGGGTATTTTTTCTTTCCTCCTTTTGTTTTTTGGCTGATGTTCAACCAAACAGAGGCAGTAAAGATGTTTGTTGCTCTCTGACTATAAGTAGCTAAAGTGAGCAGGGTTGTCAGTTGGTGGAACCTTGTCTTGTTTACTGTAAATGATTCATGGAAACATTGTTATTATTATTATGGTGTCAGAGACAAGAGCAGAATCTGCAGAGTAGTTTTTATGTGATCAGATACTTGGAAATGAGATGGTTGGATTGATTATGCCACTGTGGCTTAAATTCTTAACTGAAAGGGTTGAAGGTGGGAGAAATTAGCATATCATAGCCGCAATCTAGGAGTAGGCGTATCCTGAAACAACAGCGGCAGCAGCAGTATGACTGTTGAGCGTGCAGGGACACATAATTTTGTACAGACATACAATAAATCCCCTGAGCTGTTTCCTCTAATGCTGCTGGCAGGTAGAAATTTGGGTGTTTACAGCTTACCACGAGCTTTGTGACATGTCTGAATTTCAATTTGTTTAATACTGTTTATGTGTAAAATCAACATGATAAACTTGCTTGTTAGCATGCTGACACATTTCAAACTGCAACCCTCAAAAAAGCTTTTGTGTGCATGGAAGACTTTTGTTTATTTGACAAAAGTATCCACATGTCCTTTTAGAAACCCTTTAACTCTGGCTTCCTTTCCTTCTCTCACTCCTCCACACTATTTTGTGTTTGATATTCTGCCACCTCCCCCTGCCTCACCCCCACACCTGTTTTCCTGTGCCTTTTAAAGTGCACCTTTCCAAGTTAGCATTTTTATTAAAAAGACAGCATTAGGTATCTTACTGGGACTAGTTTTTATATCTAAATATATTTCTGTCTACTTGGACCTTTAAGGTTATCTTTAGTGTAAAATACATTACAATCACAAAATAACTGTGAAAAGTCTTGTTCACAATTATATTGTGGACAATACAGTGAGAACTCTTGCATAAACACAATAGGTGAGCTTTAACTTGTTATGATTTTATGAGTTAAATACAGAAAAAAAAGAAAGCCTTTTCCATTCATCACATGCACGTAACCAGCCACTTCTAATCTCGCTTCAGAGTAGACTTTATCGCTTTCTCCATCACGACTATAACTACTGCAACACCGTCTTTTCTCACCGCAGGTTCATTCATTCATAGCAACTAAAAATTGTGTTTGATCTCTCTTAGAAAAGAGCTGATAAGCCAAGTAAAAATTGAACTTACCGTTCCAGAGTTGTTCAGTGTGCCGTCATTGCCATGTCTGTAGGGTTATTCAGGCCGTGTACCCTAAACATTTCTTTGACTAAAGTTTTGCCGTCTTGTGTCTAGTGACGTATTGGAAAATTTTCTGAGAAAAGAAGAGGCTGCGGTGCTGTGGTTTCCCTTGGGGTTGTAACTCGGTGACATTCAATCAGCGTGTCAAGAAATGTGAAACATGGTGAAAACCCCTTTTTCTATGTTCGCATAAACACTTTCTGTTCCCTTTGCACTAAGTTTCTATTATTTGTCACTTGAAAAAAGAGGGGTTGCAGTGTTACTATGACTTGGTAAGAAGTAAAAGTACTATAATTTCATGCCTCTGTTTTGTTTGCTTTGCTAACTTAAATTCAGAGTCAACTCTTTTAGGGCCGGGTTAAATGATTAGTTGGGAAATGTTCGATATCTCATATGTTTACATAAGAAATATGAAGGTTAGCTTAGCAAGGGATAAAGGCTGAGAATGGGGGAAACAGCTGGCTTACTAAATAAGCTTATTGGTTAATTTAATTAAAGCGTGAAAACCTCTATTTGTCATCCTACCTGGTTTTTCTGTGGGTAAAAAGCAGTGTTGGTGTTACTGTAATCACAATGCATTTACCCGTTACTGAGTAATACAACACATCACTGTCCTAAATTTAGTTTTGTTCTCGTGTGCATGCACTCACACGGCAATCATCCCACTGCAGTTTCCTGGAGGCACGATATAAGTGGCAGAACAGTCTATACTACAACAAAGTGACTGTGCCCAGTTAATAAACAACTATCCACTGCTGGTGAAATGCTATCAGTTTCGGAAAGGACTTAAAACTGGAGGTGCTGAAGTGTGCACGTGTGCTAGAGTGTCGTACTTTTTTTTTTAATATGCCACCATTACAAGTACCACATCCAGCTGCACACAGCAGATAAAAATAGACAGCCTAAATCTGACTGAACTGGGCCTCACAGGTGAGAAAGCATTAAAGACAATATTTTAACACAGACACCAAAACAAATATTAATCATGTGCTGTGACACGTCAGGCACACACAAGCAGATAACCAAAAAGTAGGCCAGTCTCACGATTAGGGGGGCTTTTAAGCCACAGCACACAGGATATACCAGAAGCCAACTTGTGCATAACTTACTAGAACCTGGCCAGACACGTATAAAAGGTTTAGGCAGTACATTTTGTTCATGAGTGGTTGAATATCCTGAAACCCTTAACCCCTCCAAAAATGATTCTCAACATGAGCTATACCTCTCATGTACGCATTTTCAATTCTGTCCATCCTGGTCACTCTTAGTAAAACATCATGGTATTTTCAACTCTGCCACCTCCACGTCAGCCTCCTGCCTTTTTGTCAGTGCCACCCTCTCCAAACCATACATCATAGCAGGTTACACCACCACACTGGAAATCTTTCCATTCACTCTTGTCACACATCACCCTTGACTCCCATCTCCACCCACTGCACTCTCTTCTTCACCTCTGTTGTCTACTATATGAGGCTTTGGATGGTTGACCCCACCTTCACCACCTCTGCTAGTTGCATGTTTACCATTCCACCTGTATCCCTTTCATTCTCACTCATGTATTCTGTCTTCTACTGACTTTCATTCCTCTATTCTCCAGTGCAAACCTCCACATGTCCAGGCTCTCTGCTACCTTCTCGCCACTGCAAAATATCATCTGTAAGCATCGTTAGTCCACGTAGACCCTTGCCTGACTTCACCTGTCAGGCTGTCCATCACCATCAAAAACAGGAAAGGACTCAAAGTCAAACCCTGATGTAATCCCATCCCCACCTTGAACTCATCTGTCACTTCTACCACACACCTAACCCACTGTCTCGCTGGCGTCCTGCATGTCTTGCCCCACACTCACATACACTTCTGATAACACACTACCTCAGGTGCCCTATCAGATGTTTTCTCTGGATCCATGAAGACACTGCAACCCCTTTTGACGTTCCAGCAACACTTTTTTAAAAAAATATTTTTTTGGCCTTTTTCTGGCTTTATTAGATAGAGACAGTGAAGACTGACAGGAAAGCGAAAAGAGACAGAGGGAGAGACGTGCAGCACATGGTCGCCTGCTCATCCAACTATGCTAAACCAGTGCCCACCCAGCAACACTCTTAAAGCAAACATTACACCTGAAGTGCTCTTTCACAGCATGAAGCCATACTGCTACAGCTCTTCACATCAGCTTTGTTCTTGGAAAGGAATGAAGAAGATGTGTACTTCTTCTCCATTACTCATGGGTCCTCTCAATCTCCAGGATTGTATTAAACAATCTAGTTAAAAAGTCCACTGCCCTCTGCCTTAGACAACCTCCCTTCACCCCAACAGTAAGGAATATACTTTTTTCTCACATGTTCATCACTCCTACTCTCGTCTGGATTATTTTTTGGTCAGCAGCTCACTGCTGAGTGACATTTCAGACACTGAGATTCACCGGCTGTCAGCGATCATCAGTGTTGGGTGTAATGCGTTACTAAGTAACGCGTTACTGTAATTAAATTACTTTTCCACTGAAAAAGTAGAGTAACTAATTACTGTTCATTTTTAGGTATTTTAATTACAGTTACTTACAATGTACTTGCGTTACATTGTAAAATAATATCATTATTTCATTTCAGTAATTTATCTTCTAAACGTAGAAGTAAACTCTGCCGCTTTAACATCGCTGCCGTGCAGGTGCACGTCATTTCGTGCCAGTTTGCTGCATAGTCGTATTCTAAAGCGGAAGATGTCGGACTCGGCTGAAGCGTGTGGCTGTTTTATGAAATGGACATATTCCTGTCTCTTCACTTTTCTGAAACAAGCAGACAAGAATATTACAGTAATATGTAAGCTATGTCCTGGGGAGAAAAAACTATCGGCCGCTGTTAATAGCGAGAGCACGAGAGCATAGACCAACACTTCTGAGTGATCCTTGTTCGTCATCCATGGATAACACCGCAGCAACTCCTGCTAACCAGGCAAAACTTGATTTTACTTCAGCAGCACAGAAAGCGTCTGAAGGTGCGCTTAAAAAAATGATTGCAGGCTACATTGTGGAAGACATGCTACCGCTGCGTACTGTAGAGTCTCTGTCTTTAAAAAAATGTATTTATTATTTATAGAGTTTAATTTCTATTGTTTGCCCACTCAAGGTTTATAGGGATTTTAAGAAGTATTTAGTTAAATTACTTATTTAGTAATTAAGTTACTTTTCTGACACAGTAATTAGATAAGTATTTTAAATACAATATTGACTAAGTAATTAGTAATTAGTAATTAATTACTTTTTTAAAGTAACTTACCCAACACTGGCGATCATGCTCCTGTATCTTTAACACTAATGCACAAGAATAATACTACGCCAAGTAAAAATTGGAGATTTAATACATCACTGCTTAAAGATGAAGACTTTATTAAATATTTTAAAAAAGAATGGACTCTATATTTAGACTATAATGACACTCCCGGAACTTCAGCATCTGTTCTATGGGAAGCAGGGAAAGCTGTGATGAGAGGTAAAATAATTTCTTTCTCATCACATAAAAAGAAAGAAGAAAACAAAAATACTCAGAAATTAGAAAAAAACATCAAATCCCTAGAAGAAACCTACGTATCACACCAAGATCAGGAAACATTGAACAAAAGACACAAAACAAAACTAGAATTAAATGAGATAATTGATTAAAAAAACCCAAAATTCTTAGTACAAAGACTACGCTTACAAAATTATGAACATGGTGATAAATCCGGTCAATTTCTAGCAAACCAGCTAAAAATAAATAAAGAAAAAACAACTATATGTGCTGTTCAAGATTCATCTGGGAACACAATATATGACCTGAAACAAATAAACAACATTTTCAGGGATTTCTATAAAACTTTATATTCACCACAAATAAACCCATCTAAAAAGGAAATTGATCGGTTTTTGGACAACATAACTCTTCCAAAATTATTAGACACTCAAGCAATGGCACTGGATTCACCACTGACGCCAGGTGAACTCCAGGAAGCCCTGACAAGTATGCCCAATAATAAGGCTCCAGGTCCAGACGGCTTTCCTGCAGAATTCTACAAAGAATTCTGGACGATTCTAGCACCAGTTTTTTACAGAACGCTGTTGGAAATCGAAGAAAAGGGCAGACTTCCATCAAATATGAATTCTGCAAACATTAATCTCCTGTTAAAACCAGGCAAAGACCCTGTATATCCCTCAAGCTATCATCCAATATCCCTTATAAATGTAGACCTCAAAATAATATAATATATAATAATATTATAATATATATTATAATATTATAATATATATATTATAATATATAATAATAAGCTCTCTCAAAGAGATTAGAGAAAATAACCCCCCTTTTAATTCATCCTGACCAAACTGGTTTCATAAAAGGTAGGCACTCATCAACAAATACACGTAGATTACTTAATTTGATAGATTACTCATACAGTAAAAACATCGAAACTACAATATTTTCTTTAGATGCAGAAAAAGCATTTGACAGAGTTAACTGGAAATTTCTATTTGCAACTTTACACAAATTTGGTTTTGGATCCTCTTTCATTAACTGGTTAAAAATATTATATAATTCCCCAACAGCTTGTGTCAGAACAAATGACCAAACATCCTCCAGTCTCCTGAGGGGCACCAGACAGGGATGCCCACTCTCCCCTTCACTGTTTGCAATTTTTATTGAACCACTAGCAGCAGCAATTAGACAGAATTCAGTAATTAAGGGCATAAAATGCAAGAACGTGGAACATAAAATCAGCCTTTATGCGGATGATGTGCTACTCTTTCTCCAAAATTCACAAACCAATATCTCTGGGGTGATTGAACTGATAAACTCTTTTGCAAGAATATCAGATTACTCAATTAACTGGTCAAAATCTACAGTCCTTCCGATTAATTGCTCCTTCTATAATTCTTCTTCTACTCCACTGCAATCGCGAAATATAAAACATTTAGGTATTAATGTTAAAATTTATTAATTTATTAATGTTAAAAATGATGGTCTTACCAAAAAGAAATTATTTATTCTCAATGATCCCAACTAAACTGCCACAAGATTGGTTCAGATCTCTAGATTCATATATGTCCAAATTCCTTTGGAAAAATAAGCCCCCACGTATAAGCTTAAAAACACTACAAAAGACCAAGGATAAAGGAGGATTAGAACTACCTAACTTTCAGCACTACTTCTTAGCCAACAGGCTTCAATTTATCTCAGGATGGCTAAAACATACCTTCTTAGACAAACCTTGGCTAGATGTAGAACAAGCACTTTGCAATAATCTAGAGATTTCAGATCTACCATTTATCAGCTCAAGCATCCAACGACATGAATGCTTCAAAAGCGTCAACATTAGCTCCTCTCTGACAGCATGGTGGGAGTTTCTGAAGTTGACAGAGTCTTCATTAATCCCATGCAAACGTACACCTATCTGGAACAACCCTGACATATTACAAAACAATAATATGATAAACTTTCCAGATTGGAGTGGTAAAGGAATCAAATACTTAGAACATATATTAGAAGGAACAGAATTTATTTCATTTGACAGACTAGTTACACAATATGGGATCAACAAGAAAAGATTTTTAGAATATCAACAAATTGAATCCATAGTAAAAAAGAAATTTAAACCCGGTCAAGTTGAACTACAAACACCATCAAATGTGATACAATTTCTGACTCTTAAAACCCCAAAATTACTTTCCAAAATATGCAGAATGCTTTCTAAAACAGATGAATCAATATCACTTCCTATTGCAAAATGGGAAGCGGATTTATCAGTTAACTTAGACCAAAACTTCTGGTCTCAGATATGCTTAAAAACCTTTCATTTAATTAGAAATCCCAGTCTTCAATTAAATCAATATAAAATACTACATAGAGGACACTATACAGGTCATCGGATGTTCAAGATGGGCTTTACGTCTACCAACAACTGCTCACACTGCCAAACCAATTCACCGGACAATTATATCCACGCTCTTTGGTTCTGTCCACCAGTTCAGAAGTTTTAGCTTGAAGACTTATCGAAGTGTCTGAAATGTAACATTCCAACTTCCACTTTAGTGTGTTTGTTGGGCAGCTTAGATAATGTCACTACGGAAAAGAATATAGCCCATATGGTTTTCACTGCCCTATGCATAGCCAAGAAAACAGTCCTCATGAACTGGAAAAATAAAAATAATCTTAATTCTAACCAATATAGAAATTATCTATTAGATTACATTAGTCTTGATACAGCCTCTGCCACCACATCAGATCAATTGCTCTGGGCTCCTTTGATCAGCTCCATCACCTAGTGGGGGTGGGGGTCATAGTTTGGTCCCACCTTCGCTGTTGTGATTGGTGTGGGGGTAGGGACAGGCTTGGGGCGTCTGGGGTTTCCCCAGGACCATCTTCCTTGGAGGGCTCAACCCGGGGTTGCGGTCATGGCCTATTAAGGGCTCTGGTGGCTCTTAGGTGATGGTTTCCTCGTGGCTGCGTGCAGCGGGGCTAGGGGAGGGTCTGTGCTGACGGATGTGGGTTACTGACCTGGTAGCCTGGCTGCCCCTGGGTGGGTCCGGGACGGGCGTGAGGTTCTGGGGGTGCTCCGTCTCTGGGCTGGAGCCCTGGCTGGGCCTTGGGGCCTTGGGTCCTGGTTGGTGTGTCGCCGGGGTTGTGGGCGGGTGGGTGTATGGGGGCCCAGCCCTGCCGCAGGGTGTCGCCAGTGCATCGAGCCACCTGGGGGGCTTTTCAACTGGTGGGGGAGGCTGTTACATCTTGCAGGAGGTCTCCTCTCTTCAGGAACTCACTCTGCAGGAGGGGGAGATATAGGAGAGGTGGAGGAAGATCTCAGCCTGGGGGTCTATTGTCTTGTGTAGTCTGGAAGATGAGTGGATGACGGGGTGGGTGCAGTTTTCTCTGTGGTGGGGTCAGGTGGGCTGTCCCGGGTTCTGTGGGGCTGGGCGGCGCTGCTGAACTGGGCCCCGGTCCGGATGGGCCTGGGCCCCCTTTCCCTGGCGGGTTGCAGAGTATGGGGGTGCCTACTGGGGTCAGCGGGGGAGCTGGCCCCAGGGAGGGGTCACTTGCCCCTCCCTTCCTTCCCTCCCCATCTCCAGCTGCCTCCCTCTTCCCGTTCCACCACAATCACCCACACATGCAGGGCCTTGGGGTAAAGGTGTGTCACCAGGGTGCAGGGGAGGCATCCCCCCCGTCCCCTTCTGGCTGCCTGTGCCTCAATCTTATCCCACAACTTAGACATTCACATTACTCACACTCTCATAACACATACATATAGGATCTTGGGGGTGGGCACGCTACACGGAATCCAAAAGACCATCAGGGTGTACACCTCACCCCTGGCGTCGTTGCCCACCTCTCGATTTTAAATACACGTAGACATTGAGGGCTATCAGGAGGGGCTATGCGCTTACCTGCTGCTCTCTGGCAGGTAGCTCCATGCCCTCCTGGGTTTTAAATGCACCTTAGAACACACATGCATGTCAAGATACACACCGGCTCACTCCTTGGTGGCTGCTTGTCGGGGCCTGGAGCCTGGGGCTCGCTCGGGCCACTTCGGGGGTGGGGTGCCCTCAGCCTCTCGGCCTGGGGCTCGGTCACTCTGGCACAGCTGGCTGCCGGCGGAGCTCACGGGCACGTCACTGCAACCCCCCCTGGCTGCTGCTCCGCGGCTGCTGAGTGACCCCTCATCTGGGACTCTCCTCAGCTCTTTCTGGGATAGTGGCGCGGCTGCCCCTCTGTTGGTCTTCCTTGGTCTCTTGTGTTCTGAGGGCCTCTGGATGTCTGGAGTTTTGATCTCCTCCATACCTGCTTCATGCCCTGGAGGATGGGACTGTGGCCCCCCACACCCTCTAGCAGATCATTACATGAAGGAACCTTTTAAATACAAGCGCGCTCATGCCCACAGGTGTACACACGGGTGCTCACACACACAAACTACACCCTTTTTGGCTCCTACCTCAAAGCACACTGTGCGCTGTCAATCTTACGTGCTGCACAATAATGTTTAATATTAAGTATTTACTGTTATATTCCCATAGATCATCGTGATGCTGTTTATTATATTGCTCTTTTTTTTTCTTCTGCTTGTTTTCTCTTTTTTCTTTCTCAACAGGTGATCCAGGTGATTGATATATCTATTTTTTGTCTGCTTATTTTGTTGGTTCTTGTTTTTTGCCCTTTATCCCCGTCCCTCTTCCCCGCTGTTTTTCTTTCCCTCTTTCTTTCTCCCCTTTCTTTTCCCCAGTCAAGTCTGTCCCGTATTTAGCAAGTGAAAATAAAATAAAATACACTATAAAAGGTGAATCAAATAGACCATTACGGCAAGGCTGGGATGGTCCATTTGGTAAAGTAAATCCGTTGGGCATCTTTCTTTGCCTTTAGACAATAATTCTGATGGCAAAAGAGCCAAACGGGACAGACAAAAAAAAGAAAAAGAAAAAAAAAGAGAACCTCTGAGGCCGTCACAGAGCAGCTGTATTTGTACTGACATTAGATTACACACAGGTGCACTCTATTTAGTCATTAGCACTCATCAGGCAATGTCTATGGGCAACTGACTGCACTCAGACCAAAGGGGGCTGAATAATTATGCACACCCCACTTTTCAGTTATTTATTTGTAAAAAATGTTTGGAATCATGTGTGATTTTCGTTCCACTTCTCACGTGTACACCACTTTGTGTTGGTCTTTCACGTGGAATTCCAATAAAATTGATTCATGTTTGTGTCTGTAATGTGACAAAATGTGGAAAAGTTCAAGGGGGCCGAATACTTTTGCAAGCCACAGTTATGTCAACTGGATTAACTGCCTTTCCACTCTTCTATAGCTGCCTCACTTCCTTGCTACTAATCCTCTGTACTTCCTTATTGGCTAACTATCCACTTTCCGTCCCCCTCTAGCTCTCATTTTTTACATTCATTAGCTTCTTAAAGTATTCTTTTAATCTTCTCAGCACACTCTTCACTTCTTAGCACATTGCCTATATTATAACTAATATTATAGTAGTATATATTATAATAGTATAATATTATACTAATATTTTGTACTGTTGTGACATCTTGTGGCGGGTATTAGCTGATTGCTCATTGCACCTTTTGTAACTACCGTTGACTGCTATGTAATGTCATTTGTCCATGATGCTTGACATTTTAAGGAAAAAAAAATATGATTATGTTATATTTTTACTTTCTAAATCATGCATTTCTTAGATGAAAAAAGGAGCAGTGTATAAAGTGTTTTTACCACTTTATCTTTTATATTATTTTTCAGTCTGTGATGTCTGCCTTTGCACTGCTGCGAACAGGACATTAGATCTCTCTAAGCATCAATAGCATGCTAAAAACAGCTAACAGCAAGAGACCAACCAGAGATGGAAATATCTCAAGACTCTAGTTTCAAAAAGGCCTTGAACTCTAACGAAAAAAGACCTGAGGAAACACTTTCCTGATGGGTCTTAATGACTAGTTCCAACATTTATTTAAAACGTGATTTATATTCTCTAAGTTATGGTGCCCATTAGACTCATAAAGGACATTAAAGCCAAGTTAAGATCACCAACTGTACATTAATAGTTATGTATAGACAAATAAATGATTGTAATATGAATTTAATTATGTAATTATAACCAAAAGATACTTAATAAATTAAAAATGTTGACGTTGTTCTTGAAGAAAAACCTTCATTTACTGTTTGATGAGTAAATGTTTGACTGTTCCACAAGTTTTTTAACAATGTCAGTTTCAATTCTGTTTAATGTTATTTATATAGCGCCAAATCAAAATAACAGTTCCCTCACAGCACTTTTTATTGTGATGTAAGGCCACTATAATGATAGAGCGAAAGCCCCAACAATAACATGACCCCCAAATAGCAAGCACTTGTCGACAGTAAGAAGGAAAAGCTCCCTTTTAACAGGAGGAAACCTCCGGCAGAACCAGATTCAGGGCGAGGCAGCCATCTGCTGCGACCGTTTGGGTGAGATTTACGGCAACACTTTAACAAGAACTATTTAAGAACTAAATCCATCTTTTATACAAAGTAACACATTTTTCAAGTGGATACAATCCTGAGACAACTCTGTGTGTAGATGCAGGTGCTCAGCAAAGCTGCTCAGAGAAACTAATTAAAAATACTCATGATTAAAAAATGTTCAGACTATTTCACCTGAGCTCCTATTATACAACAGTGCTGAATGCCAAGGTTTAAAACTCTAGTGTAGTGCTGCCCTCAAGTGGAAGCTTTAGAAACACAAAATCAAATGGCATTTAATGTTGGTAATTATAAAGTGGAAAGGGATACATATTATCTTCACAAAGACTCATTAAAGCCCTGAAAATATAATCAGTGTTAAAACAAGCGAGCTTTTTCTTCTTATTGGTATTTTTATTTGTTTTTAGTTTAACTAGAATTTAGGTTGTGATTTGAAATAAAATAAAATTAAACTTAAAATGCAAAAAAATTCAATTATTTATGACAGAAAAAACAAACCAAGAGAAAATAGAGAAACAAACCAAGAGATTATCTTGGGACTTCACTGCTGTTCGAAGTTATCACCAACAACTTTCCCAAAGGAGCTCATGTTCACAGCAAGATAACAGAAATCATTTATCAGAGCAGCACACTCACCAGTTAAGAGCCAGGACAGGGTGACTACTCCCACACCGCAACAGCACAAATAATGAATCCGTCCTCTCGGTGACACATGTACAACTATACTGCTCAGAAAAAGCAAAAGGCTTTTTTAATGCGAAAGAGGAAGAGGGGACATTTGAGTCTCACTTCCTTGTCACAGGTCAGCTTTAACATTTCAACTTATGTACAGCAACTCCTTTGCTATGCAGTGGAAAAAAGCCATTAATAAAATACATGTGACTATCACCAAGTACGTCACAGCAAAGTGGGTTTTTAAAAGGCTGTACAGTAATTGGCAATGTGTAACATGACATGAGACAGTAGCAATCATGATGATATATTAATTTATTTTTTCTTTAGACACAAACTTCTTGCTTCACTTGGAGGATATCTGACTTTGGAAGGGGAAAAAAACCAAAAGCAAACAAAAAAACATCACTAATCAGCTCTAATCAGTCAACAGGTCAAAAGTCCATCGTTTAAACTGCATTATTCTAAGAGCCTAACAAAGTAGATTCTGCTCTTTGTCCATTTTCAGTCCTTTCTAATCAGTTACAGCCCCGATAAACATGTTCATATTTATTTTACCAAAGATTAGACAAGATTACAAAGTGTAGGTGTCTTTGAGTCCATGAGCTGCCAACGGGGGGGGGGTTAAGAAGTTCAGTTTAGTGTCCACATATTGTTGACTTTAATCACAAATCATCTATCAGTATATAATAGATGAACAACTTCAAAAAAAAATCCCCAGTGGTGTTTTATTAATACAGAAGCTTTTTGGACATTCTGGGAAATTTTGCTAACCTGCTGCTGGCTGTGGCTTCACAGGAGGAAGTCATACAAATCCCAAATGACCAAACTTCAACAGCAACAACAGCACAAGTGATCCAGCCTAAAACCATCGGTCCCAGGTCCTTCCTGTTATCACAAATGTTTCCCTCTGCCATCTGATATGACGTGCTCGGGCACGGCGCGGGTGTACCATTCCGACCACCCACCGTCGTACACAGACACCCCGGGGTGCCCGCACTCGTGGGCCGCCAGTGCCACGTGGCACGCGGTCACTGCAGAGCCGCATAAGACGCAAAGCGGGTGGTCGAGATCCACACCAGCACGGGCGAACAGAGCCTGGAGTTGTTCCTTTGGCAGGAAGTGGCCAGAAGGTGACAGGAAGGCGTGGAAAGGAATGCTGATGGAGCCAGGGATGTGGCCCGGCTCTGTGTCTGTCAATCAGAAAGAGCAGATACATTCAGAATATGATTAAATAATCTGAAATAGCAAATGTATACTCTTAATTAATTAAGAAACGGGCAGTTACACAGAAACATGCAATAAAAAAGACCTTTAGAGATCTTGATTAGCCTTGGTGGCTCTGAGGCTAAGATTTTAAGTCATGCTAACCCTGTGTTGATCCCTTCTGTTTTTCTCAGTCTGGATTATGTTCTACACTTTGAATGTAGACTACAGTAAAATTCTTGAGCTGCTGCTCCTTTTTCTAAATATTTTGCAGGGAAAATGGAAAATATGTGCAGCAATTTATTGAAACACATGCAAACATACATGGAAATACAGTATATGAGGCAGAAACAGAGTTTGTCGTTATTTGGTTAGACAACCTTTATTCTTCAACACAGCCCAAACTCTCTTAGACAAGCTTTCTTGTCATTTCTTTAAGTAGCAAGTAGTAACTATGACATCACCCATTGACTAGTAAGTGAAGTCTCGCTGTGACGTATTTTCATCATTGTGCCTGTGGTGTTTTAAAACCACATGTGGCAAGCAACTGTGAAACCAATGACATTGCACAATCATTGGGTAAAAGCTTACTATT
The DNA here is from genome assembly GCF_036321145.2 of Pelmatolapia mariae. Taxonomy (NCBI): domain Eukaryota; kingdom Metazoa; phylum Chordata; class Actinopteri; order Cichliformes; family Cichlidae; genus Pelmatolapia; species Pelmatolapia mariae. The sequence goes on along the minus strand of NC_086232.1, from coordinate 11,566,342 downwards.
GAAGTTGTGCCAGCCATTAAAAAGAATTCAGGTTTAAGGCACTTCTGTGTTGGCTTTACTTTTTAGACCTTTCTAGCTACACCCCTCCTTGATGTAGTCTCTAATCCTGGAGTGACCTTTTACATCACAAATAATTTTACCACACATGTTTAGTGCCATTAGTAAAACTGCTATGATCCCCATTTCTGAATAACTTGTTATAGAGTACACATGATTAGCAAATCATTATAATCTGCCTTTGTATTGACTGCCTCTTAGTATGGCATTTCCATCTCCACTCTGCTAGCATCAGAAAGAGTAAGAGGTCACATGGCGTAAGTTATATTGGTCCAGCTCAGCTGCACTCAACTCTGAATAAATCAGTAGAGAGGCATGAGACAGAGGACTGTTAAAGTCCATGACCGAAGATGACAGTCTTAAATATAAGATTAAAAAAAGGAACATAATGTGATCATTGATGACTCAACCCTGTGACCTTTTGGCTACAGAAGGACCATGTGGACGAAACCCCAGAAAGGGTTTTCTTCAGATCACATTTTAAATGTGAAAAAAAAAAATAGCCAGGTGTTAATAAACCACAACCACACTGGGACAGGCGGTATTTTAGTCTTGACTATATCAGTTATAATGGAAAATTGGTTCAGTGTTTCAAAAGCAAAACTCGGAATCGAGGAAAAGAAAGCGAAACCCGCATTTGCTACGTTTTTACTACCACAGACAAATATGTGTGTTTGTATCAATGTTTGATATGAAAACAGACATTACAAAAACTGATGCTTATACTCCCAAGTGGGTCAATCAGAAGAGTAGATTTAGCATGTGAAAGTTTTATTTGTTCCCCCCAAAATTAAATCCAGGCTGGATTTACACATGCAATGAAAAGGGAAGTTCTTTTTTTTTTTTTTTTTTTAGAGAGCAGTCAGAAAGGTCACTGCTCAAACTGCTTTCAGAAGTGTTCTGCCTGCAGAGGAGCCCTGTAACAACACATCAGAGCTTTACCCTCTAACAGTGTGTGTACTGTGAGAAGTATATGGATAAGACATGTATATCTTATCACTGTTTTGTCCATTCACTGAGTGCTGTCTTTAAAAAACATCAGCAGATCAAAGGTTGGACTATTGCTGCATCTAAATGTTTAACCATTCACTTTGTCTGCTACTGTGGTACAGCAGTGTGTGTGTGTGTGTGTGTGTGTGTGTGTGTGTGTGTGTGTGTGTGTGTGTGTGTGTGTACGGGTTCGTACTATCCTGGTGGGGACCAAAATCTGACTTTTACTATCCTGGTGGGGACTTTCTGCACCGTGGGGACCAAAATCCAGGTCCCCTCGGGGTTGAAAGCAATTTTCACACTCAAAATGCGGTTTTACTGTCAGGGTTACAATTAGGTTATGGTTAGGTTTAGGGTAAGGGTTAGGGTTAGGCATTCATTTTTAATGGTTAGGGTTAGGGTAAGGGGCTAGGGAAAGCATTATGTCAATGGGATGTCCCCACGAGGATAGCAAACCAGACATGTGTGTGTGTGTGTGTGTGTGTGTGTGCATGGTTCATTGACTATAGCTAAAATGCGGGCTAAGTACGGCCTGTCTGCCTGACCTCTTTTCATGTTTGTGTTGTTCAGTCATCCAAGCCCAGCCTGCTGGGTTTGCACAGAGCAAACTCCATAAAACTCTATGTACAAGGAACTAGCAAACCATTATGTTGTTTTTTTCCCCCCATTGCATACCTGTGTCACCCTGACGTCACTGTCAGAGTCAAACTGTAATTGTGTTTATAAGATACTAATTATTGTCCATGTTTGTTCATTAATTATCCCATCACTAGTAAAGAGAAGAGTGTCAGGGGTCAATAACATAAAATATGATGAGCCATGATATCCTCCCCTAATAACAATAATAACTTATTGTGACACGTTTGTGTGTCTATCCACCTCCACTGCCATGAGTTTGAAGTCTTTCTTTTGCAGTGTACAACTGCCAGAAAAACAAATCTGCACAGACAACAGGAAGACATTTGGAGAATTTCAAACTGGTAATTGATACCCGCCTCCAGCTGCAATCCTCGAACCAGTTTTTGATCGGTCATTCTTAAACACTCTCTTAAAAAGTTGATTGGTTCAATCATTCTGTTTATCTTAAAAACAGGCGCGATAAGATCATCAATGTTGTCTATAAACCCTTTAATGAAAAAGTGACGATCAACAATGTACGTAATAAAAGCTACTGTGGAACGTTACTGTCAGTCACTCAGTCATCACTTTAACTAAGATAAAAATTCTATAAAAAAATGCATGTCACCATCTTTTCCAAGGGAAAAGAGTGTAACGTTGGGTTCTTTGGAAGTATTTCAGTTACACACGGACATGAGTCAGACCGGAAATCCTGGCACAAGTGTGTCCCAACAATAGATGTGAAGTTATCTTAATCATAATCAACGCATTTGTCATCAAGAGGCAATAAGAATAAAATACAGTACACGCCCCCTCATGTCAGTGTGCCTGTAGTCTGAGGATGCTATTTGAAATAAGGGCGTCAGTAATCTGAAAATGTAATGAAGTTCTGAGAAGAATGGATCTCTTCAAAAGCCTGAGTGGGGCATGCAGGACTGTAACCATGTAACCATCATAAAGGCTCTAATGCAGACTACTCACTGTCTCTGGGTTCAGGGTCCAGCCCTTTGAACCTGCCTGTGGGCCTGGCATCCACCACCTGGAACTTTTTAGTCTCCAGGTTATCCAGGATATCCTCATAGGTTTTTATCCACGAGCGGTTCAGAGAGGCTTTGAACTCGGTCGCTGTGGGTCTGACGTACCGGTCACTCACAGGTCGACCCTCTAGCTCCCAGTTCCTGAGCCCACCATTGAGCATAGAGACCGCACTGTGCCCGAACACCCGGAACATCCACCACACACGGGGCGCCGAGAACGCCCCGAACTCGCTGCCATCGTAGACCACGACGTGCGTGTCGTTTTCTATTCCCAATTTCCCGACGTATTCCGCAAAATAGTCCTCTGACGGCAACATATGGTCCAGAGGAGAGGTTTTATCGCAGCACTGGTCAATGTCAAAGAAAGCTGCTCCCGGCACATGCTTCTTCTTGAACTCGGTCTTTGCGTTTTTCCGCAGTTTGGGCAAATACCACGAAGTGTCCAAGACCCGCATTTTCCCCTGGACCTTTACAGCCTGAGCCAGCCACTTAGAGGTGACCAGAGCGGTGGCTTGGAGAGCCATGGTGAACTGGAGATGCAGACAGGCTACAAAGTTTACCTAAGTTTCACGGTATTTAACAAATCCGTGCCAAAAGTCGGGAGCGGTCGAGTGAGCAAAGGTACTAATGGTGGCGAGAGAGCGCATGCCAAACCGTCACGCCCCTCGGCTCACCTGACACTGATAAAAGTGAAAGGGGACACAGTAAAAATGGCATTAGCCTACATTTTAGACAAAGTCTGAACCGACACTCATTCATAAACCTGCAGCGAGACATGCACATTTTTTCCAACTCCAACAGAAAACGTAATCTATTAACCTATCTCCGTGTGAAGTGAAAATAACAGAGGATTGGAGTCACTTGTTCCGTATTTGAACAAGTTGGCAGTTCGTCTTGTAATCGGAAAGTTGCCGGTTCGAGCCCCGGCTCCGACAGTCTCGGTCGTTGTGTCCTTGGGCAAGACACTTCACCCGTTGCCTACTGTCAGTGTCTGGCAGCCTCGCCTCTGTCAGTGCGCCCCAGGGCAGCTGTGGCTGTTTCGTTTCAAGGTGGCATCGTTCTGATTCCATACAATGTAGCTTGCCATCACCTGTGTGTGAATGTGTGGATGACTGAATGTAGTGTAAAGCGCTTTGGGGTCCTTAAGGACTAAGTAAAGCGCTATACAAATACAGGCCATTTATCATATTTGCACAACCGACTGTTATTAACAGGCCAGTAAACTTGGACACCTCATTGGCTAATTCTCTTCACCTAATCTGGAGACTGCTTCGACCTACATTTTAAAATAGCATGACTTATCATTTTACTACACTTTCTCTTTGTCCCACAGTTTTCATAGTGCGCCTGTTCTGTTTTGATACTACTACTACTACTACTAAAATGGCCTGTATTTGTATAGCGCTTTACTTAGTCCCTAAAGACCCCAAAGCGCTTTACACTACATTCAGTCATCCACCCATTCACACACACATTCACACACTGGTGATGGCAAGCTACGTTGTAGCCACAGCTGCCCTGGGGCGCACTGACTACTACTACTACTACTACTACTACTACTACTACTACTACTACTACTAATAATAATAATAATAATAATAATAAGAAGAAGAAGAAGAAGAAGAAGAAGAAGAAGAAAAAATTAAAACTAAAGTAGTTGAAATAGCACAAAAGGTCATCCAGGTAGGAACTTTGTTCATTTTTACATCGTCAAGCCGACTGCTTTTAACCGACGCACGCGAGCTTGCCGGATGTTTATGGAACCACATGTTGTTACCCGGTTATAAAAGCAGATTTCTGTGGATGTAGTTTGTGGAAAGTAGAAGAAAACTTTTGTAGCTTGAATCAGGATGTCGGCTTCGTTGATCAGGAGAGGACTGGAGCTGCTGAGCAATGACATTAAAGGTCAGTTTAGCCTCTTGAGCTTGCTATGCCAGTTGGCTAACAGTATTGGATATTAGCGCTCTCGCTATTATAATTCTGACCATAACTTGTGACTGATCAGTGTTTTTACATTGTTATAGTTAGGCCGTAATAGATGGGGTTTACAATGTTGCTTTAAGGTCTAAAATTGATTACTTGAATATTATTTCGGAGGTTTTCACGTTGTCGTCATTAAACCATAGCAACGTAGAGCCCGAAGAAGACGTACTGTCGTATTTGAATAACGGTACTATGCTTAACCTCAACCTACATAACATTCCTGTGAGGAAAGCAATTCCTCATCCGGGTGAGCGGGTAGTTGGTCTCAGCACAGCCGATGTCAGGAGGACCCTGAGAAGAACTGACGTACCAAAGCAGCGCCTCGGGACTGGTGCTCAGGGAATGTGCTGACCAGCTGGGTCATGTCCTCACAGACCTCTTCAATACCTCACTGAACCATGCAGTTGTATCATCATTCTTCAAGAATTTTACCATTATACTAGTTCCTAAAAACAGTCCACAGTTCCATGTCTTAATGATTATCACCTTTTATGACTCACAATGTGCATTTCAGTTCCGCATTCAACACAAATCACCTCCCAGCATGAAAGCATGCGGCAAGTGGAGACAATTGATGGGGGCTGGTGTACCACAAACAGCACTGTCTTACATACACAGCTTCTCATCAATAACATTGTGGAGGAGGTGGACAGCAGCACTAAGTTTCTAGCTTTGTAGTTCTCTTGTAATTGGAGCACAGCAATGTCTGCACTTCCTGTCTCAGATGAAGAGTGTGTATTTGGAGCAGAAGAGCCAGATTCTCCAACAGTTTCTTTCTCATAGCCATCAGGCTTCTAAATTCTAATTTTTTAATACCCCTCCCATCTATACACACACACACACACACACACACACACACACACACACACACACACACACACACACACAGAGTGGACCACACTTGGACTGATCTCCCTGCTGCTGTGATACTCCATTGCTATCTATAAGTGTAATACACTGGTAATTTAACAATACTGCTGTGTTTTATACAGTATATTTTTATGCATTTTACTTTCATTTTTTTATAGCTCTGTTTGTTACTACAATTTTTATTAATGTTGTGAGCCAGTGCAACGCGATTCCATTCAGATATGCTATGATTAGTGTATAGCTTTTGAATGACAATAAGATCGATTCACACTCTTAAAAGAACATGTTTCCTTCTCTGCAGCTTACTTTGGGTTTTGTGTGTGTCTTTTTGCCATGTGTTTCCTGCCAGATGTCACTAAAGTGAAGAAGAAGCAGCAGCAGACCCCCAGCTCAGCCACAGTGATGGAGCTGGTGAGCACCAAGCGGCAGGGAGTTACCAAGCAGGTCAAAAGACTGCAAGGCCGTCTCGGGCCTGGCAAGAGCAAAGCCACTGTTAAAGACAAGAGGATCAAGTCTGCAGTGGGTCAGTCTGCTTGCTGTATTTCAGTCTTCTTCATGCTTAGAATAAAAGACATCTGTGAAAAAGTAAAAACAATTGGTACAGATGTTTTGCGTTTTTATGTAAGGACCAGTAGGTGGCAGCATTGGTCTTAAACTCAGTTGTAAAATGTACAGCCTTTCACTGAAAAAGAACTCAAACCTGAATAATTGTTCTGTTTCTCTTTTACAGTCTAGTTGATGTTGCTCTAAATTTCTTGTTCTTTGGTTTGAATTGTAGAGGAGTTCAGGAAGAAGCAGGGGAAGAGCCATTTGAGTGAGAACCTCAAATATTTTATGGCAACTGGCTGTAAAGCAACAGATTCTGACACACTGAAGGTAACCAGGTCATCAGTCCCTCACATTTTACAAGTACTGTCATTGTCTGTGACTTTAACTATTCTTGGAACACTGGAGTCCAAAAGCAGGATTTAAAAAGAAGAGTCATATTTACATTAAAAAAGCAGCTTGCTCACAGACACAGCAATGGTATCAATTTTAATGTCGGCAAACAATAAACATTCTGTACAGTAAAGATCCAAATGCCAGGATTTTTTTATTTATTTATTTTTCTGCATTATTGATAACCCAAATGGCTTTGACCCTAACGTGCTGATTTGATTTCTGTCTGACTTAGATCGTGAACCACAATAAAGGGAGGCAGTCAAGAAATCACCCGGACAGGCCTGCGAAAAAGGCCAAAGAGGCAAAGTCTTTGTTCACAGAGGAGGAGTTCCAGCAGTTTCAGAAGGAATACTTTGGCAGGACTGTGGAGGAAAAGAAATAAAATAGACACAAAGACACTGCGCCCACAGCAGAAGCTCCAGGGCTGTGTTTGGAGGATCGAAGTGGATTTCTGGACCAGATTTTGTTCTTGGATGTAGTGTCTGTCTGGTTTGGGTTTTTCTTTTTTTATCTTCTTTTTTTTTTTTTTTTTTCTTTCAAGGGTGTCTGTGTGACTAATATGTGTACATATTGAACCAACCACAGGTTGAAGTTCATAGACAAAGTATGAAAAATCATTTGCAAAGAGAGAGGAAATGACTGAGATATGACTTGTGTCAGTCATAGCTCGCGAGTCCTTTGTTTCATTGTTTGTGAACTGCAAACGTAAAGAAGCTCACCTTTAATTCACAGCCAAGAAAAACACCATATTCATGGCTTAATAACCAGAAAAGCTTAGCAAGAGCCATTACAGGGTGGTTTGAGAGAGCAAATTCCTGAAATTATGGGCTTATGGCTGACTTATACAATACATTTCTGTTTCTCATCTCCTTTGATATCTTCTTAGACTTTTTTTTTTTTTTTTTTAAGATTATTGAATTATTTTTTTCAATAAAAGCTGTAATTCTGGGAACAAAGCTGCATGAAACAACCGATAGAGCTAAAGATATTAGAGTTGCTAATTAATCAATTATTAAATAATATCAAAGTCAACACAAAGATTTGGGATTTCTATTGCAACCACCTTGAATTAATAGCTTCCATCATTTTCATCATTCCTCCTATAAACACGTGTTTTGATATGGTTGTCCTCAAACTTGTTGCTTTATTAAAGTAATGAAATAATGACACATGTCATGGGTTTATTCTTGTTCAGTTCAGATTAATATTAGTTCACCTTTTAACCTAATAAAAGCAAAATAAGTTTTGGAGGGTAAGAGCACAGACATTTTCACACTTTACATTTTTTTTTAAAAATTAACCAAAAAAAGGCGTTTTCATTTAGTGAGCTCTTAACTGTTTCCTCTTCGAGATGGGCTTTTTTTGTTTAAGGGAAAGAGTGCCAACATAGACCAAAAGGGTTTTCATGTTTTTTTAATTACTCATGTCGTCAAGGCAAATCAGAACACCACATCCTCTTTTCTCAGAAAAAAGGAGTCAAACTTGAGTCGAAGAAATGTTTAGGGTACAACGTGAACAACCCAGTCATGGACATGATGGCACACTAAAGCACTGGTACGTTCTTAATGTGATTTTTCACAGTGGCTGTTTGGCTAGTGTGCATAAGCGACTTTAGAACCCTAAATTTCATCATATTTATATCATTAACATTTTTCTAACATTGTGTTTTAACGTTATATTAATATGGGACATAATGCTATGAATGCTACACATTTGTTGACAAAAACAATATTTTGGAGTAAATTAATCTGCAGGATTACACAATATTTCATAAGGAAGTCATGTGTCTTTATCATCTGTATCATCTTTAGCCTTTTAGACCCTCTAACCCCAAATAACATCAGCCTGTTTAATGCTCTGATATAGTTTCCATCTTAAGAAAATTTTATTCAAGTTCAATGTATATAAAGTATAATATCAATATAATGCAGGACCTATCATTTGTATGGCCAAAGTGAGATTGACACTAGTCTTATCAGCTATGTTAGCAAACTAGTTTACTAGCTAAAGTTAACAATACTGATGGCTAAAGGAACTCAGCCCACGGCCGTCCTATTCTCCCAGACACATTGCATGCCAACGAAACATCTTAACTTTCTACAACAAAAGTCAAACAAATGACATAAAATAACATTTTCTCTATTTCTGTCAAACATTTTGTCCACCACAGCTTTAGCTGCATGTGCTTTGCACCTGAACCCTGGGTGCACTGATAGCATAGTCTTTCTTCTTTTAAAACATCTCTAAAAAGTACATCTGTGCTTCTGTGCTGGTCCCAGATATACAGTCCTCCACAGAATCTGTATTTTCACAAACAAACTTTAAATATTTTACTCCATATCACAGACCAAATTTATTTATGGTTTAACTGGTGACAGTATCTTTTCAAATACAGTTCAGTATCTTGGTCCATTATTCTACCTTTATTCCATTATTCTGAATTTGAATTTGAGTCCAAAACTTGACTTCAACCATTGTTACATCAGTTTGCAGAGATGTCTCTATGGTCCATATCTTCCATTTTGGAAGGTCAGATTTCTAGAAATCAGAATCAGCATACTTTATTAATCCCTAAGAAAATTATGTGGGTTGCAGTTGCTCCAGTATAAATAACAGTAACAGAACCAGACTAGACTATTTAAAAATACTATATGTTACAGATTTAAGACATTTAAGAAATAGCACAATATATACAAATCACTCAATAATAAATATCAAGGATTGACAGAGGTGATTATAAATAAATATCAAGAATGTTGACATGGTGCCCTAGCATGCAACAACATAGAGGATAGCACTGACCACAAAAGACTCACAGAACATCCAGAGCATTGTCTGACAGATGTTGAAGGACCTCAGAAAATAGAGACGACTCTGGCCTTTCCTGTAAAGTGCAGTGGTGTTTGTAACCCAGTCCAGTTTATTGTCCATGTGTACTCCAAGGTATTTACAGTCCTCCACAATGTCCACATCGACCCCCTGGATTGAAACAGGAGTCAAGGGCTTCCTGGTCTTCCTAAAGTCCACAATCAATTCCTTGTGTAAGGATCATCTATAAAGAGATGATCTATACTGCTCGCCCAAGTGCAATGTCTACAATATCTGAATCTAGGTTTGGGAAGGAGATTGGCGGTAGCAACTCTGTAAGAGCAATAAGACTTCCAACCCACATAACACGCACGACCACAGGTTTGTGAAACAAAGTTTGCTTTATATACATTTCCTTTGGATCAGTTCCCTTTGCTCATTCTCAATGTAGGGATACCTCCAAATGCAGTAAACATCTCAGATGCATCACAAAATAATTGAAACAATCAAAACAGATGTAAGACAAGAAAGAAAACACAATATTTCAACACCCCAAAGAAAGGGAAAAAGAAAAGAAAATGTGGTACCACTAGACTTTTACTGGTTGTCAACCGTCAGTTTTTATGATGTCAGTTTCATTTAGTTACCAGTTTATTTGGGTTTGAGAACAAAAAACAACCTGAGTTCCAGGCGAAGAAAAAAGTAGCAAAAGAAAATGATAAGGTATCTCTCAGGTGGACTTCCTTTTGTTTTTAATTCCTACCGCCCTCCTGGTACGGCAGGCATCAACTTGTCGGCGTCCTGACACACAGAAGGCCTCCACAGCAGCAACAGTGTCTTAGATCCACGATACCAGCTCCTCACTCGGCACACGTGGAATTGTCCCTAAAAAAAAAAAACCCAGTCTGCACACAAACATGCAGAATGTTAGATGTCCACATTCCTTAAATGTCCTTATTCCTAATGTCCTTGGTTCTTTTTAAATATTAAAATAAATTTGCATCTTGTGACACATTAAAAGTAAATACACTGGCATTACTGTTCATCACCCGCAGTTACAGCTACAGCACAGCTATTGCACGTGAACTGCGCATAACCACTTAGCTGGCCGCGGCTGAACTAGCAGGCCCAAGAGAGGAAAAAACACTAAACACTCATAATAAACAAAACTGTCACAACATCACAATACTATGAAAACACATCTTAAACATCATTCACTACTATTCTGACTGGTTAGTTATTTTTTTTAGTGCATTGAACTGCAATAGAGATTGACAGACCACGTGACTTTCGCGCATTGCATGCCGGTAACCCAAGGCAAAACAATCCAAGTACCGCATCAAATGCAAGCATTTGAAGCACCGCAAAACGTTCATTCTCCGGTTCCAATACCTTCTTGGTTTTTCTTTGCCACACAAAAAAGGATTGTACAAAACGAAGGAGAACAACGGCGGTCCGTACAAAGAGAGACTCGACGAAAAGGCAAAGAAAAGATACGAGGAAAAAAATCAAAGGAGTGAAAGGGTCAGACCCTTACGAGCACACAGAGTAGACAAAAGACGTTAGTGTGCTGCCCACTTTCACCACGATCATATTTATAATTATATGGTTCTTGGAGTGAGTGCATACACTCATGAAGTTTAACTTCAGGTCACTGCAACAAGCCCAGGTACAGTTTACTGACAGATGGGTGCAGGACCTTGAAATGCACCGTGTAGAACGAAAGACCATCATACGTATCATAAGTTTACCAGTCTCACAAATCGTCCTCATAAATACACACTCATTCACCGTTTATTAATATAACCTTTGAGCTCAACAGTAATTAATTAGTAGTGGAAATGACTTCAGGTACGCATCACAGAAATGTAGCAGTGACAATAATATTGTATGCTGTAATCGCACTGGACAATTAGTGATACAAAACAACTGTTTTACCCTGTGAATAAAAGTATATGTTTTTGTCAATGTACCGTGGTAATAAACGCAATATTGTGTCAGGACAATTCACTATTTATGCACAATAAACAAAGGAGCATAGCGCGACAATTTCTGTTTAGCACCAGACTTGCTTGTAACCTACGTCACTAATTAAATATGAAAAATGACGTATTAACTCCTACAAAACACTGACCTTTGTGGGAATGCTTGGAGCAGACTAACCTGTGAGCTGGAGTGTTCTGGACGTTATATTTGGTCTTTGAATGGCTGCAATCCAGGCCATCCGTCGCCTCTTTTTACTTCGGAAACATGGCTTGAACAATTTCTCCTTAACGACGTAATCCGATAACAACCGATCTCTTTACCCGTCGACTTCCCGAGACTGTCATGCGACCGGCTATTGCAATTAACAATGCAACAGCTTCTTGCCATTTTTTGTTTCTTTTTATCGCTGTGTAACTTATTTCAATTGAAAGCCTGCGTGCGCTAGTACCTCTTGCCTTGGGTTCCCACAATCCTTTGCGGTTTTACCCCTCAATGACGTCACATTTTCAATCTCTATAGTGGTGCTAAGTGAGCTAGGCTAACTCACCAGAATAGTTCAAAAAGTTCGAAGAAACACTCCGACTCCTTCGAGGTAGGTACCCGTCTGTGGTTCACCGCTAACGGCAGCTCTCTCACAAATGTTAATGGAACCTCTTTTCTCTCTTTTAACTGGAAAACCGTGCTTCGCGGCAGCATGGAGTTTTTCCTTGCCGTCTTTGTTCCTCTACACCACACCTTCACGCGCACCGAGCTGCAGGTGATGCCTTCAGGGCAAGCCCGGAAATTAAACTATCAGACGAGAAGTACGATGCATTCAAAGAACCCTGTACTTTTGATTGCTGTAAATCTCACCAGGGTTACACTTGGTTTTGCCATCTCATCACCCCTGCTGATGCATCCAGGTGATCCTGATGTGGTCTGACTATGGGTCAGAGCTGGTCCAGGATGATTTTTCCAGGGTCTTCATGATGTGGGAGGTCAGTGCCACAGGCCTGGAATCCTGGGGGCCACTGGGACGTGGCATCTTTGGTACAGGGACGAGGCGTGATGTCTTCCTCAGCACTAGGACCCTCTGCAGACTCAGACTCAACATGAACAGTTTCTGAAAGACTCCACAAAGCTGGGGGGCACAGGCCTTGAGGACCTGGGGACTCACCCTGTCTGGTCCAGCAGACTTGCATGATTGGAGTCTCCTCATTTGCCTCTGAACCTGTTCGTGAGTGAAAGTGATAGGTGGGAGAAGGGTGTCAGGACATTCATTAGAGGCAACAGTGCAATGTGAAGAGAGAGCTGGAACAATGGAGTCGGTGCAGCAGGTTATGTAGTCAGTGATACTCTCAGTAAGCCCACTGATGTCCTTGGTGTGAGGCTCATAGAGTGTCTCCCAGTCAGTCAAAACAGCCCTGTAGTCCCGCTAAGGCCTACTCTAACCACCTCCTAATGTTTCTCGTGGTCACAGGTCACAGAAAGCACCAAAGAGGAGCTTCCTGACAGAACCACAATTGAAAGTCTCTTTTGTTTGGCAGGGCAGCTGTCATGGATCTGGATCATTTGACCCAGCATTTTGACTTTCTTGTGTTTTGGTGATTGTTATGTATTATAATGATGATGATTTAAGGTTCATTAGGTAGTCCTGTTTAGTTTCTTGTCTGTTAGGTTTTCCTTGTGTTTTGGTCTCTCCTCTGTGTAGTTTAGTGGGTTATTGCTACAATGATCACTGTTATTATAGGTCACACAGCAGCTTGTGTTATTCTACTGCTGTTATACATACATGAGATGGACTTTTAAAAAGGTCAATCCTCACAAAGCTCCAGGACCGGACGGCATCCCAGGCCTGCTTCTCAGAGTGTGTGCCGACCAGCTGGCAGAGGTGTTCACCAACATCTTCAACCTCTCCCTGAGGCAGTCAGTGGTCCCCACGTCCCTCAAAGCATCCACCATCATTCCTGTTCCCAAAAAATCAGTGGTCTCCTGTCTGAATGACTACCGTCCTGTTGCACTGACATCCGTCATCATGAAGTGCCTGGAGCGGCTGGTCAAAGGTCACATCTGCTCCTCCCTCCCTGATACACTGGACCCTCTTCAGTTCGCCTATCGGACAAACAGAGCCACAGAGGATGCCATCGCCCTGGCAACGCACACCACCCTCACTCACCTGGAAAAAGGGAATACATATGCAAGGATGCTCTTCATCGACTACAGCTCGGCATTTAACACCATCATCCCCTCAAAACTTGCCACGAAGCTCGTCGACCTTGGGCTGGGAACACCAATCTGCAGATGGATTCTAAACTTCCTCACAAACAGGCCCCAGGTGGTGAGAGTTGGTAAGCACACCTCCTCACCACTCATCCTAAACACAGGTACGCCACAGGGTTGTGTGCTTAGCCCCCTCCTATATTCCCTGTTCACACACGACTGTGTTGCTAAACACGAGTCCAACATCATCATCAAGTTTGCGGATGACACAACCATCACAGGCCTCATCACAGACAAGAATGAGACAGCCTACAGAGAGGAGGTGATGGCACTGTACGAGTGGTGTCTGGAAAATAACCTGATTCTCAACATCAGCAAAACTAGAGAAATGATAGTGGACTACCGGAAACGACCAGTCAGGGAACACCAGCCCATCCACATCAACGGTGTCAAGGTCGAAAGGGTCAGCAGCTTCAAATTCCTTGGAGTCAACATCACCGAGGACTTCTCCTGGACCCTTCACACAGACACTGCTATCAGGAAAGCTCGCCAGCGGCTTTACTTCCTGAGGAGGCTGAGGAAGTTTGGCATGAACGCCAACATCACCTCAAATTTCTACAGGTGTGCAATCGAGAGCTTGCTGACGAGCTGCATTACAGTTTGGTACGGAAGCTGCTCTGCCAGCAGCCGTAAATCACTACAGAGGGTAATGAAGGCAGCAGAGCAGATCACTGGCATGAGGCTTCCTGCCATTCAGGACATTTATCTTCAGCGATGCCTCCGTAAAGCACACAGCATCATCAAGGACCACAGCCACCCAGCACATCAGCTGTTCTCCTTGTTACCATCTGGCAGATGTTACAGGAGTCTGTCTGCTTGGACTACAAGACTTAAAAACAGTTTCTACCATCAAGCCATACGACACCTCAACCACAACACTTAAACACACACAGCACAGTCCACAGGACGCACTCACAAGCTACCCTGCAGCTTCACAAGTACTCTGTATAATCTGCACTGGTCACTCCACTTTATTGATATTTATATTTTAAAAAAGTGCAATACTGTAACAACTGCCACAAAAACAAAAAACAAAAAAACAACAACTTTTGTACTGTTTAGTTTGTACTGCTGCTCATTCCTGTGCAATATCCCATCTGCCCCCCCATTCCTATTTAAGATTTTCTTTATTTAATCACTAGTGTATATATATATATATATATATATCTATATGTATATACGTATATACATATATATATATTTAGACAGTTAACTCTTTAGTTATCTCTTTAGTTATCTCTTTTTTTCTTTTACTACATCTTATTAATATTTTGCTCTTTACTATTTTTCTATTTATTATTATTATTTTATTTTATTTTATTGTATTTATTTTTTTCTCCTGTACCATTCTGCTGAGGGACTGTCTTCTGCTCGTCAAATACATTTCATTGCGATGTTGACCCTGTGCTAACTTGCATATGACAAATAAAACTGAAAACTGAAACTGAAAACTGAAAACTGATCGTGGGATCACTTCTGTAAAACGTATTTTTGTCAACATTTTCACATGATACTAGTTTCTCACATTGCCCTATCAAATGTGACATAATGACATATAAGGGAATAAAAGATAAGTAATTTTAGTTATTACTTAGATCAAAATTAAATTTCAATTGAAAAGCCTAAGTATGTTGCATAGTTACTAAAATAAAAGCTTAATAAGTAACACTGTTCAGCTTGTTATAAATATGATCTCAGTGAAGTGATTCAGGCAGATCGCCACATGAGGTCATATAAAGTTTCCATCACTAAATAAGTATTACCAGGCTTGAATTTGCCATTGGATTTAATAGCACTTTCAAAGCACTGCGTTATCATTATAAAGTCCAGTCAGAACAGCTCCCTCTAACAGCTGGTATATATGGTTTATTGGTCATTCAATATAGACATAATCTAGTATAATATTTCAATAAAGAGAGATCATTTTGAAGAACTGGACATGATTTATTGAAACAGAGGAACCCCCCCCCCCCCCCCCCCCCCCCCCCCCCCCCAGAGTCTAGGTACTGGTGGTGGTGAAGATGTAGCCTGAGGCTTGAAAGGAATTTGTGTATGAGGTGGAGATGGGTTGCATGAATGAGTCTGAAAGAGGATAACAGCAGTTTTAATATACAAAGTGGAGACTGGCTTTCCCAAAGGAAGCAGGCAAGAAGATGATTAGACTAGAATAATGATGTCAGTATTGAAACTGGCAGTGTGGGAACGCAGTGGTGATGTAGAGAACAGAAAGCAGCAGCGTAACACCCAGGAAAGCTGGCAGATGACCAATTGCAACAACTTGCGCATAAGCTTCATTTTAAAAGAAAGAATGAAAAGTGTGCTATATTCCAAACAATGAATTAGCACTTGTGCATTTTCAGTATGGTAGTGATAAGAGTAAGTTACAAGCTTAATTTAAACAGTAAAAATTTGGTGCCATGTTATCAGCAAATAAATGGTCAAAAGGGCTGTATTAGTGAGCTCTTTAAAAAGATTAGGGATATTTGCAATGTCCCATCATTGTTTGGTTCAGTGTATGAAAGTTGAAAGCATAAATATGAACTCTGAAGTTATGTTATTGTTATGTATATTATACATATTGTATATTTTGAAGACTCTTAAGCTTACAAGCACAGTGTATTATTATTGTTGTCTTTTATATAAGAGACACAGAATGTCAAAATCCCTTCTTTTTTATTAAAGGTCATTGACATGAATACTGAACCAGGGGCCAGTTTGAAGACTTACAATGTTCACAAGGTGCATGGCTTTAGGGAAAAAAAAGTCTGCAGAGATTTGAGAGTACCTAATACATGTGTTAATCAAAAAAACAACAACAACAAAACCTTACACATGTCTGATGTTCCTGCTGCAGAGAGGACGCTTTGAGAAGAGGTTCCTTTCTGGGTAGCACCTGAATGTGTCATAAAATTACCAGTATTGTTATCATTTCGATATTAAAGATGCTATTAATTTGTGTTTTACAAAATGAGGATACTTTTAAAATGATTATTATTTTTTTTATATATATAAACTGCTTCTCCAATTTAGGATCAAGTGGGTGCTCAAGCCTGTCCCAACTGTGACAGTCCACCCTACGCAGGTAGCCAGTTCATTGCAGGGATAACTAATAGAGACAACCATTCATGCTCACATTAGATTAGATAAAACTTTATTAATCCCTTGGGTGGGTTCCTCCAGCAAATTCTTTTTTTTTTTTTTTTTTTTAGATTACATTAGATAAAAATTAATACCAATGGAAAATTAAGAATCACAAATTAACAGAAAATGCATGTCTTTGAAGTTTTAGAGGAAGCCATAGTACCTGAAGAGAACCCACACAGGTGCAGGGGCACATTTCTCCACACAGAAATGAATTGGTCTTAAGTGTCAATGTGAGCTTGAATCGTCTGCATTTTTGTGACTGTACTTGTTACCAGCGTTGGGGAGTAATGGAATACATGTACCAGCATTATACATTTAAAATACAAAATGAGTAACTGTATTCCACTACCATTTAAAAAGGTGATAATTAGAAGACAGTTACTTTGTTGAAATAAATGGATTACATGGCGGTCTTTTCCTGTTTCATATGTTAGGCCAGAGGTTCCCAAAGTGTGGGGCCCGCCCCCTGGGGGGGCGCTGAGCCATTGCAGGGGGGCTTGGTATGAAAAGAAAAAAAAAATGAACGCTTGGACGCTGCTAGGATAATGGACAGGTTTTTGATGGGGCTCCCACACAAACGCAAAGTAGGAGATGAAGCATCGCCAAATATGTTTCCAAACCAACTTCATTCCAAGCCAAAGACTAGAAAATATGGTGAAGCATATCTTCTCTTTGGCTTCACCTGCACAAGTGCCGAGGTAGGTCTCTGCAACAGAATTAGTTTCCCTTGCGTTGGGAGCAGGCGCTGGGCTCTCCAAATCACGGACAAACAGTATCCCACATTCTTGATTTTTAGTTCACAAACACTTCTTATAATGACTAACTGATCCTGACACTTTGGAGATGTTAGCTCTTTATACAGTAAAGTTACAGTGGGATACAAATAATATCAGGCCGATCCTGCCACGATTTGTTTCCCCTGTTCAAATCACGGACAAACAGTATCCAACAGTTGTTTATGTTTTTGAACCCATTTTGCACAGAGAGGCATTTTTGAGAAATGTATTGATAGTAATGTTGAATATTATTACACAGGAAAAAAACAACTACACGTAAAATAATTACTCCTCTGCCTTTCTAAATGGAGGGACAGTAACTGCGTGTGTATATGTAAGCGTGTAAAACCTGAAGATAGTCAGATTAACAGTAACTGTATTTTGTCTCTACCTGCCATTCTACAATTCATCTCATGTAAACAATAACGCGGCGCACAGCGTGACGTGAAAAAAGGCACATACCTTTGACGTTGCGTGACGAACTCTGTATTCCTCGCCCACACGTAAACGCAAAAAAGGAGTTTAAAAAAAACATTTTTTCTTGTAAAACAAAGGGGGCCCAGCAAAAAAAGTTTGGGAACCACTGCATTATCAGATCTGTTACAAATTGTACTGGAATGAGGGTCCGAAATATCACTGACTCCAACTCCTCCGCTCTTCACGGCTCTGGGTTTGAACTACTGCTTCATCCGCTTCAAACATAAAAAAAAGCTACATCTCATCTACCGTCCAACACCAGCTGACCAGCTCACAGACGTCTTAATTATTCAACCTTTTCTTAGCACAGACCACTGTCCCTTCCTGTCTGAAGTACTCAACCGTCATCCCTGTCCCGGGGGGGACCAGCTTCCTAAATGGCTGCTGGCCAGTGGATCTCACACCAGTCATTATGAAATGTTAAGTTGGAAAAACTGTCACCATGGCGCAGCAATAACGACCTGGTCCTCAACGCCAGAAAAGCTAAAGAAATAAGAGTACAGATCTGACCCTCAGCCCATATACGTCAAGTTTTCAAGTTTTTTTGCCTGCACTTTGACCACAACACCACCATGCTGTTGGCACGGGTCCCACTGCCACAGTAAAGGCCACAGCATCCAAAAGACACATCTCCTGTTCCAGCTATTACCCTTTGGGTGGCCGTACAGACAATAAAAGCTAAAACACAGACAAAAAAACCCAAACGGTTGTTGCCATAATAAATACATGAAAACTGAAGTGTATGTCTTCTCTTTTTTTTTTGCACATCGAAAAACATTTAAAGAGATTACTTTCTTTATACATTTGTGCGTTTTGTATAATGCTAATAACAATTCTGTGTCTGATTATGCCTGTGTACTAGACCTGCGGTCCCCAACCTTGTTTGCGCCATGGACCGGTTTATGTCTGACAATATTTTCACGGACCGGCCTTTAAGGTGTCGCGGATAAATACAACAAAATAAAACCAGCACCAGTACCACAAAAAAGAAGATTCATTCATAACACACAGGAAAAGACTCGGGGAAACGGAGTTAACGATAAAAACAATAAAAAAGAAAATAGCAATAAAAACCCTGAAAACCATAACCATTCACACCCGAGCCTCAATTCTCGCAGCCCGGTACTGGTTCGTGGCCCAGCGGTTGGGGACCGCTGATGTAAATGACCTGCTGCAATAACTGTCTGAGAACCATTTAAGCCTCCGTAGAAAAAACTAATAATAGTGTATTTTAATTGAAATTTTATAGTAAGACAAGACAGTGGAAAGTTTTAAGTAATGATGATCATATATTATTTTACGTAATTTAGTAGATATAAACTTTTTTTAATTGTAGGATGTCATATTTTCCACAGTCTCTTATCAGTTAACAATTCAGAAATTCATTGATTGAAATATTCTAAGAGCCAAAATTGATTAGACTCACATGCTAATTTTAAGTAATCCAACCTGCCACAGCAAATTTACAATCTTTTACACAAATTTACTCTATAAAATGCTGGAGCCTGGCAAAATATATAATGTGAACTTATTAAAATAAATTCTTCATACAGGAAAAATGATTGTGACAATTACTTGTTCCAGTGTTTCACACCGACTATATTTTAATGCAGCCAAATTTACAATGAAGCTATTTTCACTGACGGTTTCCTGCCTTGGTTTACAGTAGGAGTATGAAATAGTGACGCAAGCCACTGAAGCCATTTTCCAACCCTCCTCATATTTTCTTTTTCCTGTTACGTGTATTATTATGACTAAAATCTGTCCATTCAGAACAAACCGCAGATTGACGTTCACATTTAATCAGTAACTGTTTCAAAACCTACCAGAATTTATGCTGATACATGCAGTCAGCAGTTATTTCTCTGACTAAAGTCATGAAACTAGTTCTCCAAATGATGAGCCTGTAAATGTCTTAAACATGTTTATTAGTCATATTTTCTTTGTAAGGATTTCTCCTGAGACTTTAGTCCAACTATTTAGTTAATATTGCAATTAGAAGTCATATCATATATATCTGTATATACCAGCATGTAGCACTTGCTAACACTGAGGATTTGCCATTGAAGGGTACAATATATCAGTTGTTAAGTAATAATATAGCCGGACATACCATTAGTGTCACCACTGCAACCAGCAGCTTTCTATATTTGAATGAATAGTTTACTTCTTTTTCTAATATCCTAAACACCATAAGTCTGAACAGGAAGAGGCACCCAGGCAGACCCAGGACTTGTTTTCAACAAATAGGACTTTCACAAAGCTCTGGGAAAATGTACAGGTCGTGGAGGTGAGTTGTCTAGGGAGCAGGACACAGGATGAGTTAATCCCAAAACTTCCAAAAATCCATAAAGACAAAAAAAGACTGATCCAGATTGCTTACTTGATTTATTAGAAGGCGACGTCCAGAAGGGGTTTGGGTCTGCAGGGTGGTGACTTGCTGAGGATGAAGTTGTTGGAGCGTAGGTAGGCAGGTGAAGCGGTAAGTAATCATTGAAGGGTCCATGTGATGAGATGGAAAAGGAGATACTGGAAGAGGAGGAAAGGGGCTGCTAGAACACAAAAGGTAAGTTTCAGAAAATAAACTTGGTTTAGTCTGTTTACCATACAAAACTGGCAGATAATCTGATGAAGACTGGGAGGAAAGGAACGTCCTCTAAATTCTAATACTAAATTCTAATTCAACCCAACCTGGGCTTGGAGAGAGTTAGTACACAAACGAACTGAGAGACCATAACACAAATCTGGATAAGTGGCACAAAATGGATGAATGAATAAAGACAGGACCTTCAGTTCTTACAGTAATGATGGACTGTCATTTTTTTTTACTTAGTTGATTGGTTCTTGCCATAATATGAATTCTAACAGTTGTGAAATTGGGCTGTCAGCTGGGTACCAACCTGGCCCGACAAGACACCTGTAAAGTGAAACAGGTGTGAGTTGACTAAATCATGAGGCTTATTAAGAGAGGGGTTTGCAGTGCTTTCAACAAAGCAATGGGTGGCTACTTTCAGGAATCTATATTTTAGGTTTTTATTTTTTTTCTTTGCTACAAACTTCGTTATAACTTGCCTCATACATTTGATGTCTCAGTTTGTATCTACAATTTAGAAAGTAATAAAAAAAATAAAAAATAAATGAGAAGGTGTGTCCAAACCTTTGACTAGTAGTGTATATCTTCTATTTAGTTGTATAAACAACATCCACCACAAAGTCTGTCAATAGTACAAATATCTATTAGCGATCGTGGCTCAAGAGTTGGCAGTTCGTCTTGTAATCGGAAGGTTGCCGGTTTGAGCCCCGGCTCCGACAATCTCGGTTGTTGTGTTCTTGGGCAATGCACTTCACCCGTTGCCTGCTGGTGGTGGTCAGAGGGCCCAGTGGCGCCAGTGTCCGGCAGCCTGCCTCTGTCAGTGCGCCCCAGGGTGGCTGTGGCTACAATGTAGCTTGCCATCACCTGTGTGTGGATGGGTGAATGACTGAATGTAGTGTAAAGCGCTTTGGGGACTAAGTAAAGCGCTATATAAATACAGGCCATTTACCATAAAAATAGTCAATAGTACAAACAGTACCGTAGTATAGGTTTAAAACAAGCCTTACATATGCCATTTGATTTACACATCACTTTGTTTGCTAGCTGTTTGTTAGCATACTCTAGGTGCTTGGAGAGATTTAGTGCTGTGTTCACAAACGTTGTCTGGGCATCAGTGTGTACTTAACCAAGACAATCTTAGCCTTTCACACAACAAATTCTGTTAATATTATTCATACTATTGGTATCTCCACTTGTCGTGTTTTTGTACTTCAATTTTAGTGAGAATTAATTTTTAAAAATTGTTCATTGGGTAGCTTTGGAGATCCTGAAAAGCAGAGCCACGCTAGTTGTTTCACTTTTTCTTATGCTACACTGTGTAACAACCCTTTTGGGTTATAGCACCACTAGGGGGGGTTGCCCTACTATTGTAATAGCTTTGGGAGTCTCCTAGTGGGTGTGTGTTGTTAGCAGCAGCCATTCCATGCTGCTCATGTTCTTCTCTCAAAGAAACCATACTGTTGTAACAAGCTGGCGGCGGCGATACCAACCTCCGCGCATGTATGCACGGACGAGTACAGCCGTGGAGACCTGGCTTATGAGGTGTAATGTTGCTGACAGCGAATAAAGGTCTGTTATTGGATTGGCTTCGGGTTATTCGGCTAACCCCCACACCACACGCTCGCTGGACCTGCTAGCCCCTCCTTCCTCGCCAGCAGTGTTGGTCAAGTTACTTGAAAAAAGTAATCAGTAACTAATTACTGATTACTTCCCCCCCAAAAGTAATCCCGTTACTTTACTGATTACTTATTTTCAAAAGTAATTAATTACTTAGTTACTTAGTTACTTTTTAAAAACACGATTTACAACCTGAATAGGTAATAAAGCGATAGATCTTTCAGCCTAATTCTACTTTTTCTGTATAATCCATCATACAAAATTTAATCAAATGGAAAAGTCTCTTTTTAAAACTTGTTTTATTAGTTTTAATCTTTTAACTTTATGCATCAAGCAAAATTTAATTATATGCAACATTCTCTGACTGGAAGAAATTTGTTTAACATTTAAACCTATTTTCTGCACATTCCAGCACATAAAATAATTTTTTTTGTGTGTGTTTACACTCACTCTTTCAAATAGATGCAAGTAAAACACAGCAGAAAATAAATAAAATCAAAGACTAGCGGTCCTGTTGCTCTATTTTCACCTATATAGCAGGAGTGGCGTAGGCGGAGATTTACCCTGGTGCAGGTGTGCCGCAGCGATCAGTTGAAGAATCCGCGAGTTTCTCTGTGAGTTTCCCATTAGGTGGTAGCGCACTCCCGGTGCTTGCTTGGAAGTTTAGGGTTTTTTTTTCGCTGTAAAAAGAAGTTTTCTTCCCACGCACAACGGACACTAATGTTTTTGTCACTTTTTATGGAATCAAACTCAAAATAAGGTCAGTACTTCCACGCTTTAAACGCTGCACGCTCATACTCTCTCCCGCACTCGAGATATTATCCATTGTTGATCTGCACACAGCTGTTGTCACGAACGTCGCACTCGCTTACGTCACTATCATGAGACATTCTCGCAAAAAAATCACGGTTTTAGTAACGCAGTAACGCAGTGTTCCTACGGGAAAGTAACGGTAATCTAATTACCGTTTTTGCAATAGTAATCCCTTACTTTACTCGTTACCTGAAAAAAGTAATCAGATTACAGTAACGCGTTACAAGTAACGTTGGTTCACCCTCTCCCGCTGTGTGTTCTGCCCGCCCGCCTGCCTCTTTGGTTTTTTTACTTAAGAGGTCAGCATTAAAGCTGTTTTGACTTCATGTTTCCCTCTTTGAGTCCTGCGATTGGTTCCTCGTCTCCTGCCTTCACACAGCAATCCATGACAGAAAAAGTAAAGGCATGAAATTAATGTAACTAATTAAGGTTAAGTAACAAAGGTTACTTGGTTTTTCTTATGTGAATTGTTTTTTTTTTCTTCTGTTTTTTCATCATGTAATTCTGTCATCAAGTACTTTAGTTGTCAGTGGTCTTTCATGCCAAGTAATTAGCATTGCAAAATCAGTAAACCTATCTATGTGGTAGTTTAATTTTGCTTTGTCATCTTAATGTTGGCCTCCTCCATTTGCATTAGGATCTTTCATCATATGAAGAGTTCCAGTAAACAGTTATCAAATATGGGTTTCAGTCAGTAATTAAGGTGGTTATTAAGAAATGTTGTCATTAATGTTCATGATATGTACCAGAAGGAGTTTTAGTATAAAATGTTAGCAGGGCTGGTACTAGCTTCTTTACCACGTGTTAGAAGATGTGGCCTCAGATCCTACACTAATGTGAAGAAAAAAGATTAAAAGGCGAAAAAGGAAGGACAGATTGTTCTGAATACCAAATGACTGTTTTTCTTAATAGAAACAAACTTATCTTTCTGTAACGAGAAGAGAGTTCGGATGTGGTTTGACATTTTAGAGTGTATTTTTGCAGATTGTAGTCATTTTCTTGCAAAGAAAGAAAGAGATAAGAGGTTTTTTTTGCCCTTGTACTGAGTTAGGTTAGGGGAAGTCCAAAAGTCAGAAGATGGAAGGTGACTCACGCCTCTGCGAAAATGGGGAGAGGGGCAAAAACATCGATATCAGAAAAAAAGTCATGGTTCAAAGTAATTATACTGCACTTAGAAAGTCTGTATTTTGTACAAATTGTCATTACAATAAGTTTAGTTGCGCCTGACCAATCCAGACCTTTATGTCTTTAAGACATACTGAAATTGGACTAAATGGACAGTATCATCTGGCCTCAGATAAATATGGCTGGGCTCTGACATCGTGGTAATGCAGTGTTTTTAATAATTCAGAAAATGAGCAATAACCCAGCAACCAGTCCTCCAATCACAGTTCCAGAAATCATCAGTTTCCAAAAGCTTGACAGAAAATGTTTCCCAGTTGATGCTTTGCAGATGTCATTTGGTAAATGGCCTGTATTTGTATAGCACTTTACTAGTCCTTAAGGACCCCAAAGCACTTTACACATTCAGTCATCCACCCATTCACACACTTCCATCGTTTTGGTGCAACAACAAAATTATAAGCTCCTTCTGAAATAAGCCTCAACAGCAGGATGACCATGAGCAACTGAGAAGCAGACCTTCTGACTCAGAAGGTCTTGTCTAAGCAAAAACAAAGTGCTGTTAACTGCCGCATTTATTTGTCTGTAAAATTTCAAATCTGTGTCAGAGATTATCTCAAGGTTTCTAGCCTGTGTTTTAAGGAGTTATAAAACTCCCAGGTTATTCTTCAGCTTCTCAGTTAATAATTAAGAGCCAAAGAATATGATCTCTGTTTTGGACTACAGGGTGGGCCATTTATATGGATACACCGTAATAAAATGGGAATGGTTGGTGATATTAAAGTCCTGTTTGTGGCACATTAGTATATGTGAGGGGGCAAACTCCTCAAGATGGGTGGTGACCATGGTGGCCATTTAGAAGTCGGCCATCTTGGATACAACTTTTGTTTTTTCAGTAGGAAGAGGGCCATGTGACACATCAAACTTATTGGTAATGTCACAAGAAAAACAATGGTGTGCTTGGTTTCAACGTAACTTTATTCTTTCATGAGTTATTTACAAGTTTCTCTTTGTTCACAGCCATTGACATGTCAAAGAGGTTAACACGTGAGGAGCGGATCGAAATTGTGTTGATATCTGGTGAATGCAGTAACCGGGTCATTGCAGCAGATTTCAATGCAAGACACCCTACGAGACCACCCATCTCCCATGCTACAGTTAGCAAACTGCTTTCGTGAAACTGGTTCAGTGTTGGATTTGCCAAAATGTGGACGCAAGTAAACTGTCACTAATGAAGAAACATCAGTGGCTGTCCTAGCTTCATTCAGCAAGAGCCCACAGCGTAGCACTCGCCGCATGTCACCATACCGGGCATTTGCCCGGTGGGCCGCTGGCGATTTTTTGTTTTTATGGGCCGATGGATTTTTTTTTTAGGAAGGGTATATATAATGAAAGGTGTTGGATTGGCCAATTGGTCATGATCGACTCTGGGCTGGACCAATTACAGCCGAGGAGGCCGGATGCACCCTCCCCCTTGTTTAGACATCTTATAGACGAACTAAAGAAAATGGAGAACAAAAAAAGGAAAGGAGGTGTTTATGAAAATATCACTAAATCTGTCATTTATTAATTTTAATATTAATTAATGATCATGTCTCACCTCTAGTGTTCTTGGTCTTAATTTAAGGTTTCTACCATTAATTAATGATCATGTCTCACCTCTAGTGTTCTTGGTCTTAATTTAAGGTTTCTACCATGTGTTGTAGATAGTTCAGGAGGTTAACTCGACCAAGCAGTCTTTTTGTTTCCGCTATGTACTGTTTAAAATCCAGAATAGGGAGGATGGTGTAGGTTTAAGTTTATTAGATTGATACATATATACCAACAAGGCAGTGTACATCAAAGCAGTTGTTTTCATGCAAAGGCTTTATGGTTTTTCCTATAGCGATTGACAGACCACGTGACTTTCGTGCATTGCATGCCGGGAACTCGTGGCAAAACAATCCAAGTACCGCATCAAATACAAGCATTTGCAGCACCGCAAAACGTTCATTCTCCAGTTCCAATACCTTCTTGGTTTTTCTTTGCCGTACAAAAAAGGAATGTAGAAAACGAAGGAGAATAATGCCGGACCGTACAAAGACAGACTCGACGAAAAGGCAAAGAAAAGATACGAGGAAAAAATCAAAGGAGTGAAAGGGTCAGACCCTTACGAGCACACAGAGTGGACAAAAGACGTTAGCGTGCTGCCCAACTTTCACCGCGCTCATATTTATAATTATACAGTTCTTGGAGTGAGTGCATACACTCATGAAGTTTTTAGTAACTTCAGGTCACTGCAACAAGCCCAGGTACAGTTTACCGACGGATGGGTACAGGACCTTGAAATGCACTGTGTAGAACGAAAGACCATCGTACAAACAAAGGTAAGTTTACCAGTCTCACAAATCGTCGTCATAAATACACATTCGTTAACCGTTTATTAATATAACCTTTGAGCTCAACGGTAATTAATTAGTAGTGGAAATAATTTCTGGTACGCATTACAGAAATGTAGCAGTGACAATAATATTGTATGTTGTAATCGCACTGGACAATTAGTGATACAAAACAACTGTTTTATCCTGTGAATAAAAGTATATGTTTTTGTCAATTTACCATGGTAATAACAGAAGCGAAACGCAATATTGTGTCAGGACAATTCACTGTTTATGCACAATAAATAAAGGAGCAATTTCTGTTCAGCGCCAGACTTGCTTGTAACCTATATCACCAATTATGTTAAGAAAAATGACGTATTAACTACTACAAAACACTGACCTTTGTGGGAATGCTTGGAGCAGACTAACATGTGAGCTGGAGTGTTCTGAGACGTTATATTTGGTATATCCAGACCATCCGTCGGCTCTTACTTCGGAAACATGGCTTAAAAAATTTCTCTTCAACGACGTAATCCGATAAAAAAAACCGATCTCTTTACCCGTCGGCTTCCCGTGGCTGTCATGCGACCGGCTATTGCAGTTAATAATACAACAGCTTCTTGCCATTTTTTGGGTTTCTTTTTATCGCTGTGTAACTGAGTTCAATTGAAAGCCTGCGTGCGCTAGTACCTCTTGCCACAAGTTCCCAGAATCCTTTGCGGTTTTACCCCTGAATGACGTCACATTTTCAATCTCTATCCTGGTGGGCCAGTCTCTAGTCAAAATGCCCGGGCCGATTTTTTGTCCCAGTCCAGCCCTGGGTTCACCACCACATTATGGGTGCCAGGTCCGAGCATTCCTAGATGAACAGTTTCCTGGAAAGTGGATTGGTCGCCGTGGGCCAGTTGAATGGCCCCCAAGGTCTCCCGATCTGACCCCCTTAGACTTTTATCTTTGGGGTCATCTGAAGGCAATTGTCTATGGTGTGAAGATACGAGATGTGCAGCACCTGAAACTACGGATACTGGATGCCTGTGCTGGCATTTCTCCTGTCGTGTTGCTATCAGTGTGTGAAGAGTGGGAGAAGAGGGTTGCATTGACAATCCAACACAATGGGCAGCACATTGAACACATTTTATAAGTGGTGAGAAACTTGTAAATAACTCATGAAAGAATAAAGTTACGTTGAAACCAAGCACACCATTGTTTTTCTTGTGACATTACCAATAAGTTTGATGTGTCACATGGCCCTCTTCCTATTGAAAAAACAAAAGTTGTATCCAAGATGGCCGACTTCTAAATGGCCACCATGGTCACCACCCATCTTGAGGAGTTTGCCCCATCACATATACTAATGTGCCACAAACAGGACTTTAATATCACCAACCATTCCCATGTTATTACGGTGTATCCATATAAATGGCCCACCCTGTAGTCCAAAACAGAGATCATGTTATGTTGGCAAATAATTTGACCTAGAGGGGGCATGTACAAAGAAAAAAGACCCCAAGATAGAACCCTGTGGAACTCCAGCTGTTATAATAGCTGATGTAGAAAAGTATTACCAATGTTACCTGAAAAAGTCTAAGAGATAAATTTTAATTTAAGGCACTTAACATGAATCTGACTGACTGGCTATATATAAATCACAACACCCAAATTATAATTTATTTGACGTGTTTTAGCCATCTGCTACAGATTACTGTAAATGCAGTTCAGCATTTATAGATCTGGCAGAACAAGTTCTTGTTAAAATCAACTGTTTTAAATTGTGAAATAGATTTTAGCCAAAGATCATTTAAAGACTCTGGCCATAAGTTTGAGATCCGAATACCATATGTGATTTTATATATCATGCAAATAAGAATCTAAACACATAGAGAACCTAAAACTTCAGCACTGACCATTTAAACTTAACATGTTTGTACTGATCACTATAAAAGGAGAAGTTTGCGTTTCTAGGTTAGCTTGCAGTTGGATGCGAAACATGAACTCTGAACAAACACATTTAATTTTTCATCCTGTTTTTCATACAGTTTAAATGTCACTGTGGACCACATGCAAACACAGCTACTGCTAATGCATTCAAGTACATAACACACTGTGTTTTTGTATGTGTTGCTGTGCGCACTCAAAAATGCAACATCCTGGAGGAAATGAGTCTATACTTAAGTCAAAGAAGAAAAAGAATGAATAAAAACAGATAAAACTGAAGGAAAAACCCAGGAGGAGCCAGTTTCCACTGAACTATATGTTTAAAGGTATCAGCTTGGACTTGTAAAGACAGGTGCCCAGTAGATACTATTGAATAAAACCTTATTAATCAGCTGAATAATTGGATTAGAGGAAAGTAAAGGCTTAACATTAAACATTTAGAAAGGAAGATCAACTTTCAGGAGTTCAAATGTTCGTCAGAAGAGTTTTGTGTATTCAAGAGCTCATCTCGATTTCTGGCAGTGACCTTGGGTGGTTCAGGTGACACGCAAAGATGTCACATGATGCTCTTTGACAGTATATCAGGTGGAATCAAATCAGCAGTTGAGAGCAGATCAGTCGCCGGTCAACCAGCAGGTAAGTCACTGACTGAAGTCGTTGACTGTTTTCTTAGTCTGTGTAAGTGGAAGCACAGAGGACAAAATGAGGCAGGATGTGAAACATCTTCTGTTTTATCACCTATTTATAGGACTGCTTATTCTTGTTGTATTCGTATATATGTATTCCTATATGTGTTTGTGTGTGACTGCCTGCACAAAAAAAAGAGTGAAGAATCAGAGTGACATCTGTATCTTATCAGCCACATGATTTTTTACTTTATTCATGTATACTTATCTGTGCAGGAGAATCAAGAAGCAGTCAGTCAATCCCTGAAGTGAGTACAATCCTTCAACTCTTTGAGTGACTAAGCTTTGGAAACAAACCATCCCAGCGGTCTCTAAATAAGAAAACTGACGACTTGAAGAATGGAGAGAAACAAGAAAACCCTTTCCCTGTTTATTCTGCTGCTACTGCTACTGGTCTGCAAAAGTGAGGAGTGTCCCAGCCTTCCAGAGAGTTAGTCGTCTTCTTTTTTCCCCCCTCTTGATTTATATCGTATAACTAACTTTAAGATCTGATGTTTGACATATTTACTCATTTTCATCCCATCTCTCTCCTGTTATAATTCTCACAGATCTCACTTGCTACACTGACTACAATAGAAATATCACCTGTTTGTGGAACAGCAAATATGTGTCTGATGACGCTGCATGCACGATACATGCTCAATATAAATCTCGCCGCCTGTAAGGACCTCTGTCACAAAGAGAAATCCTCAATACATAATACTCAGAATACATAAATCACACCTGTCATCATGTGCACCAAAAAGAGATTAATACTGTTTTTCTCAGTTCTTACAGCGCTTCCTGTCACCTAAAGCCTTTTGATGTCTCCAGACCCACCCTAAAGAAGTGCTCCCTGATCTTTAAAGGAACATACACTGTGAGTGTGTGAATAAATCTAATTGTTTTCAAGCCCAAGATATACAATCATATATCCTATATTTGTTTGTAGTCCAAGTAGTGATCGATGTTGGATTAATTTAAAAACTGGTTTGCCAAATTATCAATTCAGTTCAATTTTATTTACATAGCGCCAAATCACAACAACAGTCTCCTCATGGCGCCATAAAGTCTCCTCATGGCCCATCATGGCTCAAGATGATCGCCCATCTTAAGCCACGATGGGCGATCGTGGCTCAGGAGTTGGGAGCTCGCCTTGTAATCCGAAGATTGCCGGTTTGAGCCCCGGCTTGGACAGTCTCAGTCGTTGTGTCCTTGGGCAAGACACTTGACCCGTTGCCTACTGGTCAGAGGGCCCGGTGGCGCCAGTGTCTGGCAGCCTCGCCTCTGTCAGTGCGCCCCAGGGTGGCTGTGGCTGCAATGTAGCTTGCCATCACCAGTGTGTTAATGGGTGGATGACTGGATGTGTAAAGTGCTTTGGGGTCCTTAGGGACTAGTAAGGCGCTATACAAATACAGGCCATTTACCATTTGTTTTATATTGTACAGTAGATCGTACAATAATAGATTCGATAATAATAATATCAAGCACATATACCGCAGTTAACGAAAGCGAGAGAGAGGGGTCAGTGAGCAGGGATCTTTAAAAATGTTTTTTTTGCTCATGCTCTTTTACTTTTCCATGTTCTGCATTTGAAGTGAAATTAAAGGTAATTATAGCTTTTGTGCAGCTTATTTTTAATGGCAAGAAAGTGAAATTGCAATGAAATCTGAAAATATAGAAAAATCCTTTTAACTGAATCTATTATTTCTCATTTTCCGCTTCTGATATTTTCATTCCTATTTTACTAGACTTTTGCCTGTTGAACAGTTCAAACTGCACCGCTTTAGTCTTGTACTGAGCAGTGATAAATCTACTCATTATCTGTCAAAAAGAAGCTTTATCTCTTCTCTCTTTTTGGCTGCTCTCTGTTTATACCTACTCTCTTGTCTGATTGGCTATTTGTGACTCCATTTTTGACTTTAAATCAAATTTGAAGTTTGACAAACTTTTTTTTTTCCAGTTTCTGTCTTTCCATGTGTTGTCCCTTAATCTGAGCTGCAACCAAATGAAGCAGAGTGTAATTACTTCCTTCAAGCCATCCTGTCATAGTGAGTGGAATCTACAGTATAATATATTTGCTCTTTGATATTTACAATGTGAGCTATTCATGGTGACCTAAAACAACTGTGCGTGTGATCTTGCAGTAAAGGTGAATCCTCCTGCGGAGCCAAAAGTCAACTTCACCTCTGTTTCCTGGTTGTCCCAAGTCCCCAAACATGAAAGGATCAGTTCATACAGAAGTGAAGTGCAGTGGAAGAAGCAGGATCAGTCATGGAGTGTAAGTTTAGATTTTGTGACACAATGTGAACAAGTTTAAGTGTAAAGTGATCTTAAAAGTGCACGTTTAAATGACAACCGTGTGAATCCAAGCAAGATTTATTCTCAACCTCGCACTGCTTTCTGTGTGTCAGGATCCCGCTGTGCACAAAAAACGTTGCATTCAATGTGGGCAAGAGTGCAAGGCAGAGCTGGAGCCAAATTTGCTGATACAAGGCAAGAGGTACAAGGCACGCGTTCGTGTGCGGTCTATTTTTCAGCACCACGAGGGAGCCTGGAGTGACTGGAGCCCCACTGCATCATGGGTGTCACCAGCTGGAAGAAAGAAAAAACGAAACATGTGGAATTGCAGTAAATCTTTACGGCACACATTACAATCTGTACCATTTAAATTCACAGATGTATGGGATCTACATAAAATTTAATTTTTTTGTTGCACTTAATAATAATGTCACAATGTTAAGAATTATTAATGTTTTAGTAAGGTATTAGCAAGTGTTTAATTCATACTAACAGTGAGTTACTATTAGTGATAGCTGTACATGATGTAGTAGTAACAGATGTATAAATATATCTGTATTTTAAAATGACATACTGAGGAGGAGTAATTCTATATAAAACATGAAGTACACACTGTTAGGTTCATTTTTGAGAGAGAGAAGACAAACATGCTCAAAGTGCATTGTCTTAAATTTATTAAGCATTTGAAGGCTCAAGTTAAAAAACGGCTGCCGTGTCTCTTTGCTCACTCAGGAGACCCAACGAACAAACCACACCCAAACAGTATAGACTTTTATGGCGGGTCACAGAAACAGAATGTTAACATGATTGGTGGAATCAGTTGAGGGTGGCCTTCGGTCTGATACTGGTGCACGTTTCTTCTTCTGCACCTCTCTGGATATCAGCCTTATATGGAGATGACCCTTTCGCAGGCAACACTCCCATTACCATGGCAACCACCTGTCGTTCTCCAGTCTGGCCTGTAGAGTTAAAGAAGGGGTTTGTCTTGTAGCTATCACAACCTCTATCCACATTCCTGTGAAGGGTCTTCCCCCTGTTTATGCCTGCCAGCATCAGAGTGAATCCAGGACTGTTTTATAATACACTGTGTGCAGTAAAGGATAAACAAATGTGTGATGCTAATCATCAAGTATTAGCCTTAAAGATAAAAAATAAATTCCAACAACACTTGTTATTACCTCAATAATGCTTAAAAGTGTGATATTATTATAAAGTTCTACCAAGGTTCTTAACTGTGACATGACTTTTTGGGGGGAGGGTGGTTTGTTCTCCACCACAGTATGTTCATAATAAAAGAATCAAACGATGATAAAAGAATAAACTTTTATAGTCACACAACACATGTTTCTTGTTAAGTGAAGACAAAACAGAAAAAGCCCTCCAAACAAACAGTAACTGAAGGATGCTGCAGTAAAGGAATGAAATCTGGCTGGGGCAGTCTTATGCAAAAGATTTGAATGCAGACATTAATAATAATAATTAAATGAAGGGTAAATAAGTAAAGTAAGTAACAAGTAAAGTAAGTAATAATAAGTAAAGACAGCACTGAAGTAAGAGAGAAAGAAAGAAAATGATTGATTTAGGCTTCGGAGTCTAGATTCAGGCATGTGCAGTTGTGAAGAGGTCAGTGAAGAGAGCATGGAGGCAGATAGCATCAATATGACTGATAGCCATGATGAGGAACCTGAGGGTGAGGAAGAGAAGGAGGGAGGGAATGAACAAAAGGCAGATTTTCAGAGGCTGTTTGGAAGCAGCAGAGGTGTGTTTGGCAAGTTTATTCTGATTATGAGCGAGTGGAGAAACAGCAGGCTGACAGCCCGGAGCTTCCCAGCTTGGATTCAGGTGTTAGCAGTGGGGGAGAGGAGCAGCTGAGTCAGGATGAGGACATGGAGGATGTTGATAAGTCCACTGAATCTACACGCTTCCTTTTTCCACCTCATCCTTCCAGTGCTTTACCATGCTCCCTGCTCTCTTTTCCACAACTGCCTTTGAACTTGCCTGGGCCACGTCTGAGTCCAGCTTTGCAGCTCCAGCCAGGTCACATGACACAGGGGTTTGCTCTGATGTCAACAGGCAGGTCGGTGGAGCCCTCTGGTGATGGATATATGCCAGTGAAACAGGAGGAGGGCTGAGAACAGACAGTGGGCTTAACTAGCAGGACAAAATAGCATATTTTGGAGGAGTCATCACAGTCAGTCGGTTGTCAGGAAAATGTAACATCACATAAATATCTCTTTATTGTAATTGTTACAAAAATAATGAATGGCAGTTTGTGATTTCTCCATGTGTGTGAAGGACACAGTAGCGTAAGTAATGGTAAATGGCCTGTATTTATATAGCGCCTTACTAGTCCCTAAGGACCCCAAAGCGCTTTACATATCCAGTCATCCACCCATTCACACACACAGTCACACACTGGTGATGGCAAGCTACATTGTAGCCACAGCCGCCCTGGGGCGCACTGACAGAGGCGAGGCTGCCGGACACTGGCGCCACCGGTCCCTCTGACCACCACCAGTAGGCAACGGGTGAAGTGTCTTGCCCAAGGACACAACGACCGAGACTGTCCAAGTCGGGGCTCGAACCGGCAACCTTCCGATTACTAGGCGAACTCTTAACAGACCACGTGACTTTCGCGCATTGCATGCCGGGAACTCGTGACAAAACAATCCAAGTACCGCATCAAATGCAAGCATTTGCAGCACCGCAAAACGTTCATTCTCCGGTTCCAATACCTTCTTGGTTTTTCTTTGCTCCCCAAAAAAGGAATGTACAAAACGAAGGAGAACAATGCCAGTCCGTACAAAGACAGACTCGACGAAAAGGCAAAGAAAAGGTATGAGGAAAAAATCAAAGGAGTGAAAGGGTCAGACCCTTACGAGCACACAGAGTGGAC
This sequence comes from Pelmatolapia mariae, assembly GCF_036321145.2. NCBI lineage: Eukaryota > Metazoa > Chordata > Actinopteri > Cichliformes > Cichlidae > Pelmatolapia > Pelmatolapia mariae. The sequence continues at coordinate 11,532,093 of NC_086232.1, read as the reverse complement.
AAAAGATGTCAGCGTGCTGCCCAACTTTCACCACGCTCATATTTATAATGATATAGTTTTTGGAGTGAGTACATACACTCATGAAGTTTTTAGTAACTTCAGGTCACTGCAACAAGCCCAGGTACAGTTTACCGACGGATGGGTACAGGACCTTGAAATGCACCGTGTAGAACAAAAGACCATCGTACGTATTAATAGGACCTTTGAGCTCAACGGTAATTAATTAGTAGTGGAAATAATTTCTGGTACGCATTACAGAAATGTAGCAGTGACAATATGGTAAATGGCCTGTATTTATATAGCGCCTTACTAGTCCCTAAGGACCCCAAAGCGCTTTACATATCCAGTCATCCACCCATTCACGCACACATTCACACACTGGTGATGGCAAGCTACGTTGTAGCCACAGCCACCCTGGGGCGCACTGACAGAGGCGAGGCTGCCGGACACTGGCGCCACCGGTCCCTCTGACCACCACCAGTAGGCAACGGGTGAAGTGTCTTGCCCAAGGACACAACGACCGAGACTGTCCAAGTCGGGGCTCGAACCGGCAACCTTCCGATTACAAGGCGAACTCCCAACTCTTGAGCCACGATCGCCGACAATAATATTGTATGCTGTAACTGTACTGGGCAATTAGTGATACAAAAAACTGTTTTATCCTGTGAATAAAAGTATATGATTTTGTCAATGTACCGTGGTAATAACAGAAGCGAAACGCAATATTCTGTCAGGACAATTCACTATTTATGCACAATAAACAAACGAGCATAGCGTGACAATTTCTGTTCAGCGCCAGACTTGCTTGTAACCTATATCACCAATTATGTTATCAAAAATGACGTATTAACTACTACAAAACACTGACCTTTGTGGAAATGCTTGGAGGAGACTAACATGTGAGCTGGAGTGTTCTGGGACGTTATATTTGGTATATCCAGGCCATCCGTCGGCTCTTTGTTACTTTGGAAACATGGCTTAAACAATTCCTCTTCCACGACGTAATCCGATAAAAACCGATCTCTTTACCCGTCGGCTTCCCGTGGCTGTCATGCGACCGGCTATTGCAGTTAATAATACAACAGCTTCTTGCCATTTTTTGGGTTTCTTTTTATCGCTGTGTAACTGATTTCAATTGAAAGCCTGCGTGCGCTAGTACCTCTTGCCACGAGTTCCCAGAATCCTTTGCGGTTTTACCGCTGAATGACGTCACATTTTGCTGTGAAACCCTGGCTGATTAGGCCCCACACCCGCTTTCACACCTTGGCTCATGTGATTAGAGGATCACCAGGGGGTCCTTTGTCCCTCTTTGGGGGGATACTCCCACTGGGTTTAAATCTGGGACTCTCGGCCATTTGACCTTAGAACTGAAGAAGCTTCTCGGATGAGAGGTGAAACGTCTTCAAGCAATTTAAAGAAGTCCAGACGCTTTTCTTTGCAAACTCCTTTGACTACGATGACCTGGATGACTGAGAACCTTCACAGACATAACGACGTCACATTTTCAATCTCTATAACAGAGGAAGGAAGCTGCTCGCACTGCCATTTTGAAGTAATCATGTTTCCGCCCGGTTTCAAACCGGGGACCTTTCGCGTGTTAGGCGAACGTGATAACCACTACACTACGGAAACTGCGTAAACCTTTCTCTTCTGCTCAGTTTTCTGAACTGTGACGGTGATTTTCATGAATGCATTTCCTTTAATATATTTTCTGTCAATATTTATGCTTGATAAACTGTGGTAAGATTCCCTACATGCACTAAAGTTCTTGGCCACATACATATTGAGTTGCTTGGCTATAGAAATCCATACCATGAAGCTCCAACGCACATTTTTTAAACCTATGTCATTGGCAGAGGAAGTTTGGAGCTGTGCAGAGTCTAGGTTACTTTTACTGCACCCCTACCCATTTATTATGAAAAAACAGCACAACTGTTTTTGCTTTTTTTTTTTTTTCAGGATAATGCAAAAATGATTTGTATGATTTAGATTTATACTTAAGTGGCAGCTATTTACTGACTTTAGAAAGTTATTTTAAATGATGTAATGTCATGAATAACACAAGCTATTTTCCATGAAAACTAAAAGTGGTGAAATTCTCAAAAAATGAGCGAGAAGTGCATGTAATTTTACACATTTTGTTGTTCTGTGTGTGTGTTTGATGTGTATCCGAAAAACTCACTGCAACACAGATTTGAAAACACGGGAAAGACCTCAAAACATTTTTTTTTTAACTTTCTATGTAAACAAAAATTCCCACTCAGGCTTTTCAGTGCGAATTTTTTGTTTGTATAGAAAATACCTGTGCCAGTCACTCATTTGTCCTTGTCGACAGTGGTGAAAATCACCTTACCACTACATCAGGTGAGTTTTTCACTGTGCACATTGACACAAAACTCATTTAACAACACAACTGATTTAAAAAGATGCATTTTGATCATGAAGTTTATCGTAATCCTTAAAATATGCAGGGCGTCACATTAACCCAGTTGCTTATGTCCAGCGTAGCTCTGTTTTTAGAAATGTTATTCAAAACGTGGCCAGTTTAATGTCTTAAAGTAAAATCACAATAAAACTTCAACTAACTAAAGAGGTCCCGTGATGCAGCAAACGAATCATTATTAAAGGATACGAGAAACCTTGTATCTTTTAATAATGTGGTCATAAACAGGCGCGTTGCTAGGACTGGGGCTAAGTAAAGACCTGAAATCTTTTGAATTTCACTCAATAACAGCACCAATTTAATATTATTTACTATATTTTATAGTAAAATTTATATAAAATGTCAAACATTATACATTACCTAAAGGTTGAAGTCACAGAAAGATACTGAAATAAACAATCAATGCAATTTGAGTTCTCCTTGTTTGTTATATATATTTTATTTATTGTAAGCAGTGGGAGTAAGAGCTAAAGAAAAAAATAGTAAAAATATGAATGAATCTCTGGTCTTACAGCTTGTGCTTTTATTGTGCCATAATGCCTCCTTTTAAACTGTCCTCTTGTTCGTCTTTTGGATGCTCACCTCTTCTTCACCTTTCGTTTCACCAAACTGCTGCACTCTTGTTCTCTGCTCTCGCCTCCTGTTCTGATTAGAATGCAGTCAACATGTGCCAAACAAACTCCCTCCAAATCTATAATGTTTGGTTTTTTAACATCTTATTTATCGACTTATTTTATACACTCTATCAATCAATTATGAAACAAATATCAGAATGTAGAAAAGCAAATAAGCAATTTCATGCCATAAGAGCTAAATGGTTATCAAAGAAAATACTGAATCCCTATAGAGACACCAGTCAGCATTCACGATTCCACCGTTCAGGAATGGTGGCTAAGCTGTCGTCCATGTTGGACAACATCTCCCACCCCCTGCAGGAGACTCTGACAGCACTGAGCAGCTCCTTCAGTGGCAGGCTGCGGCACCCACGATGTGGGACGGAGAGATTTCGCAGGTCTTTCCTTCAAACTGCTGTCCGACTCTACAACACGGTCACTGCAGATGACCACACATGTGCAGACAGACACACACACACACATCCCATACACAACTGTAACTGTCTCCCTGTTGTGCAATATTGCCAAGTGCTATTTTTCCTACCATAACAAAGCATGTTATTCTATTTTGTATATTACTTTATTCTATTGTATATAGTATTAAATTTTTGTTGTATAGTATTATCCTATTATTGTGTTTTTCTTAAACTTGTAATTTCTGTTGTGACCAAATTTTTTTTTTTACCACATGTGGAACTAATAAAGGTTTATCCTATCTTATTCTGCACTTTCCACCTGATTACATCTGTCTTCAAAGTCATGTCACTCTTTTGTTAATTTATGTTTACTTTTAAATGTGCAGTTAAAATAACTTTAGTGACATAGTGCACACATTATTTCCTATGGACTGCTGGATTATCTTTATTTATTTATTTATTTTAAATTAGTATTATTAAAAGGTGCAGTCAGTCATTTTTTAGGTTATTTGATAGAAAAAAAGGATCATGCACTCATAAACATACATAGAACAGTGGATAACAATAACACATTGTTAAACATGGCATTGGTCACTGTTTAATTCCTCATTCCTTAAGCATTACTCGTCCTTAGTTTGTAATTTATAAATACAGATATACATTCTTAGAAATAACCACTTCTGAACCTGATCTCCTTACTCCAAGGAGCTTTTTTGAGTCATCATTGTTCCAGGAGGAGGGCATTCACTACTTTCATTTCACCTGAGTTCACCTGTGGGAGAAAACAGCGCCGAACATCCTGAATATTTCTTTTAATTCAGGAGTACTTGGGAACTAATCTTGAGCGATTACTGACTAAACTGACTAAAGATAATGAACCAGAGAAATTCTAAACTTTTAAACAACTCAGGGATAACTGAATTTGTGTCTGGACATTCAGACTCAAGATATAAAGGATCATACCTGCTTTACCTCCAGTGTTGTGCCAAAAAGAGATCGTCTGCCAAAAACTGATTTCCAATGTTTCCATGTGTTTTTCTGTGTAATGTCTTTACTTGTATTGGTAAATAGACTATAGTGAACATGATTTACAAAGGGTTTATATATCAAATTTAGAAATTACCTGTTTTTTCCAAGTACAGTACAGTGGAACCCGGCAATATTTCTGCCTGTAGTACGGCAAAATGCCCGCGTAATGAAATAGATAAAATAGAAAATTTAAAAAAAATTAAATTAAATTCCATAATGTTATGTACATGTACACGTACGTATGTATGCATGCATACGTACGCTTTCTTCAACCTCCGCCACCTCCTCCTCCACCAAGAACTTCGTCTTCAGCCAGCATCGCCTTCTCTCTATCACCTTTTCTATCACTGTGATGAAGTGAGGCTCCATAAATGCCAAAGAGGTGAGTAGTATTTCTCAGTTACAGTGAATAGATAGGAGAAAATAAACTGTAGAAGACTAAAGAGAAGAAAGAATAAGAGAAATAACAATTTAACATAAACCAGTGACACACTCCGGGGCCTGATCAACCCTGGCAGGGCCTCCTTGGATGAGGGTGTCTAATGATAATGGCCGAAACACCCAATGAATCCAAGGTCCACTACTGACGATGTGTCCCAAATCTTAATACGATAACCTAGATCAGATCTCTAATCCCCCCCAAAAATGGCAGATTAGCTTGGGTAAAATTATTGTGGCAGTCACTCACTTATCTTTGCTGCTACTGCCATCTACTGGTATATAGTCGGTGAATTTCACTGTACACAAAAACACAAAAGTCTTTTAACAATAACAAGAAACTATTAACTAACAATAAATAAATAAATAATTAGAATTAAATCTCAGTATTTTCTTTAACTAAATACGCCCAGATTTACTAACTGTGCCAGTATAAAAAACCCTTTTGGTGTTAAAAACCTGTTGGTATCTACCAAAGTGGAGCTATGCCGATTTTGTGATCAAAAGGTGTGGACATGGAGAATTGTGATACAAGACACATACAAATATGCTCCTTGTACTGGTTGTTACAGGCAGCCAGACTGGTTTTCATAGTGAGTGACTTTCAGCCACAACTTCCCACAAAACACAGTACACACAGAGTGATGTTTTTTTAACTTTCAGTGACTGATTGTCATGAATAGCTGTGTGAAGCAGGGAGGAATGGACCCAAACGCAGACTCAAAGAGACAAACTGAACTCAAAAGGCAGTTTGGCAACAGAGAAACCAAACAGCAGGGAATGAGGGAGATCACAACAACAGACAAAGGGAAACAGAGGGTTTTAATACACAAGGAATGACGTGGGAACGGGAAACACAGCTGAGACAAATTAGACACAACAAGAAACACTGAGCATGGAATGCAAGACTGTCCAAATAAAATAGGAAACTGTGAGACATGATCCAAGACACGAGCTTGACACAGGAGTGGAGGAAAGGTAGACGAGAGAGGGAGTGAGGGGACATGAGAGAGAGGAGAAGAATGGGATGCACATAAACACGAAAACACAGAGAGGGACACATGACAGAGACACAATGTGAACCTAATGGACGAGGAACTAAACAGGGAATATAAGAACTCAAAACATAGAATAAACTCAAGTCTACTAAATGAACCTAAAGTATATCATTATACATAATAGACACCAAAACACAAGAAACTCAAAACGCTGGGTCAAATGACCGAGAACCATGACACAGATCTGTTACCAACATACTGAAATGTCATCAAAATGAATTTAATTAATAAAACTCAGAAAGATCTAAAAAGTCTGTCAGGTTAATGCCTGAATGTCACAATATGGTTTACTGACATTAACAGTTCCTTCATTAATATGTGTATGCATGATGGATCTGACACTAAATAATGTTTCATTTTCTTCCTTTGTACATCCCCAAACTGTTATTTTTGCATTTGTATAGTAAAAATAGGAAGATCCTGCCTCAGAGTTATACTGAAAAGCTTGTTTGTGCATTTATTACTTAATGTTTAAATTACTTCTATTGTAATTTATTATAATCAGGTTTTCCTAAAAATGCCTTCAGTTGATTTAATCACTAAAAAATAACAATCACAAGTTCTAAACCCTTTCTAACTTCATCAGCATCCATACATCAGCATACGTACATGATATCCTGTCACTTTTCAATCAGTTGGACACGTCTGTTCATTCACGCTTTCCATGTCTGGGAACAGCAGTACTGAGTAAAATTGCATTAATACAAGTTGTGTTAAGTTTGTTTTGATTACTTAGCAAACATTCAGCAGCACATCAGTAGTTGTTAACAATGCCTTCCATGTTTAATGAGACACTAACTCCCACAATACTTTGCTGGTTTTATTTAGGTGTGTAGTATCAGGTGCAGCTTTAGTTCCCAGCCATGGTATAACCTACTTCAGCGATGTCAAACTCAATTTAGGGCCATGCACAGTCCACTTTGATCTAGTAGGCTAAACCAGTGAAACTGCCCTTTGTTTCAGTGTAAAGATGTTTAAATACACATTTAACCCCAATGAATATGAGATAAAGAAGTGCAATTTTGGGTCATAGAAGCTTTGGTTAGTTAGTTAGTTCAGTTTTCTGCCAAAGCTGGGTCTCTTTGTCAGTGTGAAGCTAAACGTACTTAAATGTTTTAGCATAAACCGAGCAGATGTTCACCAAAGGTCTGGCCCGTGAACTGTGGTGAGGACACAGACTCAACCATGCTGTGCTGAAGTTTGTAGTTAAAAGAGCTCTCATCCTGTATAAACCACGAATAATGAGACAGACAGTAAATGGAGAAGTCCTCCAACATTTTTGCAGGATCGTATGCCCCGTTTCCCCTTAGTTTTGTTTTTCTCTGATTAGAATACATAAGTGTACAATAGTGTGTCCATGTGATTCTATTAGAAAACTGTGTTTTCATTCTGCAAGTTAATCGATATTTGATAAACTTCTTCTGCTTTTGTTCTTAACTGCCATGGTTGATTTCCTTTTGCAAATGTCCATACTCAGGAGAGACTGAGAAGGTGAGAGGTGAAGGGACAGAGACTCTCCACCCCTGGTGATACACCAGAACTGATTCAGCAGTGTGTGAGGAAGAGGGGGAGAAAAAGGAGCCAGCAGCTGCTAAGAGATGCAGAGGAGAACAAGGGGAGAATAGACAGCTGTTCTCTGTAGTTGAGGAACTGGTGAAAACATTTAAAACAGTTTCTAAAAGTTTGCTTCCTGTATTTGCAGAAGTATCTCCAACCCAAACTATAACAGCTGCATACAGGGAACCACTCACTGATGTTTATGCTGCAGGACAGGAACTGACAGAGAAAGAAGGAAAAATTAAGGGAACCACCGATATCTTCTTTTTAGTTTATTTTAGGGATATGGGATATTGTCCTTAAATATAACTAAAGCTTTCAGACAGTGGTCACTGTGTATGAATATTTCTCTGTTAGACAGTCACACAGGTATAAATGATACAAAACAGAAATGTATACCTTGAATTTGAACTGAAATACAATATTTGAGACAACTGCATTTTTTGTTTCAAACATTTTTGTATATATAGTAAAATCTCAATAATGTAAATCCTATTACATTTGTACCATCACAATGAAATGAAACTTGTTTCAAGAGCTACACTAGCAAATGATTTTACCAGCCAAACTTAGAATAATTGTTGGCTAAAGGGACTCAGCGCATGGTTGTGGTGTTCTCCCAGATGCATTAAACAACACAATTTTCTCTGTTTAAAGTAAAAAAAAATGATATAAAACAAAGCTTTTCTCTATTTCCGTTGAACATGTGTGAATGGGTGGATGACTGGATGTGTAAAGCGCTATACAAATACAGGCCATTTACCAACATGTCAAACATGGGCTGTCCACCACAGCTGTAGCTACTTAAGGCACGGTTGCTAGGTAACAGAAACTTTGAGTAGCAATGAGTAATAACCTCTATACTATACAGAGGTAAGAGATCACAATCTTCATATCAGTCTCTAAGCAAGAAAACATATTTCCCATGCAATTTTTAAAAATAGCCTAATAAAAACAGAACTTATATTTAAGTTTCAAAAGTTAAAAAAACAAAACAAAAACAAAGAGATGAAATTAAGGCTTGTGTGGCTGTTTAAACTGTTTAAGAACTCATTTTGAAATCATAATACTTTCACTTCACTTCACAGTCATAGTAACCATGAAACATTTTTAACAAATAAAGAGTTTCGCTTCAACAAGTCTACAAGGTGCCGTTGGTGGCTGACGTGCTAAGTAACTTGATAAAGAGTACAAAGGGAATTGAAAAAATCACATACTCATAGTGGCTGTTGTGGTGTTTCACAGTTCTTCATATGAAATCTCAAAATATGTGACCGATCATATCACTAAGTTACTGCTGTCAGAAAACAAAAAAACAGTGCGTAGCTTCTTCTGTTCTTTTCTTTGAACTCTCTTTCATAAGTCACACTAGATGATAGATATAAAGAAGTGTTATACAGGGCAAAGGTAAAGCCTGAATTATCTTACAGACATTGAAATGACTGAACACTGAACACACCCTGACTGGTAGGTTCTTAATGTCACTTTATGTTATTTTAAAATTATATTTTAGTTTAATAGGCAGGCAGAACAGACAGGCAGTCTAAGAGCAAGTGCTCTGTTAGGGTGGAGGTCTTTAACATTAGGCCATGTCCGGTTGCTGCGGACCTGTGAATGATGTTTTTTTTGTTTTGTTTTTTATCAGTGGAAAGAAATTTGTTTTCTGTGAAGAGAATAGCGTTAGGATGTGGTTTGAGCTTTTAGTGTGTATTTGTGGTTTTCTTGCTTCTGACTCGGAGAGGCAAAAAGAAAGCGATAAGAGAGTGTCATCTGTCTTACATTTTTCTTGTACTGAGTTAGGGGAAGTCCAAAAGTCAGAAAACTTGTCATAAAATTCAGAAGACGACATAGCTAAAGAGTACATATGCTTCACACCTCTGTGAAAATGATGAGAAAGAGTAAGAACACCAAGATACATAAAACAAAAATCATGGTCTCTCATCATGACACAAAGTCTAAGGAGCTTGGAAAGAAAAGCGTCTGGACTTCTTTAAGTTGCTTGAAGACGTTTCACCTCTCATCCGAGAAGCTTCTTCAGTTCTAGGGTCAAATGGTGGAGAGTTCCAGATTTAAGCTCTGTGGGAGTGACCCACCAAGAGGGACAATGGACCCCCTAATGAGCCTCTAATCACATGAGCCAAGGTGTGAAAACAGGTGTGGGTCACAATCAGCCAGGGTTTCGGGTGAGCTCATTGTGAAACCTAGCCCCACCCTATCGTGTGAATTCCTGAGGTCAGATGGCCCAGGATGTGAGTGGGCGTTAAGGCGTCTGGGAAGGGATCTCAAAACTGGATTATAGATGGCAGACAGTTGGTGTCATGAATCACCGCCTCTGTTCAAAGATGGTCGCTCACAGTGGACATAAATGGCCTCTTTCACTCCTCTTTCAAATCATCTGTCCTCTCTGTCCAAAATGTGAACATTGGCATCCTCGAAAGAGTGACCTTTATCCTTAAGATGCAGATGGACAGCTGAGTCTTGTCCTGTGGAGGTGGCTCTTCTATGTTGTGCCATGCGCTTGTGAAGTGGCTGTTTGGTCTCTCCGATGTAGAGGTCTGGGCATTCCTCGCTGCACTGTACAGCATACACCACATTGTTAAGTTTGTGTTTAGGAGTTTTGTCTTTGGGATGAACCAGTTTCTGTCTGAGTGTGTTGCTGGGTCTGAAGTATACTGTGATGTCATGCTTGGCATGACTCTCCTGAGTTTTTCTGATACACTGACTACATAGGGGATGACAATGTTGTTGCGTTTGTCTTTCTTATCCTCCCTACTTGGTGTCTGATCTTCTTTTCTGTGCATCTTTGCTGACTTGATGAAAGCCCATCTAGGATAACTGCATGTTTTAAGCGCTTCCTTTACATGTGTGTGTTCCTGCTTTTTCCCTTCAGGCTTAGAGGGAACATTCTCTGCCCGGGTCCTGATTACTCCAAGTTTGTGTTCCAGAGGGTGGTGGGAGTGGACAGGCCTGCAATCATATCTATAAAAAGAGTAGAGAAGTGGACTCAGCACAGCCCTGGGGTACACCAGTGCTGAGACTCAGTGTTGTGGATTTTATTATGATATATATACCTGTATACACTAGACATGTAATCATAGTTGCTTTCATAAATTGTGTGTAATCATATATACTCATATAGACTATGCATACTTACAGCGAAGTGTTTATAGAGTGGAGTCACTGTGTTAAACATTTCCTGTATGTTCAAATCACATGACCCATATATTTAGGTCATATATATCTCCCACTATATTATTGAAAAAGTTGTGCCACTTGCTGTATGAGCACATGTTGATTAATATCAATGGCCAACTGTGACTAGTCCAACAAAGGGTTAATTCAGCTTGGCTCTGCTAAAGGATGTGCATAGGACTCTTCTCGGCATGCAGCTGCATTTAACTGTGCAGCAGAAGCACGCAGCGGTGTTTAACTGGATTGCTTCACGGTGTGTGCCGCCCTTTAAATGGCTGTACAAAAGATGGCTGTAAAGCAAAGGCCTGCAGCCCTTTCTGGGGCTGTAAGATAAAAGAATATGGCCCCTTAAATGGCTGTAAAACAAAAGCATGAATGATTGTAAAGCCGAAGTGTACAGCCCTTTTAATATCTATGTAAGACAAAAAACCTGGCTTTTGCAGGGCATGTACCAGGGATTCTAGTTCTCGCCTCAAACACCAGAAGGCGAACAAGTAAACCCTTGCTCCGCATGGATAGCAGTTTATGTCTGGCATGCAGGCCCAACAATATTGTTGAATGGATTAACCGATTAACTGCTTTTCTGCAGACTTTCAGACTCACTTTGGCCATGAAACTGTCAAAGGGACCCAGTGCAATGATGGATGAGAGACTGGTTTGCAAGTTATGGTGTAGGGTCATGTATATCATAAGTGGAAGATGAAAGAAAACACAATGGATGAAAGGATACCCAACGACAGGAGGGGGGGATCACTGTCCCTATATAAGATGACTCTGATATGCACTGGGGCTCTCTCTTTTTTTTCCTGCTGCTTCTTTCCTGTCTGTCTTTGTGTTTGTTTTCTGTTTGTGCTTTAAGACTCTACACCCCGGGGTTGCTTCGCTTTTTGTTTGCTTGTTTTCTATGTGTTATTTCTGCTTTTAAATGTACTGTTCTGCTGTTCATATGACAATTTTTAATAAACTCTGTTCTAAGAATTCTACTAATTTTCCAGAGAATCATTATTAGTGATTTGATTTTAATTGGATGTGAAAAGCTGGACCTCCACAGCGTTGGTGGGATAAGGTTATCATATTGGCTTCAAAATTTGCGACCCGACACCAGAGGATATGTGATGACTGCATTTTTACTCAGTTGTATATAGCATTTGTATTCTATTTTTATCTTATTAGTGTGAATGCTTGTAAAAGCATTCACAGTATTGTTCTTCTAATCTTTATTATTATATATTCCGTACGTTTTTTGGCATCAAACTCCTTCAAAACCGTTCAACTTAGAAAAACCATTCAAACACCGTTAGATTCCTCTTCTTTTTGGACATGACTGCTTCTACTTTTCTCATTTTTAACATTTATATTTTTTAAATTATTCAACTTTTTTCAACAAAAATTTCCCATGTATTTCAATGGGGAGACCCATCAAATCCTCATTCAACTTACTCATTTTCAAACTGTATCTACTTCCACATACGTTGACATAGAGCCACCATTCAAACTTTAAAACGAAGACAAGACATTCAACTATTCAACTTGTATTTATCTTTTCAATATCTATTATACTTTTTCTTCAGTTCCAGTTTAAGTTTCATGATGTTTTTTCAGCCGTTTCAGAGTTTATAATGGGTGTGTATGGGACGGAATGTTGGGGCCAGAGTGAGACAGCTCAACTGGTAGAGTGAGAGAAGCAAAAAAATTAATCTTAAAATCTTTTTTAAAACTGCTGCTGTGTCCGCAGCGTTTGCTCTACCGGTCTGATTTTACCCTCAAAACGTAGCCATCGCTGTCCTCTTTCATCCAATGTGTTTACTATTGTACTAGGTGTTATGGTTCTTTCATAAATGTCACCAAAGCACAGCCTCCTCCCTCCAACTCTTCCATAGACTCTAATGTTAAAATGGCTCAGAAGGTTCGTTTGAAAATCAGAAGAGCATAGTGTCTTTCCACTGTCACCACATCCATATAATAAACTCCACAGGCATGAAAACTGAGAATCCGGTAGACTAGACATTGCTGGCACTCACGGTGAAAGAATTTCATCAATACGACTTGTACTTTTCATTTGGGAACGATTTGTTTCGGGCTGACTTTTCTGTTCATTTTAAGCAGCAAAAGTGAGGTGCATGTCTGTGAGAGTGTGTATGGAGCCATTGGGTGCAGTCACTATAGCAACCAGGCTCACACCTGCCTGCCTAACGAGCTCTGTCTCTCACTGTGCCAAGATTCATCTTAAACACTTCTCTTTCAACTGCTGCTGTGTCCACAGTGTTTGCTCTACAGCCATCATTTTACCTTCAAAACTTCGCCATCATTCTTCTCTTTCCAACAGCATGTCTTTCAAAGCTCAGAGATGTAAACTTTTTAAACTGTGTGGATCCAAGTGGAGGGATCACATTTTAGTTATTCAGTGATTCAAAGAATATGAACTTTTAATATTCATTCAGATGTTTTCTGACTCTAAATTGTCTTTTCTCATTTCTCTTGTTTTTCTAATTTACAATTAAAACATTTTCAGCTATTTTCCAACTTCTTCTGTGTGGTTTTCAACTTTTAGCAGTTCAGCACTTTTGTTTTCAGGTGAAAATTTCTGTATTTTTCATCTCATTCAACATTTTTAACTTAAAATTCAGCAATTAATTCATTTCAGTCCATACATTCAGATTCAAGCATTCACACTGCAGTTTCTTCAGAAAATGCACTTTCTAGTTGTATATTTTATTCTACTGTATATAGTATTTTATTTTATTCTATTCTGTACAGTTGTGTACTGTATTTATTCTTATTTTATTCTAATTTTGCTTCATAACTTTTGCACTGTCCACTTCCTGCTGTGACAAAACAAATTTCCCACGTGTGGGACTAATAAAGGTTATCTTATCTTATCTTATCTTATGACTGACTTTCACTCTCTGTTTACGTCCCGAAAGAAAGTTGTGGATCCATAAACAGATGCCATAATAGTGTTAGCACAGAACCTCATGGAACCCCATGATGAACTTTTTGTGTTTAAGTTCTATGAAAAAACTGGAATCTGTCTGAAAGGTTTAAATGCAGAGGATTTCAGTAGAGGAATAAAGAGAGAGCTGCTTCACATCATACACTATGTGACATGTTTCAGGCATTGGGTAGATTTGGCAGAGTAAAAGTTCAGCTTCTACACCAACACTGAGGAGCAGCAGTGCATTAATGCTGTCAGGTAGGTTTATGTGGTCAGAACATTTGCATGTGCACAGACAAGATAACAAAGCAAATATAAGCAGACTCACAACATAATGTACCACAATAAGTTTCTTCCTTCATGTTGAGACTCCCTTGACATCAAATTTATCTTGACTTAATTGGATCACTTCCACTTTTTATCTCTTGTTTTTTTTATTCTGTACAGTTTCAGAGCTTTTATCTTGTTAAAGTACTGAATGCCACGTTGTCACCTTGAGCACCCATGAGCGCTCACTGCAGAGCCTCCCAGTTTCCATGTAAACTTTGATATATTTTTAACAGTAGATCAGGGAGGAAGTGATATTGCCTTCATGCATTTGGACCACCTGTTACAGAAACCATAAACAGCTGCCTGCTTTGAAACATTTTTGTGAGTTGCAGCACACAACTGAAAGCTCCCAAAGCTCATTTTAAGAGGATCAATCAGCATAATTTCCCCCTTCACACCTTTTATATCAACTTGAAAAGCTTTGAGCAGGATGTGAACCTGTCAGATTAGTGGAACATTTGAGTTTTCAGAAAGATCCACAGTTTTTGTTCTATAGAAGATGTGATCTGAAGATCTTCTTTATGAGTCTGGCTCTATGTTTGGGGCAAAGCTGGAATATCTAATGTGACGTGATATTTATTATGTGAATGAGAATCTAAACCAACTTCAGTACTATGCTGTTTAAACTTAATATGTTTGTATTGATCACTATGAAAAAAAAGGTTTGCTTGAACATAAATGTGTTCTTGCACAGATAACATGTTTAAAGTCATTTAATGTATAATGTGAACACATTAGGTGAGGATGTGGGTGTTTGTGGGTCAGCTTGCACTTGGCTACAAAACCACAAAAAGTAGAAATCCACACAAACAGTTTCTTTCTCATTTTGTTTTTCACAGAATCCACATGCAAACGGAGCTACTGCTAATACTTAGAAATAGTATAATGTGTGCCCGTGTGTGTGTGTGTGTGTGTGTGGTCAAAAATACAACAGGGTGGGGGAATTGACAGGCTGTACTAAAGTCAAGGATGAAAAACTGAAGCAACAACCCAGAACAGCCAGTTTCCACCTGATACTGCATGCTTGAAGTTATCAGCTCAGAGTTATTCAGACAGGTGCACTGCAAGTACTGTTATATACAACCGTTTATAAGTTGAAGAATTGGATAAGATAAAACTAAAGGGTTAAAATACTTCAACTGAAACAATCAGAAGTTCAAATGTTCGTCAGAAGAGTGAGACTTTTCACCCCCCTTTTTTTGTCTTGTCACTTTAGTTGGTTACATTTGATATGAAAAGAAAGTAACACCCTCATGTGATGCTCTTTGACAGGATATCAGGTGAAATTAAGTCAGCAGTTGGAAGCAGATCAGTTGCAGCTCAGCCAGCAGGTAAGTGTCACTGACTGAAGTCTTTCAATGGACAGCGTGTGTGCTTTAATGTACAGGTATTATTAGTTTTAAAAGAGAACTGTTTGATGTTCGAACTGCACAATATTAAAAAATGTTTTACTGAATTTTGTTCAGTTTAAGATTGAGTGAAAATTGCTTTTGTGTAACAAAACATCCAGGAGATCAGGTTGTTGTTATTTATGTATCAGTTTTATTTGCCATGGTGGAGCAGATCAAATGAAGGTGAACACAAACCAAGCAGCCAACAGTTTGCGAGGCTGTGGTAGAGATTCATGTCTGAAAGAAAAGACCACAAATTCAACACCAATGGAAACATTAATTTTTGAAGCGCTTCATGTAAATTATGATTTCAATTCAGTTTCATTTTATGTAGATGTCTCCAAACCACAATAACAGTTGCTGAACAGCACTTTGTGTTATATAGTAAAGTTTAGTTATTGGACCTCTGACAGATTGGTGACTTGTCCAGGGTGCACCTTACCCCTCGACCTGTGCAAGCTGTGATAGACTCTAGCTTTCACTGCTGCGATGCTAAATTGGATAAGTAGAAGAAAATGGATGAAAGTAAATTAAAACACAGTAAGTTTAAGTGCTCCTTAGTATACACAGTAGGAGTCTGGATTACATCATCACTGTTTTTAGTTTTACAAACTGAGGCAGGATCTGAAACACTTGTATGTCTGTTGTTCCGTCCTCTGTTTATTCTGTTTATCTGAAGCCAACTGTGTTTTTTTTCCATGTGGATTGATGTGTGACTGTTTGGAGAAATAAAACTGTGTCGTCTCTAATCATGTTGCTAACATGGTAACATTTTATTTTATGTGTTTACCTTTGCAGGATGAGAAGAATCAGAAAGCAGTCAGTCAATACCTAAAGCAACTACAGTCCTTCAAATCTTCTAGTCACAGTCACGAGTCACCATCCCAGCGGCCTCTAAGAAAGAAAACTGTCGACTTAATGGAGAGAAATAAGAAAACCCTTTCCCTGTTTATTCTGCTGCCTCTGCTGCTGCTCTGCAGAAGTGATGAGTGTCCCAGCCTGCCAGAGAGTTAGTCTTTAATCCTCTTGATTCATAATTAACTAACTTTGAGATCTGTTGTTTGACATATTTACTCATTTTCATTTCATCTCTCCTGTTTTAATTCTCACAGATCTCACTTGCTACACTGACTACAATAAAATCATCACATGTTTGTGGAACAGCAAATACGTGTCTGATGACACTGCATGCACGATACATGCTCAATTTACATCTAGCCGCCTGTAAGGACCTCAGTCACAAAGAGAAAACCTCAACATATTGTTACGCCCCAGTCTAGGGGTACAGGAACGCAACATAAATTTGAAAAGATTGACCCCGCCCTGGTCCCCAAAACCATACACAGAGGGAAAACCAATTTCTTAATGAATGGTGGTTTATTTTGCTACACTGGAATAAAGAAGCTCAGGGGTGAACAAAGGCCAAAATAACAAACAAAACAAGCTAAGTCAGGAGGAGGTGCTATCTAAACCCTATGTGAAACCAAAAACCAAACAAAAGACAAGCGCTACACCTAACTCCCTAACTGTGATAAACAGGAGAAAACAGCGCAAGGAAACAATAGGCAGCTCACCCCTTCTGTTCCAGTGCTATTTACAAAGTGCTATTTACAATGAAAACTAATGTACACACTATATACAAAACTGGGAAAACCGCAAAAAATCACAGGCACCAATGTCATGGGTTTTGGAGGCCAGGGTCAGATCTGCTGCTGCTGTCAGTGGCTGCCCCGGGACAACTGCTGGTGAGGGATTTTGAATGCGGCCAATCAGCAGTCGTCAGCTCATCCAATCAGGGCCTGCAAAGATTTAAAGACACAGACAAAGAAAAACACAGCCACCAAAACAAATTATGGCCAGGGCCATAACAATATAATACTCAGAATACATGAATCACACCTGTCATCATGTGCATCAAAAAGAGATTAATACTGTTTTTGTTTTTTCAGTTCTTACAGCGCTTCCTGTGACCTAAAGCCTGTTGACATCTCCAGACCAGCCCTAAAGACGTGCTCCCTGATCTTTGAAATTGAATATGCTGTGAGTGTGTGAAAAAATCTAATTATTGTTGAGCCCCCGAGATAAAATCATTTATCCTATATGTCAGTTTGTAGTTTAATTAGAAATCAGAGCTAATATTCTACAGAAAGCCTCGGGGCAGTCATTGCACCTTCCCAAATAGTTAGTTTTTCTGTCATTTGACAAAATCAAGCTTTTATTAAGCCCCCTTTGAAGTTTGCCACACAGAAACTTCTGTGATAAATGTTTTCTAACAGTAAATATTTTTCAAACATTTTTTTTTCCAGTTTCTGTCTTTCCATGTGTTGTCCCTTAATCTGAACTGCAACCAAATGAAGCAGAGTGTAATCACTTCCTTCAAGCCATCCTGTCACAGTGAGTGTAATCTACAGTATAATATACTGGCTCTTTGTGATTTACAGTGTGAGCTATTCATGGTGACCTAAAACAACTGTGTTCGTGATCTTGCAGTAAAGGTGAATCCGCCTGCAGAGCCAAAAGTCTACTTCACCTCTGTTTCCTGGTTGTCCCAAGTCCCTGAACATGAAAGGATCAGTTCATACAGAAGTGAACTGCAATGGAAGAAGCAGGATCAGTCATGGAGTGTAAGTTTAGATTTTGTGACACAGTGTGAACTAGGGCTGCCACGATTAGTCGACTAGTCACGATTACGTCGACTATCAAAATCGTCGACGACTGATTTAATAGTCGACGCGTCGTTTGAAGCTTACAAAAAACGCAGGAATAAGTAGTAGGATTTAAGAGTGTAATAGCGGACTGAAACAGAAGATGGCAGCACTGCATGTACAAGGATGCCAGCTGCCGTTAAACCCCGAAGAAGAAGAAGTAGCTCTGTCCCAGAATTCATAGCGCAGCCCAGCTCAGTTTCCAACAATGGCGGCAGCTAGCTAGTTTTAATATTACTCTTATTATTCTTTCTGGGTCACAAAATAAACGTTTGACATATTTTCAGGCGAGAATGTAACTGTGTAAACCTCAAATATCTGCTCAGTTTATCAAGACACCACATATTTTCAAAAGCGCTCCGACGTTTTCGGAGACGTCTGTTACCCACTAGCTCGATAGCTAGCCGGGGGCAAGGCTCAGTAGAGCCCGTGAGAACACCGGACTCCCGGCAAATCGTTTTCAAACCCACCGCCGTCTTTCGCTACTCAGGTTAAACATATATAAGTCACTTAGATAACTTAAAAATGTTATTGTTTGGCTTTTTTTTAGTATTTTATTTGTTCCTGAGTAAATCGGTTTGGCTGAGATTAAAGTTATAGTTTTTACACAGCTGAATAAACGTCAAGCAGACAACTGATTATCAGAAGTGTGAGATGCTTGAGAATTTACTTCGGTGTCCTGTTACATTTTAGATAGCAAGGAGCAGACGGCTGAGTTTATTAAACTCCACCGAAACAATCTGCAAATTTCATTAAAATTTAATAAACTATCATTGTGATATTCTTGATTAGGGTCTTGAAAAGATCAGAACAGAAGGACGTGGATACGTGCTTTTATTGAACAGCAAGACATCACACACTAACTTGTTGTTTTCTTAGCGGTGCATAAAACGTACCTGTTAGGTTTTGTATTGTTGATTGTCATTTATGCTTAGAAATATCTACTCATATATGCTTAGAGTTTTATAATTAGTTGTAGATTAATAGAAGTTTGATCCTTAGTAGTCTGTAGACATACGTTGTGTGCATTCCAGAGCACTCTGGCTTTCACACCCACATCCTGGGAGCATGGGAGAGGTCATACCTTGTCTTATTGTTTTATGGTAGGATAAACGTATCTATGCCTGTTTTAGTCTAAGTGCATTTTGTTTAGATGAACTGCTGGACTTCCAGGCCAGCAGGGTTAGGAAGTCATTTTATCCACACACACACACACACACACACACACACACACACACACACACACACACACACACACACAGGGCATTCTTTGTTCACATGTATACCTGGGTACGCTGTTATATGTTAATGACCCTATGCATATTCATGTAACCACAATAAAAGAGCAGTGTTACGGGGGAGCGGACGAGAGCAACTGGGGTCAAGCGAAGGAACGGCGCCTGTCCAGTTCTCTCCCGTGCACGTGAAACATAAAGAACTTTGCCTACTTCGTGTCTTGCTTGCTGTGTAATTACATTGTCTTCAACGTTCCAGCGAATCGGGTTAAGCTACAAACCTATCAGTACCCTTTTTGTTATAAGTTGGTCAACCAAGAACTAGCCCTGTAACAGGCACTTCTGTATTTTACCACTGGGGGGCAACAATTCACTCTATTACATTCCTCCCCTTTTAGATTTGTAATTGAAATAAGCAACCCTTTAAAGAATGTATTTCACTGCCCCCCCCCCAAAAGAAATATTCTGCGGCCCTTTCGAACAATGAACAAATATAGCCATTACTTGTATTATTAACTGCTCACTTCTAAAATAACTGGCAGTAAATAACTAAAACATAATTCTACATTTTCAAAGATTCAGTCTCTTTGGGGGAACTCTGCGTCTTTCTGGGTATCTGCGTTCCACAGATGGGCTTTGGGTGGTTTCTGGGGTGGATACTGATGGTTCATCGGTTGTCTGTTTAGATGGTTCAGGAGGTGAGGGGTGTGATGTTAAAATCCCAGGTGGACTGGGTGGTGTCTCTGGAACAGCACCGTCCATAATCACTTCTGGTCGTCCCTCTGGAACCGGTGAAAACATAACTGGGGGTTTCTCCACAGTCTGTCTCCATGGTAATAGGTGGTCCACATGTATTGTGCGTGTTCTCTGTCCCTCTCGTATCAGGTAAGTAACACTTCCCATTTTCTTCAGAACTGTTCCATGAGTCCATTTTGTTTCCCCCCCCCTGAAGTTTCGGATACGCACAGCGTCTCCCTCCGAAAAAACACGAACAGGCTGGGTTCTGCAATCATGGTGTCGCTTCTGCTCAGACTGTTTCTGTTCAATGTGTCTGCTTAGTTCAGGTTTCAGCAGGCTGAAGCGAGTCCGGATCTGACGTTTCAGGAACAACTCTGCTGGTGTACGACCCGTCACAGTGTGCGGTGTACTGCGATACATGATAAGGAAGTTTGCCAAACGATGACTGAGTGGCAACGTGGCCTTACCATCTGCTTCAAGCACATTCTTCATCAGGGATCGTTTCAGGATTTGTACTGACCTCTCTGCTGCCCCGTTTGATGCAGGATGATAGGCAGGAACAGCTGTGTGTCTGATCCCATTTAACTCCAAAAACTGATTGAATTCCTTTGACACAAGTTGAGGTCCATTGTCTGAAACAAGCTCTTCTGGAAGTCCATAAGAAGCAAATAACCCTCTCAAAACCTCAATGGTGTTGTGTGAGGTAATGGATGGCATAGGGAACACTTCCAGCCATTTTGAATGACTGTCAATGACAACTAAAAAGTACTGCTTGCCTTTTTCAGCAAAATCAATGTGAATCCGTTGCCAAACTCTCTCAGGCCACTTCCACGGATGGAGTGGTGCAACGGGTGGTGACTTCTGCACAGCCTGACAGACTGGGCAGCTTTGAACCAGTTCTTGTATATCACCATCACAGCCTGGCCACCACAGGTAACTGCGGGCTAGTGCTTTCATACGACAGATACCTGGATGTTCATGATGCAGGTCTTCCAGCACTTTCTGTTGGTAAACTGGTGGAATGATGACCCGTTGTCCCCAAAGAACACATCCTTGTTCTGCTGACAGCTCGTGTCTGCGTGTAAAGTAAGGCTTAAGTGATTCGTCTTGCATATAACTCGGCCACCCATTCATGGTGTAGCTCCATACCTTGCTGAGGATTGGATCCTTCATGGTTGCTCTCTCAATGTCTTTAGATACTATTGGTAGCTCTTCCACGTGTGAGAAATAGAAGATACTCCCTTCCTCTGCAGTGTTGTCTGGTGTATTCCGAGGTAAACGTGACAACGCATCTGCATTTGCATGTTCAGCTGATCTTCTATATTCAATGTCATAATTGTATGCCATTAGAATAAGAGCCCAGCGTTGCATTCTTAGTGCAGCGAGTGTTGGGACAGCTGACTTTGGCCCTAGTATAGCCAGCAGTGGCTTATGATCTGTTATGAGGGTGAATTTCCTTCCATACAGATATTTATGGAATTTCTTTACTCCAAAAATTATGGCAAGGGCCTCTTTTTCTATCTGGGCATACTTTCGCTCAGCTTCAGTTAATGTTCTTGACGCGAATGCCACAGGCCTTTCCTCTCCATTTTCCATGACATGAGAGATGACCGCGCCCACCCCGTAAGGTGACGCATCGCAGGCTAACTTCAATGGCAGATTTGTGCTGTAATGCACCAACACTTTGTTCTGCAGCAGTAGACTTTTTGCATCTTTGAATGCTTTTGCACATTCCATGCTCCAAATCCATTTAGCATCTTTTCTCAGCAGGTTATGCAAAGGCTGAAGAATGGTGGATGGATTTTCCAAAAATCGACTGTAGTAATTCAGAAGACCAAGAAAGGACTTCAGTTCAGTGACGTTTGTTGGTTCTGGTGCATTTGCTATGGCTGCTACCTTTTCCTCTAAAGGATGCAGTCCATCCCCGTCAATACGATGTCCCAGGTACTCCACACTGCTCTGAAGAAAATGGCACTTGGAAAGCTTCACTCTGACACCATGCTTCTCCAGACGTGTGAGCACTTCCTCCAACCTCTTCAAATGCTCCTTTTCAGATGAAGCAGTGATGAGGATGTCATCCAAAAAGCAGGTCACATGCTCCATCCCCTGAAGGATTTGATCCATCACAGACTGGAAAAGAGCTGGAGCACTGGAAACACCATAGCTGAGGCGATTGTACTTATAGAGACCTTTGTGTGTGTTGATGACCAGATACTTCTCTGATTCTTCATCTAACTGTAGCTGCTGATAGGCATGAGAAAGGTCAAGTTTACTGAAGGATGTTCCTCCAGCTAAAGTAGCAAACAAATCTTCCGTATTAGGCAGTGGATATCGTTCCTCTTCAACACACTGGTTGACACTGACTTTGTAGTCACCACATATCCTAATTGTTTTGTCTGCTTTTGGCACAGTAACAATAGGGGATGCCCACTCACTTTTCTCAACCTTTGAAATGACCTTCACCTTTTCCAATCTGTCCAGCTCCTTTTCCACAGCTTCTTTTAGTGCATAAGGAACTGGGCGAGCTTTACAGAAAATTGGTGTAGTGTTTGGTTTAGTGTGGATTCTAGCTTTAAATCCCTTGATGCAGCCTTGGTCATCCGAAAACACTGCCTGATGGCGCTGAATCACTTCTAGTACTCCTGGCTTTGCTTCTTTCTGCACCAGTACCTTGTGTACTGTGAAAATCTGTTTCCAGTTCAGCTGCAGTTTCTTTAACCAGTTTCGTCCAATCAGAGCTGGTCTGTCTCCCTGAACAACGATCAGTGGTAAGGTGATGTTTTGAGTCCCATACTGTACTGGTAACATAATACATCCACGCACAGCAATGTGTTGGCCTGAGTAGGACTTGAGCTTTAGCCCACTGGCTGGTTTTATAGGGAAATGAGTGAGATGCATCTGATAATACTTGTCTGATACCACCGACACTGCTGATCCTGTATCCAGCAGCATGGTGGTGTTCTTGTTTCCAAGCGCAACATCCACTGTGTATCCCTTCTCACTGGAGGTGATGGAGTACATTGAATATACTCCAAAAAGTTCAGCTTCATCATTCCTACTTGAGCATTCATCCTCAGTTTCCAAATACTGAGTTTGCTGACTGAATTTTTTATTCCTGCAAGCACGTGCAATGTGTCCTATTTTTGCACAAACATGACACTTTTCACTCTTAAATTTGCACTCACGTGCCGAATGCTTTCCACCACAACGATAACATGGTTGCTTCACTCCTGTGTCTTTTTTAGGTCCCTTCCAGTTCTTTGGCTTGTTATTGCCCTCTTGCCTGTTCTGTCCTCTCCATCCTTTGTTGGAAAAATTGGGAGCATTTGACAAGGCATTTACGTGGTGAGGGTCCTGGCGTCCTGAGAACTCCATCGTATTTTTCGAAGCGAGTTCCATGGATATGGCAATCTCACATGCACGTGGAAATGTAAGATCTTTTTCTGATAGTAGCTTGCGCTGCACAGCATCAGAACGCAGCCCACTAACAAAACGATCCCTCAGGGCCTCATCCAAATATTGTCCAAAATCACATGTGGCTGACAACTGCCTCAGGGCGACAACATAGTCAGAAACTGCCTCCCCTTCTTTCTGGTTACGTTTCTGAAAACGAAAACGCTCAGCTATCACCACTGGAGTCGGCTTATAATGCGCACTTAACGCCGCGGTCAGCGCTGCATATCCCATGGTACTCGGTACCCTCGGAGACACAAGATTCTTTAGCAGCCTGTATGTATCTGCTCCGATCACAGAGAGAAACGTGCACACTTTCTTCTCATCGGAAACATCATTTGCCAACATCCATTGCTCCAAACGCTCCAAATATGACTCAAAATCTTCCTTCGATTCATTATACTCTTCAACACGACCCACATGCATCGCCATGTTAGCTCACCAAAGCTGTTCCGCTGCAGCCGTGAAGAAAAACGTCTTGTGTGTTTTTCCTTTACATGTGAACACAGCCCTTCTACAGCTTCTGGCACGCAGTGGAAATCTTTAGAATCCTCGTCGCCAGTTGTGATATTCTTGATTAGGGTCTTGAAAAGATCAGAACAGAAGGACGTGGATACGTGCTTTTATTGAACAGCAAGACATCACACACTAACTTGTTGTTTTCTTAGCGGTGCATAAAACGTACCCTTTTTGTTATAAGTTGGTCAACCAAGAACTAGCCCTGTAACAGGCACTTCTGTATTTTACCACTGGGGGGCAACAATTCACTCTATTACAATCATCTTGTCTTTATTTTTAGTTAGCACATACCTTAAACACTTAAAGCTGTAAGCTAATGATAGTTATATAAAAACAGATGCATGCTGGTGCAATAAGCTGTACGTTTTACGTCCAATGGATGCATGACCTGATTAGTCGACTAATCGCAAAAATAATCGGTGACTAGTCGACTATCAAAATAATCGTTTGTGGCAGCCCTAGTGTGAACAAGTTTAAACGTAAAGTGATCTTGAAAGTGCACATTTAAATGATAACCCTGTGGCTGTGTGAAATCCAATCAAGATTCATCCTCAACCCCGCACTGCTTTCTGTGTGTCAGGATCCCGCTGTGCACAAAAAACCTGGCATTCAGTGCAAGCAGGAATGCAAGATACAGCCGGGGTGCAAGGCAGAGCTGGAGCAAGATTTGCTGATGCAAGGCGAGAGGTACGAGGCACGAGTTCGTGTGCGGTCTGTTAAACCTCAACCCGAGGGAGCCTGGAGTGACTGGAGCCCCACTGCATCATGGGAGTCACAAGTAGGGAAAATAAAACCAACATCAGGTACATTTATCTCAAACTGTTTTGTTTAACATAACATACCAATGTCAAAACCTTTCCATTTCATTCATGCTGAGCATGATTACTGCAGCATGGAATAATTATGTATACAGGAAAATGTTTAAAGTTTAAAGTGTGTTGGTGTGTAATACACAGCATAGAGGGGGAAAAGTCATTCTGAAAAATGCTCAGTGCTGTAATTTCACTCATAACCTTCAACATACAAGGGAAAAGTGAACAAGTGGTAACTGCCACTAAACCACTAAGGGAGAGATGAGAGAGAGGGCTGGCTCTCAATTCAAATTCAATAGGACTTTGTCACCAGAAAAAGTGGAATATTTCAGAAACAAAGAAACAGTAGCCGGTTGTTATGAGGTAGGAGTGGTCTGTCTACAACAAACAGAGTGAGACTAGTTAGCTGCCAAAGAAGAAGAAAAATGGCAGACAACAATAATACTATCAATAAAACATCAACCAGTTACGACTATATTCAAATCAAATCAAATCAAATAACTTTTATTGTCACATCACATGTGTAGGTACGCTGGTACAGAACATGCGAGTGAAATTCTTGTGTGCGAACTTCACAAGCAATAGAGGTGTGCAAAAATACAATAACATAAGAACAAGCAAAATATAAGAATGGGTAAATCTGAGAGTTATATGAATAAATATATGTACAATATAAGAGTATATGCACATTACTGAATGTGTATACTAAATACAGTGGCTTGCAAAAGTATTCGGCCCCCTTGAACTTTTCCATATTTTGTCACATTACAGCCACAAACATGAATCAATTTTATTGGAATTCCACATGAAAGACCAATACAAAGTGGTGCACACGTGAGAAGTGGAACGAAAATCATACATGATTCCAAACATTTTTTACAAATAAATAACTGCAAAGTGGGGTGTGCGTAATTATTCAGCCCCCTTTGGTCTGAGTGCAGTCAGTTGCCCATAGACATTGCCTGATGAGTGCTAATGACTAAATAGAGTGCACCTGTGTGTAATCTAATGTCAGTACAAATTAGTGATGGGATTTTCGGCTCTTTTTAGGGAACCGGCTCTTTCGGCTCGCCTCCCTAAAAAGAGCCGGCTCTTCAGGTTGTTTTGTTGCTTTAATTAATTTATTATTAACAATAATATAAAATTATGCACAAAAGGAATTACTAATGTAAAAAAAAAAGTGGTTTTATTTATATATAAATATATGCGGTGGCCCCTAGAGACAAAGCACGTACAAACTCCAAAACACATTCCTAGAGTTAACTGAACTTCCAAAACAGAGCTACCTAGATCACTTAAATTACACAATTGAAAGCATATGTGTATGGTTTGTGTATTTATACACAAGCACTCATATATAGTCAAATAATTAAAAAAAAAAAAAAACTTCATTTACCTGTTACTACCACACACCAAATCCGGTCGTTGGTACTTGCTGGCTTGTGTAGCCACTAGGTAACAAAAACTCAACACTGCGCCTCGCATTCTGGAGCACTTCTGTTGTGTTTTGTACATGTTTTGGAGTTTTTACGTGTTTTGGAGTTTGTACGTGCTTCAGGGTTTGTACGTGCTTCAGAGTTCGTACGTGTTTTGAAGTTTTTACGTGTTTTGAAGTTTGTACGTGTTTTGGAGTTTTTACGTGTTTTGGAGTTTGTACGTGCTTCAGGGTTTGTACGTGTTTTGAAGTTTGTACGTGCTTTGTCTCTAGGGGCCACCATAAATATACTTTTATTTATTCACTCCACATAAAATATAATAAATAAATCATATAATACAAAAACCAACTAGTCACAGTTCAACTTTTAACTATTTAAATTTTCAGCTTTTTCCTTTTAAAAAAATTTAAAATGAAACAACATAAAAAAACAGCACAAACCACAACACAATTAAATATAAATTACAATATGAAAACAAAAAAAACATGCATATTCTCTGTCATATGGGCCTGCATGAATAAACTTTCTGAATCCTTTATCATCCGCAACTGAAAATAGTTGTGGATGATTACTATACCTTTCTAATGTGACGTTGTTGTCCCTGGCTCTCTTTCCCTCCCGCTCTGTTCCTGTGCTACTTAGAGTGTAACTGCCGCCCCTCCCCCTTCGGCCCAGCGCAAAGCACAAGGCTCGCAAGTGGAGTAAAGCGGAAAAAAGTGCGAGAGAGAGGGTGAGAGAAAGAAAAAAAGCAACCAACGGCTCGGGTTGTTCACGTCAAAGATCCGGCTCTAAGAGCCATTTCGTTCGCGACCGACCCATCACTAGTACAAATACAGCTGCTCTGTGACGGCCTCAGGTTGTCTAAGAGAATATTGGGAGCAACAACACCATGAAGTCCAAAGAACACACCAGACAGGTCAGGAATAAAGTTATTGAGAAATTTAAAGCAGGCTTAGGCTACAAAAAGATTTCCCAAGCCTTGAACATCCCACGGAGCACTGTTCAAGCGATCATTCAGAAATGGAAGGAGTATGGCACAACTGTAAACCTACCAAGACAAGGCCGTCCACCTAAACTCACAGGCCGAACAAGGAGAGCGCTGATCAGAAATGCAGCCAAGAGGCCCATGGTGACTCTGGACGAGCTGCAGAGATCTACAGCTCAGGTGGGGGAATCTGTCCATAGGGCAACTATTAGTTGTGCACTGCACAAAGTTGGCCTTTATGGAAGAGCGGCAAGAAGAAAGCCATTGTTAACAGAAAACCATAAGAAGTCCCGTTTGCAGTTTGCCACAAGCCATGTGGGGACACAGCAAACATGTGGAAGAAGGTGCTCTGGTCAGATGAGACTAAAATGGAACTTTTTGGCCAAAATGCAAAACGCTATGTGTGGCGGAAAACTAACACTGCACATCACTCTGAACACACCATCCCCACTGTCAAATATGGTGGTGGCAGCATCATGCTCTGGGGTGCTTCTCTTCAGCAGGGACAGGGAAGCTGGTCAGAGTTGATGGGAAGATGGATGGAGCCAAATACAGGGCAATCTTGGAAGAAAACCTCTTGGAGTCTGCAAAAGACTTGAGACTGGGGCGGAGGTTCACCTTCCAGCAGGACAACAACCCTAAACATAAAGCCAGGGCAACAATGGAATGGTTTAAAACAAAACATATCCATGTGTTAGAATGGCCCAGTCAAAGTCCAGATCTAAATCCAATCGAGAATCTGTGGCAAGATCTGAAAACTGCTGTTCACAAACGCTGTCCATCTAATCTGACTGAGCTGGAGCTATTTTGCAAAGAAGAATGGGCAAGGATTTCAGTCTCTAGATGTGCAAAGCTGGTAGAGACATACCCTAAAAGACTGGCAGCTGGAATTGCAGCAAAAGGTGGTTCTACAAAGTATTGACTCAGGGGGCTGAATAATTACGCACACTAGAGCAGGGCGATATGACCAAAAATATTTATCACGATATACATTTGAAAATCCGCGATAACGATATAGCTGACGATATAATTGACACTAGACAAAATACTTTACAACTCAACTTTATTAGTGCAAAAAAAAAAAAATATCATCAATGTATTTTCACTTAAACAAGCAGCTGTTTTTTATGTGCATTAAAGTTATATAAAAATGTAACAGTGCAAATTCCTTGCTGACAGTTTAACCAAAAGGCATTTCCAGTGGAAATTGGCCGACATATCCTCAGCATAACCATGTATAATATCCACTAAACTTAAAAAGAGGTTATACACACACAATACGGTAATATTATGTTGAAGCACAGTACGTATCACTCCGCGAGGCTCCTGCCTACGATAGCCATAATGCTCCGACAATCCATCAAGCGGTGCGGGTTCGTAGCTTAGCAAAGTCGTACTAAAACATTTGACAGATTTTCAAGTGCCGTGTACATAAAATCGTTTAGAGGTCAGTAAACACAACCAGAATTCATACATAAGGCACACGAGATTATAAGGGCCACTGTCGACTTTCAGAAAATCAAAGGATTGATTTTAGGTGTGCCGTATATTCCAAAAAACACGGTAATAACGACGGCCCGCTAGCATGCGCTACCAAAAATAGTGCTTTGTTATGTATCTGACGGATGAAAGCTAAACCAGTTCCACACCACTGAAGTTGCAGCATTTTTACAAACCAATTCTGGTTCATCTGTTTCATTCAACGATCCGCTTTCACCCTTCTCATTCTGCGTCGCCGCCATGTGCGTATGTAAACAAAGGCACTGCGCATGCACGTTTTACCCATATTCTATCGCGATATTTCATTTTCTTATCGTTGCCCAACATTACACCGGTATTACCGTGAACGGTATGATATAGCCCAGCCCTAACGCACACCCCACTTTTCAGTTATTTATTTGTAAAAAATGTTTGGAATCATGTATGATTTTCGTTCCACTTCTCACGTGTACACCACTTTGTATTGGTCTTTCACGTGGAATCCCAATAAAACTGATTCATGTTTGTGGCTGTAATGTTACAAAATGTGGAAAAGTTCAAGGGGGCCGAATACTTTTGCAAGCCACTGTATAGTATATCTACGTGTGTGTGTGTCTACATCTATATATATATCTATATCTATCTATATATATATATATATATATATATATATATATATATATATATATATATATATATTTCAATAGAATAAACAATAGAATAAAATATACAGAGGTTGTCAGTTGGACATGTGCAAAACAAGTGCCATTTATATACAGTATGGAGTGCATAATGTTGAAGTTGAATTTATTCTCAGATTCAAAAGTATCAATGTCCACATCTGGCCTGTTTCCTTTGAGTTGATCAAAGAGTTCAGTTTCCATTTAGTAGCTGCTCATGGGAACATAAAATGTGCAGTCCATATGAGGTGCCAGTGCAAGGCCTTGAATGGGCTAAAAACCAAAAGAGACTTAACATAGAGGTCCTACAACAATTAGAGGGTTGTCACATCAACAACTCAGCAGCTTCATGGCACTGGCATGCATGACTGCTGATGGAAATGTTTAGCTGGTCTTTACTGATGAATGCTTACAGAGCAGCTACAGCAACAACAATACTTTCTTTTCTGATTCAGTCAAATATTACGAACTCACAGGATGGGCCTGTAATGACCTAAAACATGCAGCAAAAGGAACAGAGATGTTCATAAAAGACCAAATCAGTCACATGACCCCAGCCCAACGTGGCATACCTTTCACTTAGTGAAGACAAACAGAAGAAAGACCCAGAAGCAAACAGCAACTGAAGGAGGCTGCAGTAAAGGGAAGAAATTGCATTTTGAAGGTTTCTGACTTCAGACAGTCACATACAAAGGATTTGCACTCAAGGATTAGTAATAATAATTAAATCAAGGACATAAGTGAAAATGTCTGTATTTTTGTATTCCATACACTTGATTCAAATTCACTGTATCGGCCTGCAGAAGCAAACTTGTCTGTGTCTCATGGACTTGGCTGTACGAACTGGTTTTCTCATGTTTCTGAGCCACTGTGACCTATTCTGTCCTGTATTTTTCAGGTAATACGTTTGTTGTGCCTGTAACAATAGTCTGTCTGGTGGTGTTGCTGGCAGGCCTGCTCTTAAGCACTCACAAAACCACCCGGTACGTGCACACAGACACAACTTTCTATGGCATATAATATTATTATCATTTCTTCTATTTTGATATTCTCAAGTCATTTTCTGACTTTCTGATTTTTTTAGGGTTTACATGGTAAAGAAAATCAAAGGTCGACCCATACCGGACCCAGGAAAATCCTTCCTGCGAGAAATCCAGGTAAGCATATGAACCGCAGATATTTCCTCTATTATAACACATGCATTAGATATTACTGTGGACACTTCAGGTGCTCAGATGCTGGATAAGTTCATGGGGAAGTCTATTATACCATGATTTGATTTCAGTCCAATACAGTTTTATGCAGCACCATTTAACAACAACAGTCACTTCACAATATTTTTCTCTGTTAACCTGTTGCCTGCTGGGAACAAGGCTCACTGTATAGCCACAGAGGTAGACTGCATCAAGGTCTAATTTCCATGTCAAAAAATATTCATTGTAAAAAAAACTCTGTAAAGTAGCAGGGAGCTACGGAGAGTTTAAGGAGTCTAAAAGCAAAAAAATAAGCTCAGCGCAACTTAAAAAGCAGACCAATACAACATGTACCATAAAAAGACAGAGCATTGCAGATAGGTGTGAACTCTGTGGGAGGTGTAACCAGGTCTGCCTGGCTCACTGATCCAGCCACAGACTTATGACCTTTATGATCCAAGCAATTGAAATTCAGTAACGTATGACTCTTCTGCCCTCAGCTGAATGTCTATCTGGCTTATGCAGAGAGCTAAACATTAAATGGCTTCAGTGAACACTCAGGAGACCGTGTCGCATTCTTCAGAGCTTTACTGATCCTTATTTTTCTTTTGTAAACCTGTAATAACAGAAACAGAATACAGTGTATTGACTCTCCATACAAATACACAAAGATTACATTCAATATTGTTGCCTTATGTAAACAGTCACTACCCAATCTCAGCATCGACAATACACCCGCATAGCATGTCAAGAAATCCAGCTAATACCACATGCTGGTATGTTTCATGCTAGCAGGCTAAACAAAGCACCAACAGCCAGCTTATGCTAGTAATGTAACAAACTCACTAAACACACAAGAAACTCTTTACTTTACTGAACAAGGTACTAATAAGTGAGAACAACCAATCGTTTTGCCACACTTACAGATTATGCCTTTTCAAGAGCAACAGATGCAGAAATTTACAGAGACACAGAGAAATGGACCTTTCCTGTCGAGCGCTGGGAGAAAAAACACTGCTTGAGCTCTTACATTTGCTTCCCTGTTAACCCACTAGATGGCAGGCTTTGCCCAGAGAAGATCAGGAATAAACATATTTACTGACACGTTGCTACAATTAATTACAGAAAGAATGATTATGACCCATCATATAACAAACTTATAAAAAACGTACCTTAGAAATAACCCGAGGGACAGAATAATGAGTGAAGCACCCCAAACACCTGATGCTTACCTATTTAATTCCATTAAAGTGCAGATTTAATGTTTTATATATTTCAAATCTGTCTAATCTCTTCTTCTGCCCTGTGACTTTCTCTCCTCCAGAGTGGGTTCCCCAGTGGATACTTTCATTCCTTCTTGAAACCAGTGGAAATGATCACTGTAGAATTAACCTCACCTGTGGATGCTGCTGTGGCCTACAAGCCAGATGAGGAGATGGTGTTGAACAAAGGCAGCTATGACTCCACCAGCTCCAGCTTCACTAACCCAAGTTACTCTGAGCTTTGTAGCCCTCCTCCTATTTCCTCACTCACTGCTGGGAATCTGAAGCCCTGTGCGGCTGACACGCCTTATGGCCCTGTTGGTGCTCAGGGTGAAGGAAAAAGCACAGAACAGGAAAGCGATGAAGCGAGAGAGAAAGAAAAGGAGATGTTAATGTTGCTTCTCAAAGGCAGCAGTAACAGTGAGCCAGTGCAGGTGATTTCAGACTACGAGAAAACTGAGAGGCTCGACAATGATCGATTTAGGCTCCAGAGTGAAGAGGTCAGTGAAGAGAGCATGGAGGCAGATAGCATCAATATGACTGATAGCCATGATGAGGAACCTGAGGGTGAGGAAGAGAAGGAGGGAGGGAATGAACAAAAGGCAGATTTTCAGAGGCTGTTTGGAAGCAGCAGAGGTGTGTTTGGCAAGTTTATTCCGGTTTGTTCTGATTATGAGCGAGTGGAGAAACAGCAGGCTGACAGCCCGGAGCTTCCCAGCTTGGATTCAGGTGTTAGCAGTAGTGGAGAGGAGACAGGTCACATGACACAGGGGTTTGCTCTGTTGTCAGCAGGCAGGTCGGTGGAGCCCTCTGGTGATGGATATATGCTAGTGAAACAGGAGGAGGGCTGAGAACAGACAGCAGGCTCAACTAGCAGGACAAAATAGCATGTATCACATGTATGACAACCAATCAGTTCTCAGGAAAGTGTAACATCACATAAATCTTTATCCCTTTCACGCTGTTTAGTAATGGTGGTGGTGATATTCAATGTATTTTATATTTTAAATGCATTTTCTTTTATTTTCATAGTTATGCAAAATTATCTTTCATATATCAGAACTGTGCACTATAACCTTGCTTTTAAAAGTGAATTGTTACATCAGATATTTCTACTGTTAAAAAAGAAATGCATTATCTAATGAAAAACTAAACCGAAATTAATAATAATGTGGTTATATGAATAAAACTGTTTGCGTTTATATTGTGTTTTTAGTGAGATCATCTAAATGGCATGTAGCTTATTGTACTGAAACAAATGTTGGTAAAGGAATGTAAGCTCCAGATAGCTGAGATAGTTGTGTTATCTGTATAGTGTGTGAACTGATGTCATTTAGAGGGTATCATGATAATCACATATTAACCATAACCAGGATATTTGAAGATGAAATGTCTAGATATAGACTGGTATAGATATGTCTTGTGAAAAATTTGATATTGTGACAGCCCCGAGGACAACAGCAGAATAATAACAGAGCTGTGTCTGTCGCCATCATATGTCCCGTGTCAAATAATTATTAACATTTCTAACTTACATTTGAACGGCAGCTAACATAAAGTTTACTTCTTAACATTACTGATCTATATAAGAGATTGCATTTGTTTTTGTTTTTAAAATAAATATACATAGCATCTTTAACACAAAGTTGTTCCTGTGTTTTCTCTGGGTTTTGAAAGGGTGGCCAATCCCACTCTGATGCATCGATGTCGGGAGACCCGCCTCTTCCTCGTCCCTGTCGTTTGTCCAGGGTTGTGGGGGTGAGGGGACAGGGCTCCACGCTGACACTGGCGCATATGATGCGTCATCAAGCCAGTTTTTAAACGTGGATGAATCTTAGGAATCAGAAGACTGACCAGCGTCACTGCTGCCGCTGTTGTTTTCGGCGGTCATGTCGGTACGTGGTTCCGTCGCTCTGACGTCTGTTTGAGAAGAAGTGATGAAAGATTTAATTTTTTCTTGGAGAAAAAAATGTTGTCGCGCGACTAATGAAATGTATACGAACCCTTTCAAAAACATACTCGGGTTTAAAATTTGGACTTTCAAGAAGGATATGAGTGCGCAGGATAGAGGGTTTTTGCATTTTATTGGCCGTAATAAAGCGCTGTTACTCAGACGTCACATTCACACCGCCCTTTTTTTTCGATGTTGAACAGTGACCACTGTGAAAAGTTCTAATGTATATAAAGTTTGTCTTTTCCTCTATCTAGTTGTTTTTTTAATAACAACTTGATTGTTAAACAACGATCAAAATTAGATTAAATATTTTCTTCAAGCAACCAGACGGGCACCAACAGAGCTGTGTGAATAATCACTATATAATGCAATATATGCAGCTTTAAAAAGGGTTTGACCATGAATCACATATTTGAATCAGCAGGTAGAGAACTTTACTTTTCCTACCACTATCTGTGCCTGATATTGACATCCCCCCTTACCACCGGCTGTCAGTGATGCTTGTGGACACGTACATGCACTAACGATTAAGAACACGCCTGAGGGGGTGACTGGGGTAAAGGGAGGTTGGGGGGGCGAAAACAGTCCCATTATATCACTACTATCATCCATCAATCAATCCATGCATCCATTAATCTATCAATACACCTGTTGTAAAGACTCACTTTTGAGCACACTCACTTCACCAGATGCACCTTGTTTCTTTTCCTCACCTTTGATTGGGTGTGGTGCTTGCCCTTAATTGCACTCACCTGTCACCCATTATATAAGGACTGCTACTCACCTACAGCTCACTCTTTCTTCACTCCCACATGGGGCAGCAGCTGAGAGTTAGCAGTCCATGTGTGTCTTTCCTTTAATATGGGTTTTTAAAAAATAGGAGAAACCTGTGATTGATGACTCTTCATTTTCATCCTGACTGGATGAGCCCATGATGGTAACAAGCTCCAACCTTCTTTGAGCCTTCCTACAAACATGGTCCTTCGAGCCGGAGTAGTGTTATTGTCATGGATTCACAGCAGCCATTAACTGAAGGTTTGAGACATTCTGGTCGTGACAGTCGCCCCCCTGCCTACCTATAACAGTATGAGATTCAGTATCCTGGAGCTAGAAGTACTAGATGTGAGACAGAGAGTCAAAGAAAATGTCAGCATATTGACACAGACAAACATGGGCTGCAGGACCCTCCCCAAGAGGTAGAAATCCAGCCAGAGACACGCCCTATTCCATTACCTACCAATCAAGATGAGGTGATGAGGGAACTCCTGATGATGATGAGGGAGATTAGGCAGTTCATGATTCATTTTTCTCCTCCCCATTCTTGCAGGTCCTCCAGATCTTCAATTTGCACAGTCTCATCTGATGGAATTAAATCCTCTGTATGCAGTCTACAAGCCATTCCTCAAACGCATCAGCAACATGAGCAGTGATTGATCCAGCAGCCTGTCAATCACTCTCTCAGGCCCCACAGGTTAGCCATCATTCTGGTACAGTTACTGCTGCCAGCCCTCCGTAACTGAATTCATCAATATTAGATGCTGCAGTTCCTTCAGGTGCTTTGCCTAGACCAGTTTTTCCTACACAAGATGAGACTACCTTTAACTTCCCGACCACACCACTGCAGGGTCCCCACAAGATTTCCTGTGTTCAACCTGCTGTTCCATTAGATGAAGACCCCGCTCGACCCCTCATTTGCATTCCTGAACAAAGGCCCTCCTATAAAGCAGCACCCAGCCACATCTGATGGTTTGCATGAACAGAAACCTTCCACACTCATTATTCATTAGTTCTAGTCACCCTGTTACCAGTAGGACACATGTATACAAGCTTAAGGGTCCTTCTTTCCCAGACCTTACCAGAGAAGATGAAATGCAGTATAGGATGTTATGAATGGCCCTTACCAACCTTCTTGACCCTCATGAGACAGAGCACTTTAAATATCATGTCCTTCTCGATCATCTGAAAGTAGACCAAGCTAAACGATTAGCTCTTGCCTTTTCCTATGTTTCTCACTCATACACTCAAGCCATCAAAGCCCTTGATGAGCGTTATGGGCAACCCAGACAATTAGCATTAAAAGAGCTACGGAATATACTGGAGCTTCCTCCGATCAGAGCAGGTGATGGTTGGACTCTGGATAACGTTGCTCTTCCCGTACAAGCTCTAGTTGGTTTGCTTAGCACTATGGGTGATCAAGGATGGACAGAACTACATTGTGGCCCGCAACATTGCGGGCAGACATTCTGAAGACAGCAGGTGTAGTGGTAAGCCAGGTATGCAGAAAGATGGAGTTAAAAGGTAGCTTGTTGGGAAAAAGTGAAGAAACGAGCAAAACCGTAAAATGAGCAGCATCTGAATGCACATCAATGATACTGGAGACTGCAAAGCTGAGTGCAGAATTTATAGATTTAGGAGCTGGATAAAGTGTTACCTGTTTTAATTTTTTTTCTGTTATTGAGGACAAAAAGTTTTAAAACAAGGCTTTTATGAAAACACTAAATTTAAAAAAATGCAGGAAACATCCTAATGATCCCTGAGACTTTTGGGAAAATACTCTGTGCACTGACACGGACTTTTGCGAGGTGTGTGCCCCATTACATCTGGCATAAAAGTAACGCAGCATTTTAGAAAAGGAACATCATACAAACAGTAAGATGATGGTAGTGTGGTGGTCTGGGGCTGTTTTGCTGCCTGAGGACCTGGATGACTTGCTGTGGTAAATGGAGCTGTGACTTCTGCTGTCTATCAATACATCCTGAAGGAGAATGTCCGGCCATCTGTTCATGACCTCAAGCTGAAGCGCACTTGGGTTCTGCAGCAGGACAATGATCTAAACCACACCAATAGTCCACCTCTGAATGGATTAAGGAAAACAAAATGAAGACTTAGGAGCAGCCTTGTCAAAGTCCTGACCTGAACTGGATTGAGATGCTGTGTCATGACAACCGTCCAATTCTGCAAAATGAATGAGCCAAAATTCCTCCCCAGCGCTGTAAAAGACTAATTGCCAGTTACTGCAAACACTTGATTGCAGTTGTTGATGCTAAGGGTGGCCCAACCAGTTGTTTCTGGTACAATTCCGTTTTTAGGAGTGGCTCATGGTCAAAGTAGCCATTCATTTTACTTGAATCCTTGCTTATGTCCCTCCATCTATTTTCTCACCACGTTAATGTCACCTTCCTGTTTCTCTTCTTCACTCTCTCCTGAGGACTTCAGTCCCTCTTCCTGCGCTTCTCCACAGCTGGTCCTAACAACACCAGCCTCCTGTGACTGCAAAGCCTTGTTATTAGCTGTTGCTGGTACTACTGGTGATGGTTCAGCAGCAGCAGCCTTGACAGCTAATGATTTTTTGCTCCACATTTTCACCATTTCTTATACAATACACTTTGTTCTACAAGGTGCATGAGTGCACAATAGTTGCGTTAAGGGATTTGGTTGGACAATACAATATAAGTAATGAAAATGTACGAGTGAATTGCTATCAGTGCTTGTAGGGCCCACATAATGATATTTTACGCTGCTGCCCTTATTTCCACAGGGTTTCCTCAGTGGATGGATTCTTGTGCTTGATTTGGCAAAGATATAATCCCGGATGCACTTCCTTACACAACCCTCTAAAGTTTCCTGGTGACCACACCGGGTAATTGCTAATAATTAAGCAACTGACAATAACGTATGTGCCAGCCAGGTTGCAAGTAAGTATCTAATCCAATAGTAATTTTTAGTAGAAATTAGTAATAAACCCTGTACTATACAGAGGTAAGAGATCTCAAGCTTCTCCCAGCAAGAAGACATATTTCCCAAGGACTCTTTAAAAATAGCCTTAATAAAACAGAACTTATTATTTAAGTTTGAAAAGTCCAGAAAAAACAAAGACATGAAATTAAGGTTTGTGTGGCTGTTTTAAGTGTTTAAGCACTAGTTTTGAAATCATAATACTTTCACTTCACTTATTTCACAGTCATAGTGAAAAAAATTTAACAAATAAAGTTTGATTCACTTTTACAAGTCTACAAGGTGCTGTTGTACCTGCCGTTGGTGGCTGACATGTTAAGTAACTTGATAAAGAGTACAAAGGGAATTGAAAAACTTACATACTCATAGTGGCTATTGTGGTGTTTTACAGTTCCTAATATGACATGTCAAAATATGTGACCAATCATTTCGCCAAGTGTGGCGGGGCGTGGTCGGCGGTGCCGCTGCAGGGTAGGCAAAAGCACCTGCAGGGCATCTGCAATCATGCCTCGCCGGGTTAAAAGACTGAACTGGGTCCTGTCATGTCGTTGTTGTTGTGGATATGTGTGGCTGGCAGCTGGGGAGCAGCAGCCGTGTAAGTGTGAGTGTAGTCATCGAGTGAAATAAAATAAAATGTTCCAGTATGCAGAATCATGGTCGCATTATGCCTCATTCCTGCTACACCCAGTTTCTACCATCAGTAAAAACATCCACATTGTGTTGCTTCTGTTCTTTTCTTTGAACTCGCTTTCAAACGTCACACTAGATATGATAGACACAAAGAAGTGTTATATAGGGCAATGGTAAAGCCTGAATTACCTTACAGACATGGAAATGAAAGAACACTGAACACACCCGGACTGCTATGTTCTTACTGATATTTAATTTTTATTTTATTATATTTTAGTTTAATAGGCAGGCAGTCTAAGAGCAAACTGCTCTATTGGGATGAAACAGATTTCTTTAAGATAAGCTGGGGCCTGATTATTAATGACTTTGTATGTGAGGAGAATAATTTTAAATTATATTCTAGATTTAACAGGGAGGCAATAAAAGAACCAATATGGGAAAAATATCCTCTCTCCTTCACTGTTGGTGTTTTAGGAAGTTGTTAAGACAACTTGATAATAATGGATTACAGCTCATTATTATCAAAAGTATTGATTGTAATTTCACCTCTGCACATCACCATAGAGGATTTTAAATCACACAATCAATATGTGCTTGGAGTGCAGACTTTCAGCTTTATTTCAAAATTCAAAGCAAAAGTTTTGTATCTGTTTATTATCTGGTATTAAATACATTTCCATACATCACCCAATGCTGTGTGTCCTCCACTGAGATGCTCTGCTAGGCCTTTACTGTTTGTGGGTCTCTTTGCCTTCAGTTTTGTCTTCAGTAACTTAAAAGCATGCTGTATGCAGTCCTTGGAGAATATCCTGTTTTTATTTGAGAAACTCTTGGGTTGTTATGCTTTTGCATCCATTATCTATTTGCATTATGAAGTGCTGGCCAGCCAATTCTGCAGCATTTGGCTGATTCTGAGCTGAGAGTATAAACCTGTATACTTCAGTATTTTTCCTTGCTTTATCTATCAGCAGTGGCATCTTCACAGTGGCCCTGAGCTCATGAGCTCTATCTTCCCTTCTGCATACATTTGTCTCGTCATCCTTCTGGTACAAGTCCATCTTGGTTTCTCCTAGAGTCGTCTTCTCCATCTTTCAGCTGCTTGTTTAAGAAATCATTACAGTGGATCATTGGCCTCTATTTCACCCTGCCCCAAGCATCCAGACTGTCTGGATGTTAGGAATCTTTTCTTCCTGTCTTCTTGTTTTTCTGCCTGGCAGCTCCATCTTTAACATCCACTCTCAAATATCCCTCCTCTGCACATGTCCAAACCATCTCAGCCTTACCTCTCTAACTTTGTCTCATCCACCTTCACTATCTCCACTCCTTGCACCTGTCTCTCTCTCTCATTCACATGCATTTATTCTGTTCTTATTCTTCTACTGACTTGCAGTCCTCTGTCTGACATCTGTAGTGCAGTTTTTCAGCAGGAGGCCACACTGCTCCTCACTGATAAGCTCTTTCCCATAACGTCATGATATGGATCATCAGCTTTATCCTTCTGTAGTTGCTACAGCTTTAGACAACACTGTCATACTTGAAAATTACCTCAGACATCCTCTCATATTGTGTTTAACAATATGGTCAGCCATTTCCTCCTTACTAATCATCTGCACTTACTGATTCACTAACTCTCCTTCATCCGTCCTCCTCTCTCTCTCTCTCATCTTAATGAGCTACTTCACCTTGTGCGCTGGTCAGAAATGACTCTAACTTGAACACAGCGGTGACCTGATGGGTCTTTATCCAAAGTGTGCTCAAAGTCAAGGCCGCATTTGTTGTTTTATGGCAAATTCTGATCTGGCCTTCTTATTCCTGAGTGTAACCAGCAGTTTGCATCTTGTTGTAAGCTGTGACAAAGTGGATGAGCAGTTGTAATGCTCTCCATTTGTCCCAGATGTGTTGACCTTTTTTTTTTGCACATTATGCACATTATTCTGTCTCTGTATTTATTTGCTATGATTTGCTATTTGTCAAAGTAACATTGCTGCACTAACTATCCTGGGTCTGTTTGTGTAAGCATTCTGTTGCCGGCAAATCAAACATTCTGCAAATTAAGGCAAATAGTCAGTTACATGTTTCTTTACATTTTATTATGTTACAGATTAAGTCGTTTGTTCATACTTACTTTGTTCTTTCGTTTCGGTCTTCACGTAGGTCAGGTGTGGGGAAAGACCCGCCTAGCATGTCCTCGTTTTAAAGTGCTGATGATGTCACACATGACATCAGCAGGTTGAACCAAGAGGAGGGGTTTCTTTTTCCATAGAAATGCTTCCTTTTGTTTGTTACCAGGTCTAAAGGGATTTGTTGAATATTTTTTGTTAATAGAGCCATTTAGTTGTGTAAATGTGTTAATTAGAAGTGAGAGGAGGTTTTCGTCCTTTTTAGTCAACTATAGAGTTTTAGATCACTCAGCCCAAGTGAGTGGTGCTGGCCGGGCTAATTGAAGGGAGACTGATGGCCCTATATATAGTCAGTCTCTGCCAGACTCAGATGAGAGATGAGGTGAGCTGTGCTACCAAATCCATGTATTTTTGAGTTGTATTAATTAAGTTACTTTGGGGGGAGGTTTTGTTAAGTTTCATGTAGGATGGCGTTCACTGTAAATAAATTGCTCACCTCTGGAAACCTGAAATGTCTGCTGAGTCTGCTTCCCTACCACCTCCCTTAACATTTGAGTTAAGGAAGGTGACTACCCCACATGAACTCTGTATTTACATTCATGAAGGCATCTATTGAATTTAGTCTTTGACAGTGGTACCTCTTTAAATGTTGCACTTTAGTTTAGTTTTTCTGCATTCCTTTTTTCTTTTTTTAAAGAATCGATCACTACTACTATAACTACTTATATATCTACTACTTGATTTGGGCACTCCTGCAGCTTTTGCTATCTCTCTCTGATTGGTTCATTTTGCTTTGACATCTTAATGATGGCCTCCTTCACTTGCATCAGCGTCTTTCGTCATTTGAAGCGTTTCAGTGAATAGCTACCTAATGCAGTTTCTGCCGAGTACTCAAAGTGATTATTATGTAATATTATCAGTAATTTTTGTAATGCATCCCAGAATTAGTTTTTGTATTGAATGCTAGTATGGCTGATAATAGATCCTTTACCACCTGTTTGAAGCTGTGACCCCAGATGCCCCTCAACCACTCATGTAAAGAAAAAACAGAATAAGAAAGGAAGGAAGGGAAAACAGACTTTCTGGGTAGTGAATGACTCTTTTTTTTTTTTGTATTAGTGGAAAAAATTTTGATTTCTCTGAAGAGAAGAGGGTTTGGATGTGGTTTGAGCTTTTAGTGTGTATTTGTGGTTTTCTTGCTTCTGAGGCAAAAAGAAAGTAATAAGAGAGTGTCACCTTTCTCACTTTTTCTTGTACTGAGTAAGGGGAAGTCCAAAAGTCAGAAAACTTGACATAAATAAAGAGAACATATGCTTCACACCTCTTTCAAAACGATGAGAAAGAGTTAGAACATAAAGATCCATTAAAATAAAAGTAATGGTCTATTAGCATGACTTACTCAGACACTGCTGGGCTAATGAAATCCAAAACAAAAAGGCCACCAGAAACACCGGAGCTCACGAAATAGTTCAAAGCAAAAAGTCCAAAGGCACTGAAGCCCAGGAAACAGTTCATAAAACAGCTTAGGGGGGCCACCTGGAGGGTGACAGCACAGGGGTCCAAAACAGTGCAGTTCACGGGGCTGGCCGCGTGGAAGATGGCGGCGGTGACTGAGCAGATCCAGAGGCCGGCGGCGTGGAAGATGTCAGCAGTGACTGAGTAGGTCTGGAGGCCGTCCGTGATGGCAAAGACCCTAAACTGACGGCATGGAAAGTGGCCGGCAATGGTGTGGTGGTGGACCTGGATGAGCAGGCCGTGCCGGATGTGGACAAAAACGAGCAGGACGAACAGGCCGCGCCTGGCCCCTCAGACCCTCCAGCGGAGACAGACGGCTGAATGGGCCCCTTGGACCCTCCAGCAAAGACAGTAGACTACTGGACGGGCACCTCGGACCCCCCAGCAGAGACAGATGGCTGCACAGATTCCTTGGAGTCCCCAGCGGAAACGCGGAATGACTGGAGCGGTTCTCCTGAACTCCCAGCAGACACTGACACAGGACACGTAGACCTCTGGCAGAGCCGATGGCTGAGCTAATGATTGAGCTAATGACTGAGCTGCAGGCTGAGCTAATGGCTGAGCTGCAAACTGAGCAGGTAACTGAACTAAAGCCTGAGTTAGTGGCTGAAGTGATGGTCGTGGTTGCGTTGGTTCTTGCTAGTTAATCCATGCTCTGACCAGCCAGAACACGCAGGCACCTGCTGGATACCAGCTGCTCCCACCTGAGGAGAAGGTAAAAGGTGCGGAGGTTGGCTGTGTGCTGGCGGGCCTCACCTTGGGGATTGGCACAGGTCTCGGCAGTGACTGGGCAGCTGCTGTCCCCACCCGAGGAGCTGATATGGGTGCATGAATGAGGGTATGACACAGAGTATGACAAAGGACTGAGGGAGACGCTGACCTAAATACACAGAGGGATAACAAGGAAGTGAAAACACACGGGGAACACAGCTGATACAAATTAACATAATGCCACAGGAGAAGCAAAACAAGATATGCATGGAAACATAAGATCACGCAATAAAACAGGAAAGTGGGGAACAAGACACAGGAGTGGAGAAGAGGCAGACAAGAGGGAGCGAGGGAACACGAAGGAGCACGAGCGAGAGAGAGGAGACGAGAGAGAGAGACATGGCGGACTGTGGAAACATGGATAAACCACAAGAAGAGGAAAACAAGGCACAGAGAGGGAGACACGGGGCAAAGACATGAGGGGAGCCTAAATGTACAAAGGATAACATAGAATAAACTCAGGATACCACTAAAAATAATAAACCAGAACACGACAGGTCATAAAAACACAAGAAACACAAAATGCTGGGTCAGAAGGACACAGAAACATGACAGCATTAATCGCCTGTAGACTAAAGACTGGTAAGACAAGCAGTGAGAAACAACAAACAGTGTGAAGGTTGGTGCGACAGTAATCAGAAACATGTTTCTGGAGCTG
This sequence comes from Pelmatolapia mariae, assembly GCF_036321145.2. Lineage (NCBI taxonomy): Eukaryota > Metazoa > Chordata > Actinopteri > Cichliformes > Cichlidae > Pelmatolapia > Pelmatolapia mariae. Next base: position 11,488,810 of record NC_086232.1, on the reverse strand, counting down.
GAGACACTTACAAACAGGTAGAGAGTGAGGAAGAAGCCAGACTACAGGAAAGAGAAGCCACACAATGATCTGCAATAGGATCACAGAAATGCATGGGAGGAGAAAGAAAGGAGAGCGGAAGGAGCGTGCAGTGCATCATGGGAGATCTATTAGATCATGAAATTTTGCACAGTTGAAAGAAGGCAGTGCCAAAGACTTGCTCTGAGGATATGTTGGGATTTTAAAAACAAGAAAAAGATTGTCTGGAGGTTATTACAGTGAGAGTACTTGAGAGAGAGGTTATACTAAATGTAAATCTAGATTGATTTATTTTAATGTATTTTATATAAATAGTGTCAATACAAGAAGTTCTGTATTATCTGAATCATTTAGACATTTATGTCTTTAAGACATGCTCAAATTGGACTAAATGATTAGTTTTGTCTGGCCTCATAGATAAATATAGCTGGGCTCTAACTCATAGCAATGAAAATGCATGCAGTACTTTAGTGATATTGTTGAAGTTAAGCATGAATAAAGATGAGTGTCAGCACAGAACCTCGTGAAACCCCATGATGAACTTTTTGTGTTTAAGTTCTATGAAAAAACTGGAATCTGTCTGAAAGGTTTAAATGCAGAGGATTTCAGTACAGGAATAAACAAAGAGCTGCTTCACATCATACACTATGTGACATGTTTCAACCATTGGGTAGATTTGGCAGAGTAAAAGTTCAGCTTCTATACCAACACTGAGGAGCAGATCAGGTAGGTTTATGTGGTCAGAACATTTGCATGTGCATAGACCAGATAACAAAGCAAGTATAAGCAGACTCACAACATAATGTACCACAAGAAGTTTCTTCCTTCATGTTGAGACTCGCTTCACATCACATGTATCTTGGCTTGATTGGGTTTCTTCCATTTTTTATCTCTTGTCTTTTTTTATTCTGTACAGTTTCAGAGCTTTTATCTTGTTAAAGTACTGAATGCCACGTTGTCACCTTAAACACCCATGAGCGCTCACTGCAGAGTGTCCCAGTTATAACAGTAGATCAGGAAGGAATTGATACTGCTTTCATGCATTTGGACCACCTGTTACAGAAACCATAAACAGCTGCCTGCTTTGAAACATTTTTGTGAGTTGCAGCACACAACTGAAAGCTTTGAAAGCTGTGAAAGCTCATTTTAAGAGGATCAATCAGCATAATTTCCCCCTTCACACCTTTTATATCAACTTGAAAAGCTTTTAGCAGGAAGTGAACCTGTCAGATTAATGGAACATTTGAGTTCTCAGAAAGATCCACAGTTTTTGTTCTATAGAAGATGTGATCTGAAGATCTTCTTTATGAGTCTGGCTCTATGTTTGGGGCAAAGCTGGAATATCTAATGTGACGTGATATTTATTATGTGAATGAGAATCTAAACAAACTTCAGTACTATGCTGTTTAAACTTAATATGTTTGTATTGATCACTATGAAAAGAAAAGTTTGTTTGAAACGTGTTCTTGCAAATATAAAATGCTTAAAGTCAGTTAATGCATAATATGAACATATTAGTTGAGGATGTGGGTGTTTGTGGGTCAGCTTGCACTTGGCTGCAAAACCACAAAAAGCACAAATCCACACAAACACAGAGTTTAAATGTCAGTGTGGGCCACATGCAAAGGGAGCTACTGCTAATACTACTATATCGGATCAGATGAAACGAAAGGGTTAAAATACTTCAAGTGAAACAATCAGACGTTCAAATGTTCGTCAGAAGAGCACTGTGGGTTGTGATCAAAAGACTTTTCACCCTGTTTTTGTTTTGTCACTTTAGTTGGTTACATTTGATATGAAAAGAAAGTAACACCCTCATGTGATGCTCTTTGACAGGATATCAGGTGAAATTAAGTCAGCAGTTGGAAGCAGATCAGTTGCAGCTCAGCCAGCAGGTAAGTGTCACTGACTGAAGTCTTTCAATGGACAGCGTGTGTGCTTTAATGTACAGGTATTATTCTTTTTATAAGAGAATTGTATTATTACAATTACAATATTAAAAATGTTTTACTGAATTTTCTTCAGTTTAAGATTGAGTGAAAATTGCTTTTGTGTAACAAAACATCCAGGAGATCAGGTTGTTGTTATTTATGTATCAGTTTTATTTGCCATGGTGGAGCAGATCAAATGAAGGTGAACACAAACCAAGCAGCCAACAGTTTGCGAGGCTGTGGTAGAGATTCATGTCTGAAAGAAAAGACCACAAATTCAACACCAATGGAAACATTAATTTTTGCAACACTTCATTTAAATTATGATTTCAATTCAGTTTCATTTTATGTAGATGTCTGCAAACGACAATAACAGTTGCTGGACAGCACTTTGTGTTGTATAGTAAAGTTTAATTATTGGCCCTCTGATAGATCGGTGACTTGTCCAGGGTGCACCTTACCCCTCGACCTGTGCAAGCTGAGATAGACTCTAGCTTTCACCGCTGCGATGCTAGATAGGATAAGTAGAAGAAAATGGATGAAAGTAAATTAAAACACAGTAAGTTTAAGTGCTCCTTAGTATACACAGTAGGAGTCTGGATTACATCATCACTGTTTTTAGTTTTACAAACTGAGGCAGGATCTGAAACACTTGTATGTCTGTTGTTCCGTCCTCTGTTTATTCTGTGTTTATCTGAAGCCAACTGTTTTTTTTCTATGTGGATTGATGTGTGACTGTTTGGAGAAATAAAACTGTGTCGTCTCTAATCATGTTGCTAACATGGTAACATTTTATTTTATGTGTTTACCTTTGCAGGATGAGAAGAATCAGAAAGCAGTCAGTCAATACCTAAAGCAACTACAGTCCTTCAAGTCTTGCAGTCACAGTCACGAGTCACCATCCCAGCGGCCTCTAAGAAAGAAAACTGTCGACTTAATGGAGAGAAATAAGAAAACCCTTTCCCTGTTTATTCTGCTGCCTCTGCTGCTGCTCTGCAGAAGTGATGAGTGTTCCAGCCTGCCAGAGAGTTAGTCTTTATTCATCTTGATTCATATTTAACTGATTTTAAGATCTGTTGTTTGACATATTTACTCATTTTCATTTCATTTCTCCTGTTTTAATTCTCACAGATCTCACTTGCTACACTGACTACAATAGAAACATCACATGTTTGTGGAACAGCAGAAACGTGTCTGATGACACTGCATGCACGATACATGCTCAAAATAAACGCCTCGACAGGTAAGGACCTCGGTCACAAAAAGAAAACCTCAACACAGAATACTCACAATACATAAATCACAGATGTCATCAGTAACATCATCTACAGCAAAATCAAATTAATATTCTTCTTCTCAGTCCTTACAACGCTTCCTGTGACCTAAAATCTGTTGACATCTCTAAACCAGCGCTAAAGAAGTGCTCCCTGATCTTTGAAATGGAAAACACTGTGAGTGTGTGAATAAATCAAATTATTGTTGAGCCCCCAAGATAAAATCATACATCCTATATCTCAGTTTGTAGTTTAATTAGAAGTCAGATCTAATATTCTACGGAAAGCCTCGGGGCAGTCATTGACTCCTTCCAAATAGTTTTTTTATCCGGTCAATGTCAGAGATCATGTTTTCTGAAAATCCTGTGAATATGATGAGAAGGAAATCAGCTTGCATGTTTAAATTCATACTATAAGTGCAGCTGCTAAGAGGTTGGGGGGTAACACTGGCGGATGTCAGTATTTATTTATTACTTTTTATTGTTTTTTACTTTTCCCTGTTGTGTATTTGAAACTAAGGTGAAGTTTTTATGGCTTCTGTACAGACATGGAGCGGTATCAGTAATGTCATTCTCAGCAAGAAAGCTCAAAAAATGTATAACATTCCTTTCAAATGTACCCACTAATCTCATTAACTATTTTTACTTGATCTTCTGCTTGATGCACTCAGGTCATCCTCTGTCTAAAAGAAGCTTCATCTCTTCTCTCTTTATGCTGCTCTTTGTTTTTACCAAGTCTATTGTCTGATTGGATATTTGTGACTCTGATGTGAATTGACTCTGAATTGTTTTACTTTACATGAAATTGGAAGTTTGACAAACAGAAACTTCTGTATTGTTCTTACTGAATGTTTTCTAACAGTAAGTATTTTTCCAAATTCTTTTTTTCCAGTTTCAGTCTTTCCATGTGTTGTCCCTTAATCTGAGCTGCAACCAAATGAAGAGAGTAATCACTTCCTTCATGCCATCCTGTCATAGTGAGTGTAATCTACAGTATAATATACTGGCTCTTTGTGATTTACAGTGTGAGCTATTCATGGTGAATTAAAACAACTGTGTGTGTGATCTTGCAGTAAAGGTGAATCCTCCTGCAGAGCCAAAAGTCAACTTCACGTCTGTTTCCTGGTTGTCCCAAGTCCCCAAACATGTAATCATCAGTTCATACAGAAGTGAAGTGCAGTGGAAGAAGCAGGATCAGTCATGGAGTGTAAGTTTAGATTTTATGACACAATGTGAACAAGTTTAAATGTAAAGTTGAGATCGTGAAAGTTCACGTGTGAAACAAGATTCGTTCTCAACCCCACGCTGGTTTCTGTGTGTCAGGATCCGGCTGTGCACAGAAAACATGGCATTCAATGCAAGCAGGAGTGCAAGGCAGAGCTGGAGCCAGATTTGCTGATACAAGGCGAGAGGTACGAGGCACGAGTTCGTGTGCGGTCTGTTAAACCTCAACCTGAGGGAGCCTGGAGTGACTGGAGCCCCACTGCATCATGGGAGTCACCTGTAGGGACAATAAAACCACCATCAGGTACATTTATCTCAACATGTTTTGTTTAACATAACATACCAATGTCAAAACCTTTCCATTTCATTCATGCTGAGCATGATTACTGCAGTATGGAATAATTATGTATACGGGAAAATGTTTAAAGTTTAAAGTGTGTTGGTGTGTAATACACAGCATAGAGGGGGAAAAGTCATTGTGAAAAATGTCCAATGCTGTATGTGGCAGGAGTGTGGTCCCTGGCTCAGCTGCAGGGTAGACGTGGTGCAGTGAGCTCAAGGGGCGGTACCGGGATGCAGGTGAGCCACAGATGGTGGCGATTGACTGATGACGGTGTCTCTTTTTGTTTCTCTATATCAGGGGTAGGCTACTCCAGGCCTTAAGTGCTGGTGTCCTGCAGGTTTTAGACACAGCTGATTCAAATGGCTAAATTACCTCCTCAACATGTCTTGAAGTTCTCCAGAGGCCTGGGAATGAACGAATTATTTGATTCAGGTGTGTTGACACAGGGTGAGATCTAAAACCTGCTGGACACCGGCAGTCGAGGCCTGTAGTTGCCCACCCGTGCTCTATATAGTGAAGGCAGGGTTGAGCGGGGAGGAAGGAGAGCTGAACTGGAACAGACTGTTTTCCTTGAGCACACAACAGTCAATAAAAAGCAATAATAGTGAGCACATTCACTGTGTGTGTCGTGTACGTTTACACTGTAATTTAACTCGCAACCTTAAACATACAAGGGAGAGGTGAATGAGTGGTAACTGCCACTACGCCACTAAGGGAGAGGTGAGAGAGAGGGCTGGCTCTCCATTCAAATTCAATAGGACTTTGTCACCAGAAAAAGTGGAATATTTCATAAACAAAGAAATAGTAGCCGGTTGTTATGAGGTAAGAGTGGTCTGTCTACAACAAACAGAGTGAGACTAGTTAGCCACCAAAGAAGAAGAAAAATGGCAGACAACAATAACACATACTACCAATAAAATATCAGCCAGTTACAACTACATTAATTCTCAGATTCAAAGTATCAATGTCCACATCTGGCCTGTTTCCTTGAGTTGATCAAAGAGTTCAGTTTCCATTTGGTAGCTGCTCATGGGAACATAAAATGTGTAGTCCATATGAGGTGCCAGTGCAAAGCCTTGAATGGGCTAAAACCCAAAAGAGACTTAACATAGAGGTCCTACAACAATTAGAGGGTTGTCACATCAACAACTTGGCATCTTCATGGCACTGGCATGCATGGCTGCTGATGGAAATGTTTAGCTGGTCTTTACTGATGAATGCTTACAGAGCAGCTACAGCAACAACAATACTTTCTTTTCTGATTCAGTCAAATATTACAAACTCACAGGATGGGCCTGTAATGACCCAAAACATGCAGCAAAAGGAACAGAGATGTTCATAAAAGACCAAATCAGTCACATGACCCCAGCCCAACGTGGCATACCTTTCACTTAGTGAAGACAAACAGAAGAAAGACCCAGAAGCAAACAGCAACTGAAGGAGGCTGCAGTAAAGGGAAGAAATGCCATTTTGAAGGTTTCTGACTTCAGACAGTCACATACAAAGGATTTGCACTCAAGGATTAGTAATAATAATTAAATCGAGGGCATAAGTGAAAATGTCTGTATTTTTGTATTCCATGCACTTCATGCAAAATTTATCTTTAGTCTCTTGAATAATGAATCACAGTCACATATTCAGGGTTCGTACGGGTGCTTGAAAGCCTTGAAAATGCTTGAATTTTAAAATAGTCTTTTCAAGGTTTGAAAAGTGCTTGAATTTCAAATGTGGTGCTTGAAAGTGCTTGAAAGTGTAACTGTATTTCATTCACCACAAATAACTATCTGACTGAATAGTTTTCTTATCAGATAGAGAAATAAAATGAGTCGCAAAATGTAAAAGCAAAATTTCTCCGCCTGGACTGCCTTGCGCCGCTGTCTGTTTTAATGTGTGACCCCGCCCCTCCCCCGGACAGTCGGGAATGAGTGCGCTAACATACCTGTAGGTTGCTGTTTTAATGAGTGTTTGACAGAAAACGACAATGGCGGAGTTTGCGTTCTCCAGTCGCATGATAGGTGAGTGCTAGTAAATAATTTTCCAGTACATGTACGTTACACATGCTATTTTTTAAAATTATGATTATTATTTCGCTAGCTCAAAAACGCGGGATAAATGATTGAAATGCACTGAGTGTGATGCAATACGGCAGCTATTATAGCAGTTAGTTATGGCATGGAGATTTATGGAGCATGCTGTGAACTTAGCTAACATTACTTAGCAGTAGCAGTAATATGAGTTACTTTACTCAAGTGAAAGCTTTAAACATTAGCCCGATACATAGCTAGCCAACTTAAGGCTTTACAGACCCAGAGGCTCCATTTCAACTTTTGTCAAAAGTACCGACTTCAAACTATATACCAGTTTTTAAACTGTGTTGATAGGCCACGTAAAACCAGAGTTATGATCAAAAGTATACGCGCTGTTTTTTTCCTAAATAAAACAGAGGCGTTTACTACGGGAAGAGACGGTAAAAACGGCGTTTTCTAATGACAGCGCTAGCAAACACTCTCCGCTTGTGAGCAAAAAAGGGGGAAAAAAACACCCTTCCCTATTTGTGTCAAACAATCAAAAATATATATGGAAACGTGAGATTTGGTTGTTTAGGCAGAGGGGGAAGTTTTAGGAGTGAGCAAGCTAAAGAAAGGGAGAAAGTGAGTTTTCACAGGTGAGAGACTTGTGACGTTTCCCGTGTTTGGAGTCTTAAGTTAGTGTGTTGTCTTGTGTAGTTAGTGTGTAGTGTAGTCGTTGTTTTGTTTTGTGTGTCAGTTCTACTAGTGAATGTCACAGTTGCTGCAAAAAGCCACCAAAGGCAGATTTCAGTGTAAATGCTGTCTCCAGGTGGAAAACGTTAGGAGTGATACACCTGCTGTTGTCATACCTGCAGGGTTTATCCCTGTGCTGGGTGAAATAATGGTAATATGAGGGACCGATCCATATGGTCACAAAGAATAGTCACTTGTTTTTGTGCTACCAAGTTCCCCGGCTTTCATTCAAAATGTGTTTATCGTGAGCACCGACACCATTAAACTACTTAAACATTATAAATGGCTTCAAGCTCACACTGAGGCCTGTGGGGCAGCATCAGCCACTGAGGCAGTAGACAAATATGTGTCTTTTTGTATATGGATATTTCACACATTAAGACTGCCTGTTCATTTAAGGGAGATGAACAATACATTATAATTGTACCTAATAATATCACTGGTGATAGATTAAATAAGTAGATTTTAGGTAAATGCTTGTGCATTCTTTAAGTCGTATATATTAAACTGAACTGAGTATGTTATCTGTTCAAAGCCTCTCCCAGTCAGTGCTGTTCTTCATGCCTGTCTTACTGTACATGATGTTATTAGCACAAACACTTTAAAGGTGATCATTTAGGACTTCAGCAATAATACAGACAGTAATGTAGTTAAACATCTTACAGTTAGTTTTATTGGGAATTAACTTAAAAAACAAACAAACATCTGTCTCCTATTTTTTGTGTCATACGGGAAAGAAGCATCAATATCTGATGAGAAGACTTAATAATTTCTTTTTTCATTTTTTCAACAGAAGATGAATATCTCTAACAAGTTGATTTGTTCACATTTACACATCTTAATTTTTTAAGTGAAATATGTTTTTTGAGTTTACTATATGTATCTAAGACAACCTTTTCCTTTTGCAGTATTTTTCTGTGGTCCGTTTTTCTATGTTATAACAAAAGGGGAACAAAGGTGTTTAAGTTCACCTAGGATGATTTGTTTTAATTTTCACATGGTCTTACTGAGGTGATGTGAATTGAAGGGGGGGGGGGGGGGGGGGGTTAAATGCGCTGGAAAAAGTTGAAAATGGACCTTGAAAGTGCTTAAAAAGTGCTTGAATTTGACCCTGAAAAAGGTGTACGAACCCTGCATCTTGATTTCTATTCAAATTCACTTTATCGGCCTGCAGAAGCAAACTTGTCTGTGTCTCCTAGACTTGGCTGTATGACCCAGTTTTCTCATGTTTCTATAATAATAATAATAATAATGTTTTCTCATGTTTCTGAGCCACTGTGACCTATTCTGTCCCGTATTTTTCAGGTAATACGTTTGTTGTTCCTGTAACGATAGTCGGTGTGGTGGTGTTGCTGGCAGGCCTGCTCTTAAGCACTCACAAGACCACCCGGTACGTGAGCACAGACACAAGTTTCTATAGCAAATAATATTGTTAGAATTTCTTCTATTTTGATTTACTGAAGCTATTTTCTGGCAACTCTGGTTTATATTTAATTTTTTAGGGTTTACATAGTAAAGAAAATCAAAGGTCCACCCATACCAGACCCAGGAAAATCCTTCCTGCGAGAAATCCAGGTAAGCGTATGAACCGCAGATATTTCCTCTGTTATAACATGTTATTATTCCATGCATTAGATAATACTGTGGCCACTTCAGGGCAGTAAACATAACATTTATGAAATACTGTGGTGAATTTGTTTGGAGTAAATTAAATTATTACCATATATTCAAAGCTGTGTTTTAGTCCAATAGTGACTTTTCTTTAGGTTAGGGTTAAGAGTAGAGAGCTTCATCACAGTGTTAGGATCAGATGCTGGAGTCTATTATACAATGATTTAATTTCAGTTCAGTATAGTTTTATTCATGCAGCACCATTTAACAACAACAGTCACTTCACAACATTTTCTCTGTTAACCTGTTGCCTGCTGGGAACAAGGCTCGCTGTAAAGCCACAGAGGTAGACTGCATCAAGGTCTATTTTTCATGTCTAAAAATATTCATTTAAAAAAACTCTGTAAAGTAGCTACAGAGAGTTTAAGGAGTCTAAAAGCAAAAAATAAGCTCAGTGCAACTTAAAAAGCAGACCAACACAACATGTACCATAAAAAGACAGAGCATTGCAGATAGAGGTGAACTCTGTGGGAGGTGTAACCAGACAGACAAAGTGACTCACTGATCCAGCCACAGACTTATGACCTTTATGACCCAAGCAATTCAAATTCAGTAAAGTATGAGTGAAGCACCCCAAACACCTGATGCTTACCTATTTAATTGACTCCATTAAAGTGCAGATTGAATATTTTATATATTTCAAATCTTTCTAATCTCTTCTGTTCTGTGACTTTCTCTCCTCCAGAGTGGGTTCCCCAGTGAATACTTTCACTCATTCGTGAAACCAGTGGAAATGATCACTGTAGAATTAATCTCGCCTGTGGATGCTGCTGTGGCCTACAAGCCAGATGAGGAGATGGTGTTGAACAAAGGCAGCTATGACTCCACCAGCTCCAGCTTCACTAACCCAAGTTACTCTGAGCTTTGTAGCCCTCCTCCTATTTCCTCACTCACTGCTGGGAATCTGAAGCCCTGTGCGGCTGACACGCCTTATGGCCCTGTTGGTGCTCAGGGTGAAGGAAAAAGCACAGAACAGGAAAGCGATGAAGCGAGAGAGAAAGAAAAGGAGATGTTAATGTTGCTTCTCAAAGGCAGCAGTAACAGTGAGCCAGTGCAGGTGATTTCAGACTACGAGAAAACTGAGAGGCTCAACAATGATCGATTTAGGCTCCAGAGTGAAGAGGTCAGTGAAGAGAGCATGGAGGCAGATAGCATCAATATGACTGATAGCCATGATGAGGAACCTGAGGGTGAGGAAGAGAAGGAGGGAGGGAATGAACAAAAGGCAGATTTTCAGAGGCTGTTTGGAAGCAGCAGAGGTGTGTTTGGCAAGTTTATTCCGGTTTGTTCTGATTATGAGCGAGTGGAGAAACAGCAGGCTGACAGCCCGGAGCTTCCCAGCTTGGATTCAGGTGTTAGCAGTAGTGGAGAGGAGCAGCTGAGTCAGGATGAGGGCATGAAGGATGTTGATAAGTCCACTGAATCTACACGCTTCCTGTTTCCACCTCATCTTTCCAGTGCTTTACCATGCTCCCTGCTCTCTTTTCCACAACTGCCTCTGAACTTGCCTGGGCCACGTCTGAGTCCAGCTTTGCAGCTCCAGCCAGGTCACATGACACAGGGGTTTGCTCTGTTGTCAACAGGCAGGTCGGTGGAGCCCTCTGGTGATGGATATATGCCAGTGAAACAGGAGGAGGGCTGAGAACAGACAGCAGGCTCAACTAGCAGGACAAAATAGCATATTTTGGAGGAGTCATCACAGTCAGTTCTCAGGAAAATGTAACATCACATAAATCTTTATCCACTTCACGTTGTTCAGCAACGTTAAATGTATTTTCTTGTATTTTCATAGTTATCAAAGTTTCTACTATTAAAAAAGAAATGCATTATCTAATGAAAAAGTAAACCGAAATTAATAATAATGTGGTTATATGAATAAAACTGTTTGCGTTTATATTGTGTTTTTAGTGAGATCATCTAAATGGCATGTAGCTTATTGTACTGAAACAAATGTTGGTAAAGGAATGTAAGCTCCAGATAGCTGAGATAGTTGTGTTATCTGTATAGTGTGTGAACTGATGTCATTTAGAGGGTATCATGATAATCACATATTAACCATAACCAGGATATTTGAAGATGAAATGTCTAGATATAGACTGGTATAGATATGTCTTGTGAAAAATTTGATATTGTGACAGCCCCGAGGACAACAGCAGAATAATAACAGAGCTGTGTCTGTCGCCATCATCTGTCCCGTGTCAAATAAATATTAACATTTCTAACTTACATTTGAACGGCAGCTAACATAAAGTTTACTTCTTAACATTACTGATCTATATAAGAGATTGCATTTGTTTTTTGTTTTTTTAAAGAATTTTACTTTTTTAAAATAAATATACATAGTCAGCATTTTTAACACAAAGTTGTTCCTGTGTTTTCTCTGGGTTTTGAAAGGGTGGCCAATCCCACTCTGATGCATCGATGTCGGGAGACCCGCCTCTTCCTCGTCCCTGTCGTTTGTCCAGGGATGTGGGGGCAAAGGGACAGGGCTCCACGCTGACACTGGCACATATGATGCGTCATCAAGCCAGTTTTTAAACGTGGATGAACCGTGGATGAATCTTAGGAATCAGAAGATTGACCAGCGTCACTGCTGCCGCTGTTTTTTGCGGCAGTCATGTCGGTACGTGGTTCCGTCGCTCTGACGTCTGTTTGAGAAGAAGTGGTGAAAGATTTCATTTTTTCTTGGAGAAGAAAATGTGAAATGTATACGAACCCTTTCAACAAACATACTTGACTTTAAAATTCGGGTTTGCAAGAAGTCAGACGTCACACCGCCCCTGTTTTTGATGTTGAATAGTGACCACTGTCAAAGGATCTAATGTAGCCTACATAAAGTTTGTCTTTTCCTCTGTGAAGTTATTTTTTAATAACATGATTGTTGAACAATGAGCAAGTGAGATTAAATATTTTATTCCCAAAAGAGGACGTAAATACGGTGACATCATCAGCTGGTTTCTGACGTGTCATTTTGAAGCCTCGCGATTTTCACCGTCACTACTTTCAAGCCACCGGATGAAGGTAAATACAGCGTTATAACCTCTGAGTGTTGCGGTTTAAATTGTGTACAGGAACCTGTCGTGTCAAAATGCTCCAACTAGCGAACTGTTAACGAGAACATAAAAAGCCTAAGCACCTGTCGGCTTCTATATTACCAGATGTGTCAATGGCAGTGTGAATGGATAGTTCGTTAACCAGAGTGCTTTAGCGCACGGACAGCCTGCAGAGTGCAGCCGCACTGAACTCTTACGCTCGTGTTTGTGTGTTTGTTGCGCCAAAGAGTAAATAAAATAAGTTATTTCTAAGTTATACACAACTCAAAGTGCCTTTGAGTCTAAGTGAAATGTTCTCGGCATTTCTGAGGTGATTAATGTCGTGGGCAACATCACCAAAACGGAGATGCCTTAACTTTGATGAAGATACACGGGAGCGCACGGGGAGGGGGGGTAGTACAATGGAAAAATCTGAAAGATTGTGGATTTTCCATTGACACCAACTGAAAGAGGTGTGTTGAAGCCAAAATCTGCAGGTGGAATTGTCACTGCACCCCGATGATTAATCAAACTATTCACAGAATCCATGGAAAATTTTACTAATGATAAAGTACAGGATGCTTCAATGCATTATTTTAGGAAAATGTTAAACTGTGGATCCAACAATAGGTAGTAGCACTGTCAAGAGTGAAGTTGACAAAAAATGTGTTTAGCTGAAAGATACATCTCCAGAGAAGTAGTGGAGCTCTACAGGAAAGGGTGGACAGAACATCGTCAAGTCGGCTGACAGCGCTGCAAGATGTGTTTCCTACAGCAGCAAACAGGATTCAAGAAGTGACAGTAAGATTTCAAGATCTGTGGTCAGAGTAGGAAAACAGGCCTGTAGGACTCTGAGTGAAGCAAACCGTGCATTTGAAGTCATAGAGGCTGTGACCAATTCAGTCATTCAAGATAAAATGTGACCTGACTCTCTCTTAGTTAAAGGAAATATTGAAAACACATCAAAAAACTCATGACTTTGAATAACTCTTTTTGTTTGCATTGTGATAGCTCTGATGAAGGGATCAGTGCAGCGCTGCACAAGAGACAGCGAGGAAAGCTAGCCATCACTGTTCATGGGTCCAGAACTGCACCAGAATATAATTCTTCATTCCTGAAAGTTAGAGCTTTTAGCAGTGAGGGAGGCAATTTATGAAAGATTTTGAGGACATATGTGTTATGCCCTCTACTGTTTATACAGTCAATAATGTATTAATCCTGTGTGTCTATCCTATGAATTCTAGTCAAAAGCACCTAACTGAGAACATTCACACGATGGGGTGAGCAACAAGTGTCCAGAGCGCAGCAATGAAGACAGAGTGAAACAAGTTTCAAGGAAGAGGAGATACTCTCTGACCCTCTAGGTAATGGCACATAGATAAACTGAGACATATGTGAAACATACAGTGGGCCTGTGTAATGGCTTATTGGGTAGAAACGGGGTCAAAACCAGGTGTGTTTTATACAATTATATCTGGCCCATGAGATAATCTCAATTATTAATGGCTCGTTATATGTGGGAGCCGAAACCATGCAGACAGACAGTGTTGGGGAGTAACGGAATACAAATACCGGTGTTACGCATTTAAAATACAAAATATGAGTAACTGGGGGTGTCCAAATTCATAGGCTGCATCCTCTTGAGGACCCGGCCTTCGCGGTCTACGTGGGCCGGATTCTCCGAAGGGCGGGTAGACCGGAAGTGGGCTGTTGTGAAACTGGATGGTCTAGCCTTCAGTTTTGCATTACCAGCTGTCTCGGTGGAGTTTAATAAACTCAACCATTTGTTTCTTGCTATGTAAAACATAACAGGACATTGGCCTAAATTCTCAAACCATCTCACATTTCTGTTTAATCAGTTTTCTGTTTGACGTTGATTCAACTGTGTAAAAACTATCACTTTAATGTCAGCCAAACCGATTAATCATGAACAAATAAAACACTGAAAAAAGCCAAACAATAACATTTTTAAGTTATCCAATTGACTTATATATCATGTTTAACCTGAGTAGCGAAAGACCTTGAGGGGTTTGAAAACAATGTGCCGGGAGTTCGCTATTCTTGCCCCGGCTAGCTATCGAGCTGGTGGTTAACAGACAAATTCCCGAAAACGTCAGAGCACTTTTGCAAATATGTGAAAGTCTTTATAAACCGAGCACATATTTGAAGTTCACACAGCTACATTCTCGCCTGAAAATATGTTAAAAGTTTCTTTTGTGACCCAGAAAGAGTAATAAGAGTAATATTAAAATAGAGCTGGGCGATATAAGATTTTTTCATATCACAATATGTTTTTTTCATTTCAGGCGATAACGATATATATCACGATATAAGTCAAATAACTATATTTGTAAGATTTAAATGTGCTGTTGCTCACAAGTAAAATGTGAAATAATCAGCAGCTTGTTTTGATTTAAATATTTATTTCCCATAATAAGTTCAACAGGGTAGATACTTAAGGAACATGAGACTTTTTCAGATAAATAAAGGCAAATATTGCAAACTACACAAAAGGCAGCCGCTAAAGCGTTTAAGTTTCAAAATAGAACAAACAAAACAGACTACTAAATTGTCAATTCCACTTAGAAACAAAATATTAATTCTAAAAGTAAATCTTAGTTTATTTTACAGAAGAACAGACAAAATTGACTAACTTTTGTCAATATCAAATAAACTGAGATCTAAAAGGAAATTCTCAATCTCTCCTTGTTGTATAGTTTAGCTTTTCAAACTGTTTTAACAGTTACTTTAGTCTGACAAAAGCCGAATGACGAATTAGCGCTTTCAGTCAGAGATTGAGCATGCACCGGTTTATTGTATTTCCAGACTTGCTTTCGGCACAATTTACAGTGCGTGCTACTCTGTTTTTTGTCAGACTTGATTGTGATTGGTTCGGCTCTGCGCTACTTAATTTGGATTCGCTGTTCTTTTTTTTTTTAAGAGGACAAGAGAGATGCGGCCTATCGCAATAGTTTAACTTTTCTATCGAGAAAAAGTTATTTCGCAATACATATCGTTATCGTTCTATCGCCCAGCTCTATATTAAAACTAAGTAGCTGCCGCCATTGTTGGAAACTGGAATTGGCTGGGCCGTGCTATGAATTCTGGGATATGGTGGGCCACGAAGGATACACCCGACCCATCCTTCAAATCTGGGGAAAAGGAGGACACATTTGTCGGCTGCATTCGGAAGAGTCTGCGACTTTGGACAGCCTTTGTCATGTCGCTGTGACGTAATCTGCCTACAAATGCGGCCTAAGGAGGATGCAGCCCATGAATTTGGACACCCCCACTGTATTCTGTTACAGGTACTGTTTAAATAGGTCGTAATCAGAATACAGTTACTTTGATGAAATAAATAAAATACACATCATTTCCCGTTTAATATGTTAGGCAATCCCCTCTCCATGCATTCTCCAATTTTGGTGATTTAACGCAGTCGGGTGCAGGTTTAGCTCGGTTGGATGAGCATGTAATCATATATCATATGGCTGAGAGAGGTCGGTCCAGTTTCAAGAACGACTCGCTGCCCCCTTTTTTTTTTTTTACCTGATGTATAAATCATGGCAATCCTCCTGGCACTTAACAGCATAAACTATTTTTGTTAGGAAACCTGGGTCGTCGACCCAGAGTTTTGGGTTTTGATTATTATTGTACTTTTATTTTGCCTTTATTTATTATTTCTAGTATTTTGGGTTTTTTTTTTAGTGTTCTGCTTTCTGTCTGTGTTCCTTTGTTTCTCTGTCTCCCCTGTCTGCTGTATCCCCTTGTCAAGTCTGCATCTCTGTGTTATGTTTCCTGTTGTACTTTGAAGTCTGTGTCTCAGGTTATGGTATGAGGTTTTGCTTTCCCTGTCTTGTTAGCCCTGATTTGCCCCAGCTGTGGTTCCCTTCTGTCTCTCATTCACTGATTGCTCCCTCTGTGTATTTAAGCCCTCTGTTTTTAAAGTCAAAATTCCTACACAGCGCTGTAAATTGGAGATAAAGTATCGGAATTTCAGGAGTGGGACCACGCCTCCGAACATGCTCCTTCCGGTTCTTTTTTATATATGTTCCCCCATTTCAAGCTGTTCATTCTCGTTTACGTGCAAACAGGGTCCGTTCTTGGCGAATACCTTAACACAGCTTATCACTCAGGAGTAACATAATTTTACTCACCTTTCCAGTCGTTTACAATAACCCTTTCGTCTGTCAACGCATTAGACGAAGAAATACTTAGCTCTGCATTTGGTGTTTTCCTCCGGCAATCCAAGAAACACACTGAACGTCACGGCAGCACTTCCAAGAGACCGAATGCCGATGGCCATCCCGGGAAACTTCCTAGCAGTTTTTTCACCACCTGACATACGATCTATTATGTCGATCCATCCAGTCGTCTTATATCCGCTAAATCCAGTCTAGGATGCTGAAGGCTTGTGCTGCTGAACTCGGGGAGCCGCTACAACAAATCTTCAGCCTCAGCCTCAGCAGGTCTTCCAGAGTACCTGCCCTCTGGAAGACCTCCTGCATCATCCCGGTCTCCAAAAAGAACCGGCCCAATGAGAGCTGAATGACTTCCGACCGGTGGCACTGACGTCACATCTTATGAAGACTCTTGAGCGGCTCTTCCTCAACCTCCTCCAACCACAGGTACAACATTCCCAGGATCCACTACAGTTCGCCTACAAGGCGGATGTCAGAGTGGAGGATGGCATCCTGTACCTCCTACACAGAGCCCACCCACATCTGGACAAGGGAAAAGGCACAGTCAGGATCCTGTTTCTTAACTTTTCCAGTGCCTTTACTACAATCTGGCCTTCTCTGCTCCAGGAGAAACTGAACAGGATGCAGGTGGACCCCTGCCTGGTTGCTTGGATCTCCAACTACCTCACTGATAGACCACAGTACGTCAGGCTGAAGGACGTCACGTCTGACACAGAGGACATTAAAGAAACTGCTGGGCATCCTCTGCACATGGCCATAAATAACCAGAGGAGCCTATTCAGTGACAGGGTGCTTCTCCCAAAGTCAAGAAACTCCTTTGTCTCACACACCATCAAACTCTTTAACTCCTTGTTGGAGGGGAGAGGGAGGGGAAACAGGGGGACAAAGGAGGGCGGGAACAACTGAGCTGTAGTGCTTTTTTTTTACTGTGCAATATTTGTAATATTTTTTTATATTCGACTGTGCAATAATCAATTTACAATAGACTCACTCAAATGTGCAATCCACTGGTATTCCTATTTATCCCTATTATATATTCTGTATTTATATATGTGTATATATGGTATATTTATGCTCATACCGTTACTCTCATTCCCTTTTATTTGGTGTTCCAACTCTGTAACATGCAACTTCTGTCGGTGCTGTGCTACTGGAAACTGAATTTTCCGGAGGAACCCACCCAACCTCATCTCATCCCTTCTTGCACCAAGATGCCAGGTTCTTTCATTATCCCTCATTCACAGCAACAAACGCAGAAGCAAGTGTAGCTGTTGCTGTTCTGTGAGTCTATGGTGCATGTGGTGTGATATGCCCATGTAGAAAGGACGGCACTGTGACGCTGGACTTGCCCGTACTCTGGGCTCCCTCTTTATTCTGGCAACTGGTACAAAGAAAACAGCACACAGCCGTCATCAGCAGTGTGAAAAGCAACTGCAACATTCAGTTCTGTTAACAAGAATTAGAACTTGTAGGGCCCTTCAATTGACCCGTCACCCCACTAGGAAAATGATGGTATGACAGATTACCAGTCCAGCCCTGTGGGGATTACACATTCGTCCCTAGCAGCTGGTGACTGTATCGAATTCACTATAGTAGACTGTCGGAGCCGGGGCTCGAACCGGCAACCTTCTGATGACGAGACGAACTGCCAACTCTCGAGCCACGATCGCCCCTGCTAGTTGCTAATAATAACGCAACTGACAGTAACGTATGTGCCAGCCAGGTTAACACTTGTAAAAGTAGTTGTTGCATCACTCCTCCCAAAGTGTTGTTCAGTGTAAACATCCTGTACTTCAGCTATTAGTGAGGGGAGGCGATGTCTGCCTGTCTGTAGCACTGCTGTGTAAAGTTGTGTGTCAGCAGGTGTGTTGGTACTGACACTGTTGCAAATAAGTATCTAATCCAATAGTAATTTTTAGTAGAAATTAGTAATAAACCCTGTACTATACAGAGGTAAGAGATCTCAAGCTTCTCCCAGCAAGAAGACATATTTCCCAAGGACTCTTTAAAAATAGCCTTAATAAAACAGAACTTATTATTTAAGTTTGAAAAGTCCAGAAAAAACAAAGACATGAAATTAAGGTTTGTGTGGCTGTTTTAAGTGTTTAAGCACTAGTTTTGAAATCATAATACTTTCACTTCACTTATTTCACAGTCATAGTAACCATGAAACATTTTTAACAAATAAAGAGTTTCACTTTAACAAGTCTACAAGGTGCTGTTGTACCTGCCGTTGGTGGCTGACATGTTAAGTAACTTGATAAAGAGTACAAAGGGAATTGAAAAACTTGCATACTCATAGTGGCTGTTTCATTCTCAGATATGAAATGTCAAAACATGTGACCAACCATATCACTAAGTTACTGCCGTCAGTAAAAAAAACCCACAGTGCGTAGCTTCTTCTTTTCTTTTCTTTGAACTCTCTTTCAAACGTCACACTAGATATGAAAGATATAAAGAAGTGTTATATAGGGCAAAGGTAAAGCCTGAATTATCTTACAGACATGGAAATGACAGAACACTGAACACACCCGGACTGGTAGGTTATTAATATCACTTATTTTTATTTTATTATATTTTAGTTTAATAGGCAGGCAGTCTAAGAGCAAACTGCTCTATTGGGATGAAACAGATTTCTTTAAGATAAGCTGGGGCCTGATTATTAATGACTTTGTATGTGAGGAGAATAATTTTAAATTATATTCTAGATTTAACAGGGAGGCAATAAAAGAACCAATATGGGAAAAATATCCTCTCTCCTTCACTGTTGGTGTTTTAGGAAGTTGTTAAGACAACTTGATAATAATGAATTACAGCTCATTATTATCAAAAGTATTGATTGTAATTTCACCTCTGCACATCACCAGAAAGGATTTTAAATCACACAATCAATATGTGATTGGAGTGCAGACTTTCAGCTTTATTTCAAAATTCAAAGCAAAAGTTTTGTATTTGTTTATTATCTGGTATTAAATACATTTCCATACATCACCCAATGCTGTGTGTCCTCCACTGAGATGCTCTGCTAGGCCTTTACTGTTTGTGGGTCTCTTTGCCTTCAGTTTTGTCTTCAGTAACTTAAAAGCATGCTGTATGCAGTCCTTGGAGAATATCCTGTTTTTATTTGAGAAACTCTTGGGTTGTTATGCTTTTGCATCCATTATCTATTTGCATTATGAAGTGCTGGCCAGCCAATTCTGCAGCATTTGGCTGATTCTGAGCTGAGAGTATAAACCTGTACACTTCAGTATTTGTCCTTGCTTTATCTATCAGCAGTGGCATCTTCACAGTGGCCCTGAGCTCATGAGCTCTATCTTCCCTTCTGCATACATTTGTCTCGTCATCCTTCTGGTACAAGTCCATCTTGGTTTCTCCTAGAGTCGCCTTCTCCTTCTTTCAGCTGCTTGGTTTAGAAATCATTACAGTGGATCATTGGCCTCTATTTCACCCTGCCCCAAGCATCCAGACTGTCTGGATGTTAGGAATCTTTTCTTCCTGTCTTCTTGTTTTTCTGCCTGGCAGCTCCATCTTTAACATCCACTCTCAAATATCCCTCCTCTGCACATGTCCAAACCATCTCAGCCTTACCTCTCTAACTTTGTTTTCAAACTGTTCAACCTGAGCTGTCCCTCTGATGTTCTCATGTCTAGTCTCATTATTCTGGTCACTCACAGTGAAACCTTAAGATCTTCACCTCTGCTACCTGTTAGTGCTACCATCTCCAAACATACATACACACATAAACCATACATAGCTCTCACTACCAAGCCTTTCACTCTAGCTATACGTCTGTCACAAATCCTTCCTGACACTTGTCTCCACCCTGCCTGATCCCAAATATTTAAACTCATCCACCTTCACTATCTCCACTCCTTGCATATGTCTCTCTCTCATTCACATGCATGTATTCTGTTTTGCTTCTACTGACTTGCAGTCCTCTGTCTGACATCTGTAGTGCAGTTTTTCAGCAGGAGGCCACACTGCTCCTCACTGATAAGCTCTTTCCCATAACTTCATGGTATGGCTCCTCAGCTTTATCCTTCTGTAGTTGCTACAGCTTTAGACAACACTGTCATACTTGAAAATTACCTCAGACATCCTCTCATTGTCCAGGATTGTCTTTAACAATATGATCAGCCATTTCCTCCTTACTAATCATCTGCACTTACTGATTCACTAACTCTCTCTAGATCCTTTACCACCTGTTTGAAGCTGTGGCCTCAGATGCCTATCAACCACTCATGTAAAGAAAAAACACCTAATAAGAAAGGAAGGAATGGAAAGCAGACTTTCTGGGTAGTGAATGACGTTTTGTTTTTTTTTATCAGTGGAAAGAAAATTGTTTTCTGTGAAGAGAAGA
Organism: Pelmatolapia mariae; assembly: GCF_036321145.2. Lineage (NCBI taxonomy): Eukaryota > Metazoa > Chordata > Actinopteri > Cichliformes > Cichlidae > Pelmatolapia > Pelmatolapia mariae. The sequence continues at coordinate 11,467,994 of NC_086232.1, read as the reverse complement.
GGGTTAGGATGTGGTTTGAGCCTTTAGTGTGTATTTGTGGTTATCTTGCTTCTGACTCAGTGAGGCAAAAAGAAAGCGATAAGAGAGTGTCATCTTTCTCACTTTTTTCTTGTAATGCGTTAGGGGAAGTCCAAAAGTCAAAAGATGATATAAAGAGAACATATGCTTCACAAGAACGAGTTAGAACACAAAGATACATTTTTTTTTTAAAAATGTCATGGTCTATCATCATGACACCACTGGGCTAATGAAATTTGCTTCAGCTGTGGTTTTCTTGCATTTATATTTAATGCACCATGTTATTAGTAATCTGCAGGCACTTTACAGGTCACACACTTACCTGGCCAACTCATCTGCATCGATCAGCTGATGTAGACTAAAGAATGAAAAGACAAGCAGTCAGAAACCACAAACAACAAACAGTGGGAAGGTTGGTGCGACAGTAATCAGAAACAAGTTTCTGGAGCTGGAGACACTTACAAACAGGTAGAGAGTGAGGAAGAAGCCAGACTACAGGAAAGAGAAGCCACACAATGATCTGCAATAGGATCACAGAAATGCATGGGAGGAGAAAGAAAGGAGAGTGGAAGGAACGTAAAGTGCATCATGGGACATCTAGCTGAAAGAAGGCAGTGCCAAAGACTTGCTCTGAGGATATGTTGGAATTAAAAATAAATAAGATTGTCCGGGGGTTATCACAATTAGAGTACTTGAGGCAGAGGTTATACTAAATTTAGAGCTATATGAATCTAGATTCATATAGACCTATTGTCTTTACATAGTGTCGATTCAAGAAGTTCAGTATTGTCTGAATCATTTAGACAATTATGACTTTAAGACACTCTTAAATTGGACTAAATGAACATTTTGTCTGGCCTCAAAGATAAATATAGCTGAGTTCTGACATCACAACAATGAAAATGCATGCAATACTTTAGTGATATTGTTGAAGCATAAATAAAGATGAGTGTTAGCACAGAACCTCGTGAAACCCCATGATGAACTTTTTGTGTTTAAGTTCTATGAAAAAACTGGAATCTGTCTGAAAGGTTTAAATGCAGAGGATTTCAGTAGAGGAATAAAGAGAGAGCTGCTTCACATCATACACTATGTGACGTGTTTCAGGCATTGGGTAGATTTGGCAGAGTAAAAGTTCAGCTTCTATACCAACACTGAGGAGCAGCAGTGCATTAATGCTGTCAGGTAGGTTTATGTGGTCAGAACATTTGCATGTGCACAGACAAGATAACAAAGCAAATATAAGCAGACTCACAACATAATGTACAACAATAAGTTTCTTCCTTCATGAAATGTATCTTGGCTTGATTGGGTCACTTCTATTTTTTATCTCTTGTTTTTTTTTATTCTGTACAGTTTCAGAGCTTTTATCTTGTTAAAGTACTGAATGCCACATTGTCACCTTGAGCACCCATGAGTGCTCACTGCAGAGCCTCCCAGTTTGCATTTAAACTGATATTTATAACAGTAGATCAGGAAGGAAGTGCTATTTCCTTCATGCATTTGGACCACCTGTACCAGAAACCATAAACAGCTGCCTGCTTTGAAACATTTTTGTGAGTTGCAGCACACAACTGAAAGCTTTGAAAGCTCTGAAAGCTCATTTTAAGAGGATCAATCAGCATAATTTCCCCCTTCACACCTTTTATATCAACTTGAAAAGCTTTTAGCAGGAAGTGAACCTGTCAGATTAGTGGAACATTTGAGTTCTCAGAAAGATCCACAGTTTTTGTTCTATAGAAGATGTGATCTGAAGATCTTCTTTATGAGTCTGGCTCTATGTTTGGGGCAAAGCTGGAATATCTAATGTGACGTGATATTTATTATGTGAATGAGAATCTAAACCAACTTCAGTACTATGCTGTTTAAACTCAATATGTTTGTACTGAGCACTATGAAAAGAAAAGTTTGTTTGAAACGTGTTCTTACAAAAATAAAATGCTTAAAGTCAGTTAATGCATAATGTGAACACATTAGTTGAGGATGTGGGTGTTTGTGGGTCAGCTTGCTCTTGGCTGCAAAACCACAAAAAGCACAAATCCACACAAACACAGAGTTTAAATGTCAGTGTGGGCCACATGCAAAGGGAGCTACTGCTAATACTTATAAATAGTGCAGTGTGTGTGTGTGTGTGTGTGTGTGTGTGTGTGTGTGTGTGTGTGTGTGTGTGTGTGTGTGTGTGTGTGGTGAAAAATACAACAGGGTGGGGGAATTGACAGGCTGTACTAAAGTCAAGGAAGATGAAAAAACTCAAGCAAAAACCCAGAACAGTTAGTTTCCACCTGATACTGCATGCTTGAAGTTATCAGCTCAGAGTTATACAGACAGGTGCACTGCAGGTACTATTATATACAACCGTTTATAAGTTGAAGAATCGGATTAGATGAAACAAAAAGGTTACAAGGTTTCAAGTGAAACTCTCAGAAATTCAAATGTTCGTCAGAAGAGCACTGTGGCTTGTGATCGAGAGATGATCTAGATTTGTGGCAGTAGTTCTGGCAGTGACCTCACAGAATTCACCCCCCTTTTTTGTCTTGTCAGTTTAGTTGGTTACATTTGATACGTAAACAAAGTAACACCCTCATGTGATGCTCTTTGACAGGATATCAGGTGAAATTAAGTCAGCAGTTGGAAGCAGATCAGTTGCAGCTCAGCCAGCAGGTAAGTGTCACTGACTGAAGTCTTTTAATGTACAGCGTGTGTGCTTTAATGTACAGGTATTATTCTTTTTATAAGAGAATTGTTTGAAGTTCTAACTGCACAATATTAAAAATGTTTTACTGAATTTTGTTCAGTTTAAGATTAAGTGCAAATTGCTTTTGTGTAACAAAACATCCAGGAGATCAGGTTGTCGTTATTTATGTATCAGTTTTATTTGATTTGCCATGGTGGAGCAGATCAAATGAAGGTGAACACAAACCAAGCAGCCAACAGTTTGCGAGGCTGTGGTAGAGATTCATGTCTGAAAGAAAAGACCACAAATTCAACACCAATGGAAACATTACGTTTTGAAACACTTCATTTAAATTATGATTTCAATTCAGTTTCATTTTATGTAGATGTCTCCAAACCAAAATAACAGCTGCTGAACAGCACTTTGTGTTATATAGTAAAGTTTAATTATTGGCCCTCTGATAGATCGGTGACTTGTCCAGGGTGCACCTTACCCCTCGACCTGTGCAAGCTGTGATAGACTCTAGCTTTCACTGCTGCGATGCTAAATTGGATAAGTAGAAGAAAATGGATGAAAGTAAATTAAAACACAGTAAGTTTAAGTGCTCCTTAGTATACACAGTAGGAGTCTGGATTACATCATCACTGTTTTTAGTTTTACAAACTGAGGCAGGATCTGAAACACTTGTATGTCTGTTGTTCCGTCCTCTGTTTATTCTGTTTATCTGCAGCCAACTGTTTTTTTTCTATGTGGGTTGATGTGTGACTGTTTGGAGAAATAAAACTGTGTCGTCTCTAATCATGTTGCTAACATGGTAACATTTTATTTTGTGTTTACCTTTGCAGGATGAGAAGAATCAGAAAGCAGTCAGTCAATACCTAAAGCAACTACAGTCCTTCAAGTCTTGCAGTCACAGTCACGAGTCACCATCCCAGCAGCCTCTAAGAAAGAAAACTGTCGACTTAATGGAGAGAAATAAGAAAACCCTTTCCCTGTTTATTCTGCTGCCTCTGCTGCTGCTCTGCAGAAGTGATGAGTGTTCCAGCCTGCCAGAGAGTTAGTCTTTATTCATCTTGATTCATATTTAACTGATTTTAAGATCTGTTGTTTGACATGTTTACTCATTTTCATCCCATCTCTCTCCTGTTATAGTTCTCACAGATCTCACTTGCTACACTGACTACAATAGAAACATCACATGTTTGTGGAACAGCAAATACGTGTCTGATAACGCTGCATGCACGATACATGCTCAATATAATTCTCGCCGCCTGTAAGGACCTCAATCACAAAGAGAAATCCTCAACACATAATACTCAGAATACATAAATCACACCTGTCATCATGTGCACCAAAAAGAGATTAATACCGTTCTTCTCAGTCCTTACAGCGCTTCCTGTGACCTAAAGCCTGTTGATGTCTCCAGACCAGCCCTAAAGAAGTGCTCCCTGATCTTTAAAGGAACATACACTGTGAGTGTGTGAAAAAATCTAGTTGTTTTCAACACCCTGAGATACAGTCATGTGTCCTATATTTCAGTGGAATTATGGGTCAGTGCTAATATTCTACGGAAAGCCCCAGGGCAGTCATTGCATCCTTCAAAATAGTTAAAAAAATGAATTGGCTAATATTTTTATTTTACCTTCTCCTTGATGCATCCTCTGTCTAAAAGAAGCTTCATTTCTTCTCTGTTTATACCAACTGTATTGTCTGATTGATTATTCGTGAATCCAATTTTGACTTTAAAGCAAATTTGAAGTTTGCCAAACAGAAACTTCTACATTGTTCTTACTGAATGTTTTCTAACAGTGAATATTTTTCAAACATTTTTTTTCCAGTTTCTGTCTTCCCATGTGTTGTCCCTTAATCTGAGCTGCAACCAAATGAAGCAGAGTGTAATTACTTCCTTCAAGCCATCATGTCATAGTGAGTGTACTCTACAGTATAATATATTTGCTCTTTGTGATTTACAATGCGAGCTACTCATGGTGACCTAAAACAACTGTGTGTGTGATCTTGCAGTCAAGGTGAATCCTCCTGCTCAGCCAAAAGTCAACTTCACCTCTGTTTCGTGGTTGTCCCAAGTCCCCAAACATGAAAGGATCACTTCATACAGAAGTGAAGTCGAGTGGAAGAAGCAGGATCAGTCATGGAGTGTAAGTTTAGATTTTGTGACACAATGTGAACAAGTTTAAGTGTAAAGTTGAGATTGTGAAAGTGCACGTTTAAATGACAACCCTGTGGCTGTGTGAATCCAAGCAAGATTCGTTCTCAACCCCATACTGGTTTCTGTGTGTCAGGATCCCGCTGTGCACAGAAAACTTGGCATTCAGTGCAAGCTGGGGTGCAAGGCAGAGCTGGAGCCAGATTTGCTGATACAAGGTGAGAGGTACGAGGCACGTGTTCGTGTGCGCTCTGTTGAATTTCAACCCGAGGGAGCCTGGAGTGACTGGAGCCCCACTGCATCATGGGAGTCACAAGTAGGGAAAATAAAACCACCATCAGGTACATTTATCTCAAAATGTTTTGTTTAACATAACATACCAATGTCAAAACCTTTCCATTTCATTCATGCTGAGCATGATTACTGCAGCATGGAATAATTATGTATACAGGGAATTGTTTAAAGTGTGTTGGTGTGTAATACACAGCATAGAGGGGAAAAAGTCATTGTGAAAAATGTCCAATGCTGTAATATAACTCACAACCTTCACCATACAAGGGAAAAGTGAATGAGTGGTAACTCGTACTCAGCCACTAAGGGAGAGGTGAGAGAGAGGGCTGGCTCTCCATTCAAAGTCAATAGGACTGATCTAGGAGTGGTCTGTCTACAACAAACAGAGTGAGACTAGTTAGCCACCAAAGAAGAAGAAAAATGGCAGACAACAATAACACATACTACCAGTAAAATATCAACCAGTTACAACTATATTAATTCGCAGATTCAAAAGTATCAATGTCCACATCTGGCCTGTTTCCTTGAATTGATCAAAGTGTTTAGTTTCCATTTGGTAGCTGCTCATGGGAACATAAAATATGCAGTCCATATGAGGTGCCAGTGCAAAGCCTTGAATGGGCTAAAACCCAAAAGAGACTTATCATAACTTAGAGGGTTGTCACATCAACAACTTGGCATCTTCATGGCACTGGCATGTATGGCTGCTGATAGAAATGGTTAGCTGGTTTTTACTGATGAATGCTTACAGAGCAGCTACAGCGGGGGTCGGCAACCTTTCTGATGATGAGTGCCATCTAAAATTTCCTCAGAAGTAAATGTGCCATATAATTGCATTAGCAATAAATTTAATAACACTCTACAGGGTGGGCCATTTATGTGGATACACCATAATAAAATGGGAATGGTTGGTGATATTAAAGTCCTGTTTGTGGCACATTAGTATATGTGAGTGGGCAAACTCCCCAAGATGGGTGGTGACCATGGTGGCCATGTAGAAGTCGGCCATCTTGGATACAACTTTTGTTTTTTCAATAGGAAGAGGGCCATGTGACACATCAAACTTATTGGTAATGTCACAAGAAAAACAATGGTGTGCTTGGTTTCAACGTAACTTTATTCTTTCATGAGTTTTTTACAAGTTTCTGACCACAAATGTGTTCAATGTGCTGCCCATTGTGTTGGATTGTCAATGCAACCCTCTTCTCCCACTCTTCACACACTGATAGCAACACTGCAGGAGAAATGCCAGCACAGGCATCCAGTATCTGTAGTTTCAGGTGCTGCACATCTCGTATCTTCACACCATATACAATTGCCTTCAGATGACCCCAAAGATAAAAGTCTAAGGGGGTCAGATAGAGAGACCTTGGGGGCCATTCAACTGGCCCACGACAACCAATCCACTTTCTAGGAAACTGTTCATCTAGGAATGCTCGGACTTGGCACCCATAATGTGGTGGTGCACCATCTTGCTGGAAAACTCAGGGAACGTGCCAGCTTCAGTGCATAAAGAGGGAAACACATCATCATGTAGCAGTTTCAAATATCCAGTGGCCTTGAGGTTTCCATTGATGAAGAATGGACCCACTATCGTTGTACCCCATATACCACACCAAACCATCACTTTTGTTGTTCCAACAGTTTGGAGGGATCCATCCAATGTGGGTTAGTGTCAGACCAATAGCGGTGGTTTTGTTTGTTAACTTCACCATTCACATAAAAGTTTGCCTCATCACTGAACAAAATCTTTTGCGTGAACTGAGGGTCCTGTTCCAATTTTTGTTTTGCCCATTCTGCAAATTCTGTGCGCCGATCTGGGTCATCCTCGTTGAGATCCTGCAGTAGCTGGAGTTTGTAAGAGTGCCATTTGTGAGTAGCTAATATCCGCCGAAGGGATGTTCGACTAAGGCCACTCTCCAGTGACATGCGGCAAGTACTACGCTGTGGGCTCTTGCTGAATGAAGCTAGGACAGCCACTGATGTTTCTTCATTAGTGACAGTTTTCTTGCATCCACATTTTGGCAAATCCAACACTGAACCAGTTTCACAAAACTTAGCAAGCAGTTTACTAACTGTACCATGGGAGATGGGTGGTCTCGTAGGGAGTCTTGCATTGAAATCTGCTGCAATGACCCGGTTACTGCGTTCACCAGATATCAACACAATTTCAATCCGCTCCTCACGTGTTAACCTCTTCGACATGTCAATGGCTGTGAACAAAGAGAAACTTGTAAATAACTCATGAAAGAATAAAGTTACGTTGAAACCAAGCACACCATTGTTTTTCTTGTGACATTACCAATAAGTTTGATGTGTCACATGGCCCTCTTCCTATTGAAAAAACAAAAGTTGTATCCAAGATGGCCGACTTCTAAATGGCCACCATGGTCACCACCCATCTTGAGGAGTTTGCCCACTCACATATACTAATGTGCCACAAACAGGACTTTAATATCACCAACCATTCCCATTTTATTACGGTGTATCCATATAAATGGCCCACCCTGTATATTAACAGTTACACACTATATAGAAAAACATTATAGAATTATATTTGTTCGTAGATGTTGGCAGCTATAGGCCTCTGCAATGTTCTGAAGACAGTTAAACTTGTCAGGTAGTGATGTCAAGCAGGTGAAAATGCAAGCTCCATGAACACACACAGCTGTGGATTCCAGCTGTGTCTGTAGTTCTGCAAACTTTGACCCCCACAGAGTCGAGCTTTTCAGTTCAATCAGCTGCATTTCGATGTCCTCTGTGTCCAGCCAGTTAATGCAAGACAAATCCAGCTGCTCATTAAAGCTTTCTGGTTTGATCAGAAAAGAAAACATTGGTCCATACGCCTGAAAGTCCCGAAAACGCATAGTGAATTCTGTCTCAAGTATCCGTGTATTTCCGTGGTGCTAATGCTGCACTGAGCGGACAGCTCCTGAAGCATTTGAAGTGTTGGAATGTGGAAATTTCAGCATCACTTGAAAAAACTGCCAGCTAGCAAAGTCCCTCTCACCGGTAGGCTAAGTTATTTTTAGCCAATTACAAGTTGAATCTGGTAGTTGGGGTTGTTAGCTAAGATACCATCATTAAGAAGTGGCACAACTAATGTGTCTATGCGAGCTAATCTGTGATGTGCATCGCTGGACCGGCCATTTATTTTTTTAATGCACCTTCTCAGATTAATCACTGCATGTCGTGCCCAGGGCTGGACTGGGACAAAAAATCGTCCTGGGCATTTTGACTAGAGACCGGCCCACCAGGTATTATAGGAAAAACCATAAAGCCTTTGAATGAAAACAAGCGCTGTTGTGACAGCGATGTACGCTGTCTTGTTGGTATATGTATGATTTCTATACATTTTACGTCAGATAAAAACTTTGGTTGTAAGATTCAGATAATTATTTAATAAAAGCTAGATATTTTAAATGAGAATAAGAAAGAAAAGTATTTCTTTGTGCCCCCCTTTCCCTGCTAATGCCCTACCTGCCCCCTGGAAAACTTTGCTAGACCCGCCCCTGCACAGCTACGTAAAAAAAGGATCCTGGTGTTATTTGTCTCTCAGAAACAGTTCATAACTTCCCTTCAACTCATTCATGTCACCTAAAAGGTAAACCTGTTTCTCCATCACCTGTTCAGCTCTGATGATTCAGTAAGGACATCTCCTGGTTTCATCTTCATGTTTCCCTCTCACCACATATCCAAACCAACATCAGGACCAGCAGCTTTACAGCTGTGGCTCCAGCAAACATCAGCTGATACTAGAAATTAATATTAAATAAATTCTAACAACAGCTGATCAAGCTTTAACGTGCTGCTGTTGTTTAGCGCGACATCTGCTGGTTTCATCTTTCTGGCGCAAAGTGGGCGATAAACAAACAAGAGAGAAAAGCCGATCAGCTGATCATTGATCAGTTTCATGATTAAAGTACAAACAGGAGAGGAAGGGGGAGAGAATGAGAGAAGAAGAGGCAGCTGTGCAACAAAGACGCAGAATAACTCCAGCTTTGTGTCTTTTTCATTCTAGCTGAAGTACGGGACAAACTGTGTCCATTTTCAGCTCAATACGAAACGTGTAATATTTTTGCTGAATGCGGGACGATTTCGTTTTTTTACAGGACGGTTGCAACTCTACTAACTAATAAAATAATGTTCACTATCAGTAACATCATAGCACCCACCCAGCAGTATAGAAACTCCGTCATGCTAGCTAGTACGCAGTACGAGTTATTGTAACTCATGGTAAAAAGTCAGCACAACGAATATAAACTACAACTAAACTTGGTTTATATCTGACCCAGATAGACTGCAGGTCATAACTTCTTACCTGAAGTTCAGTTAACCTGACACTCGGACCGGCGGCCGCCTCCGGTCTCTCCTCCTCCTGCCTCCCCTTTCCCTCATCCACCTACTGGCCTCTGTGGAAGCTCCGCCATAGCCACCACCAAACAACTGAGCTTTTTTTACACATCTCCCAGCATCTGGCCAATCCACCACCTTTCACCGTTTATATCATTACAAAAAATAAAAATAAATTATCGGCCCATAAAAACGAAAAATCACCATCAGCCCACCAGGCAAATGCCCGGTATGCCCGATGGCCAGTCCAGCTATGGTTGTGCCATCAGTTAACCCTTCGCGTGCCATAGCTGGCACGCGTGCCCAGGGTTGCCAACCCCCGAGTTACAGCAACAACAATACTTACTTTTCTGATTCAGTCAAATATTACAAACTCACAGGATGGCCCTGTAATGACCTAAAACATGCAACAAAAGGAACAGAGATGTTCATAAAAGGCCAAATCAGTCACTTGACCCCAGCCCAACGTGGCGTACCTTTCACTTAGTGAAGACAAACAGAAGAAAGACCCAGAAGCAAACAGAAACTGAAGGAGGCTGCAGTAAAGGGAAGAAATTGCATTTTGAAGGTTTCTGACTTCAGACAGTCACATACAAAGGATTTGCACTCAAGGATTAGTAATAATAATTAAATCAAGGACATAAGTGAAAATGTCTGTATTTTTGTATTCCATACACTTCATGCAAAATTCATCCTTAGTCTCTTGAATAATAAATCACATCTTGATTTCTATTCAAATTCACTGTATCGGCCTGCAGAAGCAAACTTGTCTGTGTCTCATGGACTTGGCTGTATGACCCAGTTTTCTCATGTTTCTGAGCCACTGTGACCTATTCTGTCACGTATTTTTCAGGTAATACGTTTGTTGTTCCTGTAACGATAGTCGGTGTGGTGGTGTTGCTGGCAGGCCTGCTCTTAAGCACTCACAAAACCACCCGGTACGTGCACACAGACACAAGTTTCTATAGCAAATAATATTATTAGAATTTCTTCTATTTTGATTTACTTAAGTTATTTTCTGACAACTCTGGTTTATATTTAATTTTTTAGGGTTTACATAATAAAGAAAATCAAAGGTCCACCCATACCAGACCCAGGAAAATCCTTCCTGCGAGAAATCCAGGTAAGCGTACTAACCGCAGATATTTCATCTGTTATAACATGTTATTATTACATGCATTAGATAATACTGTGGCCACTTCAGGGCAGTAAACATAACATTTATGAAATACTGTGGTGAATTTGTTTGCAGTAATTTGAATTATTCAAAGGTGTGTTTTAGCCAATAGTTTTAGTCCAATAGTGACTCTTCTTTAGGTTAGGGCAGCAGTCCCCAACTTTTTTTGCGCCACCGACCGGATTAATGTCAGACAATATTTTCAGGGACCGGCCATTAAGATGTCAAGGATAAACACAAAAAAATTAAATGATATGACCTTGTGGTATTTTGGAAATATAATAATAAACGCAAATTCACTGTGTAATTGTGTAACTTTATTAGCGGCGTCCTCCTGAAATGCGCCAACAACATTGAGATAAACATCCTCCCCTTAATGCTCTCTGGTCACTATGGTAATGTGTAAATATTTCTTTCAAAATAAGACACAACTACAAAACAGGAAAAGACTCGGGGAAACCGAGTTAATGATAAAAACCCCGAAAACCATAAATTTCACACCCGAGCATCAACTCTCACCGGACCGGTACTGGTCCAATCCCCGAGGGTTGGAGACCACTGGGTTAAGAGTAGAGTACTTCATCACAGTGTTAAAATCAGATGCTGGATAAGTTAATGGGAAAGTCTATTATACAATGATTTGATTTCAGTTCAGTACAGTTTTATTCATGCAGCACCATTTAACAACAACAGTCACTTCACAACATTTTCTCTGTTAACCTGTTGCCTGCTGGGAACAAGGCTCGCTGTAAAGCCACAGAGGTAGACTGCATCAAGGTCTATTTTTCATGTCTAAAAATATTCATTTAAAAAAACTCTGTAAAGTAGCTACAGAGAGTTTAAGGAGTCTAAAAGCAAAACAAAATAAGCTAATGTAGCCTAAAAAGCAGACCAACACAACATGTACCATAAAAAGACAGAGCATTGCAGATAGATGTGAACTCTGTGGGAGGTGTAACCAGACAGACAAAGTGACTCACTGATCCAGTCACAGACTTATGACCTTTATGACCCAAGCAATTCAAATTCAGTAAAGTATGAGTGAAGCACCCCAAACACCTGATGCTTACCTATTTAATTCCATTAAAGTGCAGGTTGAATATCTTATATATTTCAAATCTTTCTAATCTCTTCTGTTCTGTGACTTTCTCTCCTCCAGAGTGGGTTCCCCAGTGAATACTTTCACTCCTTCTTGAAACCAGTGGAAATGATCACTGTAGAATTAACCTCGCCTGTGGATGCTGCTGTGGCCTACAAGCCAGATGAGAAGATGGTGTTGAACAAAGGCAGCTATGACTCCACCAGCTCCAGCTTCACTAACCCAAGTTACTCTGAGCTTTGTAGCCCTCCTCCTATTTCCTCACTCACTGCTGGGAATCTGAAGCCCTGTGCGGCTGACACGCCTTATGGCCCTGTTGGTGCTCAGGTTGAAGGAAAAAGCGCAGAACAGGAAAGCGATGAAGCGAGAGAGAAAGAAAAGATGTTAATGTTGCTGCTCAAAGGCAGCAGTAACAGTGAGCCAGTGCAGGTGATTTCAGACTACGAGAAAACTGAGAGGCTCGACAATGATCGATTTAGGCTCCAGAGTCTAGATTCAGGCATGTGCAGTTGTGAAGAGGTCAGTGAAGAGAGCATGGAGGCAGATAGCATCAATATGACTGATAGTCATGATGAGGAACCTGAGGGTGAGGAAGAGAAGGAGGGAGGGAATGAACAAAAGGCAGATTTTCAGAGGCTGTTTGGAAGCAGCAGAGGTGTGTTTGGCAAGTTTATTCCGGTTTGTTCTGATTATGAGCGAGTGGAGAAACAGCAGGCTGACAGCCCGGAGCTTCCCAGCTTGGATTCAGGTGTTAGCAGTGGGGGAGAGGAGCAGCTGAGTCAGGATGAGGACATGGAGGATGTTGATAAGTCCACTGAATCTACACGCTTCCTGTTTCCACCTCATCCTTCCAGTGCTTTACCATGCTCCCTGCTCTCTTTTCCACAACTGCCTTTGAACTTGCCTGGGCCACGTCTGAGTCCAGCTTTGCACCTCCAGCCAGGTCACATGACACAGGGGTTTGCTCTGATGTCAACAGGAAGGTCGGTGGAGCCCTCTGGTGATGGATATATGCCAGTGAAACAGGAGGAGGGCTGAGAACAGACAGCAGGCTCAACTAGCAGGACAAAATAGCATGTAGCACATGTATCACACCCAATAAGTTCTCAGGAAAATGTAACATCACATAAAACTTTATCCACTTCACACTGTTCAGCAGCGCTGGTGGTGATATTCATAAATGCATTTTCCTTTATCTTTTATATTTATACAAAAAAAATTTTCATATATCCGAACTTTGCACTATAACTGTTACTGTTAAAAACGAAATGCATTATCTAATTAGAAACTAAACTCAAATTAATAATAATGTGGTTATAATAATAAAAGTGTTTGCATTTGTATTGTGGTTTTAGTGAGATCATCTAAATGGCATGTAGCTTATTGTACTGAAACAAATGTTGGTAAAGGAATGTAAGCTCCAGATAGCTGAGTGTGTGAACTAATGTCATTTATAGGGTATCATTATAATCACATATTAACCATAACCAGGATATTTGAAGATGAAATGTCTAGATGTAACAGATCAGTAATAGCATAACTGACCTATATAAGAGCTTGCATTTGTTTTATAAAAAGAATTTTACTTTTTAAAAAAATAAATATACGTATACGTCTGTAATCGAATGGAAGTATGTCAATGACAAATAGTCTAATATTTTCCATTATTGTTCTGATCTTGGTTTCCCTGTATGTTGTAGACCATCATGTCAGTCGTAAAATATGTTGTTTACTGTGATGAACTTCACAGTAAAATAAATGACAAGTGTAAATAACTTGTGGGCCTTTTATTTTAAAAGTTTAATGTAAACCGAAGAAAAGATTTTACATGAACATTTTCAAAAAAAAATGTGCTCCTGATAATGAATTGATTTGCAGAGGCAAAATTTAAATCAGTGTGGAGTGAGAAACTCTACCTCTGTGTGTAGTAGACTCTTGTTTGCATGGAAAACTAACTCTGGAGAATTGAATAACTCAGCCTTATTCCCTGCAGTCCTAGCTGTGCAGGTAGTTGCCTGGGTGCACTGCTGTTGCTTGGTGATGATTTGTGATATCAGGTTGTGTACCATCAGTTCTTGCTTTGTTGGTGCATAGAGGTAAGTCAGCTAACTCTGAGTGACATGCTGAAGCCAAACGAGCTTTGGGAAATATTGACTGTCTTTTTTTGAACCTTTGGACTTACAAACAGAAATGGGACTGCTCTTTGTCTGTCAGAGCAACATGTGCGGCTCTGTGATTACCAAAGATGGCTGGTAAAAGACTTTTGGTTGGAAATTCAGAACTCAGCGAACCCTCATGGATGTCAAGATGATTTCTCAAGGACCAAGAAATGTGGTGTGATGCAATGGCGCTTGGCCACGGGTCAAAGAAGTCCGTATCCTGTGACCAGGGGATCACACATGCTTCTCTAAGCAATGGGGTCAGTAATACTGAAATACAAAAACTACAGCAATGCACTCTGATCTATGTCCTTTGCAGGGATTTTTGCGTATCTAACAATTTTTTTTTAGAGTAAATGCATGTTTTAGAGAATGCACAAGACCTTTCAAAATGAAGGCTCCTTCTTTGCTTTGAATGCCATGACTGATGCAGGTTCAGGCACTTCTACATACATGTTTCCATAAACTGTGTCAATATGCTTTGTAACAATTAGGTGTGTTTGATTGGGATTTGCAGATATCTAATAAATACAATATATAAATATAATAAATAAATATAATAAAATTGATACCTACTTCCCAAACATAACTTACTGAAAAACCAGGTTAGATGTTAACCAAATTATTCACTACATTTTAATTTTTCTCTAAAACAAAGGATGCCACAGCGTTGGGACTGTCTCTGTCAGATTCTTTGTAGATCATGTTAAGCTTTTGTTTTCAGGTGGGAGCTGCTACACAAGCTGTGGCTCCGCCCACTAGGAAGTCTCAGTCCTGCAAGTGCAAGTGTGTCCTTGCCTTCCTCATCATCCTCATTGTCATCATTATAGTTGCAGCAGCAATTTTGGCTTGGTATTTCCTGGGTGAGCAAAACATAGTCTCTCATTTTGTTAATACTTTAATCTCAATTTGTGCTACTGACAATGACAATGCTGTGTGAGTGGCCACATGTATACAGCATCTACAATATGTGGTTTGCATGTTTACCTATGATCTTTTGCAACATGCTCAGTTTCAAATAATTGTCAAGTCATGAGGATTATTTGAGGATAGTAGTCATCATGTGCATGAGAAGCTGGTGGCGTAATAGTACTGCTTAACGGGATATA
This sequence comes from Pelmatolapia mariae, assembly GCF_036321145.2. Classification (NCBI taxonomy): domain Eukaryota; kingdom Metazoa; phylum Chordata; class Actinopteri; order Cichliformes; family Cichlidae; genus Pelmatolapia; species Pelmatolapia mariae. The sequence goes on along the minus strand of NC_086232.1, from coordinate 11,452,950 downwards.
ATTTAAAGACCCAAACCAGAACACCATACGTTTGGATCCCTGTAGAATTGCTGTTTTGGCAAAGGATATGTACTTCAGGATATGATGGAACTGGAGAAACATTTAAATGCTTTGCAGCCAGATCAAATTGGCAACACGCAATCACATCCTGAACCAAGGCCAACTCTTCCAATTGCCGAACATAAAATACCAAATAATATTTTACTGACATACGCCATTGACAATGCAGCTGTTATGGAGTACTATCTAAATGTAATATTTTAGTTCTCTCTCGGCTGACTAAAACATGTTGGTCCTACAGTGACTACAGAAGCCAGGGTCATGCATTTGTATCAGGAGGAGTAAGGAAACAGAATTCAGTTGACCACAAGCTGTAATTTAGTGACATCTAATCATGAAATTTCAAACTAACTTAGAGTTAGGCAGCACGGTGGTTAGCACTGTTGCCACACAGCAAGAAGGTCCTGACTGAGTTCAATTCAGGCCTGTGTTGAGTTTGCATATTCTCCCCATGATTGCGTGGGTTCCCTCTGGGTTAATAGATTGATCTAAATTGCCCATAGGTGTGAATGGGAGTTATCTGTCTCTGTGTGTTAGCCCTGCAACATAGGGGGACCTGTCCAGGGTGTACCCCACCTCTCGCCCAATGAGAGCTGGGATATGATAGCCCTGTGACCCTGAAAAGGATAAGCAGAAGCGAATGGATGGATGGAACTTAGAGTTAGTGTGTAAAATTATAAGAGTTGTTATTGTCCTCTCTGTGGTGTTGTAATTTAGTGTTTGAGCAGGGTACCAGCTGTGATTCTAAAATGTAAATGTAAGGTTTGAATTAGGTTGACAAGGGCTGTCCCATGGATCATTATCATATGACAGATGAAGAACATTGGATCACTGTTATGATACTATTATTATGTATTGTGATAGCATCATAGTTACTCTTTGATGTCTTTAATTTCTGTGTTGGTCCACATTTCTGTAACAGAGTACAAGGTTTGGGTGTTAGAGGCTCGTGTCCAGCAGCAGTACACTGCCTACTTATCCATCCTCAACAGGAACTTCTCTACTGATCTGTCCTCTCACAACAGTCCCGTTTTCAAGAAAGAAGCCAAGTGCGTCGAGAGGATGGTGAGCAGGGACCACGAATTCCTCTGACGCAGATGTCCTAAAAATTTAGGTCACTTCATAGGTGATCCTGTCAGTTTCAAAGGCTTTCTGTTTTTCCAGTAATTTTCACAATTTAATCTTAACAAGTAAACAATAACAAAAAAGGGGCTGAAACAAATAACGCTTAGCAAGTTTGTTTAGGTACTGTAGATGAAATAATTCTGAGATATTACCACAAACAGTTGTTATCATTAAAGCACATTACACTAGTAAGCCATAGACCAGAACAGAAGAAGAGCAGACTGTAGTCAGATTAACTGGTGACTACGCCATAAAGAACCACATAGCACAGCAAAAATAATATATTATAAATTAGCATTCAGGAGGCTATGTTTGGCAGTATATAGTACATATAGTGCATGTGTACTGACAGGAATACTACCATCCTGCACCTGAATGATTTAATGTGAACAGCTGATAGTGTTTTGCTTTCTTTCAGGTAGAGAATATTATGAAAGGTTCGAGTCTTTCTCGATACTTCAACTGCACCACTGTGTTTGCCTTTGGGTATGTACATTACATTTTTTCTTCACATAGTCATAAGTCAGAGTCCTAACAACAGGAATGGGGCAGTAGTGTAGTTTAGTGGTAGACTAGGTGCCAGCAGTGATTCTAAAATACAAATTGAGCCTTGAACTAGGTTGATAAGTAGTGAATATTGTGCCATCAAGACTCCAAGTTCAGTTCAAATTTTTGTCAACAAGAGGATATTTTCTACTGATAAGCTTTGAGTAAAATTTAAAATCTACACTGTTCTGCACATTTTTTCTTAAAACTAACCTCTGAAAAATATCTTTGTGGCTTTAACATACTGTAAGCTTTTACTCTGTTTTGAATAAGGGAGCAGCCACCAGTTGTTTCTTTATAGTGGTTGGTGTTTTATGCTAACTGCTACAATACTGATGGGTTTCAACAAGTTCAGAATCTACCGCTTTCTGAACTGACAAAAACTGAACATGATCAACTTTATCTTACCAACAGTTTTAGGTATATTATAATCAACCCGAGATCATGAGGTAAAAGTACCAACTGTATTGCAGGTCATGCGTGTTTCTATAGACTGTATACAAAAAGCTCGACATGGCAACCTTAAAATGATAAACTACAGACGATAGACTGATTGTAGAGTTCAGAATTCACCTTGTTCAGATGTTGTTGTTTTATTTTTATTTTCTTTTTTCTTTTTATTTATACTGTAAATTTGCGGATTTTAGCCGGGAAGTTGCTTTTGGGCCCAAACAAGTGAAACACTGTGACTATCTAAGAAACTGTCATTTTTGGTATTTCACTACATACCTGCACAAACAAGCACATTTATGACAACATGAAGCCATAGGCACCAAATACTTTCAATCAGTAAAGACAGTAAAACACTAGAAGTCAAAAGTTTGGACACACCTTCTCATTTAATGGTTTTTCTTTATTTTTACTGCTTTCTACCTTTGTAGATACATGCTGAAGACATCATATATATGAAGCAAGATATATGGAATTATGTAGCAAAAAAGTTGGTAAATATATCTAAATATGTTTTATATTTCAGATTCCTGAAAGTAGCTACTCTTTGCTTTGTTGACAGCGCTGCAAACCCTTGGCCTTCTCTCAATGAACTTCATGATGTAGTCACCTGAAATGGTTTTCATGTCACAGGTGTGCCTTGTCAGGGTTCATTTGTGGAATTTCTTGCCTTCTTCATCTGACACTGTTGGGGATTTATTCAAAATTGAAGGCACACTGAGCCAGCATGACGACTACAGCAGCCTGCAGCGACATTACATCCCATCCAGTTTACTTTTATTTTGACCATAATTTCGTTTTCAACAGGACAATGACCCCAAACACACCTCCAGGCTGTGTAAGGGCTATTTGACCAAGAAGTAGAGTGATGAAGTGTTGCACCAGATGGCCTGGTCGCCTCAGTCACATAAACTAAACCCAATCAGGATGGTTTGGGATGAGATTGTTTAAGACTGTTGGAAAACTATTTCAGGTGACGACCTCTTGAAGTTCATCGAGAGAATGCCAAGAGTGTACAAAGCAGTAATCATCGCAAAGGGTGGCTATTTTGAAGAATCTAAAATATAAATAGTGTTTTGAGTTATTTCACACGTTTTTTGTTTCCTACATAATTTCATATGCTCATTTATCATTTTGATGCTTTCAATGAGAATGTACAAATGAATAGACATAAAAATAAAGAAAAAACATGAAATGAGAAGGTGTGTCCAAACTTTTGACTGGTCTTTCATCGAGTCTTGGTTGTCTTTTTGTCTCTGCAGGGAAGGAAGTGTTGTGGCTCACTTCTGGATACTGCTGAATATACCCAGCAGCCATGCTGAGGGAGTCACGCTGGAGAAGGTCAGCAGGAGCCTGGTGGAGGGCCTGAAGGGGTACAGCAGGTCAAAGGTGGAAGAGACAGCCAGCTTTGATGGATACCTTTTCCATCTCCCTACACTATCTGTCAGTGGTGAGAGGAAGAACACAGGCAGAAAAACAGCTAAAGGAAGATTTAAATTTAAATTTAATGTACATTTAATTTAATTTCTGTTTCTTTTTGTTCTGCTCCCTACAGAAACTGACCCCAAAGTTGTAAAACTTTTGAAAGCCTCATTTGGTATCAGATTTTATTTCAGTTTGTTTATAATTTCTTGTTTTGTATTAATTAATTCGTGTACCGGAACTTTAATTACAAGTGGCACAGTCCACTGTACATTTGACAAGAAATAAAGTAACTCATGGGAACAAAGGTAAACAGGATCTTATGTTGAGCATGCTTCTCAGTATAATTTAATTTATTATACTGTATACCTAATTCACTGAAAAAATATGATTTTGGAGTGAAAGGCAAAACATTTTAAAGCCTTATTTTGACATTTGAACTCCACCTCTATTAGGTTGCATCATTATTTAATTGGCAACATTTAATACCCTTTTCTTGACCTGATTAGAGGGGCACTCATTGGTCATGCTTAGAGTTTAACTACATCATAGTACAGGTAGTTTATATGTTTAAATTTGAAATGACTTTAAAATGTTTTGAAAGGGGCATAATAATAGCAAGATAAAAACAATGGAACTTGGATACTAACTAACAACTGAATTATTTAAATTTGCTAACAAAATAATTGACTTACAAAAGTAAATGTTCTGATTCAGATGGCTAAGATATAAGATATTTTCTGTCAAAATCTCTAGTAATGTTAATGGAATGTAAATGTTAATGTAAACTGTTAACTAGTGCTAATAGCATCTGGGTGCTCAGTGAATGTCTAAGTTAAATTCATTTAACATTAGTAAGCTATTTATATATTGTTGGGTTTGGAAAATAAATAGTGCAAAACATTTTGTAGGTTTTATGCTAGTTAGCTCGAATGCTAATGTTAGCAGCTTTATTAGCACAGACACCAAACACTCTATAAACTGATTTTCTCTTGTGTTATACTTTTAAATGGCACATTGTTCTAGTTTAGTTTATTGATCTTTTAATTATTACTTTTTAGACAATTCCTTTTAACGTAATAGCTCCATATCTAAAGTCAAAGTAAAACTTTATATTTAGCGTAATGTCATCAATCCCTATCAGCTTAAGTTAAACCATAGAAACAAAAGCCATTAAAGTTTAACATTTACAAATCCCATCATCTGTGCACAAAAGTACAGATTCAGTTCTGACTTTAATTCTTGGCTTTTTTGCCCCAAGACTGCTACCGCTATCAGAAGGTGGTGTCCAGCAGCCCCGTTCTGCTCCGTGGCCCTAACACACAGCGTTCCTCCTGTCTGTGGCACCTCCAGACCACCCCAGGCTCCCAGCTTGAGCTCCATATGGAGTGGCTGCTTCCAGAGTGCAGTGACAGACTGCTGGCGTACAACTCGCTCACCCCTGCTGATAATCATCTCATCACATCGTGAGTCTCTCCTAACAATATAAGTATATTTAGACTGATACACAGCACTGTGAGGCATTAATGTAAAGTGCCAGGAATTTTTAAAAACCACAAAATGAAATCAATATTTGGCCTGAACTTTAAAATAGGATGATCTACACATATCTAGGCCTCTATAGTTCCTGTTATAGATGTCCAAAATACAAACTCATACTAACACGTTATTATCACTATCATTTATGGGCTCTGTGCAACTTTCCTTCCTTCCTACCAGTGTGTATGGCTGCAGCAGACATGAGCACGTGGTCCGTGTCCTGTCATCAGGAGAGTGGATGACAGTGGTTTGGAAACAGGGTCTATACAATTACAAGGAATCCTTTTCTTTGTCTGTGCAGGCTTGGGAACACCAGGGTAAGCCTACCTGAATGTTTTGCACTTCTCTCTGGTAAAAAATGTATCATACAATAATTTGACTAAAAGTCAACATCCTAACATGCAGCTAATGTCAGTTTAATAAATTAAAGTAAAATAAAAATAAAAAATCATTAAAACTAAGCCTGAAGGATGCAAATGTCAACTGAAACCACCGATGTCAACTTTTTGGTGGCACTAGAAAATTTAAGGTCATCACCCAAGTGATTATGTTACATCATCTGGAATACTTTTTGGTATTCTGTCCAGTAGATGTTTAGCTATGTCACACTATAAATGAAATTATTGACCGGTTAGTTGTGCAAGAGCTACAGGAATGACCAGAGTGAGTGGGATTTAGTCTCTGGGCAGCAGATATCAATATCCTCATGTATTTTTATGGCAATCGATCTTGGTCTTACAAAACCAAGAATCAATCAAGTTGTGTTCTGAAAGACATGGTAGAAATCAATCTTGTGTGGATCCTGCTATATTCATGATTTCCCCCCTTCTTTTCTGTATATATTGACATTAAATGATTATATTGTGGACTGAACAATCTTTCTTGCTTTGTGTCTTCATCATTCTTAGACTGTAATTCCACTATACAGCTGGAGGCAGTATCAGGGGTCCAAGGGACACTAAAGACACCCTTCTTTCCCAGCTACTACCCTCCTGACACCAACTGTACCTGGAGCTTTACTGTAAGCCTCTCCTTCAGCCGTGCATCTTTTATTGATCCACACGTTGATTGATTATTTTATTTATCATCAAATGATCCACGTCAAACTTTGAATCACTAAAGGTAACTCGTATTATAATAAAGAACCTGTCAAGAAAATGACTTGATGGATACATTTACTGTCCTGTGTGTGATTTCAGATGCCCAGTGCAGGGATGGGCTTGTGTTTGACATTTGAGGGCTATGAGCTAAGCCGAGCCAGCTACAACCAGGCCTGTACCCAGGGACAGTGGATCATGCAGAATCGCAGGTAAGCTGTGCCACAAAGATCTTTTTCTGCCCAGTGAAGCAACGTTAGTGCCTATTCTGGAACTTATTGTACATGTTTACACACACAAAAAGAACATTTGAGATAGCCCAACATAACACAAATCCTCATCATAACTGATATAACGGGTCGTGCGTTCAAATAGTTCCCTTTTTAGCAAATAGTCCTGTGTAAAGGATTTTGTCTTTCTGTGTAATGCACAGGTGCTGACTTCTGCTTCTTCTTAGCCTCAGTAAAATGTATTTAGACCCTGAGAAGATTTTGTTTCCTACTGAACAACAGGGGGCAGTGTTGTACCACACAAGCCAACCAAATCCCCTTTATGTTTGAGAGCATTTTAATTCCAGTACAGGCAATTTACATTTTTTAAAATGTTTTTTAAACTCACAAATCCCTTACTCTCTTTATTTAATCAGGAAGAAACAAATCAATAGTTTCTTGTACAAGTGGAGAGGTGATGCCATCAGGGACACTTCCCTTCAATTTCACCCTCCCTCTCCTTTCTCAGACTGTGTGGCACCAGGGCTCTGCAGCCCTACAGCGAACGTCTCTTCCTGCTCTCTACCACAACCACTATCTTCATGACATCTGAGGTGTCACTCACAGGGCCGGGCCTTCAGCTGCAATACAGCGTCTTCAACCTGTCAGATCGTGAGTTGTGGATGCTGGAACTGACAGCTATGAAATGCTGATGAAAATATTGGGATGTCATTTTGTGACCTTTTCTCAGCATAATTTTGAGCTCTGTGTGTATTTGTGTGTTTTATAGCTTGCCCAGGACAGTTCCTGTGCACTGTGAATGGTCTCTGCGTGCCCATCTGTGATGGAATCAAGGACTGTCCCAATGGCCTCGATGAGAGAAACTGTGGTATATACAGAACTCCAAACATAAATAATTCTCCCTTCACATTGAGAGGGTAGAGTAAGTGCTCAAATACTGAATGTGACACATAAATGTGCCCATTCTACTTAAAATAATGTTGAATTTATTGTCTATCAGCCACCACCCTCTTGGTGAGGCCACTTGTGACACTGGAGAGCCAAAACTGCCAGATTTATTTGACATGGATGAGAGTAGAACTGTTCCAGAAAAACATCAGATATGTAAGGCTTATCAGAGTGCTGCTAATGAAAGCTGGCTGGCTTTAAATCCAGGGGTGATGTTGATCTGATCTGATGGGCCTACTCTTTAAAAATCCCATGAAAGCACTTGGAAGGCAGAAAGAATTTCTAATTTTAAAACCTGTGAGTGTTGGCAGCCTGTCAAGCTACAATGCTATCAGTGGTTTGACTAAGGTCAAGTGTTCACTATTGATTCAGTGCTGTGAAAAAATCTTCATCCCCATCCTGATTTTTTTGTTTTTGCACATTTTTTAAGACCTAAATATTTCAGATCATCAAGAGAATTTTAATATTAGACAAAGATAACCAAAGTATGTAAATGCATAATGCAGGTTTTAAATGATGGTTTCATTTATTAAGGGAAAAAGCATAAACCTTCCTGGCCCTAAGACATCTAAAAAAAGGTGAGATAAAAATTCAGTGACATCTATCAGTCTGGAAAGGGTTAGAATGCCATTTCTAAGGCTTTGGGACTCACAGTAAACTACAGTGAGAGTCATATCCACAAAAGGAGAAACCTTGGAACAGTGAACCTTTCGAGGAGTGGCTGGCCTACCAAAATTACTCCAAAAGTGCATTGAAGACTCATCCAGGAGGCCACAAGAGAACCTAGAACAACATCTAAAGAACTGCAGGACTCATTTGCCTCAGTTAAGGTCAGAGTTCAACAACAATGAGAAAGAAACTGGGCAAAAATGGCCTCCATGGGAGAGATCAAGGAGAAAAAAAGAACACAAAGGCTCGTCTGACATTTGCCAAGGTTTACATCTGGTGTAAAACTAGCACAGCATTTCATGAAAACATCATCATACTAACAGTCAAACATGGCGGTTGGTGGTAGAGTGATGGTCTGGGCTGCTTTGCTCGATGACTTGCTGTAACTGATGGAACCATAGATTCTGCTCTCTAAACGAAGATCCTGAAGGTGAACCACTGAACCACTCAGGCTTGGTTTATTGGGCAATTACTTTTTCACATAGGGTCAGGTAGGTTTGGATGGCTTTTTTCCATTAATAAATAAAATCATCATCATTTAAAAACTGCATTTTGAATTTACTCAGGTTATCTAACATTTAACTATGACAAACATGCAAGAACATAATACCAAAAATCTGGAAGCGACAAATACTTCTTCATGGCAGAGACTAATGCTGATACTATATTAATTTACAGAAAGTAAAATATGTTAGCCACGTAAAGTTAACACATCAAAATTCAGACATATTTACTGCATATTTCTGTTATACAAAAGCATCAAAAGCACTTTATTTAATAACTTTTTCAAATGTACTCTCTAATAAAACTCCTCTTTTGCTTTTCTTCTGATAAACATAATCCAACATACATTAAATCAAGCTATTCATTATCTACTGCGACACACTCAAAATACATTTAATCTGTAAATAAGAAGCACAGTGGCCTAACTCATGTTACACGTCTGAGTTTTTCTACAATATTTTCTCAGTGAACGGTTCTGAATGTAGTGTTTACATGTGTGTCTCTCAGTATGTGTGGCACAATACAAATGTCCAGAGGACAGTCAGTGTGTGGACTACTACAAAGTGTGTGACCAACACCCAGACTGCCCTGAAGCTACCGATGAGATGAACTGCACTGAAGGTAACAGGCTGCAAGTGTCCTTTTTTTCACACATAGAATACTTCCACAGCCGTCAGCAAAAGGTAGTTGGAAAAATCACTACAATCCCCCTTTTTGGACCAATGTAGTCAGATGCCTCTAACACTACATTTCCTGTGTGCTGTATAATGAAATGTTAACCAAAGCCTCCATTCACCTTTTAAAATGCTTAGCTTATAAAAAGTGTGCTTTAAGATGTAACTACCCAGACGTCATTTTAAATCATTGATTCATTCAGTCGTTCAAATACTTTTCTGACATCCATCTCTGAGGTGTCTGACTTTTTAATTAGAAGGTGACAGTTAGAAAGATGCATGAAGGTGGGGGATAGGAAGGCGTGGGTTGCCTGCAGCAAAGCGCCCATGGCAGAATCAAACCCTGCCTGCCTGCTGCCACAGGGACAGCCAAAAACATATCAGGAATATCTGTTTTCAATGATGTAGTGGCCTGTTTTTATCTTGTCCTGCATCCTTTTGGAAGACCCAAATGACTTTGTCCTGAACACCTCAACAGTAACAGGCACCACGTGCATATTGGTTCCTTTTAGCTTCAAGCTGAACTGATGAAGGAAGCAGACACAGGCCACGATGTAAACTGTACACAGGCTCTATTAGAAAATCAGCCAACTCTGAGATTCCTAAACTTTATTGTTTAATTGCATTAAATACAAATTTATACTTGTGTCCATGCCCAGGCGTGCAGTGTACAGATATGACCTATGTGTGTGCCGACGGAACGTGTCTGAAGAAACCAAATCCTGAGTGTGACTTTGTCACTGACTGCCCTGACGCCTCCGATGAGAAACATTGTGGTAAGAAGACTCGATCACCTAACACCTTCTAACTTTCTAACTTTATTCTCATTATTTTAATTGTATCACATTTAAATTTCGAGACCTCTGTGTCCTTCTATGTCAGAGAATTTGTTTCAGTAACTCTCGAGTATTTTATTTGAAATGTATTAGCTCACACTGCGCACATCAGTGTGTTTAAACATACCTGTGTGTGTGTGTATCCAGAGTGCGGCCTGAGGCAGTTCTCCAGCCGCATCGTTGGGGGAACGGACGCCTCAGAGGGGGAGTGGCCATGGCAGGCCAGCCTGCAGGTGCGGGGTAACCACATCTGTGGTGGCGCTTTAATCGCCAGTCAGTGGGTGGTGTCGGCTGCCCACTGTTTCTATGACGACCGGTAAGGGCAGGAAACAAGAAGGAAGGAAGTGGTGTGATGACTTAAATGTTAGGAAGTGCTGTTAATAAGAAGACAACCAGAGGCTCTCTGTTGCGTAAAGATTAAAATATTATCATCCTCTGCTGTGACTTTGATGGAGCATTTTAGTCATGTTTTTATAAATCAAGTTTATTTCGGCTGCTGCTTCCTCATTCTGCCCTTCGGTTGCATCTTTGCTGACCGGAGTTTAACTGTGACAGCCTGTCTGAGTCAGAGGCAGAGTATTTAGGTATTTGTATACACTTGTGTTTTTCAAACCCACAATCTGGACCATCCCCAAAACTATAGCTGCAGCATCCTCTAGAGCATTACCTATTCTTCTCTGCTTAATTTTCTTGCATGGTGATTAAAAGCTTATGCAGCCTTCAGAGTCTGTGGATGAGGAAGATAAAAAAGCTGAAAAAGTATAAACAGATATTTCTTGGCATGAGTTAATACTCCTAACTGTGTGGGTGTTTTCTTTTTAAATAGCTCAGGAAAAAAACGCTTTCTTATTTGCCCTATAACACATTTGACCTCTTTGTGTTCTGCTCCTGCTGCAGTCTTTACTCCCCCTCAGTGTGGACAGTCTACCTTGGCAAACTTCTGCTCAACCGCAGCAGCCCTACAGAGGAGGTGGCGCGGGTTCAACGCATCCATCTTCATCATTACTATGACGATGAGTCCCACGACTACGACCTGGCCCTGCTCAAGCTGGACCGGCCCGCCGCTGCGCTGCTGGCTGGGCATGCTCGACCCACCTGCTTGCCCCCACCAACGCACCAGCTGGAGCCAGGCCTGCTCTGCTGGGTCACTGGCTGGGGGGCACTCCGTGAGGGGGGTGAGCTTGGAAAACAGGGAAGGGCAGGGCTTGAAGGATGTGCAGAGAAGATAGAGTATGGAATAGCAAATTACAGTATCTTTTAATAACCAGTAAACCTGCTATGGCAGTGATTTCCAAGTTTTTGGTTTGACCTTTAAAGACTCTACAATAGTATAGAAAACCCCCTCAGACAAACCTCTATAAGCAAGCACCTCTGACAGGTCTTGGTGAGACTCCCCTGGTGAGCTGGGGCTTTTTATGTTCACTCATTGCCTGCACGGGCTTCTTTCAGAAACTCCAGTTTCCTCCCACGGTCCAAAAACATGCGTATTAGGTTAACTGGTGATTTTGAATTGGTTGTTGTAGATTTTAGAGTGTGTGGTTGTCACTCTGTTTTGGCCTTATGATGGACTAGAGACCTGTCCATGTGTACCGTGCCATCTAGAGTACTTTTTGTCTGGAAATAACATTAAAATATTGAAATAAAACTGCAAAGACACAGGTCCATTTCAGTAACTTGAACGAGCTGACAGAAGGTTTAACAGTCTGTGATCTAGCCATCTGCTGTTCAGAGCAGCTGTGCCAGTAATAAACCCAAACTTTAAACCTTTAAAAAATGAGTATTAGCCACAGAGACCAGTTTTTTTCCCATGTTTATTTCTACTGTAAAGTTGGGCAGTTTAATATAGGAGACCGTGGCAACTGACTTGCTTTCAGAGCCAGCCTCAAGTGGCCATCCATATTTATTAGAGCAAAGTTTAATCAGTTTCCTCTATGATCAAACATCTTGCAGGTTTAAAATTTATCTTCTGACATTTTAAATGGATCGCCGTTTTCAGGTTGGGGACCTCTATCCTACCTGCCTCTCAAAACAGTCATTTTTCATTCTCCATGATCATAAATCACATTGAGCTACAGGCTGCTTTATGCACAGACACAACAACAGACCTTAAAAGACACTTAAATCCCACTGAGCAGTTTCATATACACTACTAGTCCTAGAGTGATGTTACATTTACTGCTTTAAAAATGGAAGGTTTGCTCTAAAAGAAGAGCACTCACTCACTTTTTAGTTTTTCTTTTAAGCAAGTTTGACTCCTGTTGCAGAATGATTACCTACTTATGTATTATTCAGTGTGATGCATCATTTTCACAACCAAACGACTGTGTGGTTTTTAAAAACATCCTTTTGTCAGTGCGTGTGAGATATGGGGAGTTTTTGTGCAGATGGTGATGTGGAGGCAAGTGGGTGTGCTATTTTGATATCTGAGCAAACACACATGGAAAAAAAACCCTCATTTAAATCAAAAAGGCAGGAGGAGATGGAGTGGTGTGGGTGGAAGTGGTTTCTGCTATCACGATGAACTTAATAAACTGAAGGCCGAGAGAGAGAGAAGGTGTGGGAGAACATATTCCGGCATGCAACGCTTCATAAGAATCAATACAACCTTTGAGAAAAATCGAAGGTAAATTTGAATACATTAAAATGCATTTGCATGATCATAATTGGAATAAAGTGTTTTCTTGTTACCGTAAGGGAAGACTTTTGTTGTTCATTATTAGTAAGTGACGACACGTCAACCAGGCTTTCCAGCAAACATGGGTGCATCTGGCTTCTACACTATGGGGAACAGCAGCTGCCCACACAAAGCACGCTAAGTGTGGTCTGCCCAGATGTACCCCACATTTCACACCAGTAGAAGGGGTCACAGAGGGCTGCTTAACTGTGCCCCGTGGTACATTACAGCCACCAGCTGTATGCAGCATGGAACAGCGTTTCTGAGGTTCTGAATCAATCACCTTCTCTCAGCTTCTCAGCCTCCTCATATTTCTGGCAGTGTACTAAAACATGTTCCGTGGTTTCATTACCCTGTATAGTGTTTCATTAATATAAATAATATGCTATTAGACATACCCATGTAGGCCCAAAGTCGGGTGGCTGTGCCTCATTAGATAGCATGGGTAATATACCAGCTGGAAGGTTGATGGATCAATTTCTCTGGACACTTCGGTCTACAGTGTGTGGGGGGAATGTTAGACAAAGCACTTAGTCCTAGGAAAAAGTGCTTGAATTAAATTCTCTTTTCTTTGAGCCTTCTAGGAAAGTGGTTAAAATACTCAGAGTAGAAATACCTGTGCACACACAGGACCCACAGCACCTTTGCCCCTTTAGGACCCCTATATGAGCTTTCTATGGGCAAGCACATAATGGGTTCCCTCACACCAGCCCACAAAGGGCACGTTAGGAATGTTTACTGGACACTGGATGTTGCAGAGTGTTGTTAGTGTTGTTGGGTGATATCGGTTGCAAATGGTGCTGCACCAAAATCTTCTCTGTGATTGCTTTGCTCGCTAGCAGATTGCTGCAGTTTGCATGAAAGTATGCTGATTTGTCTGCAAACAAGTCAAGAGTGAAAGTTGAAATAGGGCAATGGGAAGTGAAAACGGAGAATGTTTGCCTTCACAGTGAAAGTTGTGTCTTACAGTTGAAACCAACATGTTTCAGAAGACACAGCTTTGACTCTCATCTTCCAGGCGTACTATGGGCGATGACAACCAAAACAATCAAAAGAAGGTTGTCAGTGCAGAAATGTATACCTTTTTGCAACAACCTCCCAAAAGCACTCGCAGTCAGGGAAAACTCGTTTTTCCCTCATCACTGGCCATTTCCAGACAATTGCTAAAGGGTCTCTAAGCTGGTGTTACTGGGGCCTTAAGCAGTGCACAAAGACTCAACAGCATTAGGACTGAGAGAATATTCTTTTGCCCTCTGTCACTTTGTCCTCTTACTTTTCCCAGGCACAGCCAGTAATGTGCTTCAGAAAGTTGATGTACGCCTGGTTAGTGAGGAATCCTGCATCCGTTCCTACGGACACCTGGTTACTCCCAGAATGCTTTGTGCCGGTTACCGCGATGGAGGGAAAGATGCATGTCAGGTACAAAGAAATACAAGCTGCATGTGCTTTGAACTTTGGCAGCAAAAATGGTTTAAATGACTAAAAATGAAAAGCAAGTGGAACTCAGAATGTCCAACACAACACTTAGCACTTCATCCCCTCAGCTCTACACATTGTTTTCTTTACAGCCTGCAGTTTTACTGTTTTGTCAGTCTCACCTTTCCCATCTAAAATATCTTTAACTGCATTTGAAAAAAGAAGAGCGAACAAAACAAGCCAAAAGAGGACCAGGCTTTGGTTTGTTGGGTGGAGACACCGCACATGTGTGTATGTAGAACTGCCAAGAAACTGTAGGTAAAATCAAAGCAGAGATTTAAATTAAACTGATTTTGTATGGATTCTCTCTTTAATATAACAAATATTACAAAAAATCTAAATTCAATAAGTTTCTGCAGTGTTTTAAAGTTGACATGATGCAATAAAAGTAAAATGCTATGTATCACTTAGAATCGTGTAGTCCTGCTCTCTGTCAAGATGTCCTCAAAGCCACAAAAAGGAGAAACTGATTAAAACTCATAAATGAAGATTTTAAATCTTCAGTCTAAATCTAAAATCTATAATGTTATTCCCTCTTTTTTAGCCCAGTTTTTAAAAACACATCCATGTTATAAAATGAGTTTTAAAAGCCACGTATCTAAGAACCCCTGATGATGATGATGACATCATAGTGAGTCACTATAGTAATTATAAGTACTGTCATTTATTATGGTGCCTCTGTGCTGTGAAGACCCAGTCTTATTTGTGCCTCATTAACGTTACCTGTGTCCGTTAGGGAGACTCGGGCGGTCCCTTGGTGTGTCAGGAGCCTTCAGGTCGCTGGTTCCTGGCTGGGGTGGTGAGCTGGGGTAAAGGCTGCGGGCGTCCAGACTACTACGGTGTCTACATTCGCATCACCAGGCTCACCAACTGGATAAAGCAGGTCATCAGCAGCTCCTGAGTCACTGATGTCATGCTTGCACCAGAACACCAAGCCGGGAGAGAGTTAAAAAATGCCTTAAGGTGTTCACAGATGACCTGAGACTGGTTCTTATCCAAACAATGCAACTGTGAAATGTTAAAGGCTTTTTTCCAAAGTACCAAAAGTAATGATATACTGAAATGATACGCCTCTAATAACTGATAGTAAAAAACGCTTTGAAATTGTACCCCGCGAACTTGTTAAATCATTTACAAGCTGAATCTTCCTCATTTGAAAGATAATAAACTTCACATATAGCCTCATATATTCTGTGTTTGCATCTCTGATTCAAAATGAATGTGAAATATGTGTAACAAGACAAGTCCACGGTCATGATACTCGCTGCGTGAGTTTATTTATACTTTTAGTACTTTTAGCCTCGAGCTGGGTACTTTGGAGGAGACTGAGACTCCTATACTTCTGCAGACTCCAACTTGTTTTTGCAGCGGAGGAGGCGCCCCCTGCTGGTTATTAGAAAGAACGTTGTTTTAAGGCTGCACCTTTTGGACCAGGAAGTTATGGCTTTTGTTCATATATGGCCTTTGCGTATCTGATTGCAACATAGTAAAACGTGAACCAGAGAAAGAAAAGATCATCTAATTAAGGGATGTTAAGCTGGTTTCAGTGCCCTACAGTTTGCCATTATTCTACACTACAGAAAAATATGTCAGCACAACTCTTTCAGCTTAAACTGTGAGAAATAAATGTTTAAAATTACAGAAATGTTTTGGTAGATCATTGCAAACACCACCCTGTAAGTATAAAACTGAAAGTTTTTTTGGTTAATTAACAGAAGTCCAGTGTTTTTGCTATTTTTGGGAGGACATGGGGGTGTTTTTTACTTAATGTTTTAACTGTGGATCAACTGGTAAGAAACAGAAATTTCTATAGTAGATAGATTACTTTGGTGTGGTGTGAATGACCTTGGGAGCATATCAGTCGGAAAAAAAAGTTAAAATCAGTTAAAATCTTTGACTTCTTTCAGATTTTCTAAAGCTGTCCTCCACGCCTTATGTATGACACCCCTGATCTAAACTTCATAGTGTCTAAAGTATCTTAATAGACACAATTACAATAACAAGCAGGTGGGTTAGGGTTGCCTTGTTAATTAGGACACAGAAAAGTGAGTTTTTGGTTAAACGATATAGGATCATTCTGGAGAAAAAGTGGAAAAGCCATAGCAATGATGTAGGAGTTGCATGTACAAAAAATTTTAATATTTTTTTCAAGCCATTTGGGACAAATACATAATGCACACTTCACACAGTGCACATGTCTGTGAGCAACATTTACCTCCATGCAGCTCCTGCTGAGGTAAAACTTCATGCTTTGGAGGTACAAGATACAATATCACAAGTTACATTTTGGATGTTGGTTTACACCAGGACTATTTTATGAGCTGTCATAAGCAACACAGTGTTAAAAATATGACTTTATAAGAAAGTTATTTTGACAGAGATGGAATAGTTAGGTATTTTAATAAGGTATTAAAATGAGGTACAAAGAGATATTTGTGCTGGGGTGACTGTAGCTCGGTGGTAGAGCAGGTCAGCCCCTAACCAGAAGGTTGGTGGTTTGATCCCAGTCTGCTCCAGCATGTATGCCAAATATCCTACTATATTGGATACTAACCCCATGTTGCTCTCCGGTGCATGCATTGGAGTGTCAATGTGTATGAATGGTAGATAGAGCACTTAAGAGCTTTGAAGAATTGGGTAAATGAATTAGTTGTGTGAAGCGCTTTGAGTATTCAGACAGAGTAGGAAAGCGATTTATTTCCGTTTACCTTGTTTTGAGCAGACAACTGTCCCACATGGTAATATAACACATGGGATTATGCAGACATGACAATGTCGTGTGGCTAACTCCTCAGCTTAAGACATGATGAGGGCTCAAAAATATTCAAAAAACAAAGTAAACTAAAATGCACCACATTTTCAAATTTTGTGTGGCATCATTAGATGTACTGAAACTACTCCAAAAAAGGAAAAAAACTACTCACAAAAAAGGAAAAATCTGCTGATTCTGAGGAGCTCAGGTGGCAACTTGTTTCAGATTGGGTTGATTTTATTTGGAGTGACCCAGGTGCAAGCTTTAATGGGCTCTCACATGACAGACGGTTTTTCTTTTCAATTGATTTTATCATGTATAACAACAACATTCTCAAAGGGACTGGGAGCAGGTGTTTGGCATAACTCCCTGTTCTTGGATGCTCATGAGTCACTGTGATTTTTTCTTTTTAATCGGATGAAGGGCAATGTTCTCAAAAGGTAGATTTGATTACAGATATTAACATCTATCTGTCTATTGGTAATTGTGCTCACTCCAAAGAAATTAACCATCTCTCCCAAAAAATACATTACACAAAAGTTATAAATTGATTTTCAAATAAGTATTTTGACTCCATAGCAAAGCACAGCTTAGTACTTGGTGGAAAGACCTTTGTTGGTAAGCACAGCAGTGTCCTTAAGTTGGTCACCAGGTTTCTCACATCTCAGGAGGGATTTTGGACCACTCGTCTTTACAGAGACTCGATAAATCCTTTAGGTTTCTTGACTCCTGCTTGGCAACTCAAAGCTTCAGCTTCCTCCACAGATTTTCAGTAGGATTGAGGTCTAGGTAGGCCCCTACATTAATGTGTTTCTTATTTAGCCTCTCTTTTGTTGCCTTGCTGGCATGTTTTGGGTTATTGTCAGGCTGGAAGACCCATGGAAGTTTAGGACTTTACGGTACATGGCCCCATGCATGTTTTTATTTACCCATAAAAACAGGTCAAAGCATAATGTTCTACCACTGTGCTTGACTGTGTGGATGCTGTTCTTTGGGTCATACTCAGCATTTCGCCTTCTCTGAATAATTTAGATGTTTACTGGCAAACTTAAAACAGGCCTGTACATGTGCCTTAGTGTGTTACCAATCGTTTTCTTGATGGCTGTGACCCAACTGCCTTCAAATCATTAACAAGATCCTACTAGTTTTCCAAAGTTCTCATGGTCAACATCAACTTGTGAGTAAGCAGCTAAGGATCAAATACTAATTTCACTGAATGCCATAAGAATCCAATTAAAAGTTTTATATAATTTTTTTTTCTAGACAGTTGGTAGATATTCTGTCCTTCTCCATTAAAATTATACTACCATCATTTCTTTGGAAGTGCTCTATCTATCTATCTATCTATCTATCTATCTATCTATCTATCTATCTATCTATCTATCTATCTATCTATCTATCTATCTATCTATCTATCTATCTGTCTATCTATCTGTCTGTCTGTCTGTCTGTCTGTCTGTCTGTCTGCCTGTCTGTCTGTCTGTCTGTCTGTCTGTCTGTCTGTCTGTCTGTCTGTCTTGTCCTCTGTGTCTCTTGCCTCTTGTGTTTCTCCTGCCCATCTGAGAAATGAGCCCTAATCCTCGGGGGATATTTCAATATTTTGAAGTTTCCATTTTCAGTGTAATTGCTCTTTTATTAGGTTGTAAACTATAATAGCAGTTCTGCTCTATGAAGCATAACTACAGCGCTCAAACAGGCCTTTGGGGGCCACGAAGAACAATCCATCAGTGGTGTGTTGCCATAATGTATAATGTTTATAATTGACCTTCACAGATTTTGTTTATTTTTATTTATTTCTTTTGTAGGCCATGCTTTAAAGGGTATTTTGACTGACAATCATGTCTGATGTCTTGAATGTATAAAACAGATATCGCAGGTTTAATTTCACTTTCGTACAGCATTAAAAATTACACCAGTTTGCATGATTTTTAGATCATGAAGTTTCAATCATTCTGTCCTGGCCACCATTAGGGGGAGACATTACACACAAGTGGCAAATAGAGATTTAATTGAAGAATAAAAAAATTACTCCTAATTGATACCCATTTTCATCAGCTGTTTGTGATGACACATGTCACTAACATGACAGACAAACTTCAGACACTGAGGCCGCTGAGATGCTGACTCACAGTGATGTGTTGTAGAAAGAGACTAACAGAAAGACAGTTAGACAAGATAATCAAAATTCAAGACCGTCTCCTGTTTATGTTTGCAAATTTTACACACTACTGAGAAAACAAAGACTAAAATCTTTTTTTTCCTCAGCTGCTGACGCCTTTGGAAATACCAAATCTAGTGAGCTGTGTACACGAGATATAAAAAAAAAGCCTGTAAACTTTCATACTTTCCCACATAACACAACACAAACTCCCCGAGGTCCCAAAATAAGATCCTTGTGTCTGTTAATGTTCTTAAAATATGTTTATTCTCATAAAACAAAAGTCTGGATTTGTAGAAAAAGAAGCTGAGGTACTTTCAGGTGTGAACTGAGGCTTAGCTCATCATTATCAAACAGTTAAGCATATACCGTATACAGGAACAAGAAACCAGTACATTCATTCAAAAGCAGAATGACATAAATCAGATGAGAGAGCCTGAAAGAACAGGCCAGCTCGCTTGGCCTGAGATGTTGATTAAGTTATGGACATCAGCCATCTCGCTGCTCTTATGTTTTGCTTTGCCTGTAAAAACAGTTAGAGAAGGACAGATGGGGTTCGTTTCATTCCAACCACCATACTGTGTGTCCTGTCTGTACTGAGCCTTTTTGAAACATTAGCAACAATATTTACATTAAATATAAACACACATGCAAGTCTGACATTTCGATGTCAGCCACAATTAATACAGGAATCCTGAGGCACGTTTCCCAAAAATCTAATGTTTGCATTAGCTGAACAAATGAAAAACTAAAGGCATGCTGGAGGGATTGCGTTACATGATTTTGCAGTCTAAGGAGCTTGGAAGCACCTTAGACTATGATGACCTGGATAAGTGAGAACGTCCACAGACATGATTTTTGATAATTTAATAATAATTGTAATGTACTCATTATTTATCAGACTGAAGTGTAAAGATGCTAATAAAAGATGCAAATTAGGTGTTGGCACTCTATTCATGATTGAAACCCACAATTTAAAGGTAAGAAGACCCAGGTGGGACTTGAACCCACAATCTCCAGCTCCGGAGGCTGATGCCTTGGCCATTAGGCCACTGGGCCCAACTGCCAACATGAAATCACACAGAGACATTCTTTTTCTCATCAGTGGGTTTTGACGCCATAACCAAACTCTCAACGGCAGTAACTCAACCAGAACCGTAATTCATATGTTTAATTTCAGTTTTTAAGTAAGTAAACAATTCATCACAACCAAAATCACAAGTACGTTTGACAACCTGGTCAAAATTGTGAGATTGACAATGGACTCTGCAGGAGTTACCCTTATCCAGCAAATTCCAAACTTCTCCAACAAAGTGTACTACTATAGTAACAAACGTAGTTCTGGGAGGCGCTGGACATCCTGTGTCTTTGTCCACAAACTCAAATTTCCTTGTAAATCAACAGGGAGAGACTTTCTTGTGAATGTTGCAACATCCCTCTGCGCTTTTCTACACTTTATGTTCCCAAAAGGTTGATTCTGTTAATCTGGACGAAACGTTTTCAGTGGGAGAAATGTTTCTTCACTTATCCAACTGACTTCTTCAGTGTCAGCTGACTGCAGGTTTGCCCAACCTTATAAACAATACATTTTCATACCGGTGAACAGTGGGCTGTGAGGTCAATGTCTTGATCATTAATATACAAATTGTCATGATCATTGATCATTGATCAATGGCCATGAGTACCATTCACAGAGAGTTGGG